>NW_025963913.1:6499375-7700000 GCF_023055435.1 Haliotis rufescens | reverse complement strand
CGCTGCTCTATACATCCTTCACACTGCTATATCTCATTCTTGCTACTTGTAAGGGGTGCTGTATTTCAGTATTGTACATGCTATATTACATGGTAATAGAACAAACATTCTAGTGCGGCCCGGAATCGCGCCAGATACATGAGCTACTTGATCACGCCCGACACATGGCTGAGTGTGATGTGAACTTCTCTGCCCACAGTATATAGGATTTTACAGATACCTGGAGTGGAATCGACTATCCAGGTCGTTTCAAAGACAAGCATGGTTATAGTGCTGAGGGGCACACTGTTTGAACATTGTGTCGTGTCAAAGGCGGCCGCGCCACTTAGCGCCGTCATATAAACACGACTCGTCTTATTAGTACACATTCCGCCATGAGCACGGCACGTCTTAGAGATACTATAATGCTAAGCAAAAAGCGCCGCGACTGCTGGCCAAGCACTTGACTCGAGTTTTTGTCAAGAGCTATTGTCGCTTACTGTGTGTGTCAAGGTGTGGAAACCGAGGCTCACTTACACACGAGGGGAAAGGCACGCTCAACGGCAATACAAACCACCTTGCAGACTGTTAGGGGTGTGAGAGGACGGGTAAATAGCGGGCCTGACAGTGTCCCTTGTCCCACAAGGGCTGGCTCATTAGGCGGGGCTGGACGGCGAGATATACTCTAACTGGCTATCTGTCTATATCGAAGATGGATAGATGGATCAATAGATATATACATCATATATAAATAAAAGCTATAGATATATATATATATATTGTTTATATTTCTAGACAGATATTATTTATACACATAGATAGAGAATACATGTATTGAAATATTACACATATAGAGCTAGATAATACATATACAGAAGAATAAAAATAGATCGATAATATATTGATAGCTAAACAAACATAGAAAATACAATCATAAATAGATAATACATAGGTAAATAAGGCATAATTATATACATAGATAATGCATGCATAGATACATGATAAAAATAGATAATGCATTATATGATATACATATATAAATATGTAATGCATGTGTAGATATACATAACATGAACGGATATATAATGAATATACAAATAATGGTCATATAGATATTGCATATAAAGAAAGATAACACACGTTTAGACAGATTTTACACGTCTAAATCAATACTGCATTTATAGATAGACAGGATGCATTCATACATATATGTTACATGTATAAATCAATATTCATCTATATAAAGATAATACTTTCATAGAGAAATAATACATACATAGACTGATAATGCACGTATAAAAAATCATGCATATGAAAACAATGTATGTATAAAACAGATAATACATGTATATATAAATACTACTTAGATTATACATTATGGTTTAATACTACTTACATAATACATTATAGATAAATACAACTTAGATAATACATTATGTATAAAAACTACCTAGATAACACATCATAAATACTACTTGGATAACACATCATAGATAAATACTGCTAAGATAATACATGATAGATAAATACGACTTAGATAACACATTAGACAAATACTACTCAGATAATACATTATAGATAAATACTACTTAGATAATGCATTATAGATAGATACTATTTAGACAATGCATTATAGATAAATACTACTAAGATAATACATCATAGATAAATACTACTAAGATAATACAATATATATATAAATACCACTTAGATAATACATGATAGATAAATACTACATAGATAATACATCATAGATAAATACTACTAAGATAATACATTATAGATAAATACTACTTAGATAATACATCATACATACTGCTAAGATAATACAATATAGATAAAAATCCGCTTAGATAATACATGATACATAAATATTCTACTTAGATAATACATTAAAGATAAATACTACTTAGATAACACATCATAGATAAATACTACTAAGATAATACATGATAGATAAATACGACTTAGATAATACATGATAGATAAATACGACTTAGATAACACATTATAGATAGATACTACTTAGACAATACATTATAGATAAATACTACTTAGATAATACATGATAGATAAATACTACTAAGATAATACAATATAGATAAATACCACTTAGATAATACATGATAGATAAATACTTCATAGATAATACATCATAGATAAATACTAATAAGATAATACGATATAGATAAATACCACTTAGATAATACATGATAGATAGACAATACATGTACAGACAATCCATGTTTAACTAATTATGTATGCTATATTAGATAGATGATACATATAAGCACCTGTAAACAGGTACTCTGAAACTTCAGCGCTATATAAATAGATTAGATTAGATATAGATAAGCAATATATGTATAAATCGATAATACATATCTTGATAAATAATACCTATATAGATAATTCATATATAGATGAATAATACACAGATAGATAATGCATGTGTAAATGAATCATGTATAGATGATACATGTATATATGGTAATACATATGTAGCTGATACTACATATATAGAAGTCCCGTATAAATGACACATGTACGTAGATGTACGTTCAATACATAGATAGATGATAATAGATAGATTGATAGAGAGTTTACAATTCGACTGCGGTGAGACGTGAAACATTAGAGTAATCTACTTTCTAAGATTTAGGGATGTGATAGATTGGTCCAGAAGACATAGCGTGAGGAGCTGACTGCTGAAGAAACATCTCATTGAGGTTTTTGTCCCATCTGACCCTGCTAAGGCGACTGAGCGTGGTCACACTTATTATGCAGGCTCACGCCCGGCGAGCGCGATCTTCACGGCAACTGGCAGCAGTCAAACGCCGACACAATCACGGAGACAATATCTAAAGGGTTGCTTTTGGAGAAGCTGACATCTGTAAGGGGAAGTTGGATGTAGATATCAAGAGGCTTATTGAAATGTATGTAGGGGTTCCCTGTTTCAACAATAACTATTATAGCCTGATCCCGACCAGGTGCACGCACCCCTGTACACGTCACAGCTGCCGCCGCACGGAATACGTATAATGTTGGGATATTTACTGTTGAGCAGATACCTAACTGTGTTATACAATCTCCACTGTTCAGCAGACACCTAACTGTGTTATACAATCTCCACTGTTCAGCAGACACCTAACTGTGTAATACAATCTCCACTGTTCAGCAGACACCTAACTGTGTAATACAATCTCCACTGTTCAGCAGACACCTAACTGTGTAATACAATCTCCACTGTTCAGCAGACACCTAACTGTGTAATACAATCTCCACTGTTCAGCAGACACCTAACTGTGTAATACAATCTCCACTGTTCAGCAGACACCTAACTGTGTTATACAATCTCCACTGTTCAGCAGACACCTAACTGTGTAATACAATCTCCACTGTTCAGCAGACACCTAACTGTGTAATACAATCTCCACTGTTCAGCAGACACCTAACTGTGTTATACAATCTCCACTGTTCAGCAGACACCTAACTGTGTAATACAATCTCCACTGTTCAGCAGACACCTAACTGTGTAATACAATCTCCACTGTTCAGCAGACACCTAACTGTGTAATACAATCTCCACTGTTCAGCAGACACCTAACTGTGTAATACAATCTCCACTGTTCAGCAGACACCTAACTGTGTTATACAATCTCCACTGTTCAGCAGACACCTAACTGTGTAATACAATCTCCACTGTTCAGCAGACACCTAACTGTGTAATACAATCTCCACTGTTCAGCAGACACCTAACTGTGTTATACAATCTCCACTGTTCAGCAGACACCTAACTGTGTAATACAATCTCCACTGTTCAGCAGACACCTAACTGTGTAATACAATCTCCACTGTTCAGCAGACACCTAACTGTGTAATACAATCTCCACTGTTCAGCAGACACCTAACTGTGTAATACAATCTCCACTGTTCAGCAGACACCTAACTGTGTAATACAATCTCCACTGATCAGCAGACACCTAACTGTGTTATACAATCTCCACTGTTCAGCAGACACCTAACTGTGTTATACAATCTCCACTGTTCAGCAGACACCTAACTGTGTAATACAATCTCCACTGTTCAGCAGACACCTAACTGTGTAATACAATCTCCACTGTTCAGCAGACACCTAACTGTGTAATACAATCTCCACTGTTCAGCAGACACCTAACTGTGTAATACAATCTCCACTGTTCAGCAGACACCTAACTGTGTTATACAATCTCCACTGTTCAGCAGACACCTAACTGTGTTATACAATCTCAACTGTTCAGCAGACACCTAACTGTGTAATACAATCTCCACTGTTCAGCAGACACCTAACTGTGTTATACAATCTCCACTGTTCAGCAGACACCTAACTGTGTTATACAATCTCCACTGTTCAGCAGACACCTAACTGTGTAATACAATCTCCACTGTTCAGCAGACACCTAACTGTGTTATACAATCTCAACTGTTCAGCAGACACCTAACTGTGTAATACAATCTCCACTGTTCAGCAGACACCTAACTGTGTAATACAATCTCCACTGTTCAGCAGACACCTAACTGTGTAATACAATCTCCACTGTTCAGCAGACACCTAACTGTGTTATACAATCTCCACTGTTCAGCAGACACCTAACTGTGTTATACAATCTCCACTGTTCAGCAGACACCTAACTGTGTAATACAATCTCCACTGTTCAGCAGACACCTAACTGTGTAATACAATCTCCACTGTTCAGCAGACACCTAACTGTGTTATACAATCTCCACTGTTCAGCAGACACCTAACTGTGTTATACAATCTCAACTGTTCAGCAGACACCTAACTGTGTAATACAATCTCCACTGTTAAGCAGACACCTAACTGTGTTATACAATCTCCACTGTTCAGCAGACACCTAACTGTGTAATACAATCTCCACTGTTCAGCAGACACCTAACTGTGTAATACAATCTCCACTGTTCAGCAGACACCTAACTGTGTAATACAATCTTCACTGTTCAGCAGACACCTAACTGTGTAATACAATCTCCACTGTTCAGCAGATACCTAACTGTGTTATACAATCTCCACTGTTCAGCAGACACCTAACTGTGTTATACAATCTCCACTGTTCAGCAGACACCTAACTGTGTAATACAATCTCGACTGTTCAGCAGACACCTAACTGTGTAATACAATCTCCACTGTTCAGCAGACACCTAACTGTGTAATACAATCTCCACTGTTCAGCAGACACCTAACTGTGTAATACAATCTCCACTGTTCAGCAGACACCTAACTGTGTAATACAATCTCCACTGTTCAGCAGACACCTAACTGTGTTATACAATCTCCACTGTTCAGCAGACACCTAACTGTGTTATACAATCTCCACTGTTCAGCAGACACCTAACTGTGTAATACAATCTCCACTGTTCAGCAGACACCTAACTGTGTAATACAATCTCCACTGTTCAGCAGACACCTAACTGTGTTATACAATCTCCACTGTTCAGCAGACACCTAACTGTGTAATACAATCTCCACTGTTCAGCAGACACCTAACTGTGTAATACAATCTCCACTGTTCAGCAGACACCTAACTGTGTAATACAATCTCCACTGTTCAGCAGACACCTAACTGTGTTATACAATCTCCACTGTTCAGCAGACACCTAACTGTGTTATACAATCTCAACTGTTCAGCAGACACCTAACTGTGTAATACAATCTCCACTGTTCAGCAGACACCTAACTGTGTTATACAATCTCCACTGTTCAGCAGACACCTAACTGTGTTATACAATCTCCACTGTTCAGCAGACACCTAACTGTGTAATACAATCTCCACTGTTCAGCAGACACCTAACTGTGTTATACAATCTCAACTGTTCAGCAGACACCTAACTGTGTAATACAATCTCCACTGTTCAGCAGACACCTAACTGTGTAATACAATCTCCACTGTTCAGCAGACACCTAACTGTGTAATACAATCTCCACTGTTCAGCAGACACCTAACTGTGTTATACAATCTCCACTGTTCAGCAGACACCTAACTGTGTTATACAATCTCCACTGTTCAGCAGACACCTAACTGTGTAATACAATCTCCACTGTTCAGCAGACACCTAACTGTGTAATACAATCTCCACTGTTCAGCAGACACCTAACTGTGTTATACAATCTCCACTGTTCAGCAGACACCTAACTGTGTTATACAATCTCAACTGTTCAGCAGACACCTAACTGTGTAATACAATCTCCACTGTTAAGCAGACACCTAACTGTGTTATACAATCTCCACTGTTCAGCAGACACCTAACTGTGTAATACAATCTCCACTGTTCAGCAGACACCTAACTGTGTAATACAATCTCCACTGTTCAGCAGACACCTAACTGTGTAATACAATCTTCACTGTTCAGCAGACACCTAACTGTGTAATACAATCTCCACTGTTCAGCAGATACCTAACTGTGTTATACAATCTCCACTGTTCAGCAGACACCTAACTGTGTTATACAATCTCCACTGTTCAGCAGACACCTAACTGTGTAATACAATCTCCACTGTTCAGCAGACACCTAACTGTGTAATACAATCTCCACTGTTCAGCAGACACCTAACTGTGTAATACAATCTCCACTGTTCAGCAGACACCTAACTGTGTAATACAATCTCCACTGTTCAGCAGACACCTAACTGTGTAATACAATCTCCACTGTTCAGCAGACACCTAACTGTGTTATACAATCTCCACTGTTCAGCAGACACCTAACTGTGTTATACAATCTCCACTGTTCAGCAGACACCTAACTGTGTAATACAATCTCCACTGTTCAGCAGACACCTAACTGTGTAATACAATCTCCACTGTTCAGCAGACACCTAACTGTGTTATACAATCTCCACTGTTCAGCAGACACCTAACTGTGTTATACAATCTCCACTGTTCAGCAGACACCTAACTGTGTAATACAATCTCCACTGTTCAGCAGACACCTAACTGTGTTATACAATCTCCACTGTTCAGCAGACACCTAACTGTGTAATACAATCTCCACTGTTCAGCAGACACCTAACTGTGTAATACAATCTCCACTGTTCAGCAGACACCTAACTGTGTAATACAATCTTCACTGTTCAGCAGACACCTAACTGTGTAATACAATCTCCACTGTTCAGCAGATACCTAACTGTGTTATACAATCTCCACTGTTCAGCAGACACCTAACTGTGTTATACAATCTCCACTGTTCAGCAGACACCTAACTGTGTAATACAATCTCGACTGTTCAGCAGACACCTAACTGTGTAATACAATCTCCACTGTTCAGCAGACACCTAACTGTGTTATACAATCTCCACTGTTCAGCAGACACCTAACTGTGTAATACAATCTCCACTGTTCAGCAGACACCTAACTGTGTAATACAATCTCCACTGTTCAGCAGACACCTAACTGTGTAATACAATCTCCACTGTTCAGCAGACACCTAACTGTGTAATACAATCTCCACTGTTCAGCAGACACCTAACTGTGTAATACAATCTCCACTGTTCAGCAGACACCTAACTGTGTAATACAATCTCCACTGTTCAGCAGACACCTAACTGTGTAATACAATCTCCACTGTTCAGCAGACACCTAACTGTGTAATACAATCTCCACTGTTCAGCAGACACCTAACTGTGTAATACAATCTCCACTGTTCAGCAGACACCTAACTGTGTAATACAATCTCCACTGTTCAGCAGACACCTAACTGTGTAATACAATCTCCACTGTTCAGCAGACACCTAACTGTGTTATACAATCTCCACTGTTCAGCAGACACCTAACTGTGTAATACAATCTCCACTGTTCAGCAGACACCTAACTGTGTAATACAATCTCCATTGTTCAGCAGACACCTAACTGTGTTATACAATCTCCACTGTTCAGCAGACACCTAACTGTGTAATACAATCTCCACTGTTCAGCAGACACCTAACTGTGTAATACAATCTCCACTGTTCAGCAGACACCTAACTGTGTAATACAATCTCCACTGTTCAGCAGACACCTAACTGTGTTATACAATCTCCACTGTTCAGCAGACACCTAACTGTGTAATACAATCTCCACTGTTCAGCAGACACCTAACTGTGTTATACAATCTCCACTGTTCAGCAGATACCTAACTGTGTTATACAATCTCCACTGTTCAGCAGACACCTAACTGTGTAATACAATCTCCACTGTTCAGCAGATACCTAACTGTGTTATACAATCTCCACTGTTCAGCAGACACCTAACTGTGTTATACAATCTCCACTGTTCAGCAGACACCTAACTGTGTTATACAATCTCCACTGTTCAGCAGACACCTAACTGTGTAATACAATCTCCACTGTTCAGCAGATACCTAACTGTGTTATACAATCTCCACTGTTCAGCAGACACCTAACTGTGTAATACAATCTCCACTGTTCAGCAGATACCTAACTGTGTTATACAATCTCCACTGTTCAGCAGACACCTAACTGTGTAATACAATCTCCACTGTTCAGCAGATACCTAACTGTGTAATACAATCTCCACTGTTCAGCAGATACCTAACTTTGTTATATATTCTCCACTGTTCAGCAGACACCTAACTGTGTAATACAATCTCCGCTGTTCAGCAGACACCTACAATTACTTTAATCACAAGACACCTTACTGTGTTATAGTTGTTCCACCGTACATCTCTCAATGGCTATATACGTCTATAACAATTGTTCTTGTGGAAACAAACTCGTAGGTGCCAGATGTTGGGAATTCTATATTCGTTAAGGCGGAATTAATTACCTTTGAGGCCGAGACTAGTGTGTTATCTTAAGCAAACTGATTGCAAGCTGGCAACATGATTGTGGTTTCCCGGACGAGTGAGTCACCCAGTTAAGCCACTTAATTGTACTTAGCATTCGTATCGACTACCTGTTCCCCGTAGTGTACTTTTGAGTGTATACACACGTTCATGGGGGCTGGGGTGTGATGATGGAGTTAATCTTGCAGGTATTTGCAACAGGCAGCGTCCCACACCGCCCCCTGCTGACCCTTCTCTCATTGTCCCGTGTCGCTGCCTGTGCTAAATACACACAGCTTTGATGAGGAGACTGTAACGCTGCTACAGCAGCCAGCCGGCTGATTTATACGTACACACACAGGTGTTCAGATCACCGACTTCACGTTGCAAGTTTTCACTTTTATTTGCCTCTATGGAGAGGCAACTTGTTATCGGGTTGTGAGTGTTGATTGGGAGAGTCACGCCCCTATCTGTGTGTGGCGTGTCGAGGAGGCCCACATGACTGACAGGGGCAATAAATGACTGATCACTAAATACATAGCAATGTTATGGAGATACCAACTTGTAACCCAGATATGCCCTCATTGTGGCTTTGTAACATACCACGAACTGCCACTTTCCAGGGGAACTCCTAAACGTGTATACTGGGACACTGTGAACTACTGGTGGAGGAGAACGACTATATTTTAACTCGGTAATAAAAGTTTCGTATAAGGTTAACTGTATAACATTTTGCATATTGCAAAACAAAATTGATATGATTCACAACTGTAATCGTGGTGTATGAGTCACAGTCTTCTAGCCCAACTAAAACAATCACTGCCTAGAAGAAAGAGGGCAATTCCGAGTATGCTTCCATGACTTTTACATTTCATGTGGTATAAAGACTCGATTCTAATCATACCCATTCTATGATTTTCACATAAAGAAGATGATACTTCTCCTACATTACCAATTGTCATTTTCTAAACGGTTTACAGGTTAAATAATACAGATGAACATGTAACGGCCTTATTAAGTGTCGTTTACCGCATGACCAGACAATGACGTCAGCGATGCAGCGCATGACAAATTGTTCAGGTCGGCATGGGTTTATTTTTCTTAAATGGTGATTTATTTCGCATTCCATTCCACACGATCAAAAGACTGGCTCGAAAGTAATTCCTCCTAACGAATGGAAGCGGAACCTTTGAGGGTTGTTCCCGAAATGACTGTTGCTGAGTCCAACACCTAGGCGGATAACAAAGCAACCTTGATGATTATGTGTAAATTTACATCGCAGTCAGCAATATTACAACAATCCCACGACGGTCCGTAGACAATCGATTCTCCACAAGACAATACTGCCTCTGACACTACGAGCGACGACCCACACCGTCGAGGTACGATGGCCACAATAAGCCAAAGAGTACTAATGAACTATTCCCGGCAGTCCAGAGTTTGTGCCCCTGACATACTACACGCAGGTGCATGTCAACTTGACTTGAAACTTCACATTTAACCAGGTCGTATGACTCTGAACCAGTGCTTCCTATACTTCTCACATCAAAACAAGATGCTCATTTCCACTTTCACATTTTACCAAGCGGCCTCGTGGTGCCCTTATGTATTTATTTACATATTAGTATTTTAATTTCTTGCCATGGACTCAATATGAATTACTATTGTAAGCGGTGTTGACCTCAAAATCGCCAGATAAATTTATCTGACACTGTTTATCATAGAAATTAATGCGTCAACATATTAATGCGAGTGTCGACCCCCCTGACTAAAATCTGTCATGAAAATAATGCGAGTAGCCTTGCATAACACAATGCTATAGACACATAATTCCACGATATAGAATGGGATGAAATTAGTTCAATTGAATCTCATTGCTATCCTCACAAATTTAACTTCAACTGTTGATCGAACTTCTATGAAACCAAAGAAGGAGGAAATTTCAAATAACGTATATTCAAATGAGATAGGTCGGATCTGCAAGAAGAATGTAAACAAACTGAGCACACTTGACACGGTACTTCGTGAGAAGCACTGTCTAATCTAGCACTCCATTTCATTGTGTATAGTGAGCTTTGCTTCTACCCATGCGTAGTGAACATGACATGACAACAAACTCCAAAGAGTCCATGTGTGACTTAAATATATTTATACTCAAAAACCCTTAGACCCGAGAACGTCCAGTTCATTTGTGGCAAAAATTACAGACACTGATAGACACAAAAGGCGGACAAATGTATTACAAGGTATATACGCCTAAGCGTACAATTCATCAATCCGAAATTGTATGAAATAAGCCACAAAGGTGGGGGAAACAAGGCATACACGCACATGACTAAGAAAAGGGAACCTAAATAGCGAGATAGAGAGGAGGAGGCTTGGGAGGAGGTGGTTTTAAGTTGCTAAAATGAGACAGGGCAAAACACGTCTGGAGCGGGCGGCTATCCAAGCGGAGATGCGCGTTAATCAGAAAGCTAACGTGGATGACGTCACCGTTACGTCATATCTTTTAAGTGACGTATTGATTCCCGCCATGAGGTGTAACCGGGCAGCGCGCATGAAGCGCAACTGGGTTTTTTCCCATAAAACAATTTTTTGAAAATTTTTGCATTTATTTTCACAAAAATATGAAAATTGATCGGTAAACAAGCGAATCGCTTATTTTAATACCATGACACATAACACATAACACAATTAGTACATCAGTGAAGGTTGCATGTAACAAATGATTATACATGCCAAGCTAATTATGTACATTTGCAGTTTAATATTATCAATTACTTGAGATGTTTACTTAACATTGTCGGTCTGTCTCCATCTGTATATTATTTCTTATTTTCAGGAACGGTTTTCATTTTTTTTTATCAGAAATTGTTAACATCGTTATCAACATTTATGACATGTTTTGTCGAAGATCAAGCGGATTTACGCTAAAATGTGCCACCGGTTTCTACGTTTATACTATATATTGAGGTCAATTCCCATAATTAAATAAGTGAGCAATAATAACTTCACAGACTGCTTATTTTATCAGTAACACGAAAAACTTTAGACACTTTCACAACTATATAATGCTAAACCAGCACCGCCCACTTTATTATAAGCTAATCAGGTAATAGTAGTCCGCTAGTGGGCGTGGCCTCTTGCAATATATTGCTGTATTAGTATACGTCGGTGTCTTGTAAATAACAGTATCCAGGGGACCATTCTGTAACTGTACTATGTTGGCTGGTAGATCACATTGTCCAGAGGACCATTCTGTAACTGTGTTATGTTGACTGGTAGATCATATTGTCCAGGGGACCGTTCAGTAACTGTACTATGTTGACTGGTAGATCACATTGTCCAGGGGACCATTCTGTAACTGTGTTATGTTGGCTGGTAGATCATATTGTCCAGGGGATCATTCTGTAACTGTGTTATGTTGACTGGTAGATCATATTGTCCAGGGGATCATAATGTAACTGTGTTATGTTGACTGGTAGATCATATTGTCCAGGGGATCATTCTGTAACTGTGTCATGTTTGCTGGTAGATCACATTGTCGAGGGGACCGTTGTGTAACTGTACTATGTTGGCTGGTAGATTACATTGTCCATTGGATCAATCTATAACTGTGTCATGCTGGCTGGTAGATCAAAATGTCCAGAGGACCATTCTGTAACTTACCATGTTGGCTGGTAGATGTAAATGTCCAGAGGATCATTCTGTAACTTTGTCATGTTGGCTAGTAGATCACATTGTCCAGAGGACCATTCTGTAACTGTGTCATGTATTCTAGTAGATCACATTGTCCAGAGGACCATTCTGTAACTGTGTCATGTTGGCTAGTAGATCACATTGTCCAGAGGATCATTCTGCAACTGTGTCATGTATTCTAGTACATCACATTGTCCAGTGGATGGCTCTTTAACTGTGGTAGTTTGGCTGGTAGATCACATTGTCCAGGGGATCATTCTGTAACTGTACTATGTTGGCTGGCACATCATATTGTCCAGAAGACCATTCTGTAACTGTGTCATGTTGGCTGGTAGATCACAGTGTCCAGGGGATCATTCTGTAACTGTGGTAGTTTCGCTGGTAGATCACATTGTCCAGGGGATCATTCTGTAAATGTACTGTGTTGGCTGGCACATCATTTTGTCCAGAAGAACATTCCGTAACTGTACTATGTTGGCTGGTAGATCACATTGTCCAGGGGACCATTCTGTAACCGTGTCATGTTGGCTGGTAGATCATATTGTCCAGGGGATCATTCTGTAACTGTACTATGTTGGCGGGCACATCATATTGTCCAGAAGACCATTCTGTAACTGTGTCAAGTTGGCTGGTAGATCATATTGGCCAGGGGATCATTCTGTAACTGTACTATGTTGGCTGGTAGATCACATTATCCAGAAGACCATTCTGTAACTGTGTCATGTTGGCTGGTAGATCATATTATCCAGAAGACCATTCTGTAACTGTACCATGCTGGCTGGCACATCATATTGTCCAGGGGACCATTCTGTAACTGTGTCATGTTGGCTGGTAGATCATATTGTCCAGAGGACCGTACTGTAACAGTACTATGTTGGCTTGTAGAACATATTGTCCAGAAGACCATTCTGTAACTGTGTCATGTTGGCAGGTAGATCATATTGTCCAGAGGACCGTACTGTAACTGTTCTATGTTTGCTGGTAGATCATATTGTCCAGAAGACCATTCTGTAACTGTGTCATGTTGGCTGACACATCATATTGTCCAGGGGACCATTCTGTAACTGTGTCATGTTAGCTGGTAGATCATATTGTCCAGAAGACCAATATGTAACTGTGTCATGGTGGCTGGAAGATCATATTATCCAGGGGATCATTCTGTAACTGTACTATGTTGGCTGGCACATCATATTGGCCAGGGGACCGTTCTGTAACTTTGTTATGTTGACTGGTAGATCATATTATCCGGGGGATCATTCTGTAACTGTACTATGTTGGCGGGCACATCATATTGTCCAGAAGACCATTCTGTAACTGTGTCATGTTGGCTGGTAGATCACATTCTCGAGGGGACCATTCTGTAACTGTACTATGCTGACTGGTAGATCACATTGGCAAGGGGACCGTTCTGTAACTGTACTACGTTAACTGGTAGACCACATTGTCCAGGGGACCATTCTGTAACTGTACTATGCTGACTGGTAGATCACATTGGCAAGGGGACCGTTCTGTAACAGTACTATGTTGGCTGGTAGATCACTTTGTCCAGGGGACCATTCTGTAACAGTACTATGCTGACTGGTAGATCACTTTGTCCAGGGGACCATTCTGTAACTGTACAATGTTGGCTGGTAGATCACATTGTGCAGGGGACCATTCTGTAACAGTACTATGCTGACTGGTAGATCACATTGTCCAGGCGACCGTTTTGTAACTGTACTATGTTAGCTGGTAGATCACATTGTCCAGGCGACCGTTCTGTAACAGTACTATGTTGGCTGGTAGATCACATTGTCCAGGTGAACGTTCTGTACCTGTACTATGCTGACTGGTAGATCACATTGTCCAGGGGACCGTTCTGTAACTGTACTATGTTGGCTGGTAGATCACATTGTCCAGGCGACCGTTCTGTAACTGTACTATGCCTACTGGTAGATCACATTGTCCAGGTTACCGTTCTGTAACTCTGCTATGTTGGCTGGTAGATCACATTGTCCAGGTTACCGTTCTGTAACTCTGCTATGTTGGCTGGTAGATCACATTGTCCAGGTGAACGTTCTGTACCTGTACTATGCTGACTGGTAGATCACATTGTCCAGGGGACCGCTCTGTAACTGTACTATGTTGGTTGGTAGATCACATTGTCCAGGCGACCGTTCTGTAACTGTACTATGTTGGTTGGTAGATCATATTGTCCAGGGGACCGTTCTGTAACTGTACTATGTTGGCTGGTAGATCACATTGTCCAGGGGACCGCTCTGTAACTGTACTATGTTGGCTGGTAGATCACATTGCCCAGGGGACCGTTCTGTAACTGTACTATGTTGGCTGGTAGATCACATTGCCCAGGGGACCGTTCTGTAACTGTACTATGTTGGCTGGTAGATCATAGCGTTAAGCCGGGCATATGAACCAATGGACACCAGTTAGTGGGTTAAGCAACAAGTTATATTGATCAACCTATGATTAACTTTAGGCGATTAGGCTCCTTCCTTCGCCATGGTTGAGAGGTGAGCATGAAGCAGAGCCTCGAAGATAATTGAAGATCAGGAGGACCTTCAACTGCTACAAACAGGGAAAATGATACGTGATATGATTATGGATGATCGACGACTCACTACACACCACATAGCCAATACAGTAGGTATCGGGCATGACGCTCCAGGTTTGTCATCTCTCGAATTTTGGTCGTTTTGAAGCGGATCCAGCGGATTTTTAACCATGGTTGAGCCATGGGTTTCATCACGATCAGCCAGAGACCGAACAACAATCTGACGTCTGGTGGACAACATTCTGAAAGGTTGTAGTTAGGTGCAGACCTTTCAGTCACCCCTGCATGCTACCACATAGAATGATAGTCACTCGATGCCGCGACGTCTATATGCTATCATATGCCTGAAAGTCACCGAAAGTCCATGTTGAATGACTTTGTTTCTGTTATCCCATAGAAAGAAAGTCACTTGATTCCCTGCAGCTCTCTGTTACCTTACAGAATGAAAGTCACTTGGATCCTTGCAGATCTCTGTTACCCCACAGAATGAAAGTCACTTGGTTCCCTGCAGCTCTCTGTTACCCCACAGAATGACAGTCACTTGGTTCCCAGCAGCTCTCTGTTACCCCACAGAATGAAATTCACTTGATTCCCTGCAGCTCTCTGTTACCCCACAGAATGAAAGTCACTTGGTTCCCTGCAGCTCTCTGTTACCCCACAGAATGACAGTCACTTGGTTCCCAGCAGCTCTCTGTTACCCCACAGAATGAAATTCACTTGATTCCCTGCAGCTCTCTGTTACCCTACAGAATGACAGTCACTTGGTTCCAAGCAGCTCTCTGTTACCCTACAGAATGACAATCACTTGGTTCCCTGCAGTTCTTAGTTACCACACAGAATGAAAGTCACTTGGTTCCCTGCAGCTGTCTGTTACCCTACAGAATAACAGTCACTTGGTTCCCAACAGCTCTCTGTTACCCCACAGAATGAAAGTCACTTGGTTCCCTGCAGCTGACTGTTACCCCACAGAATGACAGTCACAATGATCCCTGCATCTCTCTGTTACCCCACAGAATGACAGTCACTTGGTTCCCAGTAGTACTCTGTTACCCCGCACTACGAAAGTCACTTGGTTCCCTGCAGCTGACTGTTACCCAACAAAATGACAGTCACTTGGTACTCTGCAGTTCTCTGTTACCCTACAGAATGACAGACACTTAGTTCCCAGCAGCTCTCTGTTACCCCACAGAATGAAAGTCACTTGGTTCCCTGCAGCTCTCAGTTACCGCACAGAATGCAAGTCACTTGGTTCCCTGCAGCTCTCTGTTATCCTATAGAAAGAAAGTCACTTGGTTCGCTGCAGTTCTCTGTTACCCTACAGAATGAAAGTCACTTGGATCCTTGCAAATCTCTGTTACCCTACAGAATGAAAGTCACTTGGTTCACTGCAGCTCTCTGTTACCCTACAGAATGAAAGTCACTTGGTTCCCAGCACCTCTCTATTACCCCACAGAATGAAAGTCACTTGGTTTCCTGCAGCTCTCTGTTACCCTACAGAATGACAGTCACTTGGTTCCCAACAGCTCTCTGTTACCCCACAGAATGAAAGTCACTTGGTTCCCTGCAGCTCTCTGTTACCCTACAGAATGACAGTCAATTGGTTCCAAGCAGCTCTCTGTTACCCTACAGAATGACAGTCACTTGGTTCCCAGGAGCTCTCTGTTACCCCACAGAATGAAAGTCACTTTGTTCTCTGCAGTTCTCTGTTACCCTACAGAATGACAGTCACTTGGTTCGCTGCAGTTCTCTTTTACCCCACAGAATGACAGTCACTTGGTTCCCAGGAGCTCTCTGTTACCCCACAGAATGAAAGTCACTTTGTTCTCTGCAGTTCTCTGTTACCCTACAGAATGACAGTCACTTGGTTCGCTGCAGTTCTCTTTTACCCCACAGAATGACAGTCACTTGGTTCCCAACAGCTCTCTGTTACCCCACCGAATAAAAGTCACTTGGTTCCCTGTAGTTCTCTGTTACCCTACAGAATGACAGTCACTTGGTTCCCAACAGCTCTCTGTTACCCCACAGAATGATAATCGCTTGGTTCCCTGCAGCTCTCTGTTACCCTACAGAATGACAGTCACTTGGTTCCCTGCAGTTCTAAGTTACCCCACAGAATGAAAGTCACTTGGTTCCCTGCAGCTGTCTGTTACCCTACAGAATGATAGGCACTTGGTTCCAAGCAGCTCTCTGTTACCCCACAGAATGAAAGTCACTTGGTTCCCTGCAGCTGACTGTTACCCCACAGAATGACAGTCACAATGATCCCTGCAGCTCTCTGTTACCCCACAGAATGACAGTCACTTGGTTCCCAGTAGTACTCTGTTGCCCCGCACAACGAAAGTCACTTGGTTCCCTGCAGCTGACTGTTACCCAACAGAATGACAGACACTTAGTTCCCAGCAGCTCTCTGTTACCCCACAGAATGAAAGTCACTTGGTTCCCTGCAGCTCTCTGTTACCCCACAGAATAAAATTCTCTTGGTTCGCTGCAGCTCTCAGTTACCGCACAGAATGAAAGTCACTTGGTTCCCTGTAGTTCTCTGTTACCCTACAGAATGACAGTCACTTGGTTCCCAGCAGCTCTCTGTTACCCTACAGAATGAAAGTCACTTGATTCCCAGCAGCTCTCTGTTACCCTACAGAATGACAGTCAATTGGTTCCAAGCAGCTCTCTGTTACCCCACAGAATGAAAAACACTAGGTCCCCTGCTGCTCTCTGTTACCCCACAGAATGAAAATCACTTGGTTCCCTGCAGCCCTCTGTTACCCTACAGAATGACAGTCACTTGGTTCCCAGGAGCTCTCTGTTACCCCAGTTCTCTGTTACCCTACAGAATGAAAGTCACTTGGTTCTCTGCAGCTCTCTGTTACCCAACAGAATGACAGTCACTTGGTTCTCTGCAGTTGTCTGTTACACCACAGAATGACAGCTACTTGGTTCTCTGACGCTCTCTTTTACCCCAGAGAATGACAGTCACTTGATTCCATGCAGTTCTTAGTTACCGCACAGAATGAAAGTCACTTGGTTCCCTGCAGCTCTCTGTTACCCTACAGAATGACAGTCACTTCGTACCCGGCAGCTCTCTGTTACCCTGCAGAATGACAGACACTTAGTTCCCAGCAGCTCTCTGTTCCCCCACAGAATGAAAGTCACTTGGTTCCCTGCAGCTCTCTGTTACCCCACAGAATGAAATTCACTTGGTTCCCTGCAGTTCTCAGTTACCGCACAGAATGAAAGTCACTTGGTTCCCTGTAGTCCTCTGTTACCCTACAGAATGACAGTCACTTGGTTCCCTGCAGCTCTCTGTTACCCTACAGAATGAAAGTCACTTTATTCCCTGCAGCTCTCTGTTACCCTACAGAATGACAGTCAATTGGTTCCAAGCAGCTCTCTGTTACCCCACAGAATGAAAAACACTAGGTCCCCTGCTGCTCTCTGTTACCCCACAGAATCAAAATCACTTGGTTCCCTGCAGCTCTCTGTTACCCTACAGAATGACAGTCACTTGGTTCCCAGGAGCTCTCTGTTACCCCACAGAATGAAAGTCACTTTTTTCCCTGCAGCTCTCTGTTACCCTACATAATGACAGTCACTTGGTTCTCTGCAGTTCCCTGTTACCCTACAGAATGACAGTCACTTGGTTCTCTGACGCTCTCTGTTACCCTACAGAATAACAGTCACTTGGTTACCTGCAGTTCTCTGTTACCCAACAGAATGAAAGTCACTAGGTCTATTGCTGCTCTCTGTTAACCTACAGAATGAAAGTCACTTTGTTCTCTGCAGTTCTCTGTTACCCTACAGAATGACAGTCACTTGGTTCGCTGCAGTTCTCTTTTACCCCAAAGAATGACAGTCACTTGGTTCCCTGCAGTTCTCTGTTACCCTACAGAATGAAAGTCACTTGGTTCCCTGCAGCTCTCTGTTACCCTACAGAATGACAGTCACTTGGTTCCCGGCAGCTCTCTGTTACCCCACAGAATGAAAGTCACTTGTTTCCCTGCAGCTGACTGTTACCCCAATGAATGAAAGTCACTTGGTTCCCTGTAGTTATCTGTTACCATAATGAATGACAGTCACATTGATCCCTGCAGCTCTCTGTTACCCAACAGAATGACAGTCACTTGGTTCCCAGTAGTTCTCTGTTATCCCGCACAATGACAGTCACTTGGTTCCCTGCAGCTGACTGTTACCCTACAAAATGACAGTCACTTGGTTCTCTGCTGTTCTCTGTTACCCCACGAAATGAATGTCACTTGGTTCGCTGCAGCTCTCTGTTACCCTACAGAATAACAGTCACTTCGTTCCCCGCGGCTCTCTCTTACCATGCAGAATGACAGTCACTTGGTTCCCGCCAGCTCTCTGTTACCCCACAGAATGAAAGTCACTTGGTTCCCTGCAGCTCTCTGTTACCCTACAGAATGACAGTCAATTGGTCCCCTGCAGGTGTCTGTTACCCTACAGAATGACAGTCACTTGGTTCCCAGCAGCTCTCTTTTACCCTACAGAATGAAAGTCACTTGGTCCCCTGCAGGTGTCTGTTACCCTACAGAATGACAGTCACTTGGTCCCCTGCAGGTGTCTGTTACCCTACAGAATGACAGTCACTTGATTCCCTGCAGCTCTCTGTTTCCCTACAGAATGACAGTCACTTGGTTCCCAGCATCTCTCTGTTACCCGACAGAATGACAGTCACTTGGTTCCCTGCACCTCTCTGTTACTAGTCACCCGACGCCACTTCGTCTATATGCTATCACACGCATGAAAGTCACCGAAAGTCACCATGTTGAATGATAGTAACTTGGTTACCAGCAGCTCTCTGTTACCCCACAGAATGAAAGTCACTTGGTTCCCTGCAGCTCTCTGTTACCCTACAGAATGACAGTCACTTGGTCCCCTGCATGTGTCTGTTACCCTACAGAATGACAGTCACTTGATTCCCTGCAGCTCTCTGTTTCTCTACAGAATGATAGTCACTTGGTTCCCAGCATCTCTCTGTTACCCGACAGAATGAAAGTCACTTGGTTCCCTGCAGCTCTCTGTTACTAGTCACTCGACGCCACTACGTCTATATGCTGTCACACGCATGAAAGTCAACGAAAGTCACCATGTTGAATGATAGTCACTTGGTTCCCAGCAGCTGTCTGTTACCCTACAGAATAACAGTCACTTGGTTCTCTACATTTATCTGTTACCATGCAGACTGACAGTCACGTGATTCCCTTGATTTATCTAGTCTTATTTAGAAAGATTGTCAGGGTGGTTCCCCTACATGTATCGGTTACATATGGTAAGACAGTCACGTGACTCTCATATATCTATCTGTTATCGTGTATCTGGGGAAAATTGGTTGAATGAAGAACTGCACACACCGTTTGGTTTGTTTGGGAAGTCGGGAATGGCAAAACTAATTTGGTCAACTTGTTATGATAGCTATGCTAACCTCCTGCGCGCTCACCCTCGGATCTAACTTCAACAAGCCCCACGCTCCGTGTTTATTTACACACAGTTGATAAAGTCATCTCGCTAACACGGCTTTTGCTAGTTTTTGACTCATGCTCCTCGCTCGAATTCCTTCTAAAGATAGTAATTTTATAGATAATGGTAGCCTAATTGAATTAAATAAGTCGACGATAGTGCTCGCCGAGTCTGGTTTACAGGTTATAGGTGTGTCCTGATTACAGACAGCCACTACAGTCTGCCAGCTGAATGTACATTACAACAGGGGTTGCTGTTGACTGCGAGAGGGCTACAGTACCAGGCTCTCTGCACTCTCTTCGGAGAAATCCGTCGCCTCTATAAACCCACAGGGATCCCTCACGACGTCACATATAAACCCACATGGATCCCTCACGTCACAAATAAACCCACAGGGATCCCTCACGTCACATATAAACCCACAGGGATCCCTCACGTCACAAATAAACCCACAGGGATCCCTCACGTCATATATAAACCCACTGGGATCCCTCACGTCATATATAAACCCACAGGGATCCATCACGTCACATATATCCACAGGGATCCCTCAAGGCACATATAAAGCCACAGGGATCTATCACGTCACATATATCCACAGGGATCCTTCAAGGCACATATAAACCCACAGGGATCCCTCAAGTCACATATAAACCAACAGGGATCCATCACGTCACATACATCCACAGGGATCCCTCACGTCACATATATCCACAGGGATCCCTCAAGTCACATATAAACCCACAGGGATCCCTCACGTCACATATAAACCCACAGGGATCCCTCACGTCACATACATCCACAGGGATCCCTCACGCCACATATACACCCCCAGGGATCCAGTCACGTCACATATAAACCCACAGGGATCAATCATGTCACATAAAAACCCACAGGGATCCCTCATGTCACATATAAACCCACATGGATCCCTCAAGTCACATATAAACCCACAGGGATCCCTCACGTCACATATAAACCCACAGGGATCCCTCACGGCACATAGAAACCCACAGGGGCCAATCACGTCACATGTCAACCCACAGGGATCACTCAAGTCACACAGGAAACCCACAGGGATCAATCAGGTCAAATATAAACCCACAGGGATCCCTCAAGTCACATATAAACCCACAGGAATCCCTCACATCACATAAAAACACACAGGGATCAATCACGTCACATATACCAATAGGGATCCCTCACGACGTCACATATAGACACACATAACTGTCATTGATAAATCGCTCGCGTCACATATAGACGCACACACTACTGTCAGTGATAGATCCCTCACGTTAGATATAGACGCACACTACTGTAAGAGATAGATCCCTCAAGTCACAAATAGACGCATACTGCTGTCAGTGATAGATCCCTCACGTTACATATAGACGCACACTACATTCAGTGATATATCCCTCACGACGTCACATATAGACGCACACTACTGTCAGTGATAGATCCCTCACATTAGATATAGACGCACACTACTGTCAGTGATAGATCCCTCACGTTACATATAGACGCACACTACTGTCAGTGATAGATCCCTCACGTTACATATAGACGCACACTACTGTCAGTGATAGATCCCTCACGACGTCACATATAGACGCACACTACTGTCAGTGATAGATCCCTCACGTTAGATATAGACGCACACTACTCTCAGTGATAGATCCCTCACGTTACATATAGACGCACACTACTGTCAGTGATAGATCCCTCACGTTACATATAGACGCACACTACTGTCAGTGATAGATCCCTCACGTTACATATAGACGCACACTACTGTCAGTGATAGATCCCTCACGTTACATATAGACGTACACTACTGTCAGTGATAGATTCCTTACGTTAGATATAGACGCACACTACTCTCAGTGATAGATCCCTCACGTTACATGTAGACGCACACTACTGTCAGTGATAGATCCCTCACGTTACATATAGACGCACACTACTGTCAGTGATAGATCCCTCACGTTACATATAGACGCACACTACTGTCAGTGATAGATCCCTCACGTTACATATAGACGTACACTACTGTCAGTGATAGATTCCTTACGTTACATATAGACGCACACTACTGTCAGTGATAGATCCCTCACGTCACAAATACACTCACACTACTGTCAGTGATAGATCTGTCACGACGTCACATATAGACGCACACAACTGTCAGTGATAGATCCCTCACGTCACGTATAGACGCACACTAATGTCAGTGATAGATCCCTCACGTTACATATAGACACACACTATATTCAGTGATAGATCCCTCACGATACATATAGACGCACACTACTGTAAGTGATAGATTCCTCACGTTACATATAGACGCGCACTACTGTCAGAAATAGATCCCTCACGTAACATATAGACGCATACTACTGTCAGTGATATATCCCTCACGTTACATATAGACGCACACTATTGTCAGTGATAGATCCCTCACGTTACATATAGACGCACACTACTGTCAGTGATAGATCCCTCACGTTACATATAGACGCACACTACTGTCAGTGATAGATCCCTCACGTTACATATAGACGCATACTACTGTAAGTGATAGATCTCTCACGTTACATATAGACGCACACTTCTGTCAGTGAAAGATCCCCAACGTCACATACAGACGCATACTACTGTCAGTGATAGATCCCTCACGACGTCGCCCATATATAGACGCACACAACTGTCAGTGATAGATCCCTCACGTCATGTATAAACGCACACTACTGTCAGTGATAGATCCCTCTCGTCACGTATAGACGCACACTACTGTCAGTGATGGATCCCTCGCGTTAGATATAGACGCACACTACTGTCAGTGATAGATCCCTTATGACGTCACATATAGACGCACACTACTGTCAGTGATAGATCCCTCACGTTACATATAGACGCACCCTACTGTCAGTGATAGATACCCCACGTTACATATAGACGCATACTACTGTCAGTGATAGATCCCTCACGTTAGATATAGACGCACACTACTCTCAGTGATAGATCCCTCACGTTACATATAGACGCACACTACTGTCAGTGATAGATCCCTCACGACGTCACATATAGACGCACACTACTGTCAGTGATAGATCCCTCACGTTAGATATAGACGCACACTACTCTCAGTGATAGATCCCTCACGTTACATATAGACGCACACTACTGTCAGTGATAGATCCCTCACGTTACATATAGACGCACACTACTGTCAGTGATAGATCCCTCACGTTACATATAGACGCACACTACTGTCAGTGATAGATCCCTCACGTTACATATAGACGTACACTACTGTCAGTGATAGATTCCTTACGTTAGATATAGACGCACACTACTCTCAGTGATAGATCCCTCACGTTACATATAGACGCACACTACTGTCAGTGATAGATCCCTCACGTTACATATAGACGCACACTACTGTCAGTGATAGATCCCTCACGTTACATATAGACGCACACTACTGTCAGTGATAGATCCCTCACGTTACATATAGACGTACACTACTGTCAGTGATAGATTCCTTACGTTACATATAGACGCACACTACTGTCAGTGATAGATCCCTCACGTCACAAATACACTCACACTACTGTCAGTGATAGATCTGTCACGACGTTACATATAGACGCACACAACTGTCAGTGATAGATCCCTCACGTCACGTATAGACGCACACTAATGTCAGTGATAGATCCCTCACGTTACATATAGACACACACTATATTCAGTGATAGATCCCTCACGATACATATAGACGCACACTACTGTAAGTGATAGATTCCTCACGTTACATATAGACGCGCACTACTGTCAGAAATAGATCCCTCACGTAACATATAGACGCATACTACTGTCAGTGATATATCCCTCACGTTACATATAGACGCACACTACTGTCAGTGATAGATCCCTCACGTTACATATAGACGCACACTACTCTCAGTGATAGATCCCTCACGTTACATATAGACGCACACTACTGTCAGTGATAGATCCCTCACGTTACATATAGACGCATACTACTGTAAGTGATAGATCTCTCACGTTACATATAGACGCACACTTCTGTCAGTGAAAGATCCCCAACGTCACATACAGACGCATACTACTGTCAGTGATAGATCCCTCACGACGTCGCCCATATATAGACGCACACAACTGTCAGTGATAGATCCCTCACGTCATGTATAAACGCACACTACTGTCAGTGATAGATCCCTCTCGTCACGTATAGACGCACACTACTGTCAGTGATGGATCCCTCACGTTAGATATAGACGCACACTACTGTCAGTGATAGATCCCTTATGACGTCACATATAGACGCACACTACTGTCAGTGATAGATCCCTCACGTTACATATAGACGCACCCTACTGTCAGTGATAGATACCCCACGTTACATATAGACGCATACTACTGTCAGTGATAGATCCCTCACGTTACATATAGACGCATACTACTGTCAGTGATAGATCCCTCACGTTACATATAGACGCACCCTACTGTCAGTGATAGATACCTCACGTTACATATAGACGCATACTACTGTCAGTGATAGATCCCTCACGTTACATATAGACGCACCCTACTGTCAGTGATAGATACCCCACGTTACATATAGACGCATACTACTGTCAGTGATAGATCCCTCACGTTACATATAGACGCATACTACTGTCAGTGATAGATCCCTCACGTTACATATAGACGCACCCTACTGTCAGTGATAGATACCTCACGTTACATATAGACGCATACTACTGTCAGTGATAGATACCTCACGTTACATATAGACGCACACAACTGTCAGTGATAGATCCCTCACGTCATGTATAAACGCACACTACTGTAAGTGATAGATTCCTCACGTTACATATAGACGCACACTACTGTCAGTGATAGATCCCTCACGTTACATATAGACGCACACTACTGTCAGTGATAGATCCCTCACGTTACATATAGACGCACACAACTGTCAGTGATAGATCCCTCACGTCATGTATAAACGCATACTACTGTCAGTGATAGATCCCTCACGTTACATATAGACGCATACTACTGTCAGTGATAGATCCCTCACGTTACATATAGACGCACACTACTGTCAGTGATAGATCCCTCACGTTACATATAGACGCATACTACTGTCAGTGATAGATCCCTCACGTTACATATAGACGCACACTACTGTCAGTGATAGATCCCTCACGTTACATATAGACGCATACTACTGTCAGTGATAGATCCCTCACGTTACATATAGACGCACACTACTGTCAGTGATAGATCCCTCACGTTACATATAGACGCACACTACTGTCAGTGATAGATCCCTCACGTTACATATAGACGCACACTACTGTCAGTGATAGATCCCTCACGTTACATATAGACGCACACTACTGTCAGTGATAGATCCCTCACGTTACATATAGACGCACACTACTGTCAGTGATAGATCCCTCACGTTACATATAGACGCATACTACTGTCAGTGATAGATCCCTCACGTTACATATAGACGCACCCTACTGTCAGTGATAGATACCTCACGTTACATATAGACGCATACTACTGTCAGTGATAGATCCCTCACGTTACATATAGACGCACACTACTGTCAGTGATAGATCCCTCACGTTACATATAGACGCACACTACTGTCAGTGATAGATCCCTCACGTTACATATAGACGCACACTACTCTCAGTGATAGATCCCTCACGTTACATATAGACGCATACTACTGTCAGTGATAGATCCCTCACGTAACATATAGACGCATACTACTGTCATTGATGGATCATCCACGCGGAACCCAATGTACTTACTGTACTATCAGTCCAACCTGAGTTTTCAGTCATGGCACAACATTTAATCTCCCGTCATGTTAATAACGTTAATGTTTTAGGTACCTATTCTCACACGATGTACTGGCCAGTGTTCTAATGTCACGAGCTCATATCTTGTCACTAGCGTGTTCATTACTGGGACACTTTGATAGCCACTTGTGAACTTTACTTGTTACCAGTGCGTTACAGTCTTTTAGGGTGCGATTAAACGGATTGATTGAAGTAATTGGCCGAAGTGTGATCACATCGAGAGGATATGTTTGAACCTCCAGAGTGTGGCATTCCCATCCTTCCTCACACTGTCTTGGTAGATCACAGTAATTGGCAAACTCATTCATTCTATGTTAAATATGAATAACAGAAACAATTAGCTCCACCTTCCTTGGTAAGTAATGTCTTTAACGTGTGCGATCCGGTGTGGTGATATAAGTTCCTGCTGATCCTGAGGAGCAATACAGCAGTACTAGGGTATATTGACAGCTGGCTTTCGCATAGACTACGGCGACAGCAGGAGCCATGTTGCTGAGTATGGAATCACGGGGAAGGGTGGAGGCAACCTGGATTTCACTCATGCAGTCCTAACCATTCATTTCACGCAGTGTGAAAACTGGAAGCATAGGTGGGCCATCACCAGCTTCCTCTAAAAGGTAGAGACGGAACTTCCAGTCAATATTGCTGATACTGTTCGAGGTAGATCGTATTTGTATTTAACTGTATCCCAACTCTAGGAGCCGTTATTCTGTGCTCGGAAAACAAATTGGTGAAATAAACCCTGAATGTGAAACAAGGATCGCTGTCCTGGTGAGCTAACGTTGCGACCTGCTGGTCGGGGGTTCATTTGCATATGCGTGGAATGAAAAGTGGCTTGATGGTAATTGGAAGACAAATGTGATTACAACAACGAAACCACCTTCATACGAACATATTAACAGACTTGCTTCCCTGTCAAAGAAACCTCGTAAAAACAATCCAGTGTTTTCATTGACTTTAGATATAAGGGCAATTTTTACACAACCCTTTGACGTCAATCATGAAACCACGTACTTTGCTACTCCTATGCAATCGTGCATCTTACAGTAATATTTAATCAGTCGTTACTCAATGCATCCGATACATACAGTTTTTACTGCCTCCAAGTCGCCAAGGATATCGGTTTTAATTGGTTTTGCTGGATTTTAAGGGAAAATCGCCTGGAAGACATATGGTGAGTCTACCCGAGAACATGCGACAGCCACCGACATACAGATAGGTGGACATGTTGGCACTAATTACATTACTTGCCCATTTCCAGCTACACCTAAACTCAGACAGTCATGCTAAATAATCAGCAGGGGATCTAGCCCGAGATTGAGTGTGCTGGCTCCGTGGCTGGCCTGGGTGCCGCTGTTTTAGTGGAAGTCGGCTATCTGGCAGGCTTCATGTAAAACCGTACCCCCGTGGACATCGTATCAGAGTTGTGTAATTATTACGTTCCGATATTACATAGTCTAAGGTCTACCTTACCGATCTTAGGTTACATATAAAGTCCGACAGACAAGCTATCGCCAACATCGTTACTAAATATGTTCAACGACTGGCGTTTCCTGTCCACGGAAAGTGTGCGGAACATATTAATAGTACATTATGCAGTATGTCACAGTATATATTGAGCTAGGCAGATGTCAATGGTGTGTCTTTCACGCTGACTCCTGTATTCCTCTGACAGTCTCAACAAGTTATTTTATACAAAGACACAATAGTCAGGAAATGCATAACCAGACGCCTATACCTTAACTACACCGGCTTTCAGTGTGTGTGTGTGTGTGTGTGTGTGTGTGCGTGCGTGCGTGCGTGCGTGCGTGCGTGCGCGCGTGCGTGCGTGCGTGTGTGTGTGTGTGTGTGTGTGTAACAGGTTCTCTATACGATGTCATTGTGTTGTGTAGTTGCGGAAGTATGTGTGTAGTAGAGGGATGGGGTTGTAGGCAGTGCCCCTGTGGTTAACAGTGAGGAAGTATGTGTGTAGTAGAGAGGTGGGGTTGTATACACTGTCCCTGTGGTGAACAGTGCTGATGTATGTGTGTAGGAGAGAGGTGGGGTTGTATACGCTGTCCCTGTGGTTAACATTGCTGATGTATGTGTGTAGGAGAGAGGTGGGGTTGTATACACTGCCCTTGTGGTTAACAGTGCTGATGTATGTGTGTAGGAGAGAGGTTGGGTTGTATACACTGTCCCTGTGGTTAACAGTGCGGAAGTATGTGTGTAGGAGAGAGGTGGGGTTGTATAGACAGGTATACACAGTATAACAGGTTCTCTATACGATGTCATTGTGTTGTGTAGTTGCCGAAGTATGTGTGTAGTAGAGAGGTGGGGTTGTATGCAGTGTCCCTGTGGTGAACAGTGCGGAAGTATGTGTGTAGTAGAGAGGTGGGGTTGTATACACTGTCCCTGTGGTTAACAGTGTTGATGTATGTGTGTAGTAGAGAGGTTGGGTTGTTTACACTGTCCCTGTGGTTAACAGTGCTGATGTATGTGTGTAGGAGAGAGTGGGGTTGTATACACTGCCTCTGTGGTGAACAGTGCGGAAGTATGTGTGTAGTAGAGAGGTTGGGTTGTATACACTGTCCCTGTGGTAAACAGTGCGGAAGTATGTGTGTAGGAGAGAGGTTGGCTTGTATACACTCTCCCTGTGGTGAACAGTGCTGATGTATGTGTGTAGTAGAGTGATGGGGTTGTATACACTGTCCCTGTGGTGAACACTGCTAATGTATGTGTGTAGGAGAGAGTGGGGTTGTATGCACTGTCCCTGTGGTTAACAGTGCGGAAGTATGTGTGTAGTAGAGAGGTGTGGTTGTATGCAGTGTCCCTGTGGTGAACAGCGCTGATCTATGTGTGTAGTAGAGAGGTGGGGTTGTATACACTGTCAATGTGGTTAACAGTGCGGAAGTATGTGTGTAGGAGAGAGGTGTGGTTGTATGCACTGTCCCTGTGGTTAACAGTGCGGAAGTATGTGTGTAGTAGAGAGGTGTGGTTGTATGCAGTGTCCCTGTGGTGAACAGTGCGGAAGTATGTGTGTAGTGGAGAGGTGGGGTTGTATGCAGTGTCCCTGTGGTGAACAGCGCTGATCTATGTGTGTAGTAGAGAGGTGGGGTTGTATACACTGTCAATGTGGTTAACAGTGCGGAAGTATGTGTGTAGGAGAGAGGTGTGGTTGTATGCACTGTCCCTGTGGTTAACAGTGCGGAAGTATGTGTGTAGTAGAGAGGTGGGGTTGTATACAGTGTCCCTGTGGTTAACAGTGAAGACGTATGTGTGTAGTAGAGAGGTGGGGTTGTATACACTGTCCCTGTGGTGAACACTGCTAATGTATGTGTGTAGGAGAGAGTGGGGTTGTATGCACTGTCCCTGTGGTTAACAGTGCGGAAGTATGTGTGTAGTAGAGAGGTGTGGTTGTATGCAGTGTCCCTGTGGTGAACAGTGCGGAAGTATGTGTGTAGTGGAGAGGTGGGGTTGTATGCAGTGTCCCTGTGGTGAACAGCGCTGATCTATGTGTGTAGTAGAGAGGTGGGGTTGTATACACTGTCAATGTGGTTAACAGTGCGGAAGTATGTGTGTAGGAGAGAGGTGTGGTTGTATGCACTGTCCCTGTGGTTAACAGTGCGGAAGTATGTGTGTAGTAGAGAGGTGTGGTTGTATGCAGTGTCCCTGTGGTGAACAGTGCGGAAGTATGTGTGTAGTGGAGAGGTGGGGTTGTATGCAGTGTCCCTGTGGTGAACAGCGCTGATCTATGTGTGTAGTAGAGAGGTGGGGTTGTATACACTGTCAATGTGGTTAACAGTGCGGAAGTATGTGTGTAGGAGAGAGGTGTGGTTGTATGCACTGTCCCTGTGGTTAACAGTGCGGAAGTATGTGTGTAGTAGAGAGGTGGGGTTGTATACAGTGTCCCTGTGGTTAACAGTGAAGACGTATGTGTGTAGTAGAGAGGTGGGGTTGTATACACTGTCCCTGTGGTAAACAGTGCGGAAGTATGTGTGTAGGAGAGAGGTTGGCTTGTTTACATTCTCCCTGTGGTGAACAGTGCTGATGTATGTGTGTAGTAGAGTGATGGGGTTGTATACACTGTCCCTGTGGTGAACAGTGCTGATGTATGTGTGTAGGAGAGAGTGGGGTTGTATGCACTGTCCCTGTGGTTAACAGTGCGGCAGTATTAGTGTAGTAGAGAGGTGGGGTTGTATACACTGCCCCTGTGGTGAACAGTGCGGAAGTATTTGTGTAGTGGAGAGGTGGGGTTGTATGCAGTGTCCCTGTGGTGTACAGCGCTGATGTATGTGTGTAGTAGAGAGGTGGGGTTGTATACACTGTCAATGTGGTTAACAGTGCGGAAGTATGTGTGTAGGAGAGAAGTGTGGTTGTATGCACTGTCCCTGTGGTGAACAGTGCGGAAGTATGTGTGTAGTGGAGAGGTGGGGTTGTATGCAGTGTCCCTGTGGTGAACAGCGCTGATCTATGTGTGTAGTAGAGAGGTGGGGTTGTATACACTGTCAATGTGGTTAACAGTGCGGAAGTATGTGTGTAGGAGAGAGGTGTGGTTGTATGCACTGTCCCTGTGGTGAACAGTGCGGAAGTATGTGTGTAGTAGAGAGGTGGGGTTGTATACAGTGTCCCTGTGGTTAACAGTGCGGAAGTATGTGTGTAGGAGACAGGTGTGGTTGTATGCAGTGTCCCTGTGGTGAACAGTGCGGAATTATGTGTGAAGTAGAGAGGTGGGGTTGTATACACTGTCCCTGTGGTGAACAGTGCTGATGTATGTGTGTAGTAGAGAGGTGGGGTTGTATACACTGCGCCTGTGGTTAACAGTGCTGATGTATGTGTGTAGGAGAGAGGTGGGGTTGTATAGACAGGTATACACAGTATAACAGGTTCTCTATACGATGTCATTGTGTTGTGTAGTTGCCGAAGTATGTGTGTAGTAGAGAGGTGGGGTTGTATGCAGTGTCCCTGTGGTGAACAGTGCTGATGTATGTGTGTAGGAGAGAGGTGGGGTTGTATACACTGCCCCTGTGGTTAACAGTGCTGATGTATGTGTGTAGGAGAGAGGTGGGGTTGTATACACTGTCCCTGTGGTGAACAGTGCGGAAGTATGTGTGTAGTAGAGAGGTGGGGTTGTATGCAGTGTCCCTGTGGTTAACAGTGAAGAAGTATGTGTGTAGTAGAGAGGTGGGGTTGTATACACTGTCCCTGTGGTAAACAGTGCGGAAGTATGTGTGTAGGAGAGAGGTTGGCTTGTTTACATTCTCCCTGTGGTGAACAGTGCTGATGTATGTGTGTAGTAGAGTGATGGGGTTGTATACACTGTCCCTGTGGTGAACAGTGCTGATGTATGTGTGTAGGAGAGAGTGGGGTTGTATGCACTGTCAATGTGGTTAACAGTGCGGCAGTATTAGTGTAGTAGAGAGGTGGGGTTGTATACACTGCCCCTGTGGTGAACAGTGCGGAAGCATGTGTGTAGTAGAGAGATGGGGTTGTATACACTGTCCCTGTGGTTAACAGTGCGGAAGTATGTGTGTAGTAGAGAGGTGTGGTTGTATGCAGTGTCCCTTTGGTGAACAGTGCGGAAGTATGTGTGTAGTAGAGAGGTTGGGTTGTATACACTGTCCCTGTGGTTAACAGTGCGGAAGTATGTGTGTAGTTGAGAGGTGGGGTTGTATACACTGTCAATGTGGTTAACAGTGCGGAAGTATGTGTGTAGTAGAGAGGTGTGGTTGTATGCACTGTCCCTGTTGTGAACAGTGCGGAAGTATGTGTGTAGTAGAGAGGTGGGGTTGTATGCAGTGACCCTGTGGTGAACAGTGCGGAAGTATGTGTGTAGTAGAGAGGTGGGGTTGTATGCAGTGACCCTGTGGTGAACAGTGCGGAAGTATGTGTGTAGGAGAGAGGTGTGGTTGTATGCAGTGTCCCTGTTTTGTGTAGTTGCGGCAGTATGTGTGTGTAGTAGAAAGGTAGGGTTGTATCAATCACACAGATGCGATTAAACCCCCACCAAGCTTATCAGTGAAGGCAATGATTTGTTGAGATAGTTATCATAACATCGTTACCAGCAAATAAATACTCAGCAGACAAAACGTCGGAATGAAGATATCTGTAACCCGATAGCTGTATGGATGAGTGCGTTGGCTCGTACCGACAAATATGTCACATAAAAACAACCCACGAAGGAACGGCTGCCTGCTTCATGCGGGCTGGTGTATCTATGCTGTAGCGAATGGCGATTGTTCTCTGATGGTCATCAGGACTGCCTGGCCAGGACTACCGGAAAGGTCGTTCTGTACATCGCAGTGAAACAAAGAGGCAGTGTGTAGCCGAGTAGGTGCCGAAAGCTGTGTTGAAGCTGTATGTCTGTATGTACGACTGCAGCTGTTATAGTGTTTTCTCTCCTGGAAGTCTCTAGGTACTTCACAGATGCCTATTCCAAATGTTTTGATTCGAAGATTTCTCAATTCATTTAAGTTATACACAAAACAAGTTACTCCCGCCGTAGTTAGTACTATACCTACAGAAAGCTTCTACTAATGTTCCTGAAGGACAGACTGTGGATAAATCCGTTCCGTCACATTTACACACGTTCTCTGGGCCGAAGGTGAGCGAGTTCTATGAGCACGGCCACATGTACACTGAGATGGAACAGCGACATTTCTGTCTGTAATTCATCGTGTTAACTGACCTTGCAGCATGGGGAATCGACGGTCAGGGCGAGATAAGATGGCAGTATGGACATATAAAATTGGAGTACAGTTCCAACAATGTTGTGTACCACCGACAGTCAATTCATCATTATCGGTGTGAAGAGAGATCGTTGAGAACATAGCTGTATACAACTAAGTTTATTGATATTCAATGTTTCTCGTAACAGACAATAATACCTATCAATTTTTGGAAAAAATGTAACGTAAACATACAGAGTTGTCCGACCGGTTTATAAGTTTACAATTTCGTCTTTTCTGAAATCACACTGGTGTGCCATATATTACACACACAATTCATAACCGATTTTAAACATTGCCACCCTATTGAGATGAAGTTTCGTCCCTATTCTGCATGCAACCATTATAATGCTATAGAAATATGGTATCGCCTTTATATATGACGTTTTTCGTATTTTGGCTTTTTGTGGTTTCCATATTACTTCATCTTCACATAACCCTATAATTCTTGCCATGTCGAATTTTCTGTTCAAAGTGTTTACTTACAGAGATGGTATCCACATGGCCGCCATGAAAACCATGTTGTAATTCTGACCTTTTACACAACAAATTCGACTTTACATCATTGTGAAATGTATCATGCAGTCAGTATGTGGCGTGCGCAGTAATTACATATATTACGTCATTGTTTGTATTGTGAGATCTGGCCCTACATTTGCCCATATCAACAGCGTCTCCTCTGAAAGTACCGTACTTCTTAGGGCACACTTTGTGTTGATCCTGACAGTAGGAGCTCTAAACTTGACCAATAGAATATTAAACCAAGTCTTAACATGGGGTCACGATTGCCTTTATGAAAAACTCTTTTGGGTCAATTATTGAGTTATATATTTCTATTTCAATGTATGAATCTGTACACAATGATTTGCCTTGAAAGTTGAAAGGAATGCTTTGACATATGCCTGTTTTTCTGTGTTAAACTAACATCCTGAATCTAGATACATCGCCTGTAAACCCACCTTGTTGATGAAGTAGTCCGTGTGTAATTTGCCGTACAGTGGTTGGTTGGTTTGTTGTTTAACGCCGCACTCAGCAATATTCCAGCTATATGACGGCGGTCTGTAAATAATCGAGTCTGGACCAGACAATCCAGTGATTAATATCATGAGCATCGATCCACGCAATTTGGGATCGATGACTTGCATCAACCAAGTCAGCGAGCCTGACCACCCGATCCCGTTAGTCGCATTTTACGACAAGCATAGTGACATAGTGTGCGTATCTCATGTGTTAATAATGCATCTATCTGTATAAATACTAGCACAATACATTTGCTCTGAGAATATCAGAGATTGTGTAAATCTTCGGATGTTACTTCTGGATGAAATAAAGACATTCATTCATTCATTCATTCATTCATTCATTCATTCATTCATTCATTAATTCATTCATAGGTAACCTGTAATCAGACATAGAGGCTCACTTTCATACACCCATGTAACCTGTTATCAGGCATAGAGGCTCACTTACATACACACTAACTTGTAATCAGACTTAGAGGCTCACTTACATACACACGTAATCAGGCATAGAGGCTCACTCACATACACACTAACTTGAAATCAGACATAGAAGCTCACTTACATACACAGGTAACATGTAATCAGGCATAGAGGCTCCCTAACATATACACAGTTAACTTGTAATCAGACATCGAGGCTCACTTACATACACACAGGTAACTTGTAATCAGGCATAGGGGCTCAGTTACATACACAGATAACCTGTAATAAGACATAGAGGCTCACTTACATATACACAGGTAACCTGTAGTCAGACATAGAGGCTCAATTGCATATACACGTAACCTGTAATCAGGCATAGAGGCTCACTTACATATACACGTAACCTGTAATCAGGCAAAGAGCCTCACTTACATTTACACAGGTAACCTGTAGTCAGGCATAGAGGCTCACTTACATGTACACGCAACCTGTAATCAGGCATAGAGGCTCACTTACGTACAGGTATCATCCAGTCATTTTAGCCCAGGTTCGGCTGTGTCGCATTCTCACTATGGCCCAAATATTACTCTGTTCGGAAACTTTCAGAAAGAGACAATGAAATACCCTGACCCAAAATAGTTAGTCTTATGAGACATTGTGGTATAGTTAAGCCATTAAACTATCATCTATATCGTCGCCCTCAATGTAATGCTATAGCAACTAAATGGAGCAAAGTTAGATTTTCTACTGGTTCCGGTCTGAATCTCCCCCATGACTGGGTCTCCTTTTAAATTTAAACGTGGTTGTTTGTTTCCATCAAAATACTATATTTTCAGACACTGAGCGTTAATCTGCCTCGAGTTTAGTGGCTACCATTGGAAAGGGTCGTTACAGATTTCTCCGAAAAGCCCAAAGTACATTTTACCACGCCCTGACGACATGACAAGAACTAGGTACAATGCCGAAGTCTGCCATATGACCATTGATGCATGCAGTCAGGCTGCTCCTGGTGGTCGGTGTGTACTATATATTCCATGGTGTAGCATTGGAGGCACTGGATTGGGGATATTAGTACAATGTGAAAGGTTGCGAAAACTTCCGAAACGTTGGTTATGTTTTCGTCTTGTCATCGCTTCCCAGGAGCTAGGTGCTTCCAGGGGAGGTGTGGGCAGGAGCACCACAGACCGCCATCACGCATCAAACTGTGTCTGTCAGAGCCTCGTTAAATAATTTATAGGTGGTTGTAGAAATAATAAGAACCATCAGCGGCATCCGCATTAGTTTCCTCACCGTCACTTTTAGAAAGTTTAGACAGCTATCAGATATGTTCATATGAACGAACAATGGTCTTTGGTTATTTCAACGCTTGCATGCGTTGGACCTCTCACAACATTAAATATATATGTACGACAACAGTGTGTCGAGAGGGCTGATTTCATGAACGTTCTATGTATATTTAAACATGAGTAAATCTTTTACCCAAGCTTTTTTCCGCATGAGTTGTAGGTTACAACATTATATACAAACGATAAAAGGTCGTCTTGGGTCACGGACTTTGGTCATAGTTCGATTTTCTTTCGAACTTTGAAAAAAAATTCTTATGTAGTAGATATTTTACCTAAACATAGCGATTTCGTCATATTAGTTTGATAATCATTATAGGTGGACAGAAGAGGAGTTTGTTTGTATTCAGTTTTGATTTTAGCTTAATTAATTAATGCAGCTTCTTAGAATGAAGCAGAAAATACTTGAACCTCGTTCTGCAGGAATGTTTTGGTAAGCAGACCAAAATCTTTCTGGTAAACAATATCCTAAATCCTTTTATCTCTGTTTTGTGCACAGTGTATTGTTTTACGTGCGAAAAAAGTATATCAATTTAGACAATGTTACAATTGCTTTTAATAGCTAAGGGATATAGGCATTGAGTGATGTAAATACTGCTCCTTCATTCAGCTATGTCGACACTAGAACTCGCTAGTTGGCTTCAATGGAAATCCTAAACTCCCATTTTTTTCATTCCATAATTGCTCGACAGGTGTGCCCTATTCTCATGTTGTGGATTATTTTAGTAGATAAATATCGCAAGTAGCACACCTGCCGATGTCTGGCCTTAACAACAATATGCCGTGCGATGTTGATTGTCGACTGTGAGGTGACGCACTGCTGTATACAAGGTGTATTCTCGTCCACACCATCACCAGCCGCGGCTCCATCTGGGCTGATGCCAGGCCACGCCGATGTTTCAGTCTTCTCTTAATGCAATGTGGTTTATTTACTTTGTCTGTCGCTCGGTCTTACACTGACATGTTTGGCGCGGATAGGCCCAATAAACATGTAAACACTGAAATATTTTATGTGTATTTGTGATTTACTCTCTTGTGTTCACGTTACAACATGGCGCAACCTTCTCCACGACTGACAGCTCTTGCATGCTTGTGTAATGTCAACCATTTAGAAACATAGGTGTTCCCTCTCACCGTCCGCACACCGTCGTGGGGCGCCGCTACTCCCTAGCCTGCTGACTTTCACAAACCCTGATTATGCAGGCTATTGTTGGCATACTATGCTTGGATATAACCACATATAGATGTGCGAATCACACCAACAGTGAACAATATGCACAGTGAGAAACATTATGACATATGCTCCTCATGTTGAGATGTAATTGATTTCCAGTCATATGTCTTTCCTGTTTATTGTTTTGTTTGTTTCGGGATCTGTCTACACTGTCTGTTCGTTGGTTTCACCAAAGAGGTAAACGACGGGCTTGCCTCCATACAAGCTGACTCGCCGTCATTTAACTGAAACACTGGGACACAAACCCCACTCACACATTGTATTGTTTGTGCCGTCACGTCATGGGAACTCGTTATTGGTCAGTAAATAAAAATATATAAACACTTTCCCTACTTTTATATAGGGGGTATATATTTATATTTATTGACCGAAAACAAGTTCCTGTGCGTCATGTCGACGGCTGTTTGTAGAGTGTCTTTCAGCTTCGTTTATTGAAATGAACACCAACTGTACTGTGATGGTTCCTGACAATACCAGAATTTTCTTTTAGGTACGTCAGTGTCAGTGGTTAGGATTCCTGTCGTCATCTACAGTAATAGAAAATTGAAGTGACATATCTGATTATTAAGGTTAGAAATGTCCTTTCCTTTTAAATGTCACGTGCAGTTGTTATAAGTATGGATTGACGCCAAATGTACGGTGGGTTAAGATGTTATATCCGATTATTATAGTTGAGGTGGACTAGACTATCCAGTGATTTATGCAATGAGCATCTACGCAATAGGGATACGGTGACATGCATAAACGTAGTCAGCGAGCCTGACCATCCGATGTCCCGTTAGTCGCCTCCTACGACAGGCGTGGGTTGCTAAAGATGAATTCTAACCCGGATCTTCACGGGTATATTAACGTGATATAAGGATATGAGATGAGGTTTTTCGTACAATAATTCAGGGATGTAAAATCTCCGCGGAAACGCGGAATTCGCGTTTTTTAAAACAGTAGTCCTCGGAAAAATTGATCTTCCGCGTAAAAATATAATCAAATATCTAAAAATCGTCGCAGATTGTCCTGTTTTTGACCAGAGCTCTCAGCATCATATGTATACCTTTACTTTTATTCATGACACAATACTAATATCGTCAGGCTATAAAAATCATCGTGTATGACACAGAAACTATAATTATTAATTATAGTTAATGTGTCATATACGATGACTTTTATAGTTATGTATTATTCAGTGATAATTGTTATTGAAGTGCTGTTTATTATGACCATGGATGAACGAATACAATGCAGGCAGTAGAGCTGAAGTATATGTACGACGGTTTTATAGTTGACGTGTTATCTAAGGTGATTATAGTAAATGCGTAATATACGGAGATTATATCTATGTTGAAGTGTAATATACAGTTAGTATAGTTAAAGTGTAATATACAGGTACTTTAGTTAAAGTGTTATTTACAGCTAGTATAGTTAAAGTGTACTATACAGGTACTATAGTTAAAGTGGTATATACAGTTAGTATAGTTAAAATGTTATATACAGTAAGTATAGTTAATGTGTAATATGCAGGTATTATAGTTAAAGTGTTCTATACAGTTATTATAGTTACAGTGATATATACAGTTATTACAGTTAAAGTTTCATATACAGCTAGTATAGTTAAAGTGTTATACACAGCTAACATAGTAAACGTGCTATATACAGTTAGTATAGTTAAAGTGATATATACAGTTAGTATAGTTAAAGTTTCATATGCGGTTACTATAGTTAAAATGTTATATGCAGTTATTAGAGTTGATTTAAACAATATTTATTTCCAAAAAATAAGGAATGGGGTTGGTTAACAGGTTGAACCTACTTAAACACCTCTCCCTATAAAGGACATTTAACAATTACTAAGAGCAAACTGTATATAAAATAATACATTTAGATTAATTGTACCTAATGTTGCAAATATTATTATGCGAATATACAAGTCACACACAAATACACACATGCGCACATAGATGTATCGGTACATAAACAAAGTATTATAGTTATTATAGTTAAAGTGTTATATACAGTTACTATACTTAAAGTGTTATATGCAGTTACTATAGTTAAAGTGTTATATGCAGGTAATAGAGTCAAAGTCTTATTTACAGTGAGTATAGTGTATAGTTAAAGTGTTATATACATTTACTATAGTTAAAGTGTTATATACAGTTACTATAGTTAAAGTTTTATATGCAGTTACTATAGTTAAAGTGTTATATGCAGTTAATATAGTTAAAGTGTTATATGCAGTTACTATTGTTAAAGTTTTAATACAGTTACTATACTTATAGTGTTATTTACAGTGAGTATAGTTAAAGTGTTATATGCAGTTAATATAGTTAAAGTGTTATATGCAGTTACTATAGTTAAAGTGTTAATACAGTTACTATACTGAAAGTGTTATGTACAGTTACTATCGTTTAAGTGCTATATACAGTTACTATTATGTATTAAACATATTTTATTGTCCAAAAAGACAAAGGGATTGGGCACAAGTGCAGCACTTATTACCGCCTTCTCCCTATATACAGTTATACATAATATTGCATAATGAAAATGAACAATTTACAGTTGAAGCTTCACATTGTGGAAACATAGTGCGCAAAATATATATACAGTGCTCATATGAAGGAGATGTACAATGTGCTGGAAAGTGAAGACAGTGTGCATCTCATACATATGCTAATATTATACATTTTAGTGTTGTTTTTAGATTTAACAATATTAATGATTAACAGTTTGGAAACAATAATGTGCTAGCTACTGAATCTGTTACTCGTTTCTACAAATTTTTGTACAGACAAGAATAATTTTGTATTCAGGAAAACATGTAAGTTTGGATCACCAAAACGAATACTATGTAGAGTTTTTTGTCCTCTAAGATTATCGATAGCTGTCAGTAATGTCTCCCTAAAACCATCATTTAAGGTACATTCGAAGAAGAAATGGAATGAATTTTCACAAGGAGCTCCGCAATTACAGGAAATAGTATCAGATAAATTAACACGAAACAGGTCGGAATTTAGTGTGACACAGCTGGTGGTATAAGATCAGTTACATATGAAGGACATTGCTTATTTATTATTTTATACATAGTTACAAGTTTGTTGACGTTTCATCTATACGCTAAAGGCTGCCATCCAGTTTCGTGATACAGGCTGCGACGGGAGGAAAATTTAGTTAATCCTGTTACTATTCTAGCTGCCTCAAGTTGTAGTAGTTCTAATTTATTAGCATTATACGACCAGCAACTGTCCCAGACAACTGAGGCATATTCTAAAGTCGGTCTGATAAAAAACTAGATAAATTCTAGCCAAGTTTGGTCTACTTAACCGATATTTAAGTTTTCTCATCGATGAAACCATTGATGCAGATGAAAGAATATTATTGATATGATCGTTCCATTTTGTGTCTTGTGATAATGTAACACCAAGGTGCTTGTGACAGTCTACCCTTTCTATACATGTGTTATTAAAGACTATTGATGGTATTTCATCTGGGATTTTATGCGCGAATAATATATACTTGGTTTTGTTGGGATTGAATTGTACTAACCACTTTTGTGCCCATTTATGTAGTTTGCATAGATCTTTTTTATGGAGTTTTCAATATGCTTAATATCTGGAGAGGAGATACCAATGCTAGTATCATCTGCGAACAAACGTGTCAAATTTCTCATTTCATAACATATATCATTAATATAAATAAAAAATAATAGTGGGCCAAGAACTGACCCCTAAGGGTCGCAAGCGTGTAGGATCTGTTCACTGGAAAGACAACCGTTAACATTTTCTTTTTGGCGTCTGTTTGTGAGATAGCTCTGGAACCATTTAAACTGGTTATCACTAATACCATATTGTCTTAACTTGTGTAATAAACCCTTATGCCACACTCTGTCAAATGCTTTAGAAATGTCACAGAAAACCATCCCAAAATATTCTTGCTGATCTAAAGACTTACATATTTGATGATATATTTCTAGTAGTTGAAAAGTAGTTGAATGTCCTGGTACAAATCCAGATTGGTATTTACACAGCAAGTTATGATCTATAAGATGATTATACAATCTCTTGAAAACGAATCGCTCAAAAATCTTACTTATACATGATAGTAGTGATACAGGTCTATAGTAGGAAGGTGAAGATTTATCCCCTTTCTTATATATAGGAATGACATGTGCCAATTAATGACATGTGACAGTTACTGTAGTTAAAGTGTTATCTGCAGTTACTATCGTTTAAGTGCTTTATACAGTTACTATCGTTAAAGTGTTAATGCAGTTACTATCGTTAAAGTGTTATATACAGTTACTATCGTTAAAGTGTTATATACAGTTACTATTGTTAAAGTGTTATATACAGTTACTATCGTTAAAGTGTTATATACAGTTACTATAGTTAAAGTGCTATATACAGTTACTATCGTTAAAGTGTTATATACAGTTACTATCGTTAAAGTGTTAATGCAGTTACTATCGTTAAAGTGTTACACACAGTTACTATAGTTAAAGTGCTTTATACAGTTACTATCGTTAAAGTGTTATCTGCAGTTACTATCGTTTAAGTGCTTTAAACAGTTACTATCGTTAAAGTGTTAATGCAGTTACTATCGTTAAAGTGTTACACACAGTTACTATAGTTAAAGTGCTTTATACAGTTACTATCGTTAAAGTGTTATCTGCAGTTACTATCGTTTAAGTGCTTTAAACAGTTACTATCGTTAAAGTGTTAATGCAGTTACTATCGTTAAAGTGTTACACACAGTTACTATAGTTAAAGTGCTTTATACAGTTACTATCGTTAAAGTGTTATATACAGTTACTATCGTTAAAGTGTTATATACAGTTACTATCGTTAAAGTGTTATATACAGTTACTATTGTTAAAGTGTTATATACAGTTACTATCGTTAAAGTGTTATATACAGTTACTATCGTTAAAGTGTTATATACAGTTACTATCGTCAAAGTGTTATATACAGTTACTATTGTTAAAGTGTTATATACAGTTACTATCGTTAAAGTGTTATATACAGTTACTACCGTTAAAGTGTTATATACAGTTACTATCGTTAAAGTGTTATATACAGTTACTATCGTTAAAGTGTTACACACAGTTACTATTGTTAAAGTGTTAATGCAGTTACTATCGTTAAAGTGTTATATACAGTTACTATCGTTAAAGTGTTATATACAGTTACTATTGTTAAAGTGTTAATGCAGTTACTATCGTTAAAGTGTTAATACAGTTACTATCGTCAAAGTGTTATATACAGTTACTATCGTTAAAGTGTTATATACAGTTACTATCGTTAAAGTGTTAATGCAGTTACTATCGTTAAAGTGTTACATACAGTTACTACCGTTAAAGTGTTATATACAGTTACTATCGTTTAAGTGTTAATGCAGTTACTATCGTTAAAGTGTTATATACAGTTACTATCGTTAAAGTGTTAATGCAGTTACTATCGTTAAAGTGTTACACACAGTTACTATAGTTAAAGTGCTTTATACAGTTACTATCGTTAAAGTGTTATCTGCAGTTACTATCGTTTAAGTGCTTTAAACAGTTACTATCGTTAAAGTGTTAATGCAGTTACTATCGTTAAAGTGTTACACACAGTTACTATAGTTAAAGTGCTTTATACAGTTACTATCGTTAAAGTGTTATATGCAGTTACTATCGTTAAAGTGTTATATACAGTTACTATCGTTAAAGTGTTATATACAGTTACTATTGTTAAAGTGTTATATACAGTTACTATCGTTAAAGTGTTATATACAGTTACTACCGTTAAAGTGTTATATACAGTTACTATCGTTTAAGTGTTAATGCAGTTACTATCGTTAAAGTGTTATATACAGTTACTATCGTTAAAGTGTTAATGCAGTTACTATCGTTAAAGTGTTATATACAGTTACTATTGTTAAAGTGTTATATACAGTTACTATCGTTAAAGTGTTATATACAGTTACTATTGTTAAAGTGTTATATACAGTTACTATCGTTAAAGTGTTATATACAGTTACTACCGTTAAAGTGTTATATACAGTTACTACCGTTAAAGTGTTATATACAGTTACTATCGTTTAAGTGTTAATGCAGTTACTATCGTTAAAGTGTTATATACAGTTACTATCGTTAAAGTGTTAATGCAGTTACTATCGTTAAAGTGTTACACACAGTTACTATAGTTAAAGTGCTTTATACAGTTACTATCGTTAAAGTGTTATCTGCAGTTACTATCGTTTAAGTGCTTTAAACAGTTACTATCGTTAAAGTGTTATATACAGTTACTATCGTTAAAGTGTTATATACAGTTACTATTGTTAAAGTGTTATATACAGTTACTATCGTTAAAGTGTTATATACAGTTACTACCGTTAAAGTGTTATATACAGTTACTATCGTTAAAGTGTTATATACAGTTACTACCGTTAACGTGTTATATACAGTTACTATAGTTAAAGTGTTATATACAGTTACTATCGTTAAAGTGTTATATACAGTTATTATCGTTAAAGTGTTATATACAGTTACTATCGTTAAAGTGTTATATACAGTTACTATCGTTAAAGTGTTACATACAGTTACTATCGTTAAAGTGCTATATACAGTTACTATCGTCAAAGTGTTATATACAGTTACTATCGTTAAAGTGTTATATACAGTTACTATCGTTAAAGTGTTATATACAGTTACTATCGTTAAAGTGTTAATGCAGTTACTATCGTTAGAGTGTTACACACAGTTACTATAGTTAAAGTGTTAATGCAGTTACTATCGTTAAAGTGTTATATACAGTTATTGTCGTTAAAGTGTTATATACAGTTACTATCGTTAACGTGTTATATACAGTTATTATCGTTAAAGTGTTACACACAGTTACTATAGTTAAAGTGTTATATACAGTTACTATCGTTAACGTGTTATATACAGTTACTATCGTTAAAGTGTTATATACAGTTACTATAGTTAAAGTGTTATATACAGTTACTATCGTTAACGTGTTATATACAGTTACTATCGTTAAAGTGTTATATACAGTTATTATCGTTAAAGTGTTATATACAGTTACTATCGTTAAAGTGTTATATGCAGTTACTATTGTTAAAGTGCTAAATACAGTTACTATCGTTAAAGTGTTATATGCAGTTACTATAGTTAAAGTGTTATATACAGTTACTATAGTTAAAGTGCTATATACAGTTACTATCGTCAAAGTGTTATATACAGTTACTATCGTTAAAGTGTTATATACAGTTACTATCGTTAAAGTGTTATATACAGTTACTATAGTTAAAGTGCTATATACAGTTACTATCGTTAAAGTTCTATATATAGTTACTATAGTTAAAGTGCTATATACAGTTACTACCGTTAAGTGTTGTATGCAGTTACTATAGTTAAAGTGCTAATGCAGTAATTATAGTTAAAGTGTTACGTGCAGTTAATATAGTTAAAGTGTTATATTTTAGTGTTAAATTTTGCTTATCTGAATGCCTCTCCCAAACATGATACATATACAAATAGCAATGTATTGAAAGTGACATAAGAAATAGCATACATTGTATAATTGGCATTAAAGATAAGTATTGTTCTGTAAGTGTTTAATTACTGGATTATCTTCCATAACTACAGTTGCATTATTATTTACATTCAGCACAAACAACAGTATCATATAGCAAAGCCAACATCTCAGACAGAATCTCTAAATCGGCAAGAAGAGAGAACAAAACTGTGCACCGATTTCAAAATGTCAAGATTTGTTACTGTCGTTAAGTTTGAATTACCATTTAGAATTGAATTTAAATCGTAGCCTTTTACGAAATAATACATGTTTTGCCTTACTGTACTGTTTAAGGGACACGTAAGAAAGAAATGAAGTGCATCTTCCGTATGATAGCCACAACAACATCTCGGGCTGTCGGATATAAATCTGGCAAATTTGTCGGCGTTAAGATCACTGCAGCCAAGCCTAAGACGGGAGTGTATAACCTGACAGAATCTTGAACCAAAATTTGTATCAAATGTATATATATTATTCCTATCATTGCTTTTTATAAAACTTTTAAAACTTCCTAAGCTACTGGCATTGGTGTATTCAATAGGTAGTGAGTTCCAAATATTAACTGTATCTGGAATAAATGATTTGGCATAATTATTTGATTTACACTTTGTGGTTTGCAGCTGTGAGCAGTTTCTCAAATTATAATCACTTGCATCTGACACTCTATTTGGAACTAAGGATGAGAGATAATCCGGTACTAGATTGTTAACCATTTTATAAAAAATATTTAACTTTTGAAAAAGTATAATATATTGTAATATACTGTGAAGTTTACTTATTACTCGCTATGCATGTGTATGCAGTAATGGCTGCCCCACTGGTGTGTGGAACGTAGGGGTGAGAGAGCATTCCAGAAGCTCGTTGTTAGAGGTGTTAGAGGTGTTATAAGGCATTTTCGTCATTTTCATCGTGTAAGGTCTAGTATTCTACGTGTGTCGGTTTGCTTTTTCACATTCCGCGCTTGCGTTATAACACAGCTCGGCAGCATCCCCACCACGGGGACACGGAACGTTTGAACTCGGCACATCTTATCTCTCAACAATTTGCATGTAAGACGAACTCCTGCTTGTTTGAAGACGGGACTGGCAGGACGGGCGTCACGGGTCCCCGGGTGGTCGCATCATGCCGCGTTCCTTCCATTGCCCCAGAACGACCCACCCCCTCCCTCTACCTATCTTTGTTGTTTGAACTTGGCCGACAGAGCTCTACTTCCTAGGCAGACTCTCAACTTGCTTGTTCCAGAGCGATGCTCCGTTTAAGATACCCGGTCGCGTCGTTAAGGTGGTATTCGCTTCGATTAGGTGGTATTCACGTCACTCTAAACATAAATTCACCGACTCAGTGAATACTGACCCATCTGATACTCACTCTTTACACACAATTAAGTCCCGATTGCCATAGTGTTACAAAACTAATCAGCGTTAATGCAAATTAAAAGAAATATTGTTGTGAATGTGTCATATCAACAGCGAGCCCTGTTAATCTGGAAAGTACCATCACAATTGAAGTCGACCGGGTTAACGAATATCCGGATTAAGGATGTATTGTAGCAGGGCGTTACATTGTATGCTGAATACAACTCATGTTGCAACTATAGCAGAACAGCAGAACAGAACAGAACAGAATTTATTCTCAAAAACAAACAATAGTGGTATAGAGAACATACATTACGAAGTATAATACAATTGTACAACGAATAGAGCACAATACAAGCAATTTGGAGTTAAAATATAGTATGCATTATATATACATACATTATACAATATATACATACATATTTGCATACAATATATACATACATATTTGCATACATACATGCGTAAATAATTATATATTAAGGTACTACCTTGATATGTAGTCGCATGTAGATCACTCCTTGCAGCAGTGCGAGTCCATTCTTTATATATTTACATAACTTTGTAAGAAGAGGTTTGAAATCACAATTCATTAAGTAGTTGTATTTATGCACAGTAGGATACTTACAAAAGAAGTCTGGTAATAGGGTTGTTCTAAGGTTGAGTAATTCATTACAGCTTAATAAAAAATGAAATTCGTCGCCAACAGCGGCATTACATAGAGTACAATATCTGTTTATACGTGGTATTCCGTGCCATCTTCCTATTTCTATCGGCAACTTGTGATTTGTTGTTCTAAAACGCGTTAGCCAAATGCGTAGATTTTGTGGGAGAATTAAAATATATGGTTCTAAAGTTGGTTCGCTTTTGAATAGTTTATAATTATCTGCCTTAGAGGAATTTTGAATATAAGCTTGCCAAGATTGTTTATACTGATCTGTTAATACTATTTTCACTTGTTTCCAGTTGTTTGACCCACTGGACATCTGGTACAGCTTGTGATATCCACAAGTAATGCAGTCCAGTTTCTTGCAGGATTTGTTTTATCATATTCAATAGAGGAAATTGTACCTTTTCATAGGTAGATGACAGGGATAGCATTATTGAGTACATGATTTGTGGTAGCGGTTTTGGGGAAAGTAGGATCTTACACCAGAACGAAATGATTCTTACTTTGATGTTAATTATTATAGGGGTCCTGCCGAGCTCACCATATACCATGTAATCAGGGGTTGACTGCTTAATATTAAATATATATTTACAGTATTTCAGATGAACCTTTTCCAATATATTAAGCTTCAATATAAAGTCACTTGCATTATTGTAAAAAAGATTGTTTTTCACATAAGCACATAATCTGAATAAGCTGAAATAACGGACCTCTAAAAGTTATATAGGTCAGTGCTCAAATTGAATTTGTTCATTTTTTCATTGTTCCCTTCAAAGGTACACATAGCGGTATCCGTATGGCCAGCCGTATATAGATTGACGTTGGAAAGTTTATTGCGACACTTGCCATAAACAGGGTGACATTCCTAATAAGAAGATAATAACAATATATTATCCGTCATAAAATTGGCTTTAATCACGCTGCTGGTCATAAGGAAGCTAGACCATAAAGAACTGTTGGTCAACGAATAGTGGATAAAGCCGGCGTGTATTCCTCATGGTTTGTCCTTATGATTTGAACATATTTTTATTCAATAAATGAATCTGGATTCGTAAACAAGTCATTTGACTTATGTTAATACCGCTCCAGTACAAATTTATAGAAGCAAAATTATATTTATCAAGAAATATTGATACATGTTCGTTATATAATATATATGTACATTAAAACCGAACAAACACGAGTGGTCAACATTTTGGTGCAGTTGATGGAAAGGCGTTCAGTTACTAAGAAAAGCAGGTCTTCAACTATTTAATACTTAGTACTTATATTAAAATATGAATTAGGTCTTAAGTTATTACATCAGTGCAAATCTACCAGAACGTAGGATGTACATGTGGACCGAATTCAAAATATCTAAATTGACAGATTTTTGTTTCATTTCCATTCAAATTGCCATTGCACAGCAATACCTATACTATGTATCTGTACACCCAATTAGTATCACTCTGTGTTCACTCAATCACTCTATTGTCTTTCTATGTGCATCTACTGTCACTCTATGTATATCTACTGTCACTCTATGTATATCTGCTGTCACTATGTATATCTGCTGTCACTCTATGTATATCTACTGTCACTCTATGTATATCTGCTGTCACTCTATGTATATCTACTGTCACTCTATGTATATCTGCTGTCACTCTATGTATATCTACTGTCACTCTATGTATATCTACTGTCACTCTATGTATATCTGCTGTCACTCTATGTATATCTACTGTCACTCTATGTATATCTACTGTCACTCTATGTATATCTACTGTCCCTCTTTGTATATCTGCTGTCACTCTATGTATATCTGCTGTCAGTCTATGTATATCTGCTGTCACTCTATGTATATCTGCTGTCACTCTATGTATATCTACTGTCACTCTATGTATATCTGCTGTCACTCTATGTATATCTACTGTCACTCTATGTATATCTACTGTCACTCTATGTATATCTACTGTCACTCTATGTATATCTGCTGTCACTCTATGTATATCTACTGTCACTCTATGTATATCTGCTGTCACTCTATGTATATCTGCTGTCACTCTATGTATATCTGCTGTCACTCTATGCATATCTACTGTCACTCTATGTATATCTACTGTCAGTCTATGTATATCTGCTGTTACTCTATGTATATCTGCTGTCACTCTATGTATATCTACTGTCACTCTATGTATATCTACTGTCACTCTATGTATATCTGCTGTCACTCTATGTATATCTACTGTCAGTCTATGTATATCTACTGTCACTCTATGTATATCTGCTGTCACTCTATGTATATCTACTGTCACTCTGTGTATATCTGCTGTCACTCTATGTATATATCTACTGTCACTCTATGTATATCTACTGTCACTCTATGTATATCTGCTGTCACTCTATGCATATCTACTGTCACTCTATGTATATCTACTGTCAGTCTATGTATATCTACTGTCAGTCTATGTATATCTGCTGTCACTCTATGTATATCTACTGTCACTCTATGTATATCTACTGTCACTCTATGTATATCTGCTGTCACTCTATGTATATCTACTGTCAGTCTATGTATATCTACTGTCCCTCTATGTATATCTGCTGTCACTCTATGTATATCTACTGTCCCTCTATGTATATCTGCTGTCACTCTTTGTATATATCTACTGTCACTCTATGTATATCTACTGTCACTCTATGTATATCTGCTGTCACTCTATGTATATCTACTGCCACTCTATGTATATCTGCTTCACTCTATGTAAATCTGCTGACAGTCTATGTATATTTGCTGTCACTCTATGTATATCTACTGTCACTCTATGTATATCTGCTGTCACTCTATGTATATTTTACTCTACGTATATCTACTTCACTCAATGTATATGTTCTGTCACTCAACGTATATTTTACTCTCTATATATATCTACTGTCACTCTATGTATATGTTCTGTCACTCTTTGTACACTGCTGTCACTCAATGTATATTTTACTCTTTAATCTATATCTACTGTCACTCTATGTATATCTGCTGTCACTCTATATATATCTACTGTCACTCTATGTATATGTTCTGTCACTCTTTGTACACTGCTGTCACTCAATGTATATTTTACTCTTTAATCTATATCTACTGTCACTCTACGTATATCTACTTCACTCAATGTATATGTTCTGTCACTCAATGTATATTTTACTCTCTATATATCTATCTACTGTCACTCTATGTATATGTTCTGTCACTCTTTGTACACTGCTGTCACTCAATGTATATTTTACTCTCTATATATATCTACTGTCACTATGTATATGTTCTGTCACTCTTTGTACACTGCTGTCACTCAATGTATATTTTACTCTCTATATATCTATCTACTGTCACTCTATGTATATATTCTGTCACTCTTTGTACACTGCTGTCACTCAATGTATATTTTACTCTATATATATATCTACTGTCACTCTATGTATATATTCTGTCACTCTTTGTACACTGCTGTCACTCAATGTATATTTTACTCTATATATATCTACTGTCACTCTATGTATATATTCTGTCACTCTTTGTACACTGCTGTCACTCAATGTATATTTTACTCTATATATATATCTACTGTCACTCTATGTATATATTCTGTCACTCTTTGTACACTGCTGTCACTCAATGTATATTTTACTCTATATATATCTACTGTCACTCTATGTATATATTCTGTCACTCTTTGTACACTGCTGTCACTCTATGTATATTTTACTCTACGTATATCTACTTCAATGTATATGTTCTGTCACTCAATGTATATTTTACTCTCTATATATATCTACTGTCACTCTATGTATATGTTCTGTCACTCTTTGTACACTGCTGTCACTCAATGTATATTTTACTCTATATATATATCTACTGTCACTCTATGTATATTATCTGTCACTCTTTGTACACTGCTGTCACTCAATGTATATTTTACTCTATATATATATATCTACTGTCACTCTATGTATATATTCTGTCACTCTTTGTACACTGCTGTCACTCTATGTATATTTTACTTTACGTATATCTACTTCACTCAATGTATATGTTCTGTCACTCAATGTATATTTTACTCTCTATATATATCTACTGTCACTCTATGTATATATTCTGTCACTCTTTGTACACTGCTGTCACTCAATGTATATTTTACTCTATATATATATCTACTGTCACTCTATGTATATATTCTGTCACTCTTTGTACACTGCTGTCACTCAATGTATATTTTACTCTATATATATATCTACTGTCACTCTATGTATATATTCTGTCACTCTTTGTACACTGCTGTCACTCTATGTATATTTTACTCTACGTATATCTACTTCACTCAATGTATATGTTCTGTCACTCAATGTATATTTTACTCTCTATATATATCTACTGTCACTCTATGTATATGTTCTGTCACTCTTTGTACACTGCTGTCACTCAATGTATATTTTACTCTCTATATATCTATCTACTGTCACTCTATGTATATGTTCTGTCACTCTTTGTACACTGCTGTCACTCAATGTATATTTTACTCTCTCTATATATATATCTACTGTCACTCTATGTATATGTTCTGTCACTCTTTGTACACTGCTGTCACTCAATGTATATTTTACTCTATACATATATCTACTGTCACTCTATGTATATGTTCTGTCACTCTTTGTACACTGCTGTCACTCAATGTATATTTTACTCTCTATATATCTATCTACTGTCACTCTATGTATATGTTCTGTCACTCTTTGTACACTGCTGTCACTCAATGTATATTTTACTCTCTATATATATCTACTGTCACTCTATGTATATGTTCTGTCACTCTTTGTACACTGCTGTCACTCAATGTATATTTTACTCTCTATATATATCTACTGTCACTCTATGTATATGTTCTGTCACTCTTTGTACACTGCTGTCACTCAATGTATATTTTACTCTCTATATATATCTACTGTCACTCTATGTATATTGGCCCGCAATGTCCTGCAGGCCCGTGATCCGTGCACAGTTTGCTAGACTGCATTACCTGATACTTGTGTCAGCCAGTACTGTATGTCAGTACTTGTGTTCTCCACATCAGTATGATATTTGTATTTCCTTGTCTCAGAACCTAGTGACTCCATTGGGTAGAGGCCAGTCAAATATGAAGTGATCCAGGCCGACATGACGTCGGACTTCCCCGCTGAACTCCCTCAGTGTACTTATATAGTCAGATATGCTTTCCAATAAACCTAGTTTGATGCATTGTCAGTCCGCAGGTATGCTGTAGTTGAACAATGCGTGGTTTGTTCTGGTAAGAGCGGGTCCAGCCATGGAACGAACATGCATGGAAGCTATCACTATTACTCTAGTGTTGATACTTGTATCTCATTTCCGTTGCAAGAGACCATTAGTATCCGCACGTGGTGTAGGTGTCAGCACTCGGTCGTCATTGTGAAGCAAACACCTTCCTAGTCTGAGTCGGCCTGCCGTAGGGGAAAAGGGAACTGGCCGATAACATTTTGATAACAAATGAGTTTATTTATCCACGGGCCTGTGTGGGTTTGGTTCCATGTACAACAATAGCTGCTCACATCGGTAACCAGTTACACTGGAAGATGATGCTCAATGTGTTTCCTATCACACTATGTCAAGTCAGATATCTACCACCTTGCTAGATATCAGCTTAGCGATCAGGGCAGTATAACGTCAGATACCTACCACCATGCTAGAGATCAGCTTTGCGGTCAGGGCAGTATAACGTCAGCTATCTACCACCATGCTAGAGATCAGCTTTACGGTTAGGGCAGTATACCGTCAGATATCTACCACCATGCTAGAGATCAGCTTTATGGCCAGGACAGCCTACCATCAGATATCTACCACCATGCTAGAGATCAGCTTTACGGTCAGGGCAGTATAACGTCAGCTATCTACCACCATGCTAGAGTTCAGCTTTACGGTTAGGGCAGTATACCGTCAGATATCTACCACCATGCTAGAGATCAGCTTTATGGCCAGGACAGCCTACCATCAGATATCTACCACCATGCTAGAGATCAGCTTTACGGTTAGGGCAGTATACCGTCAGATATCTACCACCATGCTAGAGATCAGCTTTACGGTCTCGCCAGTATAACGTCAGATATCTACCACCATGCTAGAGATCAGCTTTACGGTCAGGGCAGTATATCGTCAGATACCTACCACCATGCTAGAGATCAGCTTTACGGTTAGGGCAGTATACCGTCAGATATCTACCACCATGCTAGAGATCAGCTTTATGGTCAGGGCAGTATACCATCAGATATCTACCACCATGCTAGAGATCAGCTTTATGGTCAGGGCAGTATACCGTCAGATTTCTACCACCTTGTTAAAGGGGGCAAGGGTGGCCCAGTCGTCTAAGGCGCCGCGATTCGCTGTGCAGAGTTGCGTCCCTTGGGCACGCCAGAAACCTATGATAGTGGGTTCGAATCCCGGTTCGCCCCGATTATGTTTCTAGCTTTGTCAGCGCCATACCCGTGCTCGTGGGTTTCATCGAAGTGGTAAACGTCTGAGACCTGCATCACTTCGGGCTTTCCTCCCACATTAAGCTGACACGCCGTGATATAAATGGAATACTGTTAAAAGCGGCGTTAAACCGAACTCACTCACTCACCTTGTTAAAGATCAGCTTTACGGTCAGGACAGTATCCCGTCAGATATCTACACTCAAAAACAGATTCTGCTTGTCGAGTCCTTTTCTAATGATATCGACTCGACAAATGCAGCATACTTCATTTGAAATGTGGCAAGGTAGAAGAGGGAGGATCAGTCAGTTTACTTGGGGGAGGAGTTATTGACCATCTCGTGGAAGGTCAGGCATATACGTACTTAGGGATGCAGAATAGGGACTTAATCCAGAGGGCCCATATCAAGGACAAAATTTGGGCAGAGTACAAATGTAGACTTAAGAAAATCTGAACTTCGGAGCTGAACGCTCGCAATAAAGTCAAAGCCACAAATACTTATGCTGTACCCGTCCTTTCGTATTCTTTTGGTGCTGTTGATTGGACGAAACAAGAAATGCGGGGTATTGACACCCTCACACGAAGAATCATGGCAGACAATAGATCCCACCACCCTCGCTCTTCACTCAATCGCTTATATTCACCTATTATAATGGGAGGGCGTGGATAGATGAATGTCGGGGCTCTTCATGAAAGAAAGTATTGTGCACTTTTGCACACATTTATTTGTCTGATTATCCTCTTGTGAAGCATGTCAAGACTGATGAAAACAAGGCATTCCGCAGTTTTCTAAAACGAGCCAAAGATGTGGGACATAATGTCAATGTCGGTGTTGATATTGTTGATGGTTCTGTACTGCTTGACGGTACAGAAATGAATGTTAACCAAGCGAAGTGCCATATCAAGTCGGCCCAGACTCAGTTTTTAAAAGAGGCGCTATCTGAACGACCACTGCATCGAGTTTATGTACAGTGTGTTGAGAAGATAAGCAATCCTGCAGAGTCCTTCGCTTGGATGAAGTCGTCTGGCCTGAAAAGTGAAACAGAAGGCTTTCTGTTTGCTGCTCAGGACCAGTCACTTCCCACTCGAAACCGTCAATGTGTGATTTTGCATCAAAATGTAAATATGAAATGTAGATTATGTAAGGAATTTAATGAGACTGTCCAAAACATTGTCAGTGGATGCCCAGCTTTGGCACAAACACAGTATCTTAAACGACACGGTGGTGTAGCTCGATCATTTTATTACCGTCTTCGCCATGCTTGTGGTTTTGACACAGAAGTCCACCCATGGTACGACCAGGAATAGGAATATGTAGAGGGCTTCATGGAAAATGATAATACAAAATTCTTTGGAATAGGCCCATTTACAGCCTCAGACGTATCCAGGCCAACAAACCTGATCTTGTCCTTTTTTATAAATCCAACGAAATCATTTATATCATTGAACACTAATGTGATTGACAAGATTGAGGAAAAACATGGCAAATATGCGGACCTCGCTTTTGAAATGTCACGCTTGTATCCCATGTACCAAGTTGTCCGACTCCCTATTGTTCTCGGTGCCTTAGGTTTGGTACCTCCTAATCTGTTGACTGACATTGGGAGAGTACCCGGATTTGCTACCAGGAACACAGCCCTTCTGACAATCTGGGTAATGCAAAAGGCTGCAGCGTTGGGGGGTCTTCACATTCTCCGAAAAGTTCTGGGTGGGTTTGACTAGGCAGCGCTTCCTGGGAGAAGTCACATTCGCTGTCTGGGCTGCGTAGAGATGATGATAATGAGCCTAACCAGCCTGACTGTACCAGGATTGCCCAAACCCTCTTTGCTGCCTTTTTAAAATTTTAATTTGTAAGTAATAATAATAATAATAATAATAATAATAATAATAATAATAATAAGAACAATAACAACAGCAACAATAATACACCAAATCCATACCATAACACATTCTGAACTCCATTGGGAGTATACAACCAATCTGCCTGTGAGCAACTGGAAGGTTTACAGTGACATTACCATCTCATCAATGCTGGGTGAATGGATGCATATTTCGAACGAATTCACTTTCCTTAGCAGACACTACATGTGCCACATGTCTGGGGCAGGATAGAAGCCCTAGAAACGCTCGGTAGTCAAGCTGCCGAACGCGGTCTGAACCAGTCCTGAGGAGTGTGGGTACTCGTGATATAGATATTGTTAAAGTAACAATGTAGCCAGTCCGCTTGACATCTGGTGATGGAGAGTACATCAGTGTGGTTAAGTCGACAGATACTTCTTCCTCTGTCACAATCAATGGGAGCCGACTGAGGGAAGTCGGGGTTAAGCCGGTGGTAATCCCCGGCCCCTGCCACCCACTGCCTCTGAGTATAAGTCCTGAGTACCGGGAGACACGCACTTGCTCACAGTAGATTTGCTTCAGTTGAGGTTATGACGACGTCTGGTCATGTCATTGCATACCGCTTCGGACCGTATGTCATGGTGTTTTGGTATTTTTGTTTGTATAGACACTGTGTACATGGCTCTATACTTTGTTACCCAAGTCACTAAGTTCACACAGTAGTCCATGAAGGAACACATGAAGAAACCTTACACAACATGATTCCAATGATTTTTGTAAAACGGCACCACCATTACCATACGTCAAGTAAGTGTGCAGTTATAACTACCTTTCCCTGTCCCACCTAGTTCTGAAGCGGGGATGGGATTTTATTTATTTAGTAATACTTTGATGGAAGAGATGTGACGACCGTGACACTAGGATAAGGTAACTAAACTATTTTCCCCATGAAGACATCATTGACTTTAGATTGTATCTTTCAATGGTGGTACATATCCCAAATAACACGTAGAGATGGCGTATTTGTTGTAGTAACAAACTTCCGTTATGACATTGCAAATATTAAATAGTTTGACGTAGTGTCATGACATGCCTCGTGTTACGCAGGTAAACGTATTGTGGCCCTATCTTTTTGTTATTGCCTTCGACAGTCCAAGGGCATCTCGGTATGTCTCAGCTAACCTTGGGTCATTCTGTTGGTATTGGTGATTTGGCTATAGGTTTCTGTTGGTCATAAACAACATACTTAACTACATATCATGTTGGTTTCTCATTCTCTACTCATGTTACAACATAGATAGTTTGATGTTATACAGTTTATTACTTTTTCGTGTAGATTGTCATATACATTTCGGGTAATCTTTATCAAGTATATCCCTGTTGGGTGATGGGGTTGATTCTCTTCCAGATGTGTGGTTGTCTTCATCCCATAATAGGCTTTTCTTTGTCTTTACAGTTCAAGTACTGGTTTGAGAACCTGACGTCCCTGAATACATCCCTGCTGTATAACCCTTTACTAAGCATTCCGACCCAGGGCTGGATACCACACGGGCAGACAGGTACGTGGACAATAGGATTTTCTGTACACGTACTTCTGGACACGCATACATCTTACACACTAGTATATAAACATGCGTGTTAGCAATATTATAAGGGTAACGCTAAATTTCGGGTCATTAACATTCGTAGAAGCCCGAGGTCTGCCATTACCTACCCGACAGAGGTCGGTTTAATAGACCGAGGGCTTCTGAGAATGATAATGATCCGAAATATAGCGTTATCTCTATCATAGTTAGAATGGAGAGAATCTGTCCTTAGTAAGCTACGCGACGACGACATCTGGAAACCAACCCAATAACGACGGGCAACAGCATGGTACACGTATGGCTCTGACGAAAATACAACACATGTCAGTGTGGCACTGGCCTAGAAACACGTCATCAACAATAGTTTACGTCACAATAGGTCGCGTGACATCATTGGACCCTGGCCTTTAATTCCGCCGACATAGGAGTGTGGTCATTTTGTGATCTAATTGAGCCTCAATGTTTGGAGATTTACTACACATCGACATTGTAAGTGATGTTGCAAAGATTGACAGTGAAATGATTGCTGCTGCCACCTGCACAAAAGATTAGAATATGAGACTACTGCCAAAACGTTACACTCTCCTGTAGTGTTCGATTTAACATCCATGTGCAATCTATCCAATCTGTCGAATGTTTCTCACCTGAATCATAGCTTCTTTCGCACCATATATAATCTGGGACTCGTGAGACGTCCGCTCGATCATGCGATTCACCAGAGAAATACCGATCCACATATGCATGAAGTTGGCCAGCGATTCTTCATCGCGGGCATAGTCGTTGGTGATGCGACGAGCCGCACAATCCGTCAGCTCCCGTCGATGATCTTGGCCGGTCTTGTCTGTCTTAACATGTCGGTCCAGTTTGAAGGCAAAGGAACTTCATAACATGGTGCAACGTCATTGATCCACGTACATAGAGTTACATTAGCTACGTGTTTGGGTGTTAATTGACATCTACAGGTTTACAGCTCATACTGTGGAAGGATGGAGAACGTAGTTGCCTAGAGTTTGGTGAAAAGGAAGAGAATGTAGATACCTGGAGACCAGTGTAAGGGCAGAGACCGTTGGTGCCAAAAATCGGGTTAAAGGGCAGTGAAAGTAGGTCCCAAGAGTCAGGTAAAAGGGCAGAGAAAGTAGGTGCCTGGACTCAGGTAAAAGGGCAGAGAAAGTAGGTCCCAAGTGTCAGGTAAAAGGGCAGAGAAAGTAGGTGCCTGGAGTCAGGTAAAAGGGCAGAGAAAGTAGGTGCCTGGAGTCAGGTAAAAGGGCAGAGAAAGTAGGTGCCTGGAGTCAGGTAAAAGGGCAGAGAAAGTAGGTCCCAAGTGTCAGGTAAAAGGGCAGAGAAAGTAGGTGCCTGGAGTCAGGTAAAAGGGCAGAGAAAGTAGGTGCCTGGAGTCAGGTAAAAGGGCAGAGAAAGTAGGTGCCTGGAGTCAGGTAAAAGGGCAGAGAAAGTAGGTCCCAAGAGTCAGGTAAAAGAGCCGAGAAAGTAGGTGCCTGGAGTCAGATGGCAGAGAAAGTAGGTGCCTGGAGTCAGGTAAAAGGGCAGAGAAAGTAGGTGCCTGGAGTCAGGTAAAAGGGCAGAGAAAGTAGGTGCCTGGAGTCAGGTAAAAGGGCAGAGAAAGTAGGTGCCTGGAGTCAGGTAAAAGAGCAATTAACGTAAATGTCTAGAGACGGCGAAAAGGGCAGAGAATGTGGACGAGGTGAACGAGGGCAGAGAACGTAGGGGCCTGAAGGCAGGTGATAGGGCACATAATGCACGTGCCTGGAGCCTGGTGTAAGGGCAGTTAACGTCGGTGCCTGGAGTCGGGTAAAAAGGCAGATAACTTTGGTGCCAGGAGTCGGGTAAAAGGGCAGAGAAAGTATGTGCCTGGAGTCGGGAAAGAGGCAGATAACGTCGGTGACAAGAGTCGGGTAAAAGGGCAGAGAAAGTATGTGCCTGGAGTCGGGAAAGAGGCAGATAACGTCGGTGACAAGAGTCGGATAAAAGGGCAGAGAACGTAGGTGCCTAGAGTCGGGTTAAGGAGGGCAGAGAACATAGATGCCTAGAGGCGGGGAACAGGGCAGAGAACGTAAGTGCCTAGACTCGATTGAAATAGGACAGATATTGAGTCGGGTAAAAGGGCTGAGAAGGTAGTTGCCTAAAGTCGTGTGATTGAGGGCAGAACAAGGCGGAGGATAGTGTATATGTGATTGAGGGAAGAATAAGGTGGTGGTCAGAGTTTCGTAAATAAGGGCAGAATAAGGCGATGGATAGAGTGTTGTGATTAAGTGCAGAAGAAGTCAGTGGATAGAGTGTATGCGATTGAGGGCAGAACAAGGCGGTGAACAGAGTGGTTTGATTGAGGGCAGAACAAGGCGGAGGATAGAGTGGTTTGATTGAGGGCAGAACAAGGCGGAGGATAGAGTAATGTGATTGAGGGCAGAACATGGCGATGGATAGAGTGGTGTAAATGAGGGCAGAACAAGGCGGTGGAGAGAGTGGTGTAAATAAGGGCTGAACAAGGCGGATTAAAGAGTGGTGTAAATGAGGGCAGAACAAGGCGGTGGAAAGAGTGGTTTAACTGAGGGCAGAACAAGGCGGTGGATAGAGTGTATGTGATTAAGGGCAGAACAAGGCGGTGGATAGAGTGGTGTGATTGAAGGCAGAACAAGGCGGTGGATGGAGTGGTGTGATTGAGGGCAGAAGAAGGCGGAGGATAGAGTAATGTGATTGACGGCAGAACATGGCGATGGATAGAGTGGTGTGATTGAAGGCAGAACAAGGCGGTGGATGGAGTGGTGTGATTGAGGGCAGAACAAGGCGGAGGATGGAGTAATGTGATTGAAGGCAGAACAAGGCGGTGGATAGAGTGGTGTAAATGAGGGAAGAACAAGGCGGTGGATAGGATGTATGTGATTAAGGGCAGAACAAGGCGGTGGATAGAGTGGTGTAAATAAGGGCAGAACAAGGCGGAGGATAGAGTAATGTGATTGAGGGCAGAACATGGCGATGGAAAGAGTGGTGTAAATGAGGGCAGAACAAGGCGGTGGAAAGAGTGGTGTAAATGAGGGCAGAACAAGGCGGTGGAGAGAGTGGTGTAAATAAGGGCAGAACAAGGCGGTGGAAAGAGTGGTGTAAATGAGGGCAGAACAAGGCGGTGGAAAGAGTGGTGTAAATGAGGGCAGAACAAGGCGGTGGAAAGAGTGGTGTAAATGAGGGCAGAACAAGGCGGTGGAGAGAGTGGTGTAAATAAGGGCAGAACAAGGCGGATTAAAGAGTGGTGTAAATGAGGGCAGAACAAGGCGGTGGAAAGAGTGGTGTAACTGAGGGCAGAACAAGGCGGTGGATAGAGTGTATGTGATTAAGGGCAGAACAAGGCGGTGGATAGAGTGGTGTGATTAACAGCAGAACAAGGCAGTGGATAGAGTGGTGTGATTGACGGCAGAACAAGGCGGAGGATAGAGTAAAGTGATTGAGGGCAGAACAAGGCGGAGGATAGAGTAAAGTGATTGAGGGCAGAACAAGGCGGTGTATAGAGTGTATGTGATTAAGAGCAGAACAAGGCGGTGGATAGAGTGTATGTGATTAAGAGCAGAACAAGGCGGTGGATAGAGTGTATGTGATTAAGAGCAGAACAAGGCGGTGGATAGAGTGTATGTGATTAAGAGCAGAACAAGGCGGTGGATAGAGTGGTGTAAATGAGGGCAGAACAAGGCGGAGGATAGAGTGTATGTGATTAAGAGCAGAACAAGGCGGTGGATAGAGTGGTGTAAATGAGGGCAGAACAAGGCAGTGGATAGAGTGATGTAAATGAGGGCAGAACAAGGCAGTGGATAGGATGTATGTGATTAAGGGCACAACAATGCAGTGGAAAGAGTGTTGTAAATGAGGGCAGAACAAGGCGGCGGATAGAGTGGTGTAAATAAGGGCAGAACAAGGCGGAGGATAGGATGTATGTGATTGAGGGCAGAACAAGGCAGTGGAAAAAGAGTGTTGTAAATGAGGGCAGAAGAAGGCGGTGGATAGAGTGTATGTGATTAAGGGCAGAAGAAGGCGGTGGATAGAGTGGTGTAAATGAGGGCAGAACAAGGCGGTGTATAGAGTGTATGTGATTAAGAGCAGAACAAGGCGGTGGATAGAGTGGTGTAAATGAGGGCAGAACAAGGCGGTGTATAGAGTGTATGTGATTAAGAGCAGAACAAGGCGGTGGATAGAGTGGTGTGATTGAGGGCAGAACAAGGCGGATGATAGAGTGGTGTAAATGAGGGCAGAACAAGGCGGTGTATAGAGTGTATGTGATTAAGAGCAGAACAAGGCGGTGGATAGAGTGGGGTGGTTGAAGGCAGAACAAGGCGGTGGATAGAGTGTATGTGATTAAGAGCAGAACAAGGCGGAGGATAGAGTGGTGTGATTGAGGGCAGAACAAGGCGGTAGATAGAGTGGTGTAAATGGGGGCAGAACAAGGCAGTGGAAAGAGCGGTGTAAATGAGGGCAGAACAAGGCAGTGGATAGAGTGGTGTAAATGAGGGCAGAACAAGGCGGTGGATAGAGGGGTGTGGTTGAAGGCAGAACAAGGCGGTGGATAGAGTGGTGTAAATGAGGGCAGGACAAGGCGGTGTATAGAGTGTATGTGATTAAGGTCAGAACAAGGCGGTGGATAGAGTGGTGTAAATGAGGGCAGAAGAAGGCGGTGGATACAGTGTATGTGATTAAGGGCAGAACAAGGCGGTTGATAGAGTGGTGTAAATGAGGGCAGATCAAGGCGGTGGACTGGATGTATGTAATTAAGGGCAGAACAAGGCGGTGGATAGAGTGTTGTAAATAAGGGCAGAACAAGGCAGTGGAAAGAGTGTTGTAAATAAGGGCAGATCAAGGCGGTGGAAAGAGTGGTGTGATAAAGGGCAGAACAAGGCGGTGGATAGAGTGTTGTAAATAAGGGCAGATTAAGGCGGTGGATAGAGTGGTCTGATTGAGGGCAGAACAAGGCGGTGGAAAGAGTGGTGTAAATGAGGGCAGAACAAGGCGGTGGAAAGAGTGTTGTAAATAAGGGCAGATCAAGGCGGTGGATAGAGCGGTCTGATTGAGGGCGGAACAAGGCGGTGGATAGAGTGGTGTAAATGAGGGCAGAACAAGGCGGTGGATAGGATGTATGTGATTAAGGGCAGAACAAGGCGGTGAATAGAGTGGTGTATAGAGTGTTGTAAATAAGGGCAGAACAAGGCGGTGGATAGAGTGGTGTGATTAAGGGCAGAACAAGGCGGTGGATAGAGTGTATGTGATTAAGGGCAGAACAAGGCAGTGGATAGAGTGATGTGATTGAGGGCAGAACAAGGCGGAGGATAGAGTGGTGTAAATGAGGGCAGAAGAAGGTAGTGGATAGGATGTATGTGATTAAGGGCAGAACAAGGCAGTGGAAAGAGTGTTGTAAATGAGGGCAGAACAAGGCGGAGGATAGAGTGGTGTAAATAAGGGCAGAACAAGGCGGAGGATAGGATGTATGTGATTAGGGCAGAACAAGGCAGTGGATAGAGTGGTGTAAATGAGGGCAGAACAAGGCGGAGGATAGGATGTATGTGATTAAGGGCAGAACAAGGCAGTGGAAAGAGTGTTGTAAATGAGGGCAGAACAAGGCGGTGGGAAGGATGTATGTGATTAAGTGCAGAACAAGGCAGTGGGAAGAGTGTTGCAAATGAGGGCAGAACAAGGCGGAGGATAGAGTGTATGTGATTAAGGGCAGAACAAGGCGGTGGATAGAGTGGTGTCATTGAGGGGAGAACAAGGCGGTGGATAGAGTAATGTGATTGAGGGCAGAACAAGGCAGTGGATAGAGTGGTGTAATTAAGGGCAGAACAAGGCGGTGGAAAGAGTGGTGTAAATGAGGGCAGAACAGGTCGGAGGATAGGATTATGTGATAAAGGGCAGAAGAAGGCGGTGGATAAAGTGTTGTAAATAACGGCAGATTAAGGCGGTGGATTGAGTGGTCTGATTGAGGGCAGAACAAGGCGGTGGAAAGAGTGGTGTAAATGAGGGCAGAACAAGGCGGTGGAAAGAGTGTTGTAAATAAGGGCAGATCAAGGCGGTGGATAGAGTGGTCTGATTGAGGGCGGAACAAGGCGATGGATAGAGTGATGTAAATGAGGGCAGAACAAGGCGGTGGATAGGATGTATGTGATTAAGGGCAGAACAAAGCGGTGGATAGAGTGGTGTAAATGAGGGCAGAAGAAGGCAGTGGATAGAGGGTTGTAAATAAGGGCAGAACAAGGCGGTGGAAAGAGTGGTGTGATTAAGGGCAGAACAAGGCGGTGGATAGAGTGTATGTGATTAAGGGCAGAACAAGGCAGTGGATAGAGTGATGTGATTGAGGGCAGAACAAGGCGGAGGATAGAGTGGTGTAAATGAGGGCAGAAGAAGGCAGTGGATAGGATGTATGTGATTAAGGGCAGAACAAGGCGGAGGAAAGAGTGTTGTAAATGAGGGCAGAACAAGGCGGAGGATAGAGTGGTGTAAATAAGGGCAGAACAAGGCGGAGGATAGGATGTATGTGATTAGGGCAGAACAAGGCAGTGGATAGAGTGGTGTAAATGAGGGCAGAACAAGGCGGAGGATAGGATGTATGTGATTAAGGGCAGAACAAGGCAGTGGAAAGAGTGTTGTAAATGAGGGCAGAACAAGGCGGTGGGAAGGATGTATGTGATTAAGTGCACAACAAGGCAGTGGGAAGAGTGTTGCAAATGAGGGCAGAAGAAGGCGGTGGATAGAGTGTATGTGATTAAGGGCAGAAGAAGGCGGTGGATAGAGTGGTGTGATTGAGGGCAGAACAGGCGGTGGATAGAGTAATGTGATTGAGGGCAGAACAAGGCAGTGGATAGAGTGGTGTGATTGAGGGCAGAACAAGGCGATGGAAAGAGTGGTGTGATTGAGGGCAGAACAAGGCGGTGGATAGGATGTATGTGATTAAGGGCAGAACAAGACGGTGGATAGAGTGGTGTAAATGAGGGCAGAACAAGGCGGTGGATAGAGTGTGTGTGATTTAGGACAGAACAAGGCGATGGATAGAGTGGTGTAAATGAGGGCGGAACAAGGCGGTGGATAGGATGTATGTGATTAAGGGCAGAACAAGGCGGTGGATAGAGTGGTGTAAATAAGGGCGGAACAAGGCGGTGGATAGGATGTATGAGATTTAGGGCAGAACAAGGCGGTGGATAGAGTGTTGTAAATGAGGGCAGAACAAGGCGGTGGATAGAGTGGTGTAAATGAGGGCGGAACAAGGCGGTGGATAGAGTGTATGTGATTAAGGGCAGAAGAAGGCGGTGGATAGAGTGGTGTAAATGAGGGCAGAACAAGGCGGTGGATAGTGTGTTGTTAATCAGGGCAGAACAAGGCAGTGGATAGAGTGGTGTGATTGAGGGCAGAACAAGGCGGTGGATAGAGTGGTGTGATTGAGGGCAGAAGAAGACGGTGGATAGAGGGGTGTAGTTGAAGGCAGAACAAGGCGGTGGATAGAGTGGTGTAAATAAGGGCAGAACAAGGCAGTGGAAAGAGTGTTGTAAATAAGGGCAGATCAAGGCGGTGGAAAGAGTGGTGTGATTAAGGGCAGAAAAAGGCAGTGGATAGAGTGATGTAAATAAGGGCAGAACAAGGCGGTGGAAAGAGTGTTGTAAATAAGGGCAGATCAAGGCGGTGGATAGAGCGGTGTAATTAAGGGCAGAACAAGGCGGTGGAAAGAGTGGTGTAAATGAGGGCAGAACAAGGCGGAGGATTGGATTATGTGATAAAGGGCAGAACAAGGCGGTGGATAGAGTGTTGTAAATAAGGGCAGATCAAGGCGGTGGATAGAGTGGTCTGATTGAGGGCGGAACAAGGCGGTGGATAGAGTGGTGTAAATGAGGGCAGAACAAGGCGGTGGATAGGATGTATGTGATAAAGGGCAGAACAAGGCGGTGGATAGAGTGTTGTAAATAAGGGCAGATTAAGGCGGTGGATAGAGTGCTCTGATTGAGGGCAGAACAAGGCTGTGGAAAAAGTGGTGTAAATGAGGGCAGAACAAGGCGGTGGAAAGAGTGTTGTAAATATGGGCAGATCAAGGCGGTGGATAGACTGGTCTGATTGAGGGCGGAACAAGGCGGTGGATAGAGTGGTGTAAATGAGGGCAGAACAAGGCAGTGGATAGAGTGTTGTAAATAAGGGCAGAACAAGGCGGTGGAAAGAGTGGTGTGATTAAGGGCAGAACAAGGCGGTGGATAGAGTGTATGTGATTAAGGGCAGAACAAGGCAGTGGATAGAGTGATGTGATTGAGGGCAGAACAAGGCGGAGGATAGAGTGGTGTAAATGAGGGCAGAAGAAGGCAGTGGATAGGATGTATGTGATTAAGGGCAGAACAAGGCAGTGGAAAAAGAGTGTTGTAAATGAGGGCAGAACAAGGCGGTGGATAGAGTGTATGTGATTAAGGGCAGAACAAGGCGGAGGATAGAGTGGTGTAAATGAGGGCAGAACAAGGCGGTGGGAAGGATGTATGTGATTAAGTGGAGAACAAGGCAGTGGGAAGAGTGTTGCAAATGAGGGCAGAACAAGGCGGTGGATAGAGTGTATGTGATTAAGGACAGAACAAGGCGGTGGATAGAGTGGTGTGATTGAGGGCAGAACAAGGCGGTGGATAGAGTAATGTGATTGAGGGCAGAACAAGGCGGTGGATAGAGTGGTATAAATGAGGGCGGAACAAGGCGGTGGATAGAGTGATGTAAATGAGGGCAGAACAAGGCTGTGGATTGGAGGTATATAATTAAGGGCACAACAAGGCGGTGGATAGAGTGTTGTAAATAAGGGCAGAACAAGGCAGTGGAAAAAGTGTTGTAAATAAGGGGAGATCAAGGCGGTGGAAAGAGTGGTGTGATTAAGGGCAGAAAAAGGCGGTGGATAGAGTGATGTAAATAAGGGCAGAACAAGGCGGTGGAAAGAGTGTTGTAAATAAGGGCAGATCAAGGCGGTGGATAGAGCGGTGTAATTAAGGGCAGAACAAGGCGGTGGAAAGAGTGGTGTAAATGAGGGCAGAACAAGGCGGAGGATAGGATTATGTGATAAAGGGCAGAACAAGGCGGTGGATAGAGTGTTGTAAATAACGGCAGATTAAGGCGGTGGATAGAGTGGTCTGATTGAGGGCAGAACAAGGCGGTGGAAAGAGTGGTGTAAATGAGGGCAGAACAAGGCGGTGGAAAGAGTGTTGTAAATAAGGGCAGATCAAGGCGGTGGATAGAGTGGTCTGATTGAGGGCGGAACAAGGCGGTGGATAGAGTGATGTAAATGAGGGCAGAACAAGGCGGTGGATAGGATGTATGTGATTAAGGGCAGAACAAAGGGGTGGATAGAGTGGTGTAAATGAGGGCAGAAGGAGGCAGTGGATAGAGTGTTGTAAATAAGGGCAGAACAAGGCGGTGGAAAGAGTGGTGTGATTAAGGGCAGAACAAGGCGGTGGATAGAGTGTATGTGATTAAGGGCAGAACAAGGCAGTGGATAGAGTGATGTAAATGAGGGCAGAACAAGGCGGTGGATAGGATGTATGTGATTAAGGGCAGAACAAAGGGGTGGATAGAGTGGTGTAAATGAGGGCAGAAGGAGGCAGTGGATAGAGTGTTGTAAATAAGGGCAGAACAAGGCGGTGGAAAGAGTGGTGTGATTAAGGGCAGAACAAGGCGGTGGATAGAGTGTATGTGATTAAGGGCAGAACAAGGCAGTGGATAGAGTGATGTGATTGAGGGCAGAACAAGGCGGAGGATAGAGTGGTGTAAATGAGGGCAGAAGAAGGCAGTGGATAGGATGTATGTGATTAAGGGCAGAACAAGGCAGTGGAAAGAGTGTTGTAAATGAGGGCAGAACAAGGCGGTGGATAGAGTGGTGTAAATGAGGGCAGAACAAGGCGGAGGATAGGATGTATGTGATTAGGGCAGAACAAAGCAGTGGATAGAGTGGTGTAAATGAGGGCAGAACAAGGCGGAGGATAGGATGTATGTGATTAAGGGCAGAACAAGGCAGTGGGAAGAGTGTTGCAAATGAGGGCAGAACAAGGGGGTGGATAGAGTGTATGTGATTAAGGGCAGAACAAGGCGGTGGATAGAGTGGTGTAAATGAGGGCGGAACAAGGCGGTGGATAGAGTGATGTAAATGAGGGCAGAACAAGGCTGTGGATTGGAGGTATGTAATTAAGGGCAGAACAAGGCGGTGGATAGAGTGTTGTAAATAAGGGCAGAACAAGGCAGTGGAAAGAGTGTTGTAAATAAGGGGAGATCAAGGCGGTGGAAAGGGTGGTGTGATTGAGGGCAGAACAAGGCGGTGGAAAGAGTAATGTGATTGAGGGCAGAACAAGGCGGTGGATAGAGTGGTGTAAATGAGGGCGGAACAGGGCGGTGGATAGAGTGATGTAAATGAGGGCGGAACAAGGCGGTGGATTGGATGTATGTGATTAAGGGCAGAACAAGGCAGTGGATAGAGTGGTGTGATTGAGGGCAGAACAAGGCAGTGGATAGAGTGGTGTGATTGAGGGCAGAACAAGGCGGTGGAAAGAGTGGTGTGATTGAGGGCAGAAAAAGGCAGTGGATAGAGTGGTGTGATTGAGGGCAGAACAAGGCGGTGGAAAGAGTGGTGTGATTGAGGGCAGAACAAGGCGGTGGATAGGATGTATGTGATTAAGGGCAGAACAAGGCGGTGGATAGAGTGGTGTAAATGAGGGCAGAACAAGGCGGTGGATAGAGTGTGTGTGATTTAGGACAGAACAAGGCGATGGATAGAGTGGTGTAAATAAGGGCGGAACAAGGCGGTGGAAAGAGTGGTGTGATTAAGGGCAGAACAGGGCGGTGGATAGAGTGTATGTGATTAAGGGCAGAACAAGGCAGTGGATAGAGTGATGTGATTGAGGGCAGAACAAGGCGGAGGATAGAGTGGTGTAAATGAGGGCAGAAGAAGGCAGTGGATAGGATGTATGTGATTAAGGGCACAACAATGCAGTGGAAAGAGTGTTGTAAATGAGGGCAGAACAAGGCGGCGGATAGAGTGGTGTAAATAAGGGCAGAACAAGGCGGAGGATAGGATGTATGTGATTGAGGGCAGAACAAGGCAGTGGAAAAAGAGTGTTGTAAATGAGGGCAGAAGAAGGCGGTGGATAGAGTGTATGTGATTAAGGGCAGAAGAAGGCGGAGGATAGAGTTGTGTAAATGAGGGCAGAACGAGGCGGTGGGAAGGATGTATGTGATTAAGTGCAGAACAAGGCAGTGGGAAGAGTGTTGCAAATGAGGGCAGAACAAGGCGGTGGATAGAGTGTATGTGATTAAGGACAGAACAAGGCGGTGGATAGAGTGGTGTGATTGAGGGCAGAACAAGGCGGTGGATAGAGTAATGTGATTGAGGGCAGAACAAGGCGGTGGATAGAGTGGTGTAAATGAGGGCGGAACAAGGCGGTGGATAGAGTGATGTAAATGAGGGCAGAACAAGGCTGTGGATTGGAGGTATATAATTAAGGGCAGAACAAGGCGGTGGATAGAGTGTTGTAAATAAGGGCAGAACAAGGCAGTGGAAAAAGTGTTGTAAATAAGGGCAGATCAAGGCGGTGGAAAGAGTGGTGTGATTAAGGGCAGAAAAAGGCGGTGGATAGAGTGATGTAAATAAGGGCAGAACAAGGCGGTGGAAAGAGTGTTGTAAATAAGGGCAGATCAAGGCGGTGGATAGAGCGGTTTAATTAAGGGCAGAACAAGGCGGTGGAAAGAGTGGTGTAAATGAGGGCAGAACAAGGCGGAGGATAGGATTATGTGATAAAGGGCAGAACAAGGCGATGGATAGAGTGTTGTAAATAACGGCAGATTAAGGCGGTGGATAGAGTGGTCTGATTGAGGGCAGAACAAGGCGGTGGAAAGAGTGGTGTAAATGAGGGCAGAACAAGGCGGTGGAAAGAGTGTTGTAAATAAGGGCAGATCAAGGCGGTGGATAGAGTGGTCTGATTGAGGGCGGAACAAGGCGGTGGATAGAGTGATGTAAATGAGGGCAGAACAAGGCGGTGGATAGGATGTATGTGATTAAGGGCAGAACAAAGGGGTGGATAGAGTGGTGTAAATGAGGGCAGAAGAAGGCAGTGGATAGAGTGTTGTAAATAAGGGCAGAACAAGGCGGTGGAAAGAGTGGTGTGATTAAGGGCAGAACAAGGCAGTGGATAGAGTGATGTGATTGAGGGCAGAACAAGGCGGAGGATAGAGTGGTGTAAATGAGGGCAGAAGAAGGCAGTGGATAGGATGTATGTGATTAAGGGCAGAACAAGGCAGTGGAAAGAGTGTTGTAAATGAGGGCAGAACAAGGCGGTGGATAGAGTGGTGTAAATAAGGGCAGAACAAGGCGGAGGATAGGATGTATGTGATTAGGGCAGAACAAAGCAGTGGATAGAGTGGTGTAAATGAGGGCAGAACAAGGCGGAGGATAGGATGTATGTGATTAAGGGCAGAACAAGGCAGTGGGAAGAGTGTTGCAAATGAGGGCAGAACAAGGCGGTGGATAGAGTGTATGTGATTAAGGGCAGAACAAGGGGGTGGATAGAGTGGTGTAAATGAGGGCGGAACAAGGCGGTGGATAGAGTGATGTAAATGAGGGCAGAACAAGGCTGTGGATTGGAGGTATGTAATTAAGGGCAGAACAAGGCGGTGGATAGAGTGTTGTAAATAAGGGCAGAACAAGGCAGTGGAAAGAGTGTTGTAAATAAGGGCAGATCAAGGCGGTGGATAGAGTAATGTGATTGAGGGCAGAACAAGGCGGTGGATAGAGTGGTGTAAATGAGGGCGGAACAAGGCGGTGGATAGAGTGATGTAAATGAGGGCGGAACAAGGCGGTGGATTGGATGTATGTGATTAAGGGCAGAACAAGGCAGTGGATAGAGTGGTGTGATTGAGGGCAGAACAAGGCAGTGAATAGAGTGGTGTGATTGAGGGCAGAACAAGGCGGTGGAAAGAGTGGTGTGATTGAGGGCAGAACAAGGCAGTGGATAGAGTGGTGTGATTGAGGGCAGAACAAGGCGGTGGAAAGAGTGGTGTGATTGAGGGCAGAACAAGGCGGTGGATAGCATGTATGTGATTAAGGGCAGAACAAGGCGGTGGATAGAGTGGTGTAAATGAGGGCAGAAGAAGGCGGTGGATAGAGTGTGTGTGATTTAGGACAGAACAAGGCGATGGATAGAGTGGTGTAAATGAGGGCGGAACAAGGCGGTGGATAGGATGTATGTGATTTAGGGCAGAACAAGGCGGTGGATAGAGTGGTGTAAATGAGGGCGGAACAAGGCGGTGGATAGAGAGTATGTGATTAAGGGCAGAACAAGGCGGTGGATAGAGTGGTGTAAATGAGGGCAGAACAAGGCGGTGGATAGAGTTTTGTAAATCAGGGCAGAACAAGGCGGTGGATAGAGTGGTGTGATTGAGGGCAGAACAAGGCGGTGGATAGAGTGTCGTAAATAAGGGCAGATCAAGGCGGTGGATAGAGTGTTGTAAATAAGGGCAGAACAAGGCAGTGGATTGAGTGGTGTAATTGAGGGCAGAACAAGGCGGTGGATAGAGTGGTGTGATTGAGGGCAGAACAAGACGGTGGATAGAGGGGTGTGGTTGAAGGTAGAACAAGGCGGTGGATAGAGTGGTGTAAATGAGGGCAGGACAAGGCGGTGTATAGAGTGTATGTGATTAAGGTCAGAACAAGGCGGTGGATAGAGTGATGTAAATGAGGGCAGAACAAGGCGGTGGATACAGTGTATGTGATTAAGGGCAGAACAAGGCGGTTGATAGAGTGGTGTAAATGAGGGCAGAACAAGGCGGTGGATTGGATGTATGTTATTAAGGGCAGAACAAGGCGGTGGATAGAGTGTTGTAAATAAGGGCAGAACAAGGCAGTGGAAAGAGTGTTGTAAATAAGGGCAGATCAAGGCGATGGAAAGAGTGGTGTGATTAAGGGCAGAAAAAGGCGGTGGATAGAGTGATGTAAATAAGGGCAGAACAAGGCAGTGGAAAGAGTGTTGTAAATAAGGGCAGATCAAGGCGGTGGAAAGAGTGGTGTGATTAAGGGCAGAACAAGGCAGTGGATAGAGTGATGTGATTGAGGGCAGAACAAGGCGGAGGATAGAGTGGTGTAAATGAGGGCAGAAGAAGGCAGTGGATAGGATGTATGTGATTAAGGGCAGAACAAGGCAGTGGAAAGAGTGTTGTAAATGAGGGCAGAACAAGGCGGTGGATAGAGTGGTGTAAATAAGGGCAGAACAAGGCGGAGGATAGGATGTATGTGATTAGGGCAGAACAAAGCAGTGGATAGAGTGGTGTAAATGAGGGCAGAACAAGGCGGAGGATAGGATGTATGTGATTAAGGGCAGAACAAGGCAGTGGGAAGAGTGTTGCAAATGAGGGCAGAACAAGGCGGTGGATAGAGTGTATGTGATTAAGGGCAGAACAAGGGGGTGGATAGAGTGGTGTAAATGAGGGCGGAACAAGGCGGTGGATAGAGTGATGTAAATGAGGGCAGAACAAGGCTGTGGATTGGAGGTATGTAATTAAGGGCAGAACAAGGCGGTGGATAGAGTGTTGTAAATAAGGGCAGAACAAGGCAGTGGAAAGAGTGTTGTAAATAAGGGCAGATCAAGGCGGTGGATAGAGTAATGTGATTGAGGGCAGAACAAGGCGGTGGATAGAGTGGTGTAAATGAGGGCGGAACAAGGCGGTGGATAGAGTGATGTAAATGAGGGCGGAACAAGGCGGTGGATTGGATGTATGTGATTAAGGGCAGAACAAGGCAGTGGATAGAGTGGTGTGATTGAGGGCAGAACAAGGCAGTGAATAGAGTGGTGTGATTGAGGGCAGAACAAGGCGGTGGAAAGAGTGGTGTGATTGAGGGCAGAACAAGGCAGTGGATAGAGTGGTGTGATTGAGGGCAGAACAAGGCGGTGGAAAGAGTGGTGTGATTGAGGGCAGAACAAGGCGGTGGATAGCATGTATGTGATTAAGGGCAGAACAAGGCGGTGGATAGAGTGGTGTAAATGAGGGCAGAAGAAGGCGGTGGATAGAGTGTGTGTGATTTAGGACAGAACAAGGCGATGGATAGAGTGGTGTAAATGAGGGCGGAACAAGGCGGTGGATAGGATGTATGTGATTTAGGGCAGAACAAGGCGGTGGATAGAGTGGTGTAAATGAGGGCGGAACAAGGCGGTGGATAGAGAGTATGTGATTAAGGGCAGAACAAGGCGGTGGATAGAGTGGTGTAAATGAGGGCAGAACAAGGCGGTGGATAGAGTTTTGTAAATCAGGGCAGAACAAGGCGGTGGATAGAGTGGTGTGATTGAGGGCAGAACAAGGCGGTGGATAGAGTGTCGTAAATAAGGGCAGATCAAGGCGGTGGATAGAGTGTTGTAAATAAGGGCAGAACAAGGCAGTGGATTGAGTGGTGTAATTGAGGGCAGAACAAGGCGGTGGATAGAGTGGTGTGATTGAGGGCAGAACAAGACGGTGGATAGAGGGGTGTGGTTGAAGGTAGAACAAGGCGGTGGATAGAGTGGTGTAAATGAGGGCAGGACAAGGCGGTGTATAGAGTGTATGTGATTAAGGTCAGAACAAGGCGGTGGATAGAGTGATGTAAATGAGGGCAGAACAAGGCGGTGGATACAGTGTATGTGATTAAGGGCAGAACAAGGCGGTTGATAGAGCGGTGTAAATGAGGGCAGAACAAGGCGGTGGATTGGATGTATGTTATTAAGGGCAGAACAAGGCGGTGGATAGAGTGTTGTAAATAAGGGCAGAACAAGGCAGTGGAAAGAGTGTTGTAAATAAGGGCAGATCAAGGCGATGGAAAGAGTGGTGTGATTAAGGGCAGAAAAAGGCGGTGGATAGAGTGATGTAAATAAGGGCAGAACAAGGCAGTGGAAAGAGTGTTGTAAATAAGGGCAGATCAAGGCGGTGGAAAGAGTGGTGTGATTAAGGGCAGAAAAAGGCGGTGGATAGAGTGATGTAAATAAGGGCAGAACAAGGCGGTGGAAAGAGTTTTGTAAATAAGGGCAGAAAAAGCCGGTGGATAGAGTGATGTAAATAAGGTCAGAACAAGGCAGTGGAAAGAGTGTTGTAAATAAGGGCAGATCAAGGCGGTGGAAAGAGCGGTGTAAAAAAGGGCAGAACAAGGCGGTGGAAAGAGTGGTGTAAATGAGGGCAGAACAAGGCGGAGGATAGGATTATGTGATAAAGGGCAGAACAAGGCGGTGGATAGAGTGTTGTAAATAACGGCAGATTAAGGCTGTGGATAGAGTGGTGTAAATGAGGGCAGAACAAGGCGGTGGAAAGAGTGTTGTAAATAAGGGCAGATCAAGGCGGTGGATAGAGTGGTCTGATTGAGGGCGGAACAAGGCGGTGGAGAGAGTGGTGTAAATGAGGGCAGAACAAGGCGGTGGATAGGATGTATGTGATTAAGGGCAGAACAAGGCGGTGGATAGAGTGGTGTAAATGAGGGCAGAAGAAGGCAGTGGATAGAGTGTTGTAAATAAGGGCAGAACAAGGCGGTGGATAGAGTGTATGTGATTAAGGGCAGAACAAGGCGGTGGATAGAGTGGTGTGATTGAGGGCAGAAGAAGGCGGTGGATAGAGTAATGTGATTGAGGGCAGAACAAGGCGGTGGATAGAGTGGTGTAAATGAGGGCGGAACAAGGCGGTGGAAAGAGTGGTGTAAATGAGGGCGGAACAAGGCGGTGGATAGAGTGATGTAAATGAGGGCGGAACAAGGCGCTGGATAGGATGTATGTGATTAAGGGCAGAACAAGGCTATGGATAGAGTGGTGTAAATGAGGGCAAAAGAAGGCGGAGGATAGTGTGGTGTAAATGAGGGCAAAACAAGGCGATGGATAGGGTGGTGTGATTTAGGGAAGAACAAGCGGTGATTACTGTCGGGTGAGTGAGGGGCAAAGCGTGGCGCTGGTTACAGTCGGGTAAGTGAGTGGCAAAGCATGGCGCTGGTTACAGTCGGGTAAGTGAGGGGCAAAGCATGGCGCTGGTTACAGTCGGGTAAGTGAGGGGCAAAGCATGGCGCTGGTTACAGTCGGGTAAGTGAGGGGCATAGCATGGCACTGGTTACAGTCGGGTTCGTGGGGGCAAAGCACGGCGTTGGTTAAAGGTCGGGTTAGTTGGGGCCAAGCATGACACAGTTGGGTTAGTGGGGGCAAAGCACGGCGTTGGTTAAAGGTCGGGTAAGTTGGGGGCAAAGCATGGGGATGGTTACAGTCTGGTTAGTGAGGGCAAAGCATGGCGCTGGTTAGAGTCGGTTTAGTGGGGGCAAAGCATGGCGCTGGTTACAGTCGGGTAGTGGGGGCAAAGCATGGCGCTGGTTACAGTCGGGTTAGTGGGGGCAAAGCATGGCGCTGGTTACAGTCGGGTTAGTGGGGGCAAAAGGATGGCCTGGTTAAAGGTCGGGTTAGTTGGGGCAGAAAGAAGTGAGGGAAGAAACCTGAAATGTTTCTTCGTGAGATCGGATCTTGTAACCTGTCAAGAACGTTGTATTGCGCATTTGACTGTGGTTCAGCCTGTCCACCCATCAACTTGTGAGAATGGGTATTACTGATGGCTACAGGTGTACCTGGTGCAGTGTATTTCACCCCATGATTAAACACGCTGCAATAGAGTAAGATAAGACATGCTGACGCCACAACACACGTCCACCTTTAGTTGGAAGGGTATGTTGCGGGGGCACGGCATTATAAATCCTCTCTGTTTGGGGGACAGCGGAGTCTCAGGTCGTAGCCTGTCTCTGGTGATTACTTCCCGCTTATGTCGTCTACAAACACCTGCTCAGGAAACTCAAGAACGCGATGAAATGCAAATAGAAATTTATTGAGCTTGGTCATGGTTTTATAAGTTTTTCATTGTTTGTCGAGAGGAGTGGGTGTTGAGAATATCATGTATATGTAGCCTGTCGTGGGCCCATGCTGTAATTAAGTACCATGGCATGTGATGAAGGATAATGGTCACCAGTCAGTCCTCGTGGGCTTCCTATTATCTCCTTCATTAATTAGCAGTGACTGGATGCGACTTATAAATAGAAACAGGGAACCTCTGAGACACATAACAGCTACAGCCTAGATAAGGCTTCAAATCTTGCAATGACACATCGAAGCAGAGATACTGAGCCTGGTTCCACGGAACACGGAACAGACATGCTGAACCTGGCTTACGGAGTATCATCCCACGCTGAGGCGATATAACAACTTCCATGCCGGTCCTTACCACTGAATACAGGAGTAACATAGAAATACGGAGTAACATAGAAACAGGACACTCCCTATTGTGAATCACGTTTTACAATATAAAACTACACGTGACAGAACAATCCAAACGGACGTTGTCACATATCCAGTATTACGAGGGTAATGCGCTATATTAATTTGTTTACGTAAGAAATGTGGTTGTCCCTGACAACACAACATGTAGAGCGAACACCTGACAAAAGAACAACTGTATAAATGTGAGTAAAGTTATTTGTTTGAAGCATCATCGCTATATGGTTTCCATCAGAGAAATGTTGCAAGAAAAGTGTTATGTAAAGAGGATTATGAAAGTTCCCAGTAACCCGTACACATAGGATCTAGTTTGCAGGTTAACATCGCCTAGATATAGCCTCAATATGGTCACCATCCATAACCCCTGGGCCGAAGATCAACATCACCTAGACTTACTCTCAGGGTATTAATCACATTGATCTAGACTTGAGGTCAACATCCCCTTAAGGCAGTCTAAACATTTAGTAGGTCAGCTTTCCAAAAACCCAGTATAAAGGTCAACCTGACCTATATATACATAGCTAGTAGTAAGGTCAACCTGACCTATATATACATAGCTAGTAGTAAGGTCAACCTGACTATATAAGTGTATATATATAAATATATATAAAAATATATAGTCTAAAGGTCAACATGACCTACATATACCTAGTCGAAGGTCAATCTGACCTATATATACCAAGTCGAAGTTCAACTAGCTCTAGATCTAGTTTATAGGTGAACATCCCATATATATTTACTTAGTCTAAAGACCAACATTCGCATATATTCCTTGTCAAAATGTCACATGTGTATCTAGTCTAAAGGTCAAAGTGCCCTGTTTATAAGTCTGAAGGTCAGAATATAAGGTCAAAATGAATATATCTATGCCTAGTTTAAAGGTCGAAATGCCCTATATATACCTAGTTTAAACGTTAACATGTCCTATATATACCTAGTTTTATATTTAACATTCCCTATATATATTCAGGCAAAAGGGCCTCACCTACAGCTAGCATATTTGTCTCATTTTCAACATGGTATTGATGTTGTCGTTTGAAGCACAATGTGTGATACAACCGCAGTATTTACGAGCGATATCAATGTAAAATAAACACTCAATTATTTTGGTTTCGATATCACCACCGTTAGAATGATATCTAGTCCTGAATTACATAGTTTACAGCACTCACGTTAGAAAGAAATGGCAATGATTTCCGGGTTTTCTCTTTCTAGAACAGCTGATGGTGTTATTTTCATCTGGATTTTTTTCGATCGTAGTATATTTCCTAAACCTAAAGCCGCTCCTTTAACGCACACATGCATCAGCCTCGCACACATCTGCCTGTACATTGTCCCTCGCGTTCCTGACATGCCCTCCTCAATACAGGCACACTTTGCATAATTAGAAGATGTACGAAAGATAAATTCCAGTAAATAAAGTGTTTTGGCGTGTCTAGTGCATGAAAAACTGTTTTGTGTTTTAGGTTAGGTTAAGCAGTTGGAATAAGACTCATCCTGCACACACCCTCCCAGCCCTGCCTACCTTTGCCCCTGTGCCCATCCATTCCCGATGCTCCCTCTCAGCCCTATACCCCCCAATTGCCCCCTCTCTCCCCAGCTCTGCCCCCCCCCCCCCCCCCCCCCCCCCACACACACACACACACACACCAAATCTTCCCTCTCTGTTCCCTGCTTCTACCCACCATCAGTGTTTGACAACTGCAATGTGAATTGCACTTACGTCCCAGTCTAGGAAATGGCGCTAAGTAAATAGTGATACCCTCCGTGTGGTAGACAATGCGTGTTTGTTATTCTACCCCAACTGTCTGCCTGCCGCGATAAACAAGCCTGCTGAATCATTAAGTAAAACACCTTGTATATTTGTCTAGAAATGATACACAGAATTGGGAAACACGCCACATCCGGGGAAATTACGCCGGCTAACTTTTATCGTGTGTTATCGGCCAATCATATCATCGCAGCCTGCTGATTTAACAAGCATCAATTTCAAGCAATATTTTTTTCTCAAATTACCCTTTTACGCCTTAACTCTACGTGCAAGGCAAGGGGATCCTTTCCAATCGGGATGCCGAGTTTGTGACTGAATCATTCGATCTCCTCCCTATCTCCGCGAGCAATGTATACCCACTGGGCACTATCTCAGCTGGGACGGTGTTAGACTGGGCTACTGGGGATGTTCCGCGGCTGGGTTGATTGCGATAGCAGCAGCGAGGCACTGTCTCCACGAGTTGCTGGCAAGTCCTAGCGGACAGAAAGTGTTCCTTCACCAATTCCCTCCCAGTTTTCGTTTAATGGAGTAGTGAAACCAGATATAAAAGCTTATTTGAGTTGTAGGTGTATATATATACACACACACTCAAATTTATTGAATATACTATCTATTATTAACAGAATTATTGGAAATGAGCTTTGAATGGAGATTATCTGAGACTTAACCCTCGCTTGGCAGAACCATAAGTAGTTACTAAGTAGAAGACGCATATCTTTGTTAGTTCATGAGTAATATAGTTGTTTACCCCACCTCACTGAAAGAGAGACATGTCGTGGCGCCTTGTCCCTTTGTTTAGCCGTCGGGCTGTCCTTCGCTTACTTTCATACTTTCGACGTCGTCTCTTAAAAGACAATTTATCATCCAAAACTGGCTCCCACAAGAGATATCGCTTGAATGAGATCAAGCGATATCTACACTGTAGATATCGCTGCAATGAAATTACATCACAATGCTTTGCAGACCATTGTGACATCACTGGTTACCATGACGTCACAATCAAATGTCATCACTAATTGCTCTGCTACTGAAGCTGTTAGCAGTACTTTTTACACTGAAGACACTGCTAATTACTGTCTCCAAATTGAAAAAGTTGGAAGAATGATGTTGGATGATAAATAAAATCTCACCCTCGTGTCTTTTGACATCAAATATATCAACACTCGTTGATAAAAGTGGCAAAAATCCTCTGCAAGCCTCGCAGTTTTTCCACTTTTATCAACTCGTGTTGATATATTTGATATCAAAAGACACTTGAGTGAGATTCTCTATGTCTACAAAGCTGTAATTGTGTAGAATGATCTTAACCATGGCGTCTTTAAACAATGCTAACATCCTCCGATTTCCGATCCGATTTTACTCCTTGAGGTATAGAAGAACCATGGTGAAACAATCCAAGTAGAGCAAAGCTTTGTACTGACGGCGGGCCAGCAGTTTGGCCAATTTGACAGGTGTTTCATTTACCCCTTCCCCGGTCAAGGTCAAAACACAATACTTCCACCGTGGAGGCAAGAGCAAGGACAACCCTTCAAAGAGGGTTCTATCTTCTGTGACGAACTACATCATACAGGACCCTGCGACACACAGTAACCCTGACATTGACCTTTGCAGAGTGTGTCATTCATTTCCATCTTACGAGGACATATTATTTTAAATCATTTGAAATTTGAATTTTTTCAAAATAATTTTAAAATATTACGATGCAAAAGGTTTTAAAATACATTTTCTCAATAACCACGGGGTCGTTAAAGCTTAAACTTTGTACAAACTATGATAACTATTAGAATATTCATTGACTGGCAGTCAAACTCGGTGTCGCAGACGATGTTGAAACTTATTGTGGTCTGTTGATTCTAATGCACAAGTTCATATTTATCTAAAAACAAATGTCACAAAATTATTTCTTCATAATTCAGGTGAGCTACAGAGCCTTGTGGTTCCATTTTATTTAAAGAAATATCTTTGGTTTGTGCATTTAATTGTATGGCATTGCCACTAAATCTACCGGCTATCATGATTGGCTGTTATAAGAGCCTTGTTTCTATCGCTTATCTTGATTGGCTGTTGCAGATGTCAAGCTTGCTTTTCTAATCTTGATAGGGCGGTACAAAGCGTTTGGAGCGAAGCTTATCATGATTAAGATTTACTCATGTCAGAAAGTGGTATATTCACGCACCGTAACAGACTAGAAAGCTTCCAGAGCGGTATCGTTCCGCGATCTGATTCCTTTCTATTAGAGTGACGAGAACCTGGAGCCCCATGTCAATCTTGCAAGAAAACAAAGGCGGGAAAGGAAGTTTTGTGTATAAAAACCTGTCAAATATCACACCGTCAGAGTTACAATCTGCAAGGAACATTATGTGTACGTTGTCTTCAACTCATATATGTTCTCTTGTACGTTGTGCTGATACAAGCAGTGACACAGAGAGTCTGATGGCCAATATGCCAACACATTTATTAACATGCAATAGGGAATATATACTCAAAACTAAAATACCTCTCATGAATTGTTGTTTATAAGAACGGCGTTGTCAGTCATGCACTTCTGTAAATCCGCAGTATGAAAATGATATTATGATCATAGTTACTTTTGCACTGAACATGTTAATCTCAATTCACGCCGTTGAGCAAGACTTCTCCTTAAACCACTAAGTCTATAATGATTCTGGCCATCTGTAGAGTGAAGATCATAGCAAAATATAGTGATAAAGCTCTTTGAGTCCTTTCTTCTTCAATCATAGACATAAGTTTTAGTCTCAATTTGGGTTGTTACAGATGTTGCAAATATTGCATTTTATGCCACTTGACAAATGCCGTTAGTTAATATTGAATATCTAGGACATGCCATAAAGCTCAATACTAAACTTACCGGGCAAAAGAAAGAATGCACCTAAACAAACAATTACAAACGTTATCTAAACCTGAACAGTCGCCGAAACATTCTCAACTTCACGTCCAAAACACCACTTTGAAACCTGTATGAAATAAATCATCTACGAATAACCATTTCTTTTTTTCTTTTTTTTTATGTTTAGCTACTATCAAACATCATCGAAACAAATAATTAAGCGCGAATGACCCTCGGCGGAGTTACCCCAGGCTGTCATATTTCTCGCGTTAAAAGCACCAGTTATCTGGGATGTTCCGAGTGTTGACAACTTAACGGAAGGCAAGGTCGCAATATATACTGTTTACATGTGATGTTGTACAGGTAGTGACATTTCACATTCAAAAGTGTGTTGTGAGTGACGTTATACATTGCACAGTGAAGGATGTGTTAAGTTATACACCGGGTGTTGGGTTACATTGTACAGTGAAGGATGTGTTAAGTAATACACTGGGTGTTGGGTTACATTGTACAGTGTGGGATGTGTTAAGTTATACACTGGGTGTTGGGTTACATTGTACAGTGGGGGATGTGTTAAGTTATACACTGGGTGTTGGGTTACATTGTGCAGTGAGGGATGTGTTAAGTTTATACTGGGTGTTGGGTTACATTGTACAGTGAGGGATGTGACAATGAGGGATGTGTTAAGTTATACACTGGGTGTTGGGTTAAATTGTACAGTGAGGGATGTGTTAAGTTATACACTGGGTGTTGGGTTACATTGTACAGTGAGGGATGTGTTAAGTTTTACACTGGGTGTTGGGTTACATTGTACAGTCTGGGATGTGTTAAGTTATAGACTGGGTGTTGGGTTAAATTGTACAGAGGGGGATGTGTTAAGTTATAGACTGGGTGTTGGGTTACATTGTACAGTGGGGAATGTGTTAAGTTATACACTGGGTGTTGGGTTAAATTGAACAGTGAGGGATCTGTTAAGATATACACAGGTAGTGGGGTTACATTGTACAGTGAGGGATGTGTTAAGTTATACACTGGATGTTGGGTTACATTGTACAGTGGGGGATGTGTTAAGTTATACACTGGGGTTGGGTTTTATTGTACAGTGAGGGATGTGTTAAGTTATACACTGGGTGTTGGGTTACATTGTACAGTGAGGGATGTGTTAAGTGATACACTGGGTGTTGGGTTACATTGTACAGTGAGGGATGTGTTAAGTTAAACACTGGGTGTTGGCTTAAATTGTACAGTGAGGGATGTGTTAAGATATACACTGGGTGTTGGGTTACATTGTACAGTGAGGGATGTGTTAAGTTATACACTTGGTGTTGGGTTACATTGTACAGTGAGGGATGTGTTAAGTTATACACTGGGTGTTGGGTTACATTGTACAGTGAGGGATGTGTTAAGTTATACACTAGGTGTTGGGTTACATTGTACAGTGAGGGATGTGTTAAGTTATACACTGGGTGTTGGATTACATTGTACAGTGAGGGATGTGTTAAGTTATAAACTGGGTGTTGGGTAACATTGTACAGTGAGAGATGTGTTAAGTTATACACTGTGTGTTGGCTTAAATTGTGCAGTGAGGGATGTGTTAAGTTATACACTGGGTGTTGGGTTACATTGTTTAGTGGGGGATGTGTTAAGTTATACACTTGGTGTTGGGTAACATTGTACAGTGGGGGATGTGTTAAGTTATACACTGGGTGTTGGCTTAAATTGTACAGTGAGGGATGTGTTAAGTTATACACGTGGTGTCGGGTTACATTGTGCAGGGATGTGTTAAGTTATACATTGGGTGTTGGGTTACATTGTGAAGTTTGGGATGTGTTAAGTGAAATACTGGGTGTTGGGTTACATTGTCCAGTCTGGGATGTGTTCAGTTATACACTGGGTGTTGGGTTACATTGTACAGTGAGAAATGTGTTAAGTTATACACTGGGTGTTGGGTTACATTGTCCAGTCTGGGATGTGTTAAGTTATAGACTGGGTGTTGGGTTAAATTGTACAGAGGGGGATGTGTTAAGTTATAGACTGGGTGTTGGGTTACATTGTACAGTGGGGAATGTGTTAAGTTATACACTGGGTGTTGGGTTAAATTGAACAGTGAGGGATCTGTTAAGATATACACAGGTAGTGGGGTTACATTGTACAGTGAGGGATGTGTTAAGTTATACACTGGGTGTTGGGTTAAATTGTACAGTGAGGGATGTGTTAAGGTATACACTGGGTGTTGGGCTACATTGTACAGTGAGGGATGTGTTAAGTTATACACTGGATGTTGGGTTACATTGTACAGTGGGGGATGTGTTAAGTTATACACTGGATGTTGGGTTACATTGTCCAGTCTGGGATGTGTTAAGTTATAGACTGGGTGTTGGGTTACATTGTACAGTGAGGGATGTGTTAAGTTATACACTGGGTGTTGGGTTACATTGTACAGTGAGGGATGTGTTAAGTTATAGACTGGGTGTTGGGTTACATTGTACATTGAGGGATGTGTTAAGTGATACAGTGGGTGTTGGGTTACATTGTACAGTGGGGGATGTGTTAAGTTATACACTGGGTGTTGCCTTAAATTGTACAGTGGGGGATGTGTTAAGTTATTCACTGGTTATTGGGTTACATTGTGCAATTTGGGATGTGTTAAGTGATACACTGTGTGTGGTGTTACATTGTACATTCGGGAATGTGTTAAGTTAAACACTGTGTGCTGGGTTACATTGTGCAGTGAGGGATCCGTTAAGTGATACACTGGGTGTGGGGTTACATTGTACAGTGGGGAATGTGTTAAGTTATACACTGGGTGTTAGGTTACATTGTGCAGGGGGGGATGTGTTAAGTTATACACTGGGTTTTGGGTTACATTGTACAGTGAGGGATGTGTTAAGTTATACACTGGGTGTTGGGTTACATGGTGCAGTGAGGGATGTGTTAAGTTATACACTGGGTGTTGGGTTACATTGTACAGTGAGGGATGTGTTAAGTTATACACTGGGTGTTGGGTTACATTGTGCAGTAAGGGATGTGTAAAGTAATACACTTGGTGTTGGGTAACATTGTACAGTGGGGGATGTGTTAAGTTATACACTGGGTGTTGGCTTAAATTGTACAGTGAGGGATGTGTTAAGTTATACACGTGGTGTCGGGTTACATTGTGCAGGGATGTGTTAAGTTATACATTGGGTGTTGGGTTACATTGTGAAGTTTGGGATGTGTTAAGTGATATACTGGGTGTTGGGTTACATTGTCCAGTCTGGGATGTGTTCAGTTATACACTGGGTGTTGGGTTACATTGTACAGTGAGAAATGTGTTAAGTTATACACTGGGTGTTGGGGTACATTGTACAGTGAGGGATGTGTTAAGTTATACACTGGGTGTTGGGTTAAATTGTACATTGAGGGATGTGTTAAGTTATACACTGGGTTTTGGGTTACATTGTACATTGAGGGATGTGTTAAGTTATACACTGGATGTTGGGTTACATTGTCCAGTCTGGGGTGTGTTAAGTTATAGACTGGGTGTTGGGTTAAATTGTACAGAGGGGGATGTGTTAAGTTATACACTGGGTGTTGGCTTAAATTGTACAGTGAGGGATGTGTTAAGTTATACACGTGGTGTCGGGTTACATTGTGCAGGGATGTGTTAAGTTATACATTGGGTGTTGGGTTACATTGTGAAGTTTGGGATGTGTTAAGTGATATACTGGGTGTTGGGTTACATTGTCCAGTCTGGGATGTGTTCAGTTATACACTGGGTGTTGGGTTACATTGTACAGTGAGAAATGTGTTAAGTTATACACTGGGTGTTGGGTTACATTGTACAGTGAGGGATGTGTTAAGTTATACACTGGGTGTTGGGTTAAATTGTACATTGAGGGATGTGTTAAGTTATACACTGGGTTTTGGGTTACATTGTACATTGAGGGATGTGTTAAGTTATACACTGGATGTTGGGTTACATTGTCCAGTCTGGGGTGTGTTAAGTTATAGACTGGGTGTTGGGTTAAATTGTACAGAGGGGGATGTGTTAAGTTATAGACTGGGTGTTGGGTTACATTGTACAGTGGGGAATGTGTTAAGTTATACACTGGGTGTTGGGTTAAATTGAACAGTGATGGATGTGTTAAGTTATACACTGTGTGTTGGGTTACATTGTACAGTGAGGGATGTGTTAAGTTATACACTGGGTGTTGGGTTACATTGTGCAGTGAGGGATCTGTTAAGATATACACAGGTAGTGGGGTTACATTGTACAGTGAGGGATGTGTTAAGTTATACACTGGGTTTTGGGTTACATTGTACATTGAGGGATGTGTTACGTTATACAATAGGTGTTAGGGTTACATTGTACAGGGGGGGGGGGGGATGTGTTAAGTTATACACTGGGTGTTAGGTTACATTGTGCAGTGAGGGATGTGTTAAGTTTATACTGGGTGTTGGGTTACATTGTACAGTGAGGGATGTGTTAAGTTATACACTGGGTGTTTGATTACATTGTACAGTGAGGGATGTGTTAAGTTATACACTGGGTGTTGGGTTACATTGTACAGTGAGGGATGTGTTAAGTTATACACTGGGTGTTGGGCTACATTGTACAGTGGGGGATGTGTTAAGTTATACACTGGGTGTTGGGTTACATTGTGCAGTGAGGGATGTGTTAAGTTTATACTGGGTGTTGGGTTACATTGTACAGTGAGGGATGTGACAATGAGGGATGTGTTAAGTTATACACTGGGTGTTGGGTTAAATTGTACAGTGAGGGATGTGTTAAGTTATACACTGGGTGTTGGGTTACATTGTACAGTGAGGGATGTGTTAAGTTTTACACTGGGTGTTGGGTTACATTGTACAGTGGGGGATGTGTTAAGTTATACACTGGATGTTGGGTTACATTGTCCAGTCTGGGATGTGTTAAGTTATAGACTGGGTGTTGGGTTAAATTGTACAGAGGGGGATGTGTTAAGTTATAGACTGGGTGTTGGGTTACATTGTACAGTGGGGAATGTGTTAAGTTATACACTGGGTGTTGGGTTAAATTGAACAGTGAGGGATCTGTTAAGATATACACAGGTAGTGGGGTTACATTGTACAGTGAGGGATGTGTTAAGTTATACACTGGATGTTGGGTTACATTGTACAGTGGGGGATGTGTTAAGTTATACACTGGGGTTGGGTTTTATTGTACAGTGAGGGATGTGTTAAGTTATACACTGGGTGTTGGGTTACATTGTACAGTGAGGGATGTGTTAAGTGATACACTGGGTGTTGGGTTACATTGTACAGTGAGGGATGTGTTAAGTTAAACACTGGGTGTTGGCTTAAATTGTACAGTGAGGGATGTGTTAAGATATACACTGGGTGTTGGGTTACATTGTACAGTGAGGGATGTGTTAAGTTATACACTTGGTGTTGGGTTACATTGTACAGTGAGGGATGTGTTAAGTTATACACTGGGTGTTGGGTTACATTGTACAGTGAGGGATGTGTTAAGTTATACACTGGGTGTTGGGTTACATTGTACAGTGAGGGATGTGTTAAGTTATACACTGGGTGTTGGATTACATTGTACAGTGAGGGATGTGTTAAGTTATAAACTGGGTGTTGGGTAACATTGTACAGTGAGAGATGTGTTAAGTTATACACTGTGTGTTGGCTTAAATTGTGCAGTGAGGGATGTGTTAAGTTATACACTGGGTGTTGGGTTACATTGTGCAGTGAGGGATGTGTTAAGTTATACACTGGGTGTTGGGTTACATTGTTTAGTGGGGGATGTGTTAAGTTATACACTTGGTGTTGGGTAACATTGTACAGTGGGGGATGTGTTAAGTTATACACTGGGTGTTGGCTTAAATTGTACAGTGAGGGATGTGTTAAGTTATACACGTGGTGTCGGGTTACATTGTGCAGGGATGTGTTAAGTTATACATTGGGTGTTGGGTTACATTGTGAAGTTTGGGATGTGTTAAGTGATATACTGGGTGTTGGGTTACATTGTCCAGTCTGGGATGTGTTCAGTTATACACTGGGTGTTGGGTTACATTGTACAGTGAGAAATGTGTTAAGTTATACACTGGGTGTTGGGTTACATTGTACAGTGAGGGATGTGTTAAGTTATAGACTGGGTGTTGGGTTACATTGTACAGTGGGGAATGTGTTAAGTTATACACTGGGTGTTGGGTTAAATTGAACAGTGATGGATGTGTTAAGTTATACACTGTGTGTTGGGTTACATTGTACAGTGAGGGATGTGTGAAGTTATACACTGGGTGTTGGGTTACATTGTGCAGTGAGGGATCTGTTAAGATATACACAGGTAGTGGGGTTACATTGTACAGTGAGGGATGTGTTAAGTTATACACTGGGTTTTGGGTTACATTGTACATTGAGGGATGTGTTAAGTTATACAATAGGTGTTAGGGTTACATTGTACAGGGGGGGGGGGGGGGTGTTAAGTTATACACTGGGTGTTAGGTTACATTGTGCAGTGAGGGATGTGTTAAGTTTACACTGGGTGTTGGGTTACATTGTACAGTGAGGGATGTGTTAAGTTATACACTGGGTGTTTGATTTCATTGTACAGTGAGGGATGTGTTAAGTTATACACTGGGTGTTGGGTTACATTGTACAGTGAGGGATGTGTTAAGTTATACACTGGGTGTTGGGCTACATTGTACAGTGGGGGATGTGTTAAGTTATACACTGGGTGTTGGGTTACATTGTGCAGTGAGGGATGTGTTAAGTTTATACTGGGTGTTGGGTTACATTGTACAGTGAGGGATGTGACAATGAGGGATGTGTTAAGTTATACACTGGGTGTTGGGTTAAATTGTACAGTGAGGGATGTGTTAAGTTATACACTGGGTGTTGGGTTACATTGTACAGTGAGGGATGTGTTAAGTTTTACACTGGGTGTTGGGTTACATTGTACAGTGGGGGATGTGTTAAGTTATACACTGGATGTTGGGTTACATTGTCCAGTCTGGGATGTGTTAAGTTATAGACTGGGTGTTGGGTTAAATTGTACAGAGGGGGATGTGCTAAGTTATAGACTGGGTGTTGGGTTACATTGTACAGTGGGGAATGTGTTAAGTTATACACTGGGTGTTGGGTTAAATTGAACAGTGAGGGATCTGTTAAGATATACACAGGTAGTGGGGTTACATTGTACAGTGAGGGATGTGTTAAGTTATACACTGGATGTTGGGTTACATTGTACAGTGGGGGATGTGTTAAGTTATACACTGGGGTTGGGTTTTATTGTACAGTGAGGGATGTGTTAAGTTATACACTGGGTGTTGGGTTACATTGTACAGTGAGGGATGTGTTAAGTGATACACTGGGTGTTGGGTTACATTGTACAGTGAGGGATGTGTTAAGTTAAACACTGGGTGTTGGCTTAAATTGTACAGTGAGGGATGTGTTAAGATATACACTGGGTGTTGGGTTACATTGTACAGTCTGGGATGTGTTAAGTTATAGACTGGGTGTTGGGTTACATTGTACAGTGAGGGATGTGTTAAGTTATACACTGGGTGTTGGGTTACATTGTACAGTGAGGGATGTGTTAAGTTATAGACTGGGTGTTGGGTTACATTGTACATTGAGGGATGTGTTAAGTGATACAGTGGGTGTTGGGTTACATTGTACAGTGGGGGATGTGTTAAGTTATACACTGGGTGTTGCCTTAAATTGTACAGTGGGGGATGTGTTAAGTTATTCACTGGTTATTGGGTTACATTGTGCAATTTGGGATGTGTTAAGTGATACACTGTGTGTGGTGTTACATTGTACATTCGGGAATGTGTTAAGTTAAACACTGTGTGCTGGGTTACATTGTGCAGTGAGGGATCCGTTAAGTGATACACTGGGTGTGGGGTTACATTGTACAGTGGGGAATGTGTTAAGTTATACACTGGGTGTTAGGTTACATTGTGCAGGGGGGGATGTGTTAAGTTATACACTGGATTTTGGGTTACATTGTACAGTGAGGGATGTGTTAAGTTATACACTGGGTGTTGGGTTACATGGTGTAGTGAGGGATGTGTTAAGTTATACACTGGGTGTTGGGTTACATTGTACAGTGAGGGATGTGTTAAGTTATACACTGGGTGTTGGGTTACATTGTGCAGTAAGGGATGTGTAAAGTTATACACTTGGTGTTGGGTAACATTGTACAGTGGGGGATGTGTTAAGTTATACACTGGGTGTTGGCTTAAATTGTACAGTGAGGGATGTGTTAAGTTATACACGTGGTGTCGGGTTACATTGTGCAGGGATGTGTTAAGTTATACATTGGGTGTTGGGTTACATTGTGAAGTTTGGGATGTGTTAAGTGATATACTGGGTGTTGGGTTACATTGTCCAGTCTGGGATGTGTTCAGTTATACACTGGGTGTTGGGTTACACTGTACAGTGAGAAATGTGTTAAGTTATACACTGGGTGTTGGGTTACATTGTACAGTGAGGGATGTGTTAAGTTATACACTGGGTGTTGGGTTAAATTGTACATTGAGGGATGTGTTAAGTTATACACTGGGTTTTGGGTTACATTGTACATTGAGGGATGTGTTAAGTTATACACTGGATGTTGGGTTACATTGTCCAGTCTGGGGTGTGTTAAGTTATAGACTGGGTGTTGGGTTAAATTGTACAGAGGGGGATGTGTTAAGTGATACACTGGGTGTTGGGTTACATTGTACAGTGAGGGATGTGTTAAGTTAAACACTGGGTGTTGGCTTAAATTGTACAGTGAGGGATGTGTTAAGATATACACTGGGTGTTGGGTTACATTGTACAGTGAGGGATGTGTTAAGTTATACACTTGGTGTTGGGTTACATTGTACAGTGAGGGATGTGTTAAGTTATACACTGGGTGTTGGGTTACATTGTCCAGTCTGGGGTGTGTTAAGTTATAGACTGGGTGTTGGGTTACATTGTACAGTGGGGAATGTGTTAAGTTATACACTGGGTGTTGGGTTAAATTGAACAGTGATGGATGTGTTAAGTTATACACTGTGTGTTGGGTTACATTGTACAGTGAGGGATGTGTGAAGTTATACACTGGGTGTTGGGTTACATTGTGCAGTGAGGGATCTGTTAAGATATACACAGGTAGTGGGGTTACATTGTACAGTGAGGGATGTGTTAAGTTATACACTGGGTTCTGGGTTACATTGTACATTGAGGGATGTGTTAAGTTATACAATAGGTGTTAGGGTTACATTGTACAGGGGGGGGGGGGGAATGTGTTAAGTTATACACTGGGTGTTAGGTTACATTGTGCAGTGAGGGATGTGTTAAGTTTATACTGGGTGTTGGGTTACATTGTACAGTGAGGGATGTGTTAAGTTATACACTGGGTGTTTGATTACATTGTACAGTGAGGGATGTGTTAAGTTATACACTGGGTGTTGGGTTACATTGTACAGTGAGGGATGTGTTAAGTTATACACTGGGTGTTGGGCTACATTGTACAGTGAGGGATGTGTTAAGTTATACACTGGATGTTGGGTTACATTGTACAGTGGGGGATGTGTTAAGTTATACACTGGATGTTGGGTTACATTGTCCAGTCTGGGATGTGTTAAGTTATAGACTGGGTGTTGGGTTACATTGTACAGTGAGGGATGTGTTAAGTTATACACTGGGTGTTGGGTTACATTGTACAGTGAGGGATGTGTTAAGTTATAGACTGGGTGTTGGGTTACATTGTACATTGAGGGATGTGTTAAGTGATACACTGGGTGTTGGGTTACATTGTACAGTGAGGGATGTGTTAAGTTATACACTGGGTGTTGCCTTAAATTGTACAGTGGGGGATGTGTTAAGTTATTCACTGGTTATTGGGTTACATTGTGCAATTTGGGATGTGTTAAGTGATACACTGTGTGTGGTGTTACATTGTACATTCGGGAATGTGTTAAGTTAAACACTGTGTGCTGGGTTACATTGTGCAGTGAGGGATCCGTTAAGTGATACACTGGGTGTGGGGTTACATTGTACAGTGGGGAATGTGTTAAGTTATACACTGGGTGTTAGGTTACATTGTGCAGTGGGGGATGTGTTAAGTTATACACTGGGTTTTGGGTTACATTGTACAGTGAGGGATGTGTTAAGTTATACACTGGGTGTTGGGTTACATGGTGCAGTGAGGGATGTGTTAAGTTATACACTGGGTGTTGGGTTACATTGTGCAGTAAGGGATGTGTAAAGTTATACACTTGGTGTTGGGTTACATTGTACAGTGAGGGATGTGTTAAAGGGGAAGTGTACACGCAAAAATCACTTTCTTTCTTTTTCTAAACAAAACGCAATTTTAGAATTAGTTAGTATCTGTGTTTGAAAATATACACTCATTTTTTTTCACAGTGAAAGTAGGAAGCTCACAATAGTGTTAAAATAATATGCCGTTATGAGGCCTTCGTTTTACGAGCGAAATAGGCCTGAGTTATCCCCCTTAGATTATGACGTAATTGGTGCCAATTCAACTGGGTCCCTGTCTATTCTCAACGCAAAAGATATCAAGGACCAGTTTGCGGTAAAATAACATGGTCTACGACACACTCCGGCGCAGTGGTGAGTCAGCATAACACAATTCTGGCTGGCATCTGAGACGCTAGAATAAAAAAACTGTACCTACACCACGTGAAGCGGCTCTAACAAAGCATGATGACGTCATAATGTTTATCAATTGGCACCAATGACGTCATATTGCATGGGGCATAAGCCATGGTGTTTTTGTTATGGAAATAGAACACTTGGTTAATGTGAAAAATATAAATCGTTTTAATGCAAAAAATATGTTAATTAAATATGATGTTTTTATATTTTTGTCTATGACACTTCTATGTTAACACTTTTAATGTGGAAAAAGTACAAGAAAAATTGGTTCATTTCCGTGTGAACTTGCCCTTTAAGTTATACACTTGATGTTGGGTTACATTGTGCAGTGGGGGATGTGTTAAGTTATACACTGGGTGTTGGGTTAAATTGTACAGTGAGGGATATGTTAAGGTATACACTGGGTGTTAGGTTACATTGTACAGTGAGGGATATGTTAAGTTATACACTGGGATTGGGTTACATTGTACAGTGAGGGATGTGTTACGTTATACACTGGGTGTTGGGTTACATTGTGCAGTGAGGGATGTGTTAAGTTATACACTCGGTGTTGGGTTACATTGTACAGTGGGGGATGTGTTAAGTTATACACTGGGATTGGGTTACATTGTACAGTGAGGGATGTGTTACGTTATACACTGGGTGTTGGGTTACATTGTGCAGTGAGGGATGTGTTAAGTTATACACTCGGTGTTGGGTTACATTGTACAGTGGGGGATGTGTTAAGTTATACACTGGATGTTGGGTTACATTGTACAGTGTGGGATGTGTTAAGTTATACACTGAGTGTTGGGCTACATTGTGCAGTGGGGGATGTGTTAAGTTATACACTGGGTGTTGGGTTAAATTGTACAGTGGGGGATGTGTTAAGTTGTACACTGGGTGTTGGGTTACATTGTATAGTGGAGGGATTTGTTAAGTTATACACTGAGTGTGTGTAGCACGGGGTGTTACAGTGTACAGCTGGGTGTTACCATGTACAGATTCGAGCGTTACTGTGTACAGCTGGGATGTAAACATGTACATTTAGGATGGGTGTGTGTTACCTTGTACGCTCTACAGTAAGTATCGTTGTGTTCAAGAAAGGTTTGATGTTAGTATTTCAGATGTCAATACCGTGTACGGGAAAAGAGAAAGGTGTTGCATCTCTACTGCTGGGGCTCAGGATCTACAACAACAAAAGCGGTCTTGCCTTGGAAGGCACGCCGATTTCCTTCACTCTCAAGAAGGAATGTCACGCATTTGGTAAGATCCACCAACTTCCTTTTGCAGAATAATCTCGTCAATATGTTACTGGAAGTTACAAAGCGCAATGTGCGTACGTTAGAGACACATGTTACATTGCTTATGATTATTGGCACATCTGTATGTGCAAGTAGTCAGTGTAGGGGCTCTGTATGTGCAAGAGGTCAGTGTAGGTGCTCTGTATGTGCAAGGGGTCAGTGTAGGTGCTCTGTATGTGCAAGGGGTCAGTGTAGGTTCTCTGTATGTGCAAGTGGTCAGTGTAGGTGTTCTGTGTGTGCAAGGGGTCAGTGTAGGTGTTCTGTATGTGCAAGGGGTCAGTGTAGGTGCTCTGTATGTGCAAGTGGTCAGTGTAGGTGCTCTGTATGTGCTAGGGGTCAGTGTAGATTCTCTGTATGTGCAAGTGGTCAGTGTAGGTGCTCTGTATGTGCAAGTGGTCAGTGTAGGTGCTCTGTATGTGCAAGAGGTCAGTGTAGGTGCTCTGTATGTGCAAGTGGTCAGTGTAGGTGCTCTGTATGTGCAATGGGTCAGTGGAGGTGCTCTGTATGTGCAAGTGGTCAGTGTAGGTGCTCTGTATGTGCAAGGGGTCAGTGTAGGTTCTCTGTATGTGCAAGTGGTCAGTGTAGGTGCTCTGTATGTGCAAGTGGTCAGTGTAGGTGCTCTGTATGTGCAAGTGGTCAGTGTAGGTGCTCTGTATGTGCAAGTGGTCAGTGTAGGTGCTCTGTATGTGCAAGGGGTCAGTGTAGGTGCTCTGTATGTGCAAAGGGCCAGTGTAGGTGCTCTGTATGTGCAAAGGGTCAGTGTAGGTGCTCTGCATGTGCAAAGGGCCAGTGTAGGTTCTCTGTATGTGCTAGGGGTCAGTGTAGGTGTTCTGTATGTGCAAGTGGTCAGTGTAGGTGCCTTGTTTGTGCAAGAGGTCAGTGTAGGTGCTCTGTATGTGGAAGGGGTCAGTGTAGGTGCTCTGTATGTGCAAAGGGTCAGTGTAGGTGCTCTGTATGTGCAAGTGGTCAGTGTAGGTGCTCTGTATGCGCAAATGGTCAGTGTAGGTGCTCTGTATGTGCAAATGGTCAGTGTAGGTTCTCTGTATGTGCAAAGGGTCAGTGTAGGTGCTCTGTATGTGCCAGGGGTCGGTGTAGGTGCTCTGTATGTGCAAAGGGTCAGTGTAGGTGCCTTGTATGTGCAAGAGGTCAGTGTAGGTGCTCTGTATGTGCAAGGGGTCGGTGTAGGTGCTCTGTATGTGCAAGTGGTCAGTGTAGGTGCTCTGTATGTGCAAAGGGTCGATGTAGGTGCTCTGTATGTGCAAGTGGTCAGTGTAGGTGCTCTGTATGTGCAATGGGTCAGTGTAGGTGCTCTGTATGTGCAATGGGTCAGTGTAGGTGCTCTGTATGTGCAAGTGGTCAGTGTAGGTTCTCTGTATGTGCAAGTGGTCAGTGTAGGTGTTCTGTATGTGCAATGGGTCAGTGTAGGTGCTCTTTAGGAAGTGAAACCATCAAGTCGGGAGGATAACACAGGTAGATATATTCAAGAAACGCTATGTGCCACGTCAGCACATAGTGGTAGTAGTGGTGGTGTTGATGCCCAGTAGCTTCTTGCCTAACCCTAGGGAGGGTGAGACCAAGGCCATCTCTGGACCAAGGCACACACATGAACATCAGTAATTAATGTGAAGTGACATAGTTGCACAGCTGGTCGGGTTTGGCTGACAGTAAATGTACAATACATATGTGATGAGGACAAGCAGTGGGGATAAGTAATGGCATATTAGGTGATATGAGACATAAACATGTCATGGCAGCGGGGCAATTAGCCATTAGAATAAGTGTTCATTCGGACATTAGTTCACCTGAATCGGCTGCTGTGACAGATTTACAGGCCCTGCAGGTCATTCTCCCTCTAATGTGTGGTTTGTATGGTATACCGTTATATTCTCCACAGTTGAACTCCCAATAACCTATGAAAACAACAACTTACTGGAAACAGAAGGTGACCAAGTGTTGATCGTGTGGTATGGGGTCCGAGGATCGTACAGTAGTTTAGAGCTGACATATTGGGCTACTAGACCGTTAAAATGCCGATAACAGTACTAGACCGTTAAAATGCCGATAACAGTACTAGACCGTTGAGATGCCGATAACAGCACTGGACCGTTAAGATGCCGATAACAGTACTGGACCGTTAAGATGACGATAACAGTACTAGACTGTTGAGATGCCGATAACAGCACTGGACCGTTAAGATGACGATAACAGTACTAGACCGTTAAGATGACGATAACAGTACTAGACCGTTAAGATGCTAATAACAGTACTGGACCGTTAAGATGAAGATAACAGTACTGGACCGTTAAGATGACGATTATAGTACTGGACCGTTGAGATGACGATAACAGTACTGGACCGTTAAGATGCCGATAACAGTACTAGACCGTTAAGATGGCGATTACGGTTCTGTATCGTTAAGATTCCGATATCAGTACTAGACTGTTAAGTTGCCGATAACGCTTCTATATAGTTAATACATCGATAATATTACTAAATCCTAAGATGCCTATAATGGAACTAGGTCCCAATATGCCGATAACGGTACTTTATCTTTAAATGTTGAAATGTCCTGTCAACGAATTTTCCATAAGCTTAGGCCTCAGGATACAAATATTAATCCTGTTTCAAGTTTTCCACTTGAGTTGTTCTTCCATGGGCAGTAGTCGTCAACAGCTTCCCCCATGTCTGTGTCGACAGACATGTACACACTGCCCCAGCCTCGACTGCCACACAGTTTAGCCGGCTTACTCCATGTATAGCCGATAACAGAGGTATAAAGAGTGAATATGAATCGGAGAAGCACACTACACCTCAACGCCAGCTCGTAATTATGTAGCCTTTGAAACTCATCTCATGTCATGGGGTTACGCATATTGTACTGGATATTATAGAATACATATCAAATACATTTTTATATATTTTACAACCGGAATCAAATACAGGAGATCAAACGCGTCGATATTCTTTATTTGACGTATTTTAATTCAAATTTTGTTTGAAGTTTGTTTTTTCGTTTTCGTCGATGTAATGGCTGAGTGGGCCTGGCCAGTTCCCAGCGAGCAGGCAAGACCACACACAATACGTGCCTCAGTCGTGGACTTTCTCCACATGACAAATAACACTCTCACCAGTTGCAGATTAATTGCTTCTCCTAATAAATGTAGCTATCTGTTGTCTGCTCCCGCCATGACTTACCTGCGGGATATGCTCTATTGTATGACAGTTGACTACGACGGTCAGTAACACAGCCCCAACAAGCAGTGAGTTAAGAATACTTCCGTTTACATGTTAATACCAGCTCTTTACATGTACATTATCCATGGCAAGAAAAAGGAACACTTGTTTCATGCGTGTGTCCAGTGGTGGTGGTGTCAGCGTGTGTCCAGTGGGAGTGGTGTCAGTGTGTGTCCATAGGTGATGGTGTCAGTGTGTGTCCAGTGGTGGTGGTGTCAGTGTGTGTCCAGTGGGGGTGGTGTCAGTGTGTGTCCATAGGTTATGGTGTCAGTGTGTGTCCAGTGGGGGTGGTGTCAGTGTGTGTCCATAGGTGATGGTGTCAGTGTGTGTCCAGTGGTGGTGGTGTCAGTGTGTGTCCAGTGGGGGTGGTGTCAGTGTGTGTCCATAGGTGATGGTGTCAGTGTGTGTCCAGTGGTGGTGGTGTCAGTGTGTGTCCAGTGGGGGTGGTGTCAGTGTGTGTCCATAGGTTATGGTGTCAGTGTGTGTCCAGTGGTGGTGGTGTCAGTGTGTGTCCAGTGGGGGTGGTGTCAGTGTGTGTCCATAGGTTATGGTGTCAGTGTGTGTCCAGTGGGGGTGGTGTCAGTGTGTGTCCATAGGTGATGGTGTCAGTGTGTGTCCAGTGGGGGTGGTGTCAGTGTGTGTCCATAGGTTATGGCGTCAGTGTGTGTCCAGTGGGGATGGTGTCAGTGTGTGTCCATAGGTGATGGTGTCAGTGTGTGTCCAGTGGTGATAGTGTCAGTGTGTGTCCAGTGTGTGTCCATTGATGATGGTGTCAGTGTGTGTCCATAGGTGATGGTGTCAGTGTGTGTCCAGTGGTGGTGGTGTCAGTGTGTGTCCAGTGGGGGTGGTGTCAGTGTGTGTCCATAGGTTATGGTGTCAGTGTGTGTCCAGTGGGGGTGGTGTCAGTGTGTGTCCATAGGTGATGGTGTCAGTGTGTGTCCAGTGGTGATGGTGTCAGTGTGTGTCCAGTGTGTGTCCATTGACGATGGTGTCAGTGTGTGTCCAGTGGTGATGGTGTCAGTGTGTGTCCAGTGTGTGACCAGTGGTGATTGTGTAAGTGTGTCCAGTGGTGATGGTGTCAGTGTGTGTCCAGTGGTGATGGTGTCAGTGTGTGTCCATTGTGTGCCCAGTGGTGCTGGTGTCAGTGTGTGTCCAGTGGTGATTGTGTCCAGTGTGTGTCCAGTGGTGCTGGTGTTAGTGTGTGTCCAGTGTGTGTCCAGTGGTGCTGGTGTCAGTGTGTGTCCAGTGTGTGTCCAGTGGTGCTGGTGTCAGTGTGTGTCAAGTGGTGCTGGTGTCAGTGTCTGCCCAGGGATGATGGTGTTGGATTAGCCGGTAATTATAGTCATTCTTCATATATGTTGGCGGGACGTTATTTTCAAATCGGGTTGTATGACTTACAGCGGCTACAGATCTTATCTCCACAACAGCTGAGCCACGGGATTCGGGGCAACAATACTGTTTTCGTGGAAGCACATTCCGTTTCTTCAGCCGCTCCGTGTTCTCCGTGTCACTCAAGTCGCCCCGGGGTGTAATCTTATATATTTACATGGCGCTTCAACTTGGTAACTGATTCAGATTATTTCTGGGGCTTCAAACAGTGAGTTTCAGGAGATAGTGTAAAAATCGTACTTTTGCGTCTTGAGATGGTGTGGAAGCTGGCGACGAATTAATGGACTAGTGCGGTGAACGATGGACGAGACCTGGGATCAAAGCCTGCTTAAAACCAGCAAATAATAACCATGTCTATCCTAGGGTAGTTAAAAACTGCAAGAAATCATTAAGATCTGTTGATAGAAATCCACAGTAATTTGTTAACTTTCTTTTAATCAGACGATTTCAATCAACACTTTCTCTAATTTAGCAAGTTGGCGGACAAAGACTGAGTCAGTTACCATCTCATGTCGTCCTGGTGGAATGTATGACACGGGGGGACAGGTCACTCTGTTGTACATCCAATTATAGTTGTTTATGTTATTTATTTTCAAATCTTGCAGACGCGGAAGTTTATCAATATATCAACTCATTTTCAAAGGAACAGTTATAATTATAGTCGGAAAACAAGCGACTTGCGAATTATTTCCGGACTATATGTGGCCTCTCCCTGGTGAAAGTCTATTGGTTTATCGGGAGTGGGTTTGCATCACACTCCTACGACGTTATACGCTCAATTATTCACACGCTGTGTAAATAAACCTACTAATAAATTGACAACACGTCAGATCGTATATATTATTATAATTTGTATTTATATATCATTTGTATCTCATATGACTCGTTAATTACAGTCCAGGGAGCTATTATCACCATGTGGTCATCACGATGTCAACTGATTCAGGTTGTGCATTGCATGTGATGACCAATTATGTATGAATAGTTTCAAAAATGCACCCTGTATGTAGATTTGATACATCCTTGTTAAAGCGTGTAACTGTATCTCCATTTCACGCAAACAGCGTATACGCCAAATATCGGCAACTGTCTGATGATGACGAAGATGAAAGATTTGGTGATGTCACATGACATAACATAAGCCACAAAGCAGGGGCGAAACTACCACTGTAGCAGAAATGCAATTGCTGACTCCTAAGAAGAAAGCACAATTTTTCTAAACCTAAATAAGCACAATTTTAGCATAGATGGTAACCTCAATTTATCATCTATGCAGTAAATTATTGATTCAAACTCTACACGATCGAACATGATATTTATTTTCTTACTTAAAAATCGGAATCTTTAGGCCCTTCAGGATTTTAGTGTAGGATGGTTTGTGACATTAGCAAACTCCGCTCTCACAATTATATTACTTGTAATGATAGGTCGGCTCGCGTTAAGATATGAACAGATAAATAACCATCGGATACTACGACTGAACATGTAACAACACATGAAAGTAATATTATCGACTCGTTTTAATGTTCAATTTCCATTTGTCATCAGAGATAAATTACTAATATTTGTTACAAATAAAATCTAACATAAATGGTCCTAAAATGCCCCAAACGCGTCCTCGTAACATTTGGTTTGTTCACACTTACAATTAGCCTAGTTGCGCCCCTGTAAAGTCATCTCTTATATTTACCACTATTTGTGCGCAAAACATGTAGTTGGTTCTGATTGTAAGAATTAAAACTGGTTTTAGATATATGTATATCAATTATTAATAGTAATATGCTAAATCGACCGACGCCATCATACCTCATTGTCTGATTGAGCTCTCCTAGCTAAACGCTTCTCGCCTAACCAAAGCTGTTTATAAATCATTTCCCTGTGAAAGTGTTAATTTCCATGTGTGGAAGTATTTACAGAACACCGTGAAGTAATTATGACGTAATACGCATCTGTATATTCATTGGTTAGTGTACATCACATTTATTCTCGGCCATGTTACCGGCATGCGCTGTCCGACACACGGGACACGTCAGAGAAATCGCTGATGCTTCTTCATTCTGTGGGAATATTTTTCTAAATGTTTCGAAGATTTATTTTTCTTTTTTTTTAAATTGCTAATTGGCATTTTAAAAAAAAGATGCATTTGCTTCTAAAGCACAGAACATTTGGTCTCAGATTGGATCTTGAACGTTCCTAGTCTTTGATGAATTCCTCGCATGGTGATGTAGCGCCTTGGTCGTGAGGGAACCTGTTGTAGACTTCATCATTCAGAAAACTGGGAGGGTCATGGAAGAATGTTGCTTTTTATCAACAGCATGTCCTCCATATTGGGCATGAACACAGTGTTACACAACCTGACTAAACCTGCTGAACACAGTGTTACACAACTAGACTGAACCTGCTGAACACAGTGTTACACAAACTGACTGAACCTGCTGAACACAGTGTTACACAACTAGACTGAACCTGCTGAACACAGTGTTACACAACTAGACTGAACCTGCTGAACACAGTGTTACACAACCTGACTGAAACTGCTGAACACGGTGTTACACAACTAGACTGAACCTGCTGAACACAGTGTTACACAACCTGACTGAACCTGCTGAACACAGTGTTACACAACCTGACTGAACCTGCTGAACACAGTGTTACACAACAAGACTGAACCTGCTGAACACAGTGTTACACAACCTGACTGAACCTGCTGAACACAGTGTTACACAACCTGACTGAACCTGCTGAACACAGTGTTACACAACTAGACTGAACCTGCTGAACACAGTGTTACACAACCTGACTGAAACTGCTGAACACAGTGTTACACAACTAGACTGAACCTGCTGAACACAGTGTTACACAACCTGACTGAACCTGCTGAACACAGTGTTACACAACCTGACCGAACCTGCTGAACACAGTGTTACACAACCTGACTGAACCTGCTGAACACAGTGTTACACAACCTGACTAAACCTGCTGAACACAGTGTTACACAACCTGACTGAACCTGCTGAACACAGTGTTACACAACCTGACTAAACCTGCTGAACACAGTGTTACACAACCTGACTGAAACTGCTGAACACAGTGTTACACAACCTGACTAAACCTGCTGAACACAGTGTTACACAACCTCGCTGAACCTGCTGAACACAGTGTTACACAACCTGACTGAACCTGCTGAACACAGTGTTACACAACTAGACTGAACCTGCTGAACACAGTGTTACACAATCTGACTGAACAGGTTGATAAACACTGCACATGTTTGAGAAAGTCTATGTTAACATATGACGAGGCTCCTCTATTTGTACGGCTATTGGCTCGTCACGGCACCGTGTGCAGAGCCCACGGGTGCACACCCGGTTCAAGACAAACAGATCTACATTGCCGCCTTGTTCACTATTGAGTATGAGTACACGGAAGATTTCATTCTGAGCCAGTGTTATATGTTATTCCTTATTTTGTCGTTTAACATTTTGGGACTAATATATCATAATATATCATAAATAAATCATACCAAACGCCGAGAAACGAAAGATATGGCGATTGCAGATTTTACTGCTCTTCACTGTCTTTCTTGATATGACGTGGTTTTATTGTCAGAGTGAGACAGGTCGATATTCGACCATAAGACCATGCAACTGCAAAACAGAGATATGGTTTAAAGCAGTCTTCTCAAAACCTGGCAGCCTGCTGCGCACACCACATTTCGCCTGCGCAACACATGATGACACGCCCAAACTAGTGGCACGCTGTCTCGACATCACACTTTGCACAGGTGATTGCAGGTGAAAGTATCCACCAGTGTTTACAACAAACTCTAAACACGTCACACAGTTGACTGGCATAGTGGTTTCACTTATGCCATGCTACAGGCTCCACAAACGTTGCACACACTGCACGCCACACACTCGCCATGCACACACTGCACGCCACACACGCGCCGTGCACACACACTGCACGCCACACACACGCCGTGCACACACACACTGCACGCCACACACACTTCATACCACATGTCACACACACTGCACGAACCACACACGTCACACACACTGCAACCTCCCCACACGTCACACACAGTGCAGTCTCCACACATGTCACACACACACTGCAGTCTCCACACACGTCACACACTGCAGTCTCCATACTAACTGCAGTCTCCACATGTCACACACATACTGCAGTCTAAACACAGGACACACTTCAAACACAAACACACACACACACACACACTGCACGCTCGTCATATTCCTTACACGTCACACACACTCACACTGCAGTCTCCACACCCACGTCACACACATTCTGCAGTCTCAACGCACGTCACACACACAATGCAGTCTCCACACACACGTCACACACATTCTGCAATCTCCACACAAATGTCACTCACACACATCACACACACTACATGCACCACACACGTCACACACACATTGCAGTCTCCACACGTCACACACACACACGCATTGCAGCCTCCACACACGTCACACACACTGCAGTCTCCACACACGTCACACACTGCAGTCTCCATACTAACTGCAGTCTCCACATGTCACACACATACTGCAGTCTAAACACAGGACACACTTCAAACATGTCTCACATACACACTGCAGTCTCCACACGTTACACACACGCTACAGTCTCCACACACGTCACACTCCACACACACTGCAGCCTCCACACACATCCCACACTGCAGTCTCCACACACGTCACAAACACACTGCAATCTCTATACACGTCACACACGCGCACTGCAGTCTCAAAACGTCACACACACTGCTATCACCACACACGACACACACAAACTGCACGCTCCACACACGTCACATATACCACAGTCTCCACACACACACTGCAGTCTCGACGAGTCACACACACTACACGCTCCACACACACACACACACACACACACACACACACACACACACACACACACACACACACACACTGCACACACACACACACACACACACACACTGCACACACACACACTGCACACATAATGTAGTCTCCACACACATCAATTACAGTGCGGACTTAGACACACAATGAACCTTTCACACCTGACACACACACACACATTGCAGCCTCCACACACGTCACACACACTGCAGTCTCCACACACGTCACACACTGCAGTCTCCATACTAACTGCAGTCTCCACATATCACACACATACTGCAGTCTAAACACAGGACACACTTCAAACATGTCTCACATACACACTGCAGTCTCCACACGTTACACACACGCTACAGTCTCCACACACGTCACACTCCACACACACTGCAGCCTCCACACACATCCCACACTGCAGTCTCCACACACGTCACAAACACACTGCAATCTCTATACACGTCACACACGCGCACTGCAGTCTCAAAACGTCACACACACTGCTATCACCACACACGACACACACAAACTGCACGCTCCACACACGTCACATATACCACAGTCTCCACACACACACTGCAGTCTCGACGAGTCACACACACTACACGCTCCACACACACACACACACACACTACACGCTCCACACACACACACACACACACACACACACACACACACACACACACACACACACACACACACACACACACACACACACACACACACACTGCACACACACACACTGCACACACACTGCACACACACACACTGCACACATAATGTAGTCTCCACACACATCAATTACAGTGCGGACTTAGACACACAAGGAACCTTTCACACCTGACACAGTGAGTGTAAAGTCGCACACTCAAGACACACGCGGACCTTTCACACCTGGCACAGTGACTGCTAAGTCGCACACTCAAGACACACACGGACCTTTCACACCTGACGCAGTGGGTGTTAAGTCGCACACTCAAGACACACAATGACCCTTCTACTCCTGGCACAGTGAGTGTTAAGTCGCACACTCAGGACACACAATGAACCTTCTACTCCTGGCACAGTGAGTGTTACGTCGAACACTCAAGACACAAAATGAACCTTCTACTCCTGGCACAGTGAGTGTTAAGTCGCACACTCAGGACACACAATGAACCTTCTACTCCTGGCACAGTGAGTGTTACGCCGCACACTCAAGACACACAATGAACCGTCTACTCCTGGCACAGTGAGTGTTACGCCGCACACTCAGGACACACAATGAACCTTCTACTCCTGGCACAGTGAGTGTTAAGTCGAACACTCAAGACACACAATGACCCTTCTACTCCTGGCACAGTGAGTGTTACGTCGCACACTCAGGACACACAATGAACCTTCTGCTCCTGGCACAGTGAGTGTTACGTCGAACACTCAAGACATACAATGAACCTTTCACACCTGACACAGTGAGTGTTAAGTTACACACTCAAGACACACACTGAAACATTCAACGAAAGCACATCCACATTGATCTGTGACAGGTGGTATCGCGAGGTTTGATTGTTCATCTCTATGTCTCATCCATGTGAGACCATACCTATGGAACACGCATGCCATGTTGTCAGCTGGTACATCTGAATCTCACAGCCCAGGATAGGCGTTGAGTTTGTGATGTTTTGTTGTAGACACAAGCTCCCTGTGCGAGTCCGAATGCGAGAACGGGGGCACATGCACGGAGGTCGGCGAATGCTCGTGTATGCAGGGATTTGAGGGCAAGTTTTGTCGTCTAGGTACGTCGCATAGTTGCGTCAAGGCATGAATGACGTATACAAGCATGGCTCCATGGTTTCCAAAGTGCTTAGCTTGAATTGTGTCTCCTAGACAATGTTATTGTATGGTACCTTTACCTGACCTGTGATGTACCCCAAGGATGGATCTGCTTGAAGTCTTATCTGTTCATGGCATGGCGTTGTCCAGTTATCAGGCATATATTCTAGTGGCGTACGTACGTTGGGTACACTCTGCATGTGACGTGTAACATCAAGTCAGATTGCCTTTATAATCCCAACTTAACTCTCATGTAGTATATCTAACACCTATAACATCGTTTTGTTTGTGTTTTGACAGTGTGCATTATAGAAGCAGATGTGTTGAAAGTAGGTGTCACCAGTATGCTGGTCGCAACCGTGTATTGTTAAAAACATATGTGAAATGAGTTGAACATCTGTGGCTACCAAAGCTCAGCTGACTTCCCCGGGTATGCTGGATCCTTATCGACGTGGTTCCTTTAATCTCCACCAAGTTCGCATCGTTGAATTTCGATTTTGCTTGCATAGAATTTGACAGGTAGGGTTTGGATCATAGAATAACACATCCTTGTTTCACGAAAGATGACAAAGTAAGAGCAGTGAGGAAAAGAGTAGATTCCACAACCTCTGACAAATTGGATCCGGCGTTAACGGGACTACCTCAGCTTGGTGCTCTCTAGTATGCTTAACCCATGGAAAGTAAAAGCTTATATCAGCCAAATGCCGAAAAGAGAATGGAGACGCCATGCAGTAAGACATTGCGGTTGCCTTGCCTGTACCAGTCGCCATGTCAGCACGAGCAGGTTGTCTTGACAGTATAAGACGCCATGTCAGCATATGCTTGTTCTTTGCCAAAATCAGACGCCATGCCAGCACGTGCTGGCCCCTTGCCATAAACAAACGTCATGACCACACGTGCTTGCCCCTTGTCAATAACAAAGACGCCATGTCAGCACGGGCTTGTTCCTTGCCATTATCAAACGGCATGTTAGCACGTGCTTGTTCTTTGCCAATAATAGGCGCCACGTCAACACGTGCTTGGTCCTTGCCAATAACAAACACAGTGTAATGGGATGCTGTTGCTTTACACATACCAGTAGTTAAAACATGTCTTGGCTGACTTGGAAATTTCGGGTCGCCTCTATGCAATTGGCAACACCGAATGACTGACATTACGTCTAAATGAGTGGTCAATCTGACTGACGTTACTTAACGTTTGAATGTGGTGGTCACTCTGAGTGTCGTGTCGTCCGAAGTGCATGGTATCTACACGTCACACAACACGGTGTCATCTTAGGTGCGTGGTGTATACAAGGGCTGCTAGAGATGCTGATCTACATACCAACCAGAACGGAGTTTCACAAGTATATCCCTTATTCCTGTTCATATGTTCATGTGCTTTACTGTACCTATGCAGCTCACGGCATGTCCAATAATGTGTTTAAGTGGTGTTGTGGATATATATAGTCACTAAGATCTGTCCACACGTGTGCGTGGATGCTGTCAATTCATTCTAAACGTGCACTCTTATTAGAGTTATAGATATCAACGTCGTTGTGTAAAACAAAAACTATGTACATTGTATACTGGCCGCATACATATGGTGACTGATCTGTAATCTGATGTTGACGTTCAGACAGGCGGTCCTCAGTGTATATACCTGCATATATCACCAGAGCTGGTCCCAGTGGTACCATGCATCCTAGTCAATATCCCTTTCAGTTTCTGCATGCCGAGTGTTGATAAGACAGTCTTGAGTCCCTGTGGTCAACGGCTTACTGTGCATGATTTGATTAACCGGACATTTTGCATGTTTCAGCCCTCTGTAATCCGATCTGTCAGAACAATGGAACGTGCATATCTCCCGAAGTGTGCGCATGTCCGGAAGGGTATACTGGGACTCACTGTGAGAAAGGTATAGTTTTTACAGAGTGTGATATCTTCATATACATATACTGTAGACTACTAGTTGATATGTTTGCTATGCAGAGCATGCACATATTTCCAAGGTATGTGTCTTTGTGTGGCATGGGTACATAGTCTTTGATACTGCCGACATTGTTTTGACATTAAATGCGACAGTGCCTCCGTGGTTGACTTAGACGGACGTGAGGACTATCAGCTCAAGTACCAATTTTTTAAATACAATTTTTGTTTTTCACTCCCTAATTAATCCTCTGGTCACTCTTAAATATGCCCAGAGGCAGGTATTGAACAGTGTCTTGTTTCCCCTTTCAGCCACCTGTGGGCGTACCTGTGAGAACGGTGGGCGGTGCCTGCCCGAGGGGTACTGCTGGTGCACAAAGGGGTACTATGGGGAGGCGTGCGAATACAGTAAGTCCGCCAACAACCCGCCTCTGTGGGCACACAGACTAGCAGGTCTTCTAGATGTTGTGATGTCGGTGGTACGAGATTAAAGTATCGTCATATGACCTTATTGTCGAAGAGTGAGTAAGTGAGCATGGTTTTACGCCGCTTTCAGCAATATTCCAGAAACATCACGGCGGGGGACAGCAGAAATTGGCTTCACATAATGTATACATATGGAGAATCGAACCCGGGCTTTCGTCGTGCCGAGCGGTCGCTTTAACCACTAGGCTACCCAAGCGCCCCCATTGTCCCACAGTAAAAGTACGCATGTGAAATGCGTTAAAGATTCCGTTTTAGTAAATGCGTTAAAGAGTGCGTTTTAGTAAATGTGTTAAAGTGTGCGTTCTATGGTGTGATTAACATTATATGCTCTGTGTAGTAGTACAACTGTATGTTTTCGTGTATGAGTATACCTGTATATTCTAGTGTATTAGTATATTCTAGAGTAAGAGTATACCTGTATGTTTTCGTGTATGAGTATACCTGTATATTCTAGTGTATGAGTATATTCTGGAGTAAGAGTATACCTGTATGTTTTCGTTTATGAGTATACCTGTATATTCTAGTGTATTAGTATATTCTAGAGTATATATTCTAGTGTATGAGTATATTCTAGAGTAAGAGTTACCTGTATGTTTTCTTGTATGAGTATACCTGTATATTCTAGTGTATTAGTATATTCTAGAGTAAGAGTATACATATATGTTTCCGTGTATGAGTATAGGTGTATGTTCTGAAGGTTAAGAAACATATGTATGTTTTAGTGTGACTACTCATATATGCTTCAGAGTGTGTGTGTATACGCCTGTATGTTTCCGTGTACACCTGTGTTCTAAGGTGTGGGTACACTTATGTGTTCTAGTGTATGGGCACACGCGTGTGTTCAAGTGTATGGGTACACGTGATACAATTGAAAAGATACAAACATTCTATTTTAAACGTTTTCTTGGTGTGGGTAAATCTTTAGCAAACAAAGCTATTCTGGGGGAAACTGGACGTCATTGTATGTTTATAAATACGCAAATAAGGGTGATGAAGTACTGGATTAAGGTTTTGCGAATGAATGCAAGTCGATACGCCTTCCAAAGTGGTGTTATGTTTACAGTATTAGATGAGAATGGAAAATCAATTGGGCATCGAATGTGAGAAAAATGTTATTTAATACCGATTTTAGGCATGTGTGGTTATTCAAAGATGTTAGTGATATGAACATGTTTTTGTCTGCATTTAGAAGACGCTTAAGAGATATTTATTTCCAATCATGGTACCACCGTTTGGAGAACATGAGAGTACATTATGCTGATATTAAATCTCTTCTGCAAACCGAATTTTATATAACTGTACTCAGAGACAAACGATTAGTTAGAGCAATATGTAAATTTCGAATATCTCTTCAAAACTTTCGAGTCAACATTATTCGTAAAAGGCTATTGTTAAATATACCTCAAAATCTATACGTAAAAATTGTGACCTTCATTTTAGAAAAGATAAATACCATATCTTTTTTTGTATGTAAGAAATATATTCACTTGAGAAACTTGATTGATTGGTACACGTGTGTGTTCTAGTTGTATGAGTACACGTGTGTGTTCTAGTGTGTGGGTACACGTGTGTGTTATAGCTGTATGGGTACACGTGTGTGTTCTAGTTGTATGGGTACACGTGTGTGTTCTAGTTGTATGAGTACACGTGTGTGTTCTAGTGTGTGGGTACACGTGTGTGTTCTAGTTGTATGAGTACACGTGTGTGTTCTAGTTGTATGGGTACACGTGTGTGTTCTAGCTGTGTGGGTACACGTGTGTGTTCTAGTTGTATGAGTACACGTGTGTGTTCTAGCTGTATGGGTACACGTGTGTGTTCTAGTTGTATGGGTACACGTGTGTGTTCTAGTTGTATGGGTACACGTGTGTGTTCTAGTTGTATGGGTACACGTGTGTGTTCTAGTGTGTGGGTACACGTGTGTGTTCTTGTTGTTTGAGTACACGTGTGTGTTCTAGTTGTATCGGTACACGTATGTGTTCTAGCTGTATTGGTACACGTGTGTGTTCTAGTTGTATGGGTACACGTGTGTGTTCTAGTGTGTTGGTACACGTGTGTGTTCTAGTTGTATGGGTACACGTGTGTGTTCTAGTTGTATGATTACACGTATGTGTTCTAGCTGTATGGGTACACGTGTGTGTTCTAGTTGTATGGGTACACGTGTGTGTTCTAGTTGTATGGGTACACGTGTGTGTTCTAGTTGTATCGGTACACGTGTGTGTTCTAGTTGTATGGGTACACGTGTGTGTTCTAGTGTGTGGGTACACGTGTGTGTTCTAGTTGTATCGGTACACGTGTGTGTTCTAGTTGTATCGGTACACGTGTGTGTTCTAGTTGTATGGGTACACGTGTGTGTTCTAGTTGTATGGGTACACGTGTGTGTTCTAGTTGTATGGGTACACGTGTGTGTTCTAGTTGTATGGGTACACGTGTGTGTTCTAGTGTGTGGGTACACGTGTGTGTTCTAGTGTGTTGGTACACGTGTGTGTTCTAGTTGTATGGGTACACGTGTGTGTTCTAGTTGAATCGGTACACGTGTGTGTTCCAGTGTGTGGGTACACGTGTGTGTTCTAGTTGTATGAGTACACGTGTGTGTTCTAGGTGTATGGGTACACGTGTGTGTTCTAGTGTGTGGGTACACGTGTGTGTTCTAGTTGTATGGGTACACGTGTGTGTTCTAGTTGTATGGGCACACGTGTGTGTTCTAGTGTGTGGATACACGTGTGTGTTCTAATTGTATGAGTACACGTGTGTGTTCTAGTTGTATGGGTACACGTATGTGTTCTTGTGTGTGGGTACACGTGTGTGTTGTAGTGTGTGGGTACACGTGTGTGTTCTAGTGTATGGGTACACGTGTGTGTTCTAGTGTGTGGGTACACGTGTGTGTTCTAGTTGTATGGGTACACGTGTGTGTTCTAGTGTGTGGGTAAAAGTGTGTGTTCTAGTGTGTGGGTACACGTGTGTGTTCTAATATGTGGGTACACGTGTGTGTTCTAGTTGTGCGGGTACACGTGTTTGTTCTAGTGTGTGGGTACACGTGTGTGTTATAGCTGTATGGGTACACGTGTGTGTTCTAGTTGTATGGTTACACGTGTGTTCTAGTGTATGGTTACACGTGTGTGTTCTAGTTGTATGGGTACACGTGTGTGTTCTAGTTGTATGGGTACACGTGTGTGTTCTAGTTGTATGGGTACACGTGTGTGTTCTAGTTGTATGGGTACACGTGTGTGTTCTAGTGTGTGGGTACACGTGTGTGTTCTAGTTGTATGGGTACACGTGTGTGTTCTAGTGTGTGGGTACACGTGTGTGTTCTAGTTGTATGGGTACACGTGTGTGTTCTAGTTGTATGGGTACACGTGTGTGTTCCAGCTGTATGGGTACACGTGTGTGTTCTAGTTGTATGGGTACACGTGTGTGTTCTAGTTGTATGGGTACACGTGTGTGTTCTAGTGTGTGGGTACACGTGTGTGTTCTAGCTGTATGGGTACACGTGTGTGTTCTAGCTGTAGGGGTACACGTGTGTGTTCTAGTGTGTGGGCAACGTGTGTGTTCTAGTTGTATGGGTACACGTGTGTGTTCTAGTTGTATGGGTACACGTGTGTGTTCTAGTTGTATGGGTACACGTATGTGTTCTAGTGTGTGGGTACACGTGTGTGTTGTAGTGTGTGGGTACACGTGTGTGTTCTAGTGTATGGGTACACGTGTGTGTTCTAGTGTGTGGGTACACGTGTGTGTTCTAGTTGTATGGGTACACGTGTGTGTTCTAGTGTGTGGGTAAACGTGTGTGTTCTAGTGTGTGGGTACACGTGTGTGTTCTAATATGTGGGTACACGTGTGTGTTCTAGTGTGCGGGTACACGTGTTTGTTCTAGTGTGTGGGTACACGTGTGTGTTCTAGCTGTATGGGTACACGTGTGTGTTCTAGCTGTAGGGGTACACGTGTGTGTTCTAGTGTGTGGGTACACGTGTGTGTTCTAGTTGTATGGTTACACGTGTGTGTTCTAGTTGTATGGGTACACGTGTGTGTTCTAGTTGTATGGGTACACGTGTGTGTTCTAGTTGTATGGGTACACGTGTGTGTTCTAGTGTGTTGGTACACGTGTGTGTTCTAGTTGTATGGGTACACGTGTGTGTTCTAGTGTGTGGGTACACGTGTGTGTTCTAGTTGTATGGGTACACGTGTGTGTTCTAGCTGTATGGGTACACGTGTGTGTTCTAGTTGTATGGGTACACGTGTGTGTTCTAGTGTGTGGGTACACGTGTGTGTTCTAGTTGTATGGGTACACGTGTGTGTTCTAGCTGTATGGGTACACGTGTGTGTTCTAGTTGTATGATTACACGTGTGTGTTCTAGTTGTATGGGTACACGTGTGTGTTCTAGTTGTATGGGTACACGTGTGTGTTCTAGTTGTATGGGTACACGTGTGTGTTCTAGTTGTATGGGTACACGTGTGTGTTCTAGTTGTATGGGTACACGTGTGTGTTCTAGTTGTATGGGTACACGTGTGTGTTCTAGTTGTATGGGTACACGTGTGTGTTCTAGCTGTATGGGTACACGTGTGTGTTCTAGTTGTATGGTTACACGTGTGTTCTAGTGTATGGTTACACGTGTGTGTTCTAGTGTGTTCGTGTGTGTGTGTGTGTGTGTGTGTGTGTGTGTGTGTGTGTGTGTGTGTGTGTGTGTGTGTGTGTGTGTGTGTGTGTGTGTGTGTGTGTGTGTGTGTGTGTGTGTGTGTGTGTGTGTGTTCTAGTGTATTAGTCTTCCTTCGTGTTCCAGGTCACTGCAACAACAGCCCGTGTGAGAATGGAGGTACATGTATCGGCCCAATCAGATGTCAGTGTTCTGCGGGTTTCTCCGGCAACCAGTGTCAACACAGCAGTAAGTTCAACAAAACAAACAACTGATGTCAACTGCCCCGTCAGTTCTTATCGAAACACGTGTTTAGTATAATGTCCATCTTTGTGTTTAGAACAATTTGGCATACTGTACTGTTACCATTATGACGTTACCATAAAACCTATGAATGTGTATCAAGCTGCTATTGTTGTGTTTGTTGTTTGAGTGGCGTGGTCGGCGCGTAACAAACTGGTATTGTTGTTTGTTGTTTGAGTGGCGTGGTCGGCGCGTAACAAGCTGGTATAGTTGCGTTTTTTAATTGAGTGACGTGGTCCACGCGTTACAAGCTGGTATTGTTGTGTTTGCTGTTTGAGTGACGTGGTCCACTCGTTACAAGCTGGTATTGTTGTGTTTGTTGTTTGAGTGGCGTGGTCCACGCGTAACAAGCTTGTATTGTTGTGTTTGTTGTTTGAGTGACGTGGTCGTCTCGTAATAAGCTGGTATAGTTGTGTTTGTTGTTTGAGTGGCGTGGTCGGCGCGTAACAAGCTGGTATAGTTGCGTTTGTTGTTTGAGTGACGTGGTCCACGCGTAACAAGCTGGTATTGTTGTGTTTGTTGTTTGAGTGGCGTGGCCCACTCGTAACAAGCTGGTATTGTTGTGTTTGCTGTTTGAGTGGCGTGGTCCACGCGTATCAAGCTAGTATTGTTGTGTTTGATGTTTGAGTTGCGTGGTCCACGCGTAACAAGCTAGTATTGTTGTGTTTGATGTTTGAGTTGCGTGGTCCACGCGTAACAAGCTAGTATTGTTGTGTATACAGATACGGACCGGCCGCGGCGCAGTGATGACCGGAGGCGCAATACAGACAAAAACAAACGAAATCCAAGCAGAAAGAAAAAACGACGGACACGGAAGGACCGGAAAGAGAGAAAAGGTAGGTAGGCAGAGGTATCTGATATCCGTGCCATCTTAATGCGCATGTCTGTGCATATAATATTATGTACCTGTTACTGAGGTCATCTTAAAAAAAAAATACACATCTCTACGCATATATTATCATGTACCTGTTACTGAGGCCATCTTAATGCACATGTCTACGCATATAGTATCATGTACCTATTACTGAGAGCATCTTAATGCACATGTCTAAGCGTAAAGTATTATGTACCTATTACAGAGAGCATCTTAATGCACATGTCTAAGCATAAAGTAGTATGTACCTATTACTGAGAGCATCTTAATGCACATGTCTACGCGTAAAGTATTATGTACTTATTACTGAGAGCATCTTAATGCACATGTCTAAGCATAAAGTAGTATGTACCTATTACTGAGAGCATCTTAATGCACATGTCTACGCGTAAAGTATTATGTACCTATTACTGAGGCCATCTTAATGCACATTTCTATGCATAAAATATTATGTACTTGTTACTGAGAGCATTTTAATGCACATGTCTACGCGTAAAGTATTATGTACCTATTACTGAGAGCATCTTAATGCACATGTCTACGCTTAAAGTATTATGTACCTATTACTGAGAGCATTTTAATGCACATGTCTACGCGTAAAGTATTATGTACCTATTACTGAGAGCATTTTAATTCACATTTCTACGTGTAAAGTACTATGTACCTGCTACAGAGGTCATCTGAATAAATATTTCACATGTCTACGCATATAGTATTATGAACCTGTTACTGAGGTCATCTTAATGCACATGTCTACGCGTAAAGTATTATGTACTTATTAATGAGAGCATCTTAATGCACATGTCTACGCGTAAAGTATTATGTACCTATTACTGAGAGTATCTTAATGCACATGTCTACGCGTAAAGTATTATGTACCTGTTACTGAGGTCATCTTAAAAAAATAATGCACTTTCTACGCGTAAAGTATTATGTACCTTTTACTGAGAGCATCTTAATGCACATGTCTACGCGTAAAGTATTATGTACCTATTACTGAGGCAAACTTAATGCACATGTCTTCGCATAAAATATTATGTTCTTGTTACTGAGAGCATCTTAATGCACATGTCTACGCGTAAAGTATTATGTACCTATTACTGAGGCAAACTTAATGCACATGTCTACGCATAAAATATTATGTACATGTTACTGAGAGCATCTTAATGCACATGTCTACGCGTAAAGTATTATGTACTTATTACTGAGGCAAACTTAATGCACATGTCTACGCGTAAAATATTATGTACCTGTTACTGAGAGCATCTTAATGCACATGTCTACGCGTAAAGTATTATGTACCTATTACTGAGGCAAACTTAATGCACATGTCTACGCATAAAATATTATGTACATGTTACTGAGAGCATCTTAATGCACATGTCTACGCGTAAAGTATTATGTACTTATTACTGAGGCAAACTTAATGCACATGTATGCGTAAAGTATTATGTACCTATTACTGAGGCAAACTTAATGCACATGTCTACGCGTAAAGTATTATGTACCTGTTACTGAGGTCATCTGAATAAATAATTCACATGTCTATGCATATAGTATTATGAACCTGTTACTGAGGTCATCTTAATGCACATGTCTACGCATAAAATATTATGTACCTGTTACTGGGAGCATCTTTATTCACATGTCTACGCATAAAATAATATGTACCTGTTACTGAGGTCATCTGGAAAAATAATTCACATGTCTACGCATATAGTATTATGTACCTGTTACCGAGATCATGTGTCACGGCTAGAGGTTTTATCTGTACATTTCGAATGCGGCGCGTGTACAACACTGGATTAGTATTTCATCGTTTTACATTTCCGGTTTCAGCTGAATTCGAAAAGAAGCTGTTGAAAACAGAAAAACGCATTCTGAAGATTATCAAGCGGAAGTCTAAAGTTTGGAGTTTGACCAGAGAAGACAGGCGTGTGTTTCGTAAACTGCTGCGCGAAAGTCAGCAACGGACTTTACTCATGAAAGAGAGAAACTGGCTCTCGAAAATATTGACACGGGAAAAAGATAAACTTACAAATAAAGAAAAGCTTAAGTTGAAGCGCTATAAGAAACTGATAAGGATGGGAAGACGACGAAAGCCCAAAAAGAAGCAGTACGTGTAGTTGTGCTGAGAGAGCGAGAACACTTTGGGGATGTGTGAAGCACACGACAGCCAGTGATTCAGGTTGTACGTGAACAATTCACGAAGGTGTAAGTGATTATGAGCGGACGATTGAATATCGCCATAAGTTTGGGCATATACTTTTGACTGGTTCATAATTATTTGATGAAACGGTTATGCTGATCGGGTGGTGTTGCTATGGATAATAGGCGGGTGGGGAGTTGGAACCCGGAATATATGAATTTCGAATTAAATATTGTCTTCCTTTAACGTGGGCATATTTGACATGTATATTTATAAGCTTTAATATGACCAAAGATACCTGATTCTCCGAAGCAGAGAAACATATCCGTGTAGATCCGTGCTCCAGCCTTGACTGATGGGATGACCAATGCCAAGAGATAGTATAGTGACCAGTTGACAAGAATGGGAGTAGAAGTGCTCTTATACGCAATGTTCTGCTCCGCAACGGTCGGTGTCACGCAACCATATAAACACGCCGCGCCCGGAAGTACATTCTTACGTTCGAATCCTTCTTTCCCATGCCTCGTACCTCCTTGAAAAACTCCGTAAGAAAAACATCAACCTACTAATGTGATGTGCCATCTCTCCACTGTACACCCCGCAACAAAAACATCAACCTACTAATGTGATGTGCCATCTCTCCACTGTACACCCCGCAACAAAAACATCAACCTACTAATGTGATGTGCCATCTCTCCTCTGTACACTCCAGTGGGGGGAGGGAGGCTTAGAGATGGAAGAGAATGAAGGCTTAGAGAGGGAGGAGAATGGAGGCTTAGAGAGGGAAGAAAATGGAGGTTAGAGAGGGAGAGGATGGAGGCTTAGAGAAGGAGGATGGAGGCCTAGAGAGGGAAGAAAATGGAGGTTAGAGAGGGAGGGGATGGAGGCTTAGAGAAGGAGGATGGAGGCTTAGAGAGGGAGGAGAATGGAAGCTTAGAGAGGGAGGAGAATGCAGGCTTAGAGAGGGAGGAGAAAGATGGTGGCTTAGCGAGGGAGGAGAAAGATGGTGGCTTAGAGATGGAGGTTCTAGATAGAAGGGGTGGTAGGTCGATAGGCACATATAGGGGATGTTGGAAGCTTTGAGAAGCTTTGAGGCCAACAGAGGAGAGGAGGACACAGGCCTAAATGTTGTATGCAAGGAAGCACAGATAGATGTTAGAGGCCTACGACGGATGAGAGGCTAAGAAAGACAACACTGGAAGGCGGCTCAGATGAGGGTAGGTGAGAGGGAGGGAAGTACGGTTGTGAGTCTACACAGGACGCCTGCCAGCATGGGTTGTATATATTGACTAGAGCAATAAGTTACTGTTATATATTCATGACATGAATGTGAAATAAAGCCCAATTGTGATTGTCCGTGTCATACGCTGTTGTTCTTGTTAATGATGCTCCTCAAATAATGAGTACTGACTTTGGACACACGGACTTAGTAGGTATAAAAGTGTGAACACACAGACTTACTGAGTGCCCACTGTAAACACACAAACTTACTGAGTACATACTGTGAACACACAAACTTACTGAGTACATACTGTGAACACACAGACTAACTGAGTACATACTGTGAACACACAAACTTACTGAGTACATACTGTGAACACACAGACTAACTGAGTACATAATGTGAACACACAAACTTACTGAGTACATACTGTGAACACACAAACTTACTGAGTCCATACTGTGAACGCGCTGAGTGCATACTGTGAACACACAAATTTACTGAGTACATACTGTGAACATACTAAGTACATACTGTGAACATACATAGTACATACTGTGAACACACAGACTTACTAAGTACATACTGTGAACACACAGACTTACTAAGTACATACTGTGAACACACAGACTTACTAAGTACATACTGTGAACACACAGACTTACTAAGTACATACTGTGAACTCACAAACTTACTGAGTACATACTGTGAACGCGCTGAGTGCATACTGTGAACTCACAAATTTACTGAGTACATACTGTGAACATACTGAGTAAATAATGAGTACTGACTTTGGACACACGGAGTTAGTAGGTAAAAAAGTGTGAACACACAGACTTACTGAGTACATACAGTGAACACACAGGCTTACTGAGTACATACTGTGAACATAAAGACTTACTGAGTACATACTGTGAACACACAGACTAACTGAGTACATAATGTGAACACACAAACTTACTGAGTACATACTGTGAACACACAAACTTACTGAGTACATACTGTGAACGCGCTGAGTGCATACTGTGAACACACAAACTTACTGAGTACATACTGTGAACATACTAAGTACATACTGTGAACATACATAGTACATACTGTGAACACACAGACTTACTAAGTACATACTGTGAACACACAGACTTACTAAGTACATACTGTGAACACACAGACTTACTAAGTACATACTGTGAACACACAGACTTACTAAGTACATACTGTGAACGCGCTGAGTGCATACTGTGAACACACTGAGTACATACTGTGAACACTGAGTACATAATGTGAACATACTGAGTACATACTGTGAACATACTGAGTACATACTGTGAACACACTGAGTACATACTGTGAACTCACAAACTTACTGAGTACATACTGTGAACACACTGAGTACATACTGTGAAGTCACAAACTTACTGAGTACATACTGTGAACACAAAGACTTACTGAGTACATACTGTGAACACACAGACTTACTGAGTACATACTGTTAACACAAAGACTTACTGAGTACATACTGTGAACACACAGACTTACTGAGTACATACTGTGAACACACAGATTTACTGATTTACAAATTGTGAACACACTGAGTACATACTGTGAACACACTGAGTACATACTGTGAACACCGAGTACATAATGTGAACATACTGAGTACATAATGTGAACACACTGAGTACATACTGTGAACTCACAAACTTACTGAGTACATACTGTGAACACACTGAGTACATACTGTGAACACACTGAGTACATACTGTGAACTCACAAACTTACTGAGTACATACTGTGAACACACTGAGTACATACTGTGAACACACTGAGTACATACTGTGAACATACTGAGTACATACTGTGAACACACTGAGTACATACTGTGAACACACTGAGTACATACTGTGAACACACTGAGTACATACTGTGAACACACTGAGTACATACTGTGAACATACTGAGTACATACTGTGAACACACTGAGTACATACTGTGAACACACTGAGTACATACTGTGAACACACTGAGTACATACTGTGAACATACTGAGTACATACTGTGAACATACTGAGTACATACTGTGAACATACAGACTAACTGGGTACATACTGTGAACACACAAACTTACTGAGTACATACTGTGAACACACAAACTTACTGAGTACATACTGTGAACCAACTGAGTACATACTGTGAACACACTGAGTACATACTGTGAACACACTGAGTACAGACTGTGAACAGACAGACTAACTGAGTACATACTGTGAACATACTGAGTACATACTGTGAACATACTGAGTACATACTGTGAACATACTGAGTACATACTGTGAACATACTGAGTACATACTGTGAACATACTGAGTACATACTGTGAACATACTGAGTACATACTGTGAACATACTGAGTACATACTGTGAACTTACTGAGTACATACTGTGAACATACTGAGTACATACTGTGAACATACTGAGTACATACTGTGAACATACTGAGTACATACTGTGAACTTACTGAGTACATACTGTGAACCAACTGAGTACATACTGTGAACACACTGAGTACATACTGTGAACATACTGAGCACATACTGTGAACATACTGAGTACATACTGTGAACATACTGAGTACATACTGTGAACACACTGACTTACTGAGTACAGACTGTGAACACACTGAGTACACACTGTGAACATACTGAGTACATACTGTGAACATACTGAGTACATACTGTGAACAGACAAAACTAACCGAGTACATACTGTGAACATACTGAGTACACACTGTTAACACAGACTCACTGAGTACATACTGTGAACATACTGAGTACATACTGTGAACATACTGAGTACATACTGTTAACACAGACTCACTGAGTACATACTGTGAACATACTGAGTACACACTGTTAACACAGACTCACTGAGTACATACTGTGAACATACTGAGTACACACTGTTAACACATATTCACTGAGTACATACTGTGAACACACTCAGTACATACCGTGAACACACAGACTCACTGAGTACATACTGTGAACACAAAGACTTACTGAGTACATACTGTGAACACATAGACTCACTGAGTACATACTGAGAACACAAAGACTTACTGAGTACATAATGAGTACATAATGTGAACACACTGAGTACATACTGTGAACATACTGAGTAGATACTGTGAACACAGTCTAACTGAGTACATACTGTGAACATACTGAGTAGATACTGTGAACATACTGAGTACATACTGTGAACACAGACGCGCTGAGTATATACTGGGAACACACTGAGTACATACTGTGAACACAGACTCACTGAGTATATACTGTGAACACAGACTCACTGAGTACATACTGTGAACACATAGACTTACTGAGTACATACTGTGAACACACTGAATACATGCTGAGTTCATACTGTGAACACAGACCCACTGAGTACATACTGTGAACCAACTGAGTATATACTGTGAACACACTGAGTACATACTGTGAACACACTGAGTACATACTGTGAACACACTGAGTACATACTGTGAACACACTGAGTACATACTGTGAACACACTGAGTACATACTGTGAACACACTGAGTACATACTGTGAACACACTGAGTACATACTTTGAACCAACTGAGTACATACTGTGAACACACTGAGTACATACTGTGAACACACTGAGTACATATTGTGAACACACTGAGTACATACTGTGAACACACTGAGTACATACTGTGAACCAACTGAGTACATACTGTGAACACACTGAGTACATACTGTGAACACACTGAGTACATACTGTGAACCAACTGAGTACATACTGTGAACACACTGAGTACATACTGTGAACACACAGACTAACTGAGTACATACTGTGAACACACAGACTAACTGAGTACATACTGTGAACACACTGAGTACATACTGTGAACCAACTGAGTATATACTGTGAACACACTGAGTACATACTGTGAACACACTGAGTACATACTGAGTACATACTGTGAACACACTGAGTACATACTGAATACATACTGTGAACACACTGAGTACATACTGTGAACATACTAAGTATATACTGTGAACACAGACTCACTGAGTACATACTGTTAACGCTGTGATGTTGGCTTAGCTATATGCTGCTGCTATGTGCTGGATCTAAATAATAACGTAGCTGTAGTTACGAAAGATAATCCAGTGATTAAACACTTACAGAACAATAATTATCTTTAATGTCAATTATATATTGTATGCTATGTCTCATGTAATTTGTCTCATTGTAATTTGAATCTGTGTCATGTTTGGGAGAGACATTCAGATAAGCAACATTTGCTTGTTTGCCAATCCCTCCACTTTATGGAAATAAATATGTTTATATCACTATATTAAACAGATGAAAAGGTTTATAATTGATCATTTAAAAGTTTATATAGCATATTACTGGAACCCGACACACCTCCATTCAACATTAATTCCTGGATCTCCTTGCCTACATCGGACATTCATTCCTAGATCATTCCTGGATCTCTTTGCCTACATTGAACTCACTCCTGGATCTCCTTGCCTACATCGGGCATTCATTCCTAGATCATTCCTAGATCTCCTTGCCTACATAGAACATTCATTCATGGATCTCCTTGCCTACATCGGGCATTCATTCCTAGATCATTCCTAGATCTCCTTGCCTACATTGAACATTCATTCCTGGATCTTCATGCCTACATCGGACATTAATTCCTAGATCATTCCTGGATCACCTTGCCTATATCGAACATTCATTCCCAGATCATTCCTGGATTTCCTTGCCTACATCGGACATTCATTCCTAGATCATTCCTGGATCTCTTTCCCTACATCGGGCATTCATTCCTAGATCATTCCTAGATCTCCTTGCCTACATAGAACATTCATTCATGGATCTCCTTTGCCTACATCGGGCATTCATTCCTAGATCATTCATGGATCTCCTTGCCTACATCGGACATTCATTCCTAGATCATTCCTTGATCTCATTGCCTACATCGGACATACATTCCTAGATCATTCCTAGATCTCCTTGCCTACATAGAACATTCATTCCTGGATCTCCATGCCTACATCGGACATTCATTCCTAGATCATTCCTGGATCTCCTTGCCTACATCGGACATTCATTCCCAGATCATTCCTGGATCTCCTTGCCTACATCGGACATTCATTCCTGGATCTCCATGCCTACATCGGACATTCATTCCTAGATCATTCCTGGATCTCCTTGCCTACATCGGACATTCATTCCCAGATCATTCCTTGATCTCCTTGCCTACATCGGACATTCATTCCCAGATCATTCCTTGATCTCCTTGCCTACATCGGACATTCATTCCCAGATCATTCCTTGATCTTCTTGCCTACACGGAACATTTATTCTTATGTCTCCTTGCCTACATCGGACATTCATTCATTTGCTTGGTCCGGGGTCACCAAAAGGCCACCGTCATATAGCTGAAATATTGTTGACTGCAGCGTTATCGCTTCTTCTTGCCTTTAACGTTTTTTGTGGTCAGGTCGATTGTAAGAGTAGCCAGTATCTTTACCCAGACAGGTTTTTCATATATTGACTTCTGTGTAAACAGGTTGCATCCATACAGCTATATTATTGCTATATAAACTAGGTTGTGATGGTATCAGTTGACGCCACTACAGGGTCTAACATAGGCTTTCCCCGAAAGTGGACACTGGCCCGTATTTGTTATCATCTTGTTGAAATACAAGGTTGAATTGACATTTACGAAAAACTATAAAAATATTCAACCTTGAATTGAAGTGACGCCTCGTCAAGGCCCACTCCAAGGTTTGATTCCTAACGCACACTTACTCACTCGCACACGAACTGCTGACCTGTACCATGTGTAGGATTTGGCTGAACACCAAGAGAGACGGTTGTGCTAAATTGGTCGAGGCCCTAAAACAGTAATCAATGGAGTGATGCTTGTATAACTATGAAGAGACGGAACCATCATCAGCTTCCTGCTTGATGTCGACCGGTTGTTCACGTTTACTACTGAACATTAACGTTCCTGCCTCTGGAGGATCGCAGGACGTGCGTAGATCATTGGAGTAATCACATCATTTGACCCGTAATCATGTGACCCGTGATATCCGGGATAGAAAAATAGGTTTGTGTGTTCACAGTATGTACTCAGTGAGTCTGTGTTCACAGTATGTACTCAGTATGTTCACAGTATGTACTCAGTAAGTCTATGTGTTCACAGTGTGTACTCAGTAAGTCTGTGTGTTCACAGTGTGTACTCAGTAAGTCTGTGTGTTCACAGTATGTACTCAGTATGTTCACAGTATGTACTCAGTAAGTCTATGTGTTCACAGTATGTACTCAGTAAGTTTGTGTGTTCACAGTATGTACTCAGTATGTTCACAGTATGTACTCAGTAAGTCTATGTGTTCACAGTGTGTACTCAGTAAGTCTGTGTGTTCACAGTATGTACCCAGTTAGTCTGTATGTTCACAGTATGTACTATGTATGTTCACAGTATGTACTCAGTATGTTCACAGTATGAACTCAGTATGTTCACAGTATGTACTCAGTGTGTTCACAGTATGTACTCAGTGTGTACTCAGTATGTACTCAGTGTGTTCACAGTATGTTCACAGTATGTACTCAGTATGTTCACAGTATGTACTCAGTATGTTCACAGTATGTACTCAGTGTGTTCACAGTATGTACTCAGTATGTTCACAGTATGTACTCAGTGTGTTCACAGTATGTACTCAGTGTGTACTCAGTATGTACTCAGTGTGTTCACAGTATGTTCACAGTATGTACTCAGTATGTTCACAGTATATACTCAGTATGTTCACAGTATGTACTCAGTGTGTTCACAGTATGTACTCAGTATGTTCACAGTATGTACTCAGTGTGTTCACAGTATGTACCCAGTTAGTCTGTATGTTCACAGTATGTACTATGTATGTTCACAGTATGTACTCAGTATGTTCACAGTATGAACTCAGTATGTTCACAGTATGTACTCAGTGTGTTCACAGTATGTACTCAGTGTGTTCACAGTATGTTCACAGTATGTACTCAGTGTGTTCACAGTATGTACTCAGTGTGTTCACAGTATGTACTCAGTGTGTTCACAGTATGTTCACAGTATGTACTCAGTGTGTTCACAGTATGTACTCAGTGTGTTCACAGTATGTACTCAGTGTGTTCACAGTATGTACTCAGTGTGTTCACAGTATGTTCACAGTATGTACTCAGTATGTTCACAGTATGTACTCAGTATGTTCACAGTATGTACTCAGTGTGTTCACAGTATGTACTCAGTATGTTCACAGTATGTACTCAGTATGTTCACAGTATGTACTCAGTGTGTTCACAGTATGTACTCAGTGTGTTCACAGTGTGTACTCAGTTAGTCTGTATGTTCACAGTATGTACCCAGTTAGTCTGTGTGTTCACAGTATGTACTCAGTATGTTCACAGTATGAACTCAGTATGTTCACAGTATGTACTCAGTGTGTTCACAGTATGTACTCAGTGTGTACTCAGTATGTACTCAGTGTGTTCACAGTATGTTCACAGTATGTACTCAGTGTGTTCACAGTATGTACTCAGTGTGTTCACAGTATGTACTCAGTGTGTTCACAGTATGTACTCAGTGTGTTCACAGTATGTTCACAGTATGTACTCAGTGTGTTCACAGTATGTACTCAGTGTGTTCACAGTATGTACTCAGTGTGTTCAAAGTATGTACTCAGTGTGTTCACAGTATGTACTCAGTGTGTTCAAAGTATGTACTCAGTGTGTTCACAGTATGTACTCAGTATGTTCACAGTATGTACTCAGTATGTTCACAGTATGTACTCAGTATGTTCACAGTATGTACTCAGTATGTTCACAGTATGTACTCAGTATGTTCACAGTATGAACTCAGTATGTTCACAGTATGTACTCAGTGTGTTCACAGTATGTACTCAGTGTGTACTCAGTATGTACTCAGTGTGTTCACAGTATGTTCACAGTATGTACTCAGTGTGTTCACAGTATGTACTCAGTGTGTTCACAGTATGTACTCAGTGTGTTCACAGTATGTACTCAGTGTGTTCACAGTATGTACTCAGTGTGTTCACAGTATGTACTCAGTGTGTTCACAGTATGTACTCGGTTAGTTTTGTCTGTTCACAGTATGTACTCAGTATGTTCACAGTATGAACTCAGTGTGTTCACAGTATGTACTCAGTGTGTTCACAGTATGTACTCAGTAAGTCTATGTGTTCACAGTATGTACTCGGTTAGTTTTGTCTGTTCACAGTATGTACTCAGTATGTTCACAGTATGAACTCAGTGTGTTCACAGTATGTACTCAGTGTGTTCACAGTATGTACTCAGTAAGTCTATGTGTTCACAGTATTACTCAGTGAGTCTGTGTTCACAGTATGTACTCAGTGAGTCTGTGTTCACAGTATGTACTCAGTAAGTCTATGTGTTCACAGTATGTAATCACTGAGTCTGTGTTCACAGTATGTACTCTGTGTCCACAGTGTGTTCTCAGTATGTTCACAGTATCTACTCAGTAAGTGTGTGTGTTCACAGTGTGTACTCAGTAAGTCTATGTGGTCACAGTATATACTCAGTGAGTCTGTGTTCACAGTATGTATTTAGTATGTTCACTAACTGTAAATAAAACTGGGCACTGATTTCAAAATTTCAAGATTTATTACAGTCGTTAAATGTGAAATACCATTTAGAATTGAATTTTAATCGTATCCTTTTACGAACTAATACATATTTTGCCTTAATGTACTGTTTAAGTACACATAAGAAAGAAATGAAGTGCATCTTCCGTATGATAGCCACAACAACATCTCGGGCTGTCGGATATAAATCTGGCAAATTTGTCGGAGACGGGAGTGTGTAACCTGACAGAATCTTGATCCATAATTTACATCAAAGTATATAACATTCTTATCTGCTTTTTATAAAACTTTTAAAACTTCCTAAGCTACTGGCATTGGTGTATTCAAAAGGTAATGACTAGTGAGTTCCAAATATTAGCTGTATCATCCGGAAGAAATGATTTGGCATAAGTATTTGTTTTACACTGTATGTTTTGCAGTTATGAGCAGTTATTCAAATTATAATCACTTGCATCCGACACTCTATTTGGAAATAAGGATGAGAGATAATCCGGTACTGGATTGTTAACCATTTTATAAAAGATATTTAACTTTTGAAAATGCCTTCTTTCTTCTAATGACGTAAGATTTGTTTCGTTATGACGTTTACCGTGACTAGTGCCACGAACAGCCCCAGGAATAGTTCTGAGTGCATCTAGATTCAGTTTTTCAAGTAGTAACCGCCTGTTCTTCTGTGTAGTTGTCTCATATGTGGCAACAATAATCAAACAACGGTAATATGCAAGATTAATACATAATTTCCAGTGTTTTTTTTCTATTTAAACAATACTTGAAGCTCCTGAGACAGTGAATCATTGGACTTTCTTAACTAGGCTATCAATGTGATTGTTCCACAGACAATCTTCTTGGAGAGTAAGTCCGAGATGTTTGTGAGAATGACCTTCCTGAACAGTAGTGTTACTCATTTTCAAAATTGGTTTTACATTAGGAAGAATCTTCCGTGAAAATTGAATAGATACTGTTTTATCAGGGTTGAATTCGACCTGCCAGTTTTCTGCCCAAGAGGATATTCTACTCAGATCGTTATTCAGACAATGTGCTGCTGTATGTGGATCATTTACCACGACATATAGGGATGTATCATCGGCAAACAATCTTATATTACTCTCAATATTACTCTACAATGCAGTAGCGGTCCTAAAACTGACCCCTGTGTAACTCCGGCCGTAACGGGTCGTAAGTCTGAACTCTACCATTGATAACTACCCGTTGACATCTATTATTTAGGTAGCTTTCAAACCATCTCAATAATTTCCTTTCAATACCATAGGATTTGAGTTTATGGATAATGCCTCTATGCCAAACTTTATCACAGGACTTACTAATGTCGCAAAAGACTGCTCTGATTGCTTTGCCTTTATCCAATTCTCTAGCAATAAAATCATATAAGTAAGTCAGCTGGTTAGCGGTAGAATCTTCTGGCATGAAGCCTGATTGAAGATTTGAAAGCAAATTATCATCTCTTAAGTAATTAAAAACATATTTAAAAACGCATGCAAGAGCTATATGTCTATAATTCTTACATTCATTAATATCACCTTTCTTATAAATAGGTACTACGGTACTACTAATATAATCATGAATAGATGCCACAAAAAGTATAGAATTGAGGTTGTATCCCATGGTACAAACGTATGAGTCTAGTATTAGTATTTGGATACATCAAGAAATAAGGAGCAGTGTCCTCGCACATTGGACTACAGGAACAAGACGGGTCTTCACAGATGTGTCTATAGCACTTATGGGCACTCAAAGTCATCACATCCTAGTCTGTGTCGCGAATAATAGGTTTGGCATATTCAAGAATCGTAGTCCAAGTTAAAATGATGTGCATTATTATCAGTTTTATTAGGAATTCGTTTAAGAGATCCCGTAGAACCTGCGTCCAATCAGACGATAACTTGTTCCTTAAGGAAGTGGTAGAGGGAATAGATTATTGACCCTAGTTTTTAGTTCTGCACTTAGTTGCTTGTAATTTGGAACTATTCCTAAGTGAGTTATTGCGTAAAATGGAAAGACACGGGGAACAAGATCAGAAAGATAACCCGGAGGTAACTTATCTACCTTCAGATAGTAGAGCCTCATTTCAAAATTATTTCGCCTTTTCCCAAGAAATTTAAATTTTGTTTCCTCATATATGTTTTCTTGACTGGTGCCTCTTGGAAGCCCACAACATCTTCTTAAAGCATCCAGGTCTTGATATTAAAGCCCATTACAATATCACAACAATTCAAACATATAAATAAATGGTGAAAACTGCCTTCGTTAGGATGTCAAGAACTGCAAGTAGGTTCATAATGAATAAACATTTGAAACCCGTGTTCGTCTAGACAGCCCTGTCTTAATTTACAGTGAATATTTGATTAAATTCATTACCAAATGACTTAAGGAATCTGTATACCAACATATTGAGATGTTCTAACTTCTGTGAAAGATTTCGTACAACGTCATTGACAACCTACGCCAGTAAAAAATAGCAGAAGGAAAAACTGATTTTTGTGGCTAATTAAGTACGACAGAGTATGTTGGATGATATGTATGAGTGTCATATGTAGAAATAGTAGATATTCAGTGGAATTAGGTCTTATAGATGTGATGGCGTTTTCTTAACTAAACATTTAGTGAAACAGACACATTTTGAGATATTGTCAACGATTTCTTAAAGCTGTATAACCAGATTCATCATATTATTTTGAATGACTGGCGCCCCTAACGGATCCACATATAATTTACACAATATTTATTTCCCCCAAAAGAAATGAAATTGGTGAACTGGCAAAAGCCTATTTAAACACCTCTCCCTTCAAAGGACATACAACAATTAATAACAGTAAACTGTACATAAAATAATAAATATCAAATACAAATACACGCATACATATATTGGTACATAACCAAACCGGGGCATCCAAGCATATGTACGTGTGCACATATATGATTGTACACATATACCTCAACATACCAGCATGTCACACACACAAACAAATATTTGATTTATGTCATCGACACATATTTAAATTTTAAATCTTTCAGATTTTGCAATGAACAAATAAACAGATTGTACACACTGTGAACACAGACGTAATGACTACACACTGAACTGTCGGTCTTTTCTGAGCTTTATATTTATTATTTCCGTAAATTCAACCAGATTTGTAAACAAATGTGTTAGGATTTACTGTTGTGGTGATACTTTTAGTGAAGTCATATACAATATTTTTTGACTGAACATTATCTGATGATTCATTCTACATTTGTACTGTATCGGGTCAAAATTATTTGTAGAACTGTTTTAGCATTTACAGTCTGTAGCTGTGAAGAAGTTCTTAAATTGTAATATGCGCCCGCTGATACATTAGGAGGAACAAGATTACACACTGTCAGATATTCAGGGTCCATCTATGGACCGAAGCGCATCTGGATGTACATTCTCAGAAGTTCTTGATTCTTTGTACAGTTATTCCAAATATAATCACAATAATATAGGTAACATGAACTATAAATAACGCGGTCCCTGGTCCCGTATTTACTCGGTTTAGGTCAGATCGGGAGCCTTCGATTACCACCCACCGTTTACGGTGTTGTAAATAATTGCTAAACCATTTCGATTAATTTCTGTTTACACGGTAGGGCCTGATGTATATTTTTTATGTCGGTCTGATTGATTCTACTAGCCATGATTCCGGAAGAATGTCAGTGCCAAGATTAGGCTGAATAGTTTAACATAGACCGGTAATATTACATGGCGCGAGTGTTTGATGTATTTATACCATCTAAAACACAAGTCTTATTGTTTTCAATTCACGGACCGCTGACATGATTTCTTCGTCCGATAGAGATAGAGACAGCAGAGCAAGCTATAGCGCCACCCAACAGAGCGACATTACACATTTATGCTAGGTGTGAAGTCGAGCTTGGGACTCTATTTCTCAACACATTGAAATCATTCTTGTCACAACTGTGACTTGTACATAGCTACTTACATAGGCGGACAATGTTGCCCTGGGGGTAGTCCCTGGGGAAATCCTGGACGCCCCAACCACCCACAGCCAGTCTTGCGGGGCACGCTGCATTGTTCCATTGTTGGCTGACTTGGTGTGACGTGTGTACGCCATACATGTTGCAGGTGACATATTGTGAAACAACACAGAGATATTTAACGCCAATACACCGGTTCACAACAACAAAGTGATGGCAGTGTTTAGAACATGGAAAGCAAGAGGCATTAATAATGTTGTCCAATTATTGTCGGAATTGAATCAGCTACGAGTTATCAAATATAACTTATTAAATTCTCAACAAGGGACAGCAAAATATGGACCACTATTTCACATAGTTTATTGTTAAACGCCGCACTCGGCAATATTACAGCTATATGACGGCGGTCTGTAAATAATCGAGTTTGGACCAGACAATCCAGTGATTGACGTCACGAGAATCGACAAACGCAATTGTGAGACGATGACATGCATCAACAAATTCAGCGAGTCTCACAAACCGATTCCGTTAGTCGCCTATCACGACAAGCATAGTCGCTTTTTACGGCATGCATGGATTGCTGAAGACCTATTTTTTCTATCCCGGATATCATGGGTCACATGATTACGGGTCAAATGATGTGATTACTCCAATGATCTACGCACGTCCTGCGATCCTCCAGAGGCAGGAACGTTAATGTTCAGTAGTAAACGTGAACAACCGGTCGACATCAAGCAGGAAGCTGATGATGGTTCCGTCTCTTCATAGTTATACAAGCATCACTCCATTGATTACTGTTTTAGGGCCTCGACCAATTTAGCACAACCGTCTCTCTTGGTGTTCAGCCAAATCCTACACATGGTACAGGTCAGCAGTTCGTGTGCGAGTGAGTAAGTGTGCGTTAGGAATCAAACCTTGGAGTGGGCCTTGACGAGGCGTCACTTCAATTCAAGGTTGAATATTTTTATAGTTTTTCGTAAATGTCAATTCAACCTTGTATTTCAACAAGATGATAACAAATACGGGCCAGTGTCCACTTTCGGGGAAAGCCTATGTTAGACCCTGTAGTGGCGTCAACTGATACCATCACAACCTAGTTTATATAGCAATAATATAGCTGTATGGATGCAACCTGTTTACACAGAAGTCAATATATGAAAAACCTGTCTGGGTAAAGATACTGGCTACTCTTACAATCGACCTGACCACAAAAAACGTTAAAGGCAAGAAGAAGCGATAACGCTGCAGTCAACAATATTTCAGCTATATGACGGTGGCCTTTTGGTGACCCCGGACCAAGCAAATGAATGAATGTCCGATGTAGGCAAGGAGACATAAGAATAAATGTTCCGTGTAGGCAAGAAGATCAAGGAATGATCTGGGAATGAATGTCCGATGTAGGCAAGGAGATCAAGGAATGATCTGGGAATGAATGTCCGATGTAGGCAAGGAGATCAAGGAATGATCTGGGAATGAATGTCCGATGTAGGCAAGGAGATCCAGGAATGATCTGGGAATGAATGTCCGATGTAGGCAAGGAGATCCAGGAATGATCTGGGAATGAATGTCCGATGTAGGCAAGGAGATCCAGGAATGATCTGGGAATGAATGTCCGATGTAGGCAAGGAGATCCAGGAATGAATGTCCGATGTAGGCAAACAGATCCATGAATGATCTAGGAATGAATGTCCGATGTAGGCATGGAGATCCAGGAATGATCTAGGAATGATCTAGGAATGAATGTCCGATGTAGGCAAGGAGATCGAGGAATGTTCTAGGAATGAATGTCCGATGTAGGCATGGAGATCCATGAATGAATGTTCAATGTAGGCAAGGAGATCGAGGAATGTTCTAGGAATGAATGACCGATGTAGGCAAGGAGATCCAGGAATGATCTAGGAATGAATGTCCGATGTAGGCAAGGAGATCAAGGAATGATATAGGAATGAATGTCCGATGTAGGCAAGGAGATAGAGGAATGAATGTCCGATGTAGGCAAACAGATCCAGGAATGATCTAGGAATGAGTGTCCGATTTCAGGGAGGAGAGTGCCAGCTATTGACATACACTCTTGTAGCGTGTCGCAGCAACTGATATACATTCTTGTGGCCGTCACCATCTGTCTCCGTACACACGCCCTTCACCATCTGACTCCATCCACACATCCCTTCACCATCTGACACCATCCACACATCCCTTTACCATCTGACTCCACCCACACACCCCTTCACCATCTGTCTCAAACCACACACCCCTTCATCATCTGACTCCATCCACACCTCCCTTCAGTCTCAATCCACACATCCCTTCTGTCTCCATCCACTCATCCCTTCAGTCTCAATACTCACATCCCTTCAGTCTCCATCCACACTTACCTTCAGTTTCCATCCACACTTCCCTTCAGTCTCCATCCACACATCCCTTCTATCTCCATCCACACATCCCTTCAGTCACCATCCACACATCCCTTTAGTCAAAAACCCTCACATCACTTTTTTCTCCATCCACACATCCCTTCAGTCTGCATCCACACATCCCTTCAGTCTCCATCCACACATCCCTTCAGTCTCCATCAACACATCCCTTCAGTCTCCATCCACACATCCCTTCAGTCTCCATCCACACATCCCTTCAGTCTCCATCCACACATCCCTTCAGTCTCCATCCACACATCCCTTCAGTCTCCATCCACACATCCCTTCACTGTCCATCCACACATCCCTTCTGCATCTGCCTCCATCCACACATCCCTTCAGTCACCATCCACACATCACTTCTGTCTCCATCCACACACCCCTTTAGTCACCATCCACACATCCCTTCAGTCTCCATCCACTCATCCCTTCTGTCTCCATCCACACATCACTTCTGTCTCCATCCACACACCCCTTTAGTCTCCATCCACATATCCCTTCAGTCTCCATCCACACATCCCTTCAGTCTCCATCCACACATCCCTTCAGTCTCCATCCACACATCCCTTCTGCATCTGCCTCCATCCACACATCCCTTCAGTCACCATCCACACATCACTTCAGTCTCCATCCACACACCCCTTCAGTCACCATCCACACATCCCTTCAGTCTCTATCCACACATCACTTCAGTCTCCATCCACACATCCCTTCTGTCTCCATCCACACATCCCTTCAGTCTCCATCCACTCATCCCTTCTGTCTCCATCCACACATCCCTTCAGTCACCATCCACACATCACTTCTGGCACCATCCACACATCCCTTCAGTCACCATCCACACATCCCTTCACCATCTCTCTTCACCAATACATCCCTTCTTTCTCCATCCACACATCCCTTCAGTCTCCATTCACACATCCCTTCAACCTCCATCCACTCATCCCTTCAGTCACCATCTACACATCCTTTCACCATCTTTCTCCACCAATACATCCCTTCTGTCTGCATCCACACATCCCTTCAGTCTCCATTCACACATCCCTTCAATCTCCATCCACAGATCCCTGCAGTCTCCATCCTCACATCCCTTCAGTCTCCATCCACACATTCCTTCAGTCTCCATCCTCACATCCCTTCACCATCTGTCTCCATCCACACATCACTTCACCATCTGTCTCCATGCACATCCCTTCACCATCTGTCTCCATCCACACACCCCTTCAGTCACCATCCACACATCCCTTCTGTCTCCATCCACTCATTCCTTCTGTCACCATCAACACATCCCTTCAGTCTCCATCCACTCATCACTTCACCATCTGTCTCAATCCACTCACCCCTTCCGTCTCCATCCACACATCACTTCAGTCTCCATCCACTCATCCCTTCTGTCTTAATCGACACATCCCTTCAGTCTCCATCCACTTAACACTTCTGTCTCCATCCACACATCCCTTCAGTCTCCATCCTCACATACCTTCTGTCTCCATTCACTCATCCCTTTTTTCTCAACCCACTTATCCCTTATGTCTCCATGAACACATCCCTTCACCATCTTCTTCCATCCACACAACCTTTCAGTCTCCATCCACACATCCCTTAAGTCTCCATCCACACATCGCTCCAGTCTCCATCCACATATCCCTTCAGTCTCCATCCACACATCCCTCCAGTATCCATCCACACATCCATTCACCATCTTCCTCCATCTACACAACCTTTCAGTCTCCATCCACACATCCCTTCAGTCTCCATCCACACATCCCTTCAGTCTCCATCCTCACATCCCTTCAGTCTCCATCCATACATCCTTTCAGTCTCCACCCACACACCCCTTCACAATCTGTCTCCATCCACACATCACTTCACCATCTGTCTCCATCCACACATCCCTTCAGTCACCATCCACACATCCCTTCTGTCTCCATCCACTCATTCCTTCTGTCCCCATCAACACATCCCTTCAGTCTCAAGCCACTTAACCCTTCTGTCTCTATCCACACATCCCTTCAGTCTCCATCCACATATCCCTACTGTCTCCATCCACACATCCCTTTTTTCTCCACCCACACATCCCTTCTGTCTCCATCCACACATCCCTTCAGTCTCCATCCATACATCCCTTCAGTCTCCATCCACACACCCCTTCAGTCACCATCCACACATCCCTTCACCATCTTCCTCCATCCACACAACCTTTCAGTCTCCATCCACACATCCCTTCAGTCTCCATCCTCACATCCCTTCAGTCTCCATCCATACATCCTTTCAGTCTCCACCCACACACCCCTTCACAATCTGTCTCCATCCACACATCACTTCACCATCTGTCTCCATCCACACATCCCTTCAGTCTCCATCAACACATCCCTTCAGTCTCCATCAACACATCCCTTCAGTCTCCATCCACACATCCCTTCAGTCTCCATCCACACATCCCTTCAGTCTCCATCCACACATCCCTTCAGTCTCCATCCACACATCCCTTCACTGTCCATCCACACATCCCTTCTGCATCTGCCTCCATCCACACATCCCTTCAGTCACCATCCACACATCACTTCTGTCTCCATCCACACACCCCTTTAGTCACCATCCACACATCCCTTCAGTCTCCATCCACTCATCCCTTCTGTCTCCATCCACACATCACTTCTGTCTCCATCCACTCATCCCTTCAGTCTCCATCCACACATCCCTTCAGTCTCCATCCATACATCCCTTCAGTCTCCATCCACACATCCCTTCAGTCTTCATCCACACATCCCTTCAGGCTCCATCCACACATCCCTTCAGTCTCCATCCACACATCCCTTCAGTCTCCATCCACATATCCCTTCAGTCTCCATCCACACATCCCTTCAGTCTCCATCCACACATCCCTTCAGTCTCCATCCACACATCCCTTCTGCATCTGCCTCCATCCACACATCCCTTCAGTCACCATCCACACATCACTTCAGTCTCCATCCACACACCCCTTCAGTCACCATCCACACATCCCTTCAGTCTCTATCCACACATCACTTCAGTCTCCATCCACACATCCCTTCTGTCTCCATCCACACATCCCTTCAGTCTCCATCCACTCATCCCTTCTGTCTCCATCCACACATCCCTTCAGTCACCATCCACACATCACTTCTGTCACCATCCACACATCCCTTCAGTCACCATCCACACATCCCTTCACCATCTCTCTTCACCAATACATCCCTTCTTTCTCCATCCACACATCCCTTCAGTCTCCATTCACACATCCCTTCAACCTCCATCCACTCATCCCTTCAGTCACCATCTACACATCCCTTCACCATCTTTCTCCACCAATACATCCCTTCTGTCTGCATCCACACATCCCTTCAGTCTCCATTCACACATCCCTTCAATCTCCATCCACAGATCCCTGCAGTCTCCATCCTCACATCCCTTCAGTCTCCATCCACACATTCCTTCAGTCTCCATCCTCACATCCCTTCACCATCTGTCTCCATCCACACATCACTTCACCATCTGTCTCCATGCACATCCCTTCACCATCTGTCTCCATCCACACACCCCTTCAGTCACCATCCACACATCCCTTCTGTCTCCATCCACTCATTCCTTCTGTCACCATCAACACATCCCTTCAGTCTCCATCCACTCATCACTTCACCATCTGTCTCAATCCACTCACCCCTTCCGTCTCCATCCACACATCACTTCAGTCTCCATCCACTCATCCCTTCTGTCTTAATCGACACATCCCTTCAGTCTCCATCCACTTAACACTTCTGTCTCCATCCACACATCCCTTCAGTCTCCATCCTCACATACCTTCTGTCTCCATTCACTCATCCCTTTTTTCTCAACCCACTTATCCCTTATGTCTCCATGAACACATCCCTTCACCATCTTCTTCCATCCACACAACCTTTCAGTCTCCATCCACACATCCCTTAAGTCTCCATCCACACATCGCTCCAGTCTCCATCCACATATCCCTTCAGTCTCCATCCACACATCCCTCCAGTATCCATCCACACATCCATTCGCCATCTTCCTCCATCTACACAACCTTTCAGTCTCCATCCACACATCCCTTCAGTCTCCATCCACACATCACTTCAGTCTCCATCCTCACATCCCTTCAGTCTCCATCCATACATCGTTTCAGTCTCCACCCACACACCCCTTCACAATCTGTCTCCATCCACACATCACTTCACCATCTGTCTCCATCCACACATCCCTTCAGTCACCATCCACACATCCCTTCTGTCTCCATCCACTCATTCCTTCTGTCCCCATCAACACATCCCTTCAGTCTCAAGCCACTTAACCCTTCTGTCTCTATCCACACATCCCTTCAGTCTCCATCCACATATCCCTTCTGTCTCCATCCACACATCCCTTTTTTCTCCACCCACACATCCCTTCTGTCTCCATCCACACATCCCTTCAGTCTCCATCCATACATCCCTTCAGTCTCCATCCACACACCCCTTCAGTCACCATCCACACATCCCTTCACCATCTTCCTCCATCCACACAACCTTTCAGTCTCCATCCACACATCCCTTCAGTCTCCATCCACATATCCCTTCTGTCTCCATCCACACATCCCTTCAGTCACCATCCACACATCACTTCTGTCTCCATCCACATCCCTTCGGTCTCCATCCACACATCCTTTCAGTCACCATGCACACATCCCTTCAATCTCCATCCACTCATCCCTTCGGTCACCACCCACACATCCCTTCACCATCTCTCTTCACCAATACATCCCTTCTGTCTCCATTCACACATCCCTTCAGTCTCCATTCACACATCCCATCAATCTCCATCCACACGCCCCTGCAATCTCCATCCTCACATCCCTTCAGTCTCCTTCCACACATCATTTCACCATCTGTCTCCATGCACACATCCCTTCACCATCTGTATCCATCCACACACCCCTTCAGTCACCATCCACACATCCCTTCTGTCTCCATCCACTCATTCCTTCTGTCACCATCAACACATCCCTTCACCATCTTTCTCCACCAATACATCCCTTCTGTCTCCATCCACACATCCCTTTAGTCTCCATTCACACATCCCTTCAATCTCCATCCACAGATCCCTGCAGTCTCCATCCTCACATCCCTTCAGTCTCCATCCACACATCCCTTCAGTCACCATCCACACATCACTTCTGTCTCCATCCACACATCCCTTCTGTCTCCATCCACACATCCCTTCACCATCTCTCTTCACCAATACATCCCTTCTTTCTCCATCCACACATCCCTTCAGTCTCCATCCACTTAACCCTTCTGTCTCCATCCACACATCCCTTCAGTCTCCATCCTCACATACCTTCTGTCTCCATTCACTCATCCCTTTTTTCTCCACCCACTTATCCCTTATGTCTCCATGAACACATCCCTTCACCATCTTCTTCCATCCACACAACCTTTCAGTCTCAATCCACAGATCCCTTCAGTCTCCATCCACACATCCCTCCAGTATCCATCCACACATCCATTCACCATCTTCCTCCATCCACACAACCTTTCAGTCTCCATCCACACATCCCTTCAGTCTCCACCCACACATCCCTTCACCATCTCTCTTCACCAATACATCCCTTCTGTCTCCATCCACACATCCCTTCAGTCTCCATTCACACATCCCTTCAATCTCCATCCACACACCCCTGCAATCTCCATCCTCACATCCCTTCAGTCTCCTTCCACACATCCCTTCAGTCTCCATCCTCACATCCCTTCACCATCTGTCTCCATCCACACATCATTTCACCATCTGTCTTGATGCACACATCCCTTCACCATCTGTCTCCATCCACACACCCCTTCAGTCACAATCCACACATCACTTCTGTCTCCATCCACTCATTCCTTCTGTCACCATCAACACATCCCTTCAGTCTCCATCCACTCATCCCTTCAGTCTCCATCCACACATCCCTTCAGTCACCATCCACACATCACTTCTGTTTCCATCCACACATCCCTTCTGTCTCCATCCACACATCCCTTCACCATCTCTCTTCACCAATACATCCCTTCTTCCTCCATCCACACATCCCTTCAGTCTCCATTCCCACATCCCTTGAATCTCCATCCACTCATCCCTTCAGTCACCATCTACACATCCCTTCACCATCTTTCTCCACCAATACATCCCTTCTGTCTCCATCCACACATCCCTTCAGTCTCCATTCACACATCCCTTCAATCTCCATCCACACATCCCTGCAGTCTCTATCCTCACATCCCTTCAGTCTCCATCCACACATTCCTTCAGTCTCCATCCTCACATCCCTTCACCATCTGTCTCCATCCACACACCACTTCACCTTCTGTCTCCATGCACACATCCCTTCACCATCTGTCTCCATCCACACACCCCTTCAGTCACCATCCACACATCCCTTCTGTCTCCATCCACTCATTCCTTCTGTCACCATCAACACATCCCTTCAGTCTCCATCCACTCATCACTTCACCATCTGTCTCAATCCACTCACCCCTTCCGTCTCCATCCACACATCACTTCAGTCTCCATCCACTCATCCCTTCTGTCTCAATCGACACATCCCTTCAGTCTCCATCCACTTAACCCTTCTGTCTCCATCCACACATCCCTTCAGTCTCCATCCTCAGATACCTTCTGTCTCCATTCACTCATCCCTTTTTTCTCCCCCCACTTATCCCTTATGTCTCCATGAACACATCCCTTCACCATCTTCTTCCATCCACACAACCTTTCAGTCTCCATCCACAGATCCCTTCAGTCTCCATCCACACATCCCTCCAGTATCCATCCACACATCCATTCAGCATCTTCCTCCATCCACACAACCTTTCAGTCTCCACCCACACATCCCTTCAGTCTCCATCCACACATCCCTTCAGTCTCCATCCTCACATCCCTTCAGTCTCCATCCATACATCCCTTCAGTCTCCACCCACACACCCCTTCACCATCTGTCTCCATGCACACGTCCCTTCACCATCTGTCTCCATCCACACATCCCTTCAGTCTCCATCCACACATCCCTTCTGTCTCCATCCACTCATCCCTACACCATCTGTCTCCATCCACACATCCCTTCTGTCTCCATCTACACATCCCTCCAGTCTCCATCCACTTAACCCTTCTGTCTCTATCCACACTTCCCTTCAGTCTCCATCCTCACATCCCTTCTGTCTCCATCCACACATCCCTTCAGTCTCCATCCACACATCCCTTCAGTCTCCATCCACACATCCCTTCAGTCTCCATCCACTCATCCCTTCAGTCTCCATCCACAGATCCCTTTAGTCACCATCCACCCATCACTTCTGTGTCCATCCACATCCCTTCGGTCTCCATCCACACATCCCTTCAGTCACCATGCACACATCCCTTCAATCTCCATCCACTCATACCTTCAGTCACCATCCACACATCCCTTCACCATCTCTCTTCACCAATACATCCCTTCTGTCTCCATCCACACATCCCTTCAGTCTCCATTCACACATCCCTTCAACCTCCATCTACACACCCCTGCAGTCTCCTTCCTCACATCCCTTCAGTCTCCATCCACACATCCCTTCAGTCTCCATCCTCACATACCTTCTGTCTCCATTCACTTCTCCCTTCTTTCTCCACCCACTTATCCCTTATGTCTCCATGAACACATCCCTTCACCATCTTCTTCCATCAACACATCCTTTCAGTCTCCATCCACACATCCCTTCAGTCTCCATCCACACATCCCTCCAGTCTCCATCCACACATCCCTTCAGTCTCCATCCACACATCCCTCCAGTCTCAATCCACTCACCCCTTCCGTCTCCATCCATACATCACTTGAGTCTCCATCCACTCATCCCTCCAGTCTCCATCCACTCATCCCTTCAGTCTCCATCCACACATCCCTTCAGTCTACATCCACACATACCTCCAGTATCCATCCACACATCCATTCACCATCTTCCTCCATCCACACAACCTTTCAGTCTCCATCCACACATCCCTTCAGTCTCCATCCACACATCCCTTCACCATCTGTCTCCATACACAGATCCCTTTAGTCTCCATCCACACATCCCGTCAGTCTCCATCCACACATCCCTTCACCATCTCTGTACATCCACAAGTCCCTTCAGTCTCCTACCACACATCCCTTCAGTCTCCAACCTCACCTCCCTTCAATCTCCATCCACACATCCCTTCATCATCTGTCTCCATCCACACATCCCTTCAGTCTCCAACCACACATCCCTTCACAATCCATCCACACATCACTTCACAATATGCCTCCATCCACAAACCCCTTCAGTCTCCATCCACACATCCCTTCAGTCTCCATCCACACATCCCTTCACCATCTTTCTCCATCCACATATCCCTTCACAATCAGTCTCCATCCACTCATACCTTCTGTCTCCATCAACACATCCCTTCGGTCTCCATCCACACATCCCTTCATCATCTCTCTCCATCCACACATCCCTTCACCATCTGTCTCCATCCAAACATCCCTTCACCATCTGTATCCATCCATCCACCCCTTCACCATCTGTATCAATCCATCCACCCCTTCACCATCTGTATCCATCCACACATGCCTTCACCATCTATCTCCATCCACACATGCCTTCACCATCTGTCTCCATCCACACATGCCTTCAGCCTCAATCCACACAACACGTCACAATATGCCTCCATCCACACACCCCTTCAGTCTCCATCCACACATCCCTTCAGTCTCCATCCACACATCCATTCAGTTTCCATCCAAACATCCCTTCAGCCTCCATCCACACAACACGTCACAATATGCCTCCATCCACACACCCCTTCAGTCTCCATCCACATATCCCTTCAGTCTCCATCCTCACATCCCTTCAGTCTCCATCCATACATCCCTTCTGTTTCCATCCACACATCCCTTCACCATCTGTCTCCATCCACACATCACTTCACTTCTGTCTCCATGCACACATCCCTTCACCATCTGTCTCCATCCACACACCCCTTCAGTCACCATCCACACATCCCTTCTGTCTCCATCAACACATCCCTTCCGTCTCAATCCACTCATCCCTTCACCATCTGTCTCCATCCACTCATCCCTTCGGTCTCCATCCACACATCCCTTCAGTCTCCATTCACACATCCCTTCAATCTCCATCCACTCATCCCTTCAGTCACCATCCACACACCCCTTCACCATCTGTCTCCACCAACACATCCCTTCTGTCTCCATCCACACATCCCTTCAGTCTCCATTCACACATCCCGTCAATCTCCATCCACACATCCCTTCAGTCTCCATCCACTCATCCCTTCTGTCTCCATCCACACATCCCTTCACCATCTGTCTCCATCCACAAATCCCATCAGTCATCATCCACACCTCCCTACACAATCCATCTCCATCCACACACCCCTTCACCATCTGTTTCCACCAATACATCCCTTGTGTCTCCATCGACACCTCCCTTCAGTCTTCATTCACACATCCCTTCAATCTCCATCCACACATCCCTTCAGTCTCCATCCACTCATCCCTTCTGTCTCAATCAACACATCCCTTCACCATCTGTCTCCAACCAGAAATCCCTTCAGTCATCATCCACACATCCCTTCACCATTTGTCTTCATCCAGACATCCCTTCAGTCTCCATCCTTACATCCCTTCAGTCTCCATCCACACATCCCTTCTGTCTCCATCCACACATCCCTTTCACCATCTATATCCATCCACAAATCCCTTCAGTCATCATCTACACATCCCTTCACCATTTGTCTTCATCCATTCATCACTTCAGTCTCAATTCTTACATCACTTTTGTCTCCATCCACGCATCCCTCCTGTCTCCATCCACGTATCCCTTCTCTCTCCATCGACACATCCGTTCAGTCTCCATCCACACATCCCTCCAGTGTCCATCCACACATCCCTTCTTTCTCCATCCACACACACCCCTCAGTCTCCATCCACACATCCCTTCAGTCTCCATCCACTCATCCCTTTAGTCTCCATCCACACATCCCTCCAGTCTCCATCCACACATCCCTTCAGTCTCCATCCACACATCCCTTCAGTCTCCATCCACTCATCCCTTTAGTCTCCATCCACACATCCCTCCAGTCTCCATCCACACATCCCTCCAGTCTCCATCCACACATCCCTTCAGTCTCCATCAACTCATCCCTTCAGTCTCCATCCACACACCCCTCAGTCTCCATCCACACATCCCTCCAGTATCCATCCACACATCCCTTTTTTCTCCATCCACACACACCCCTCAGTCTCCATCCACACATCCCTTCAGTCTCCATCCACTCATCCCTTTAGTCTCCATCCACACATCCCTCCAGTCTCCATCCACACATCCCTTCAGTCTCCATCCACACATCCCTTCAGTCTCCATCCACTCATCCCTTTAGTCTCCATCCACACATCCCTCCAGTCTCCATCCACACATCCCTCCAGTCTCCATCCACACATCCCTTCAGTCTCCATCAACTCATCCCTTCAGTCTCCATCCACACACCCCTCAGTCTCCATCCACACATCCCTTCAGTCTCCATCCACTCATCCCTTTAGTCTCCATCCACACATCCCTCCAGTCTCCATCCACACATCCCTTCACCATCTTCCTTCATCCACACAACCTTTCAGTCTCCATCCACTTATCCCTTCAGTCTCCATCCACACATCCCTTCAGTCTCCATCCACACATCCCTCCAGTCTCCATCCACACATCCCTTCAGTCTCCATCCACACATCCCTCCAGTATCCATCCACACATCCCTTCTTTCTCCATCCACACACACCCCTCAGTCTCCATCCACACATCCCATCAGTCTCCATCCACACATCCCTTTAGTCTCCATCCACACATCCCTCCAGTCTCCATGCACGCATCCCTTCACCATCTTCCTTCATCCACACAACCTTTCAGTCTCCATCCACACATCCCTTCAGTCTCCATCCACACCTCCCTTCACAATCTATCTCCATCCACACATCCCTTCACCATCTGTCTCCATACACACATCCCTTCAGTCTCCATCCACACCTCCCTTCACCATCTATCTCCATCCACACATCCCTTCACCATCTGTCTCCATACACACATCCCTTCAGTCTACATCCACACATCCCTTCAGTGTACATCCACACATCCCTTCACCATCTGTCTCCATACACACATCCCTTCACCATCTGTCTCCATCCACTCATCCCTTCAGTCTCCATCCACACATCCCTCCAGTCTCCATCCATAAAATCCCTCCAGTATCCATCCACACATCCCTTCACCATCTTCCTCCATCCACACAACCCTTCAGTCTCCATCCACACATCCTTCTGTCTTTAACCACACATCCCTTCAGTCTCCATCCACACATCCCTTCTGTCACCATCCACTGATCCCTTTAGTCTCCATCCACACATCCCACCTGTCTCCATCCACATATCCCTTCATCATCTGTCTCCATCCGCTCACCCCTTCAGTCTCCATCCACAAATCCCTACAGTCTCCATCCACACATCCCATCTGCCTCCACACACACACAACCTTTCAGTCTCCATCCACACATCCCTTCAGTCTCCATCCACACATCCCTTCAGTCACCATCCACACATCCCTTCACTATCTATCTCCATCCGCACATCCCTGCACCATCTCTTGCCATCCAATCATCTCGTCAGTCTCCATCCACACATCCCTTCTGTCTCCATCCACACATCCCTCCAGTCTCCATCAACTCATCCCTCCAGTCTCCATCTACACTTCCCTTCACCATTTGCCTCCATCCACACCACCTTTCTCTCTCCATCCACACACCCCTTCAGTCTCCATCGACACACCCCTTCAATGACCATCTTCACATCCCATCTGTCTCCATCCACTCAACCCTTCAGTCTCCATCCACACATCACTTCACAATCTGTCTCCATCGACACATCCCTTCAGTCTCCATCCACACATCCCTTTACCATTTGTCTCCATCCACACATCCCTTCATTCTCCATCCACACATCCCTTCTGTCTCCATCCACACATCCCTTCAGTCTCCATCCACACATCCCTTCAGTCACCATCCACACAAACCTTCACCATCTGTCTCAATCCACACAACCCTCCAGTATCCTTCCACGCACACCCCTTAGTCTCCATCCACACATCCCTCCAGTCTCCATCCACACATCCCTTCATCATTTGCCTTCATCCACACCACCTTTCAGTCTCCATCCACATATCCCTTCATCATCTGTCTTCATCCGCTCAGCCCTTCAGTCTCCATCCACACATCCCTTCAGTCACCATCCACACAAACCTTCACCATCTGTCTCAATCCACACAACCCTCCAGTATCCATCCACGCACACCCCTTAGTCTCCATTCACACATCCCTCCAGTCTCCATCCACACATCCCTTCATCATTTGCCTTCATCCACACCACCTTTCAGTCTCCATCCACATATCCCTTCATCATCTGTCTCCATCCGCTCATCCCTTCAGTCTCCATCCACAAATCCCTACAGTCTCAATCCACACATCCCATCTGCCTCCAGACACACAACCTTTCAGTCTCCATCCACACATCCCTTCAGTCTCCATCCACACATCCCTTCAGTCACCATCCACACATCCCTTCACTAACTATCTCCATCCGCACATCCCTTCACCATCTCTTGCCATCCAATCATCCCTTCAGTCTCCATCCACACATCCCTTCTGTCTCCATCCACACATCCCTTCAGTCTCCATCCACTCATCCCTCCAGTCTCCATCTACACATCCCTTCACCATTTGCCTCCATCCACACCACCTTTCTCTCTCCATCCACACACCCCTTCAGTCTCCATCGACACACCCCTTCAATGACCATCCACACATCCCATCTGTCTCCATCCACTCAACCCTTCAGTCTCCATCCACACATCACTTCACCATCTGTCTCCATCGACACATCCCTTCAGTCTCCATCCACACATCACTTCACCATCTGTCTCCATCGACACATCCCTTCATTCTCCATCCACACATCCCTTCTGTCTCCATCCACACATCCCTTCAGTCTCCATCCACACATCCCTTCAGTCACCATCCACACAAACCTTCACCATCTGTCTCCATCCACACATCCCTCCAGTCTCCATCCACACATCCCTTAATCATTTGCCTCCATCCACACCACCTTTCTCTCTCCATCCACACATCCCTTCAGTCTCCATCGACACACCCCTTCAATCACCATCCACACATCCCCTCTGTCTCCATCCACTCAACCCTTCAGTCTCATCCACACATCCCTTTACCATCTTCCTCAATCCACACAACCTTTCAGTCTCCATCCACACATCCCTTCACCATTTGCCTTCATCCACACCACCTTTCTCTCTCCATCCACACATCCCTTCAGTCTCCATCGACACACCCCTCCAATCACCATCCACACATCCCATCTGTCTCCATCCACGCAACCCTTCAGTCTCCATCGACACATCACTTCACCATCTATCTCCATCGACACACCCCTTCAGTCTCCATCCACACATCCCTTTACCATCCGTCTCCATCCACACATCCCTTCATTCTCCATCCACACATCCCTTCTGTCTCTAACCACACATCCCTTCAGTCTCCATCCACACATCCCTTCTGTCACCATCCACTCATCCCTTTAGTCTCCACGCACACATCCCTTCACCATCTGTCTCCATCCACACATCCCTTCAGTCTCCATCCACACATTTCTTCAGTCTCCATCCACACATCCCTTCTGTCTCCATTCACTCATCCCTTCAGTCTCCATCCACACATCCCTTCAGTCTCCATCCACACATCCCTTCTGTCACGATTCACTCATCCCTTCAGTCTCCATCCACACATCCCTTCAGTCTCCATCCACACATCCCTTATGTCTCCATTCACTCATCCCTTCAGTCTCCATCCACACATCCCTTCAGTCACCATTCACTCATCCCTTCAGTCTCCATCCACACATCCCTTCAGTCACCATTCACTCATCCCTTCAGTCTCCATCCACACATCCCTTTACCATCTGTCTCCATCCACACATCCCTTCACTCTCCATCCACAGATCCCTTCTGTCTTTAACCACACATCCCTTCAGTCTCCATCCACACATCCCTTCTGTCACCATCCACTCATCCCTTTAGTCTCCACCCACACATCCCTTCACCATCTGTCTCCATCCACACATCCCTTCACCATCTGTCTCCATCCACACATTCCTTCAGTCTCCATCCACACATCCCTTCTGTCTCCATTCACTCATCCCTTCAGTCTCCATCCACTCATCCCTTCAGTCTCTATCCACACATCCCTTCTGTCTCCATTCACTCATCCCTTCAGTCTCCATCCACACATCCCTTCTGTCTCCATTCACTCATATCTTCAGTCTCCATCCACACATGCCTTCTCGAAGTCTTCTATCAGTTTCATTTTCCTCTTTATGAACTGCATATTTCATCGCTTGTGGTCTATCTCTCATGCTCTCAACACAAGCAATACGGTATTAGCAATCACTCAAGTAGTAACTCTCTCCAAACACAAATAACCTATAACTCCAGTCTAGTGAGTGTTAATTGTCCAGGGGAACAATAATTGTCTGTCGTTGTCTTGGCTTATATCGCAGTCATCGTGTTTATAGTCCCGAAACGACACGCAGCTTCACTGGCGATCCCGTAATTAGCATTTTATTGCTTCTTCAACCGTTTGCAGTAAAGAGCGCAAAGTGATCATGGTCGTTGAGAATTGTTTGTACCATTACTTAAATACCCAGGAAATGCATGAATACGACAGACACTGAAAAATTGGCATTAAATCGCAGTTAGATGAATCTTCTTGTGGTTATGGATGAGAAAGCTTCGTCCTTACCCGCCCATCACGCCTTCCGCTGCCACCACTACACTGCCGCACCACGTCACCTTTATTTGCATGGGAATTACTGTTTACCCCTATCACTAACTTAACGACGACATAACTCAGTTTGAATTAAACATTCCATGGCAAGATTGACTTAAATAGCTATTACAGCGATAGACAAACGTGGCTTATCTGTCAAGGATGACGACAGTATCCTCGGTAACACCGTCTCCGTCTTGCTCAGTCAGTCATAAGTTAAATTGCCTCCAACTAACACACGTTGTGGAAGTGCGTTTAGATTTGAATTCAGTTCCATCCAACTCTCCTCGACTATAAAAGGTCCAAGATAATGAAATCTTAAAGTAGTTTAAACATTAGATTGTCAACAACTGTGGCGGCTGTGTTACATGTGTTGCCTCTGTCTGCATTTGCGTCTTACTATGTTGTGTCTGTACTTGGCCCACTGGAAACGGAATACTCAATACACTGTTATCTTTAACGTGCTCTGAGCAAGAACATATTCATGTGCCTCTAATGAAAACGAAGGATGAAGAAAACAGTCCAAGTCAGATGAGAATATTATCAAAGTAAAACTAAACGTGACTGATTTGATACGCAACGCGTCGTGTTGACCACAAGACCTCTGCTGGGCTGCTTTGCCCGTTCGTCCACTGTGCTTGGTGGACATTTACTGTTTTGGTACAAACCAGAGGGTTACATGTACACCAACCCCTCGTCTATTCTATTTCATTACGATGTATCCCAGTACCTCATGTGTGTACTGCTGTCTTGTCTACATACAAATATCTCTTATAAGTACCAGTACCTCTTGTATACGAGGGCTGGTCAAAAAGTTCTATGGGCCATAACAAAGTGAACTCAATGCAGTACATTATTTGAGTAGTACATTGCAAGTGTTTTTGGTTGGGCAGCTATGTGTTTAAGCCTTGGAGAACAAGCCTTTATGATGACCCTCAACTTCCATCAATGAAGGTTCAATCAAGGAGATAGAAAAAACTTATACTGTCAGATAGACGTATTACCACTGAACTTGAGGATGGCACATGTCTAAACCATTGATCCATTTACAGATGAATACGATATCTGCTCGTTGGGTGGCAAAGTTTCTAAATTCTGATCTTAAGGAAAAAAGAACTGACATTGCCAGAGAAAAGTTAGAGCTAATTGAGGAGGATTTCGTCAAATTCAAAAAGGGATTAGTAACGAGTGATGAACGATGGGTCTACCACTATGATCCCAAGACAAAACGTCACCATTCCACTTCTCCGGCACCAAAGAAATTCAAGTCTTCAATATCAGTGAAGAACATTATGGCCACTGTATTCTTGGATGCAAAGGGTGTGTTCCTTGTAGATTACTTAGAAAGTCAAAAGACGATTACCGGTTCCTACTATGCTGGTTTACTTCATCACCCGAGATATTCTATAAAAAAAATATGCTGACTGCTGGAGTTCTACTACTTCAAGACAATGACCCTTCTTACACCCCTCGATTTGCAAAGACTGCTGTGCGACTATGTAGGTTCGAAGAGCTTCCTCACCCTCCATAGTCGCCAGACCTGGTACCAAGTAATTTCTACCTGTTTCCTAAACTGAAAAAACACCTTCGTGGAAAGCGCTATGACGACAACGATGGCCTCAAAGCTATCGTGGATGGGGTTTTCAGGGTGGCTTCAGAAAACTTCTTTCTGACTGGAGTTGAAATGCTTCACTGTCGATATGAGGAGTGTATTGAAAAACAGGGGAAAATAATATTAAAAAACACTTTCGCAATTTCAAAGAAAAATCTTATTCGGCTTATTTGTTTCAATAAAGGAATATTGAAACAAAATATGACCCTATTTCAATATGTGACATTTACTAGATTGTCCTCCCAGGTGCTGTTCCTTCAATTCCACACTTCCAAATACATTTTTCCATACGTAGATATAAACGACAAAACTTTTCCATAATCCAGCAGACGTTGTTTTTTTTTCAATTTGAATTTTGTTTCAATGTAACATGGAATAGGTGTCCCTTTTTATTATAACCATCTTCGTGATTTGTGAGTCTCTCTCCGATTTCACTCCGCCCTATCATCCCTAATACCACAAGACCGCTCCGTAAGCAAGCAATGATGAGTCATATCGTCCCAGTAGGCTGATCGATTCTACAGCGATGTTCCTCAACTAACAAGGCGGAAACGCAATTAATCCACATAGAAACTACATGGCAATAACGGGCGATGACACATAGAATGTACACAATATAAACATACGACACAAAGGTAAACATTGGTGTGTTGACTTGGGGAAAGGGGGACTGACTGGCAGGGCTGAGGCTGCATGGCATTTTTATTTTGGGGGTCACGCCACTCTCCCGTACCAAACTATATACACTACGCTCATGCGGACTATATTAACTACAGTTCTATATCTGATGAACAAGCGGCAGGGACTCTAAATAAATACGCCAACATAATATACACAATCATCAGGCTGTTGTCGAGGATTGGGCGGACATGGCATTTCATTGAAGAAAAGCCGACCGTTTCAGTCGGATGTAGTGACATCAGTGTTAGGAGAGATCTTGCGAAGAAATTGTTACCATTCCTATTTGTTTGCGAATGTGTATATCTCTCAACACACAAACGATTACCGCAACTGATACTAATGTCACAAGTTCACTTGATGCGGGTCAGACAAAAGTTGAATGAGAGAAGTAAAAACATGCTCATGTAGTCCAGATGCTGACGGTATATACGCCATGCTTCTTGTTACGGAACCACGTGATGACTGTATACATACGCCATGCTTCTTGTTACGGAACCACGTGATGACTGTATACGCCATGCTTCTTGTTACGGGACCACGTGATGACTGTGTACAACATGCTTTCTTGTTACGGGACCACGTGATGACTGTATACAATATGCTTCTTGTTACGACACCACGTGGTGACTGTGTACAACATGCTTCTTGTTACGACACCACGTGATGACTGTGTACACCATGCTTCTTGTTACGGGACCACGTGATGACTGTGTACACCATGCTTCTTGTTACGGGACCACGTGATGACTGTGTACACCATGCTTCTTGTTACGGGACCACGTGATGACTGTGTACACCATGCTTCTTGTTACGGGACCACGTGATGACCGTGTACACCATGCTTCTTGTTACGGGACCACGTGATGACTGTGTACACCATGCTTCTTGTTACGGGACCACGTGATGACTGTGTACACCATGCTTCTTGTTACGGGACCACGTGATGACTGTGTACACCATGCTTCTTGTTACGGGACCACGTGATGACTGTACACCATGCTTCTTGTTACGGGACTGCGTGATAAGTATATGCACTATGCTTCTTGTTACGGGACCACATGATGACTGTACACCATGCTTCTTGTTACGGGACCACGTGATGACTGTACACCATGCTTCTTGTTACGGGACTACGTGATGACTGTACACCATGCTTCTTGTTACGGGACTGCGTGATAAGTATATGCACCATGCTTCTTGTTACGGGACCACGTGATGACTGTATACACCATGCTTCTTGTTACGGGACCACGTGATGACTGTATACGCCATGCTTCTTGTTACGGCTTTTAGACTTAATACCTATTTCACCATCGCTATATGGCTGAAATATTGCCGATGCGATGTAAAATTTAACTCACTTACTCACGTTACGGAACCACGTGGTGTACAACATGCTTCCCGTTACGGGACTGCGTGATAAGTATATGCACCATGCTTCTTATTACGGGACCACATGATGACTGTATACACCATGCCACTTGTTACGTGACTGCGTGATAAGTGTAAACACCATGCTTCTTTTTACGGAACCACGTGATGGCTGTATACTCTAGCTTCTTGTTACGGGACTGCGTGATAAATGTATACACCATGCTTCTTGTTACGGGACTGCGTGATAACTGAATACACCATGATTCTCGTTACGGGATCACCTGATGACGCCGTTCTTCTCGTTACGAGACCGCATGATATCGGTACACGGCATGCTACTTGTTACAGGACCACGTGAATACGACAGGCTAGATAGAGATATTCCTCGAAAGTAATACGGGGGATGTATTTCAATGTGGTACATGCAGATCAGTTTAAAGTCCTTCACATGAGTCTCATCCGCCCTCCCTCTAGTCCTGCAACATGACCGTGGAATATATTTATTTTATGAAAAGAAATAATCTAGAAATGCATACAAAAGCAAGTCTAGCCAGCTCAAGCTAGCTCTATTCCACATCACAAATCAGCATAGGGAATTTTTATTTTTTTTTAGTCATCAGGATATTGTGTAATATAAGAATTCAGAGACTAAATGTTAGTCTACCCTCCCTCCAATGTTAGTTGGTGTACTAACGTGAGACAGATGTGCGCTGACGACAGGTGCTGTAATGGCCGTGTTACGATGCATGTGATGGCGGCAAGTTCACCCCTCTACCTGGCGTCTCCCTCTTATCTCACAGCCAATGTAGTGATGACTGACGAGTATATGGGCGTGTGTACCTGTCTCCCGCAAACTCTCACCTACAGGTGTTGGTCATGTTTATTTATTGCATATTACTGAGTATTCCCCGAAGTGAACTTGTGTAATGATCGTGCACATCAATAGTGCCCTCACGTAGGTGTACATCCGCGCGCAATACTCAACACACTTATCGAAAGATCTTTGACGAAAACAGCATCCCACAGCCCGCTCAGAAGGAATTATAGCGTGTGCTAAAGATGATATTTTAGATAAAGTTACAGTTAAACCACTCAAGGATGAGCATGCATCATGGATTCAGTACAACATACTACCAGAGCATTATAATTATTATACATACATATAGAAGGATCATCTTACTTCACACAAGAATGTTTTACTTAGAACATTATATGTAGTGCAATTGATAATAAACTTGACAATAGCCTTAAAAAGAAAAGTGTTTTTAATGCAAGAGACATGCTACTAAGTCAGACAGTGTTGACTCAGCCACTAAATACCTAAGCATCAATGTTGAATTATTTTTAAAGAAATGGAAGTCAACACCAACTTTCGGATTATGAAATTTCAAGGAAAAGGTTCTGTAAGTATGCTGGACATGTTAACATTACTTGATGGTTTCCCACAATGTTGTAACATTTGGAACATAATGTGACCAAGTAAAGTACTTGTTTCCGTAGTCGACAATTTAAGAAACATTAGTAACGTCATTTTAGCTTTGTAATTGGTGTAAAGAAAATGTAAACACCTTATCCTGGTCACCAGCATATACCCTTATACCTCTGATGCCCTGTACATCCTCAACTGTATGTAACATAGCAAGCAATAAATAAGTGGAGTGAGATTGAACACTATACGTCACAACTTCATGTCAGCTAATCATTTTCGGCCTGATGATACTCGTACATGGTCCGAGTTGAAAGCGCTAAACAATTAAAACTGTGTTCAATTTACTCCACTTATTGATTTTTTTGCGTTACACACACATAATATAATATACATACACACAGAGAGTGATCGGGACCTGATGTGTTTCATTATACAATAAGTTTTTGTTTGTTTGTTGTTTAACGCCGCACTCGGTAATATTCTAGCTATATAACGGAGGTCTGTAAATAATCGAGTCTGGACCAGGCAATTCAGTGATTGATATCATGAGCATCGATCCACGCAATTGGGATCGATGACATACTTCAACCAAGTCTGCGAGCCTGACCACCTGATCCCGTTAGTCGCCTCTTACGACAAGCTTAGTCGCCTTTGATGACAAGCATGGGTTGTTGAAGACCTATTCTACCCCGGGGCTTCACGGGTATTATCACTAAATAATGTGAGTTAACATACGTCGTCAGCCGAGGTCACTGTATATTTTACGGTATCTTCGTACACTTCGTTCATCCACACTCAAACGTGCACACCAAACATAATCATTTTGTCGTGTTAATATACATATTAACCTTTAATTAGTTATTAGGTTTATCCAAAAGATGGGTGAGAAATATGAAAAAAGTTTATTCACTCCGCACCGAACAGGCGCTCGTGCACACATCCTTCAGTTAAAAAACAGTGAAGCACTGCTCCCACGTGCACTTCACAGTGCACTATACAGTGCACTTTACGGTTAAAAAGTAAGCCACGATAAGGGTTAAGACGTGTATCAGTCAATGAGCCAAGTGCACGTGTATGACGTGATGAGCTGAGTACATATGTATGACGAAATAGTCTAGGTACATGTGCACGAGGCGACAATCTAAATTCACATGTACATTATTTATAAGCGGGTGCGTAAAATTTGGTTGGTTGGTTGATTGTTGCGGCTAGTTGGTTGACCAAAATGATGTCCATCACATTTTGGATATGAGGGGGATGAGTATGTGAAAGCAGGTTAATGATAGTAAAATAGGTTAGAATTGGTCAAAACCGAGCATCCAACTTATTCATCTGTATGTTGACGTTTTGTAAACGTGTAACATACAATGATATTATAGTCACAACGTCATAATATTATTCCTGATGTGATATTTTTTAAATAAAAGCATTCCATTAAGTTGGTTATAATTCATAAAAAGAAAAGAAAATAACAAGTCATAACTGGGACGACAATGGAGCACCATATATACTGAACAGCAAAGGTTCCTGTGATATTGAATAAGATTTAATGCAAAGTTATGTTTTTTACCAAATCTGAAACAATTTCGGTTTGCAACAGATAAAAGACTCCTGTAAGTGTTCAATGGTTTAATTTGCCATACTGAAAATGCGTGATTTCATAAAAAAAACATGAACATGCCAAAATGTCAATTTACAAATCAATAAAGTGTGTGTCCACCTCTCGTTGCGATGCAAGCAACACATCTTCGTCTCATGGAATGGACCAGGCATCGCACAAAGTCCTGTAGGATATCTGTCCATATCTGCTGAAGCATGTTTCGAATTTCTTTGAGTGTCTGTGGAACCCGTGTTTAACTCGAAGTCGCCGATCCATCTCATCCCACATGTGCTCGATTGGTGAGAGATCAGGGGAGCGAGCCGACCAGGGGATGACATTCACGTTGTTTTATTGAAGAGAATCCTGAACAAGTCGAGCAATAAGAGGCCGGACGTTGTCATGTTGAAAGGTAATGCCTGGGCCATAACGACGCAAAAAACGGTAGAACAACAGGGCCGATGATCTCGTCGCGGTAGCGCTGTCCATTGAGATTTCCCTCTACCACTATCAAACGGGTCCTCTGTCTTGCTGTAATCCCACCCCATACCATAACGCTGCCGCCCCCGAACCGATCTTCTTCCATGACACAATGATTGACGTAACGTTCACCTCGACGTCGGTACACTCGAATCCGTCCATCGCTGTAGCTGAGGTGAAAACGAGACTCGTCAGTGAATAGAACTTGTTCCCACTGCATGGCCGTCTGTAGACGTGCTTGACGGTGGTTTCCTATCAAAATGGGACGTCTGGCTGGTCTTCTGGCGACAATCCCTGCACATCTGAGGCGACGACATACGGATTGTGAAGATATTCGTCGAAGGCCAGGGATGCTTTTTGCAGTCACTGTTGCCGACTTGAATCGATTTCGTAGGTGTGTTGTTAGAATCCAGTTGTCTTGTCGATTATTTGTTACGCGTGGCCTGCGAGGATGGTCTCTGACTGCATTCGTCTGTTGCCAACGGTTCATACAAAGTTGTGCCATCCATGGCTTGTAACAAAATGTACACCTATTCTTTATTTAAATTAAATTTTTGTGTTGAACCGTATCTTCTAAATATCATTATTGCTAAATGTCGTACTGCGCTTTCCCGCTATCGTTGTAGTTCGCACACACTCCATATTGAAGTGGGTAGATATTATAATGTCCCAAGAGACCAAAGACTTTGTAACCTCTGTAACATTGGTCTTATCGAAAACGAATACCATTTTCTGTTTATTTGTAAAACATATAATAAGCTTGGAAACAAATATATTCCAGGAAAATATCATGTCCATCCTACATTACATAAATTTAACCTATTGTTGTCATCATGTCATGCTGAAACCATGAAAAACATTTCACTATATATATTCCATGCCATGCATATTAGAAGCTCGTTAATGTCCATTGTGGACCTGACTACCTAAATCTACAATGGGCCGATGGCCTACAGTGCAAAATGAATAAAGAAATACATCAACATCAACTACATCAACACAATGCTGATCTGAAGCAAACTAAAGCGATATAACAACATAAAAACTCTATTTTCGTCCTTTAATGCAGCCAAACAAAACGCGCCATCTCTGTAGTTGGTTTTACAACTAACAGCTCCAACGTCTTGCGACTAACCGCATTTCACCTAACAATAGTACTGGCCCATGTCATTTCGAGGTTAATGTTATCAAAATTAAATTAAATCAATATTAATGCAAACAAATGCCATAATCTATTCAGCTACCTCATCACATGATGAGTATATTGTCAACCAACTAACAAACAATCGACCAGTTAATCTGACGCATCCGTTTTCCTTCTGTGGTGTATGTGTAGTAGCGGGTATGGGGTGGACGATTGTGGGGCACACACAACACAACGCTACTTGTCAGTTCACATGACAACTATCTTTATTCAGAGAGTAGATAATAATAATAATCATAGTAAACCCTGAAAATATAAAGCAAACATCATAAGTATTTTCGTAGAAGAACATAATATTGCCTTCATGGAGATTAAACACAATTACATGACTTCATCTGATCAGCTTGCACATTAGCACTAGCATGAATAAATCCTTAAATATAAATAGCAGGTTGTTAACTATTTCTGAATAACTATATAAAATTGCCATTTGTAAATACTTTGTGAATACATTACATTCACACAAAACATTAATTTAGAAGGATAACAATATACAAGTTATTTGTTTGAACCATGTATATGATTATGTTCCCCACTTACCACTGTGTGGCAATGAGCTTAACTCAGTGGTTCGCAGCAACGTTCAAGGTTGGTTAAGGTCACATCATTCTATAACAAGTTGAAATACAACCTTGACAATACTAATAATGGCCATATAAAATAAGATATAAAAACAACCGATCTCCCATACATACGTTCTTATTTCATACCACATTCAGACAGTTATAGGTTTTAGAAAATGTTCAAATAATAATTTAGTTTAGTAAAGTGTATACTAGTAATGCAACATTTAAGTAGATAACATACTGTATAGATGCAATACGAAACATTTTAGATTGAAATGTAATAAATTCTACATACAACCAACTGTACTGATAGTTGAAATACCTACTTTACTTTGACTACCAACTAGGTTTAATTGTACACTGATGCATTCATCTAACATCTCTTAAGAAATACAATATGTACAAGACCATATATACAGTATATGAAGTACTAAGACCACATAAACTAACCTGGATAATGAAATCCTCAATACACAAATATCGAGTTCCATGAATGCACACAGTGTTCCACATCCACAATCAGCAAGGGGCTGATATTGAGGAAAACGATCAAATATAACTCAAAGTGACCTCCTCGAATAAATGTGTATGACTGCCAACAGGATATGCCGGACAGAAACCTTTCAAACTACATACACAATAGATAGTAAGCTGACCAGAGAAACTAAAGCAGACAGACAAAAGAAACGTGTGCAGTGTGCATACGCATGGGTCAGGACCTGGCCTGACCCAGTAAGGTGGCTATTGTTAAATGCAGGGTGCAGAGATAGGCTTATTGTATTGAGGGCTTGTATAACTCTAAAGGTTTTTAGTGTTTGTAGGGTACTGTATGTAAAGTTTAAAGCTAAAATGAAACATCTAGAATATCTAACTTGTATGTACAAATACTTAAAACATGACTTGGCCACATATGCCACCATGCATGAGCTGAGTACATATGCTGTAGTACGATCGAAGTACTTACGGATGGCGTCATGATCTGGGTACACATGTATGACGTCATGGGCTGAGTTGGGCTGCGTTCCAGGGCGACATTTCGCTTGCAAGCGATGTACTGCGATTCGCCTTACAACGGTGCGCCGCTTGCTGGCGCAACAATCGCTGGCTGGGGGCGCTTCGTTCTCAAACCAAAATGGCGGCTGAGTTTGACAGCAGAACAAGAAATTCTTGACTGGGTCAACTGGGAAATGAGCAAAGGCAGCTAACATCCCATCATCCCCAGTCTGCTCAACATCTTCAAAGTAGCCATAACTTTCATCAGTTCGTCATCGAGCCTCTTCTGTTACGTTCTTCATTAGGGCGGTAACCAAGCGGTAGTTGCGCCGCCATTTTGGAAGAGTGCGCAAGCGCTTCGAATTGTTGCAGACCCCGGGATAAGCGATTAATTTGCTTACTCTAAGCGATTGTAACGCGCCCCAGATGTTTGAGACCATGATCTGAGCACACTCCGGCGCACTGGTGACTCAGCATAACACCACTGCAACAGGCTATAATTTGCATATCACGTGACCGGACTTTTCTCTTGTTTGTAAACAAACGCGCTTTCTCAGAAATCAGTATAGAACGGACTAATGCAAGTATTTGGGGGCGCTTAACATATTGTTTTGCATAATTATATAGATATGCTACTACAACTGCGACAGTGAATGTTATGACAATATATATTTATACATCAAAGTGACCGTATCGCCAGCTCTCCGTTGGGCTTCGGTGACAGCACGTGGCGCCGTACAACCAATGTAAACAAAGGAAAACTAAGCAAAAACAAGTAGATTTGCACGTATTAAGATACTTTCGTAAAGAACCGTAACCATTCTTTGACATTTGTTTATGAAAATGTGTAGACTTGTCAAACATGAAACAGATGAAAAGCATATTCAATATCTTGAATGGACTGTGAAAGATGTGACGAATCGTCACATGGCGCTGACCTGTGGCAGAGGTACTATGCTGGCTGCCGGCCGCATGGAACTCTGGGTAGGAGAGTGTGATCTGAGTACATATGTGTGACGTCATGATCTAAGTACATATCATGACGTCATGAGCTGAGTACAGTTGTATGACGTCATGAGCTGAGTAAATAATGTTTGAGACCATGATCTGATTACATATGTATGACGTCATGATCAGAGTACATATGTATGACGTCATGATCTGAGTACATATGTATGGCGTCATGATCTGAGTACTTACGTATGACGTCATGAGCTGACCACATATTATGTATGACTTCATGAGCTGAGTAGATAATATGTTTGAGACCATGATCTGAGTACATGTGTAAGACGTCATTTGCTGAGTGGATGTGTATGACGCCATTTTATCAACTGAAGTATTAATTTACCATGTAGTCGTTTCTTGCATTAACTTTAATTGAAGTATTAAATTGATTGAATTTGAGGCGAACGAATGTTACGTTGCTGCTTTGGAGACGTCGAACCGTTCGGAGGTGGCGGCATTGTGGTTTGGGGTGGCATCTGTGGCCAAGTCAAGACAGATCCGGTGATTTGGGAAAGAAATATCACTACCTGGCTACATTGACTAAGTTCTCCGTCTTGTTGTGCTACCGTTCTCACAACAGAACACCGAACCCTGTTTCAACAAATTAACACAAGGTTCCATGTGTCATAGCGACTGATTTATGACTACCATTGTCTGCAGTACATTTGACTTCAAGGGCAATTTACCCTGTAGCCATGTCTCCATAACTTAATTGTCATTACGTTTTAGGCGCTAATCCCCGTTGTTAATCATCACCAACATTTCATTGTATTTTGACTGTCAGTCAGCCTGGACTACCATATCACTTCCCTTTAACTACTGCTTTTTATAGTATGGCATTTATTGCCCTAATTGATCATCCCATGAACTGTGTTTGTTAATCACGCCCATATGTCCAAAGCAACGTCGTTGTCTCTTTGTCTGTCCATTGTTGTTCATTACTATATATGTGCTACCATTACAGTTACTACGGTGTTAGTCAGGCTTGGTATTCCGAGTGCTGGCATAGGGACGACCTCGAGCAGGATATGCTGCTCGTAGGAAACGCCCTGAGGTGAGCTGGAGCTCCGCTCACCTCTTGTACGCCTGAGCTGGAAAGTCCGCTCATTGCTGTGTTTGTGTTGTCAGAGCAGGTATTCCGCTCATTGTGCAATTGTTGTTTATTGTTTACATGTTGTGCATAGAGCGTTCCGGGACAGTGATGTCGATTTTGTCCTTTATTCCCCCAAGAGCTAATTCCCCGTCAACATGCGCGTTGACAACTGGTGTTAGAATCCGGCTGGAGTAACTCTTGAGTTTACTTCCGATCCAGTAACCTCTCTGTATGCCTACCACCCTGAAGAACAATCATCAACTCGAGCCATGAAGAAACAAGATTGAAGAAAACAACAGGAATCTCTCCGAATCTCTCAAGATTTCGTTCATACACAGGACCAAGGAAGTATAAACGCCTATCCCGCAGTGATCCTGACCACAGCCAGCATGATGCAGATCATACAGAAATCGCCTCACGGGCACCTACAAGATGGACATTGTGTACAAGATATCTCATTGGGACTAATTTGTGTTTACTTACAAGGACTCAATCACGGATATATATTGTGTGACTGTTGAATAGTGCAACCAGGTATGTTTAATCAAAGCCAGTATTAATGCCAAAATGTGTCTTTCCAAAATTCAGTTTTGTATGTGTGCAATATACTCCAAATTACATCTTTAGTCAGCTAGATCTTTGAAGTTATTGTGTAGGGAATCTTTGAAATGTCTCCAGGCCACGCCAGACATATAGATACAGCTAGGGCCCAGACAAACCTTAGCTGTAGGGTTATCGAGTCACACCTCTAAGCTCGACTCGTAATTTAAAAAATCTAAACGACAAAATTTGTCATTTGTTACAAGTAATTAATGTGCACAGTTTGGTACAAAATTGAATGTATTGTCTAGGACTTTGAATTCAGATTAGGGATATTCTTGGGTGAGCCACCCCTACACATATGTTTATTGTATGTCAGTATTAAGTAATTAACAGCACAGCAGTATTCAGCATTTCAGAATTTTGATGTCGGAATTAAGGATTTTTTTTCTTGGGCATCGCACCCACAATATCTGGGCAAGCTCCGTCAAAGACACGGGAAGAGCACCCATTGTACTTAAAAGGGCAATAGTACCCACAAGTACCGTTTGAGTCACACGGTAAAGCTAGACTCCTGGTTTCAAATTTCTTTATGCGAAATATTTGCTGAGATGTTGAATTTGTACTTTTTATGACATTAATCATTATCATTATTCGGTACTGAGTCGCACCGCCAAGCCAGACTCCTGAATTCAAAGAACCTTCAGTGATATATTTATTGAATCTGTGCAAAGCAGTAATTACCTTGTAGTGAAATTGCACATTACAAAGATCACTTGGTTAGTTTTCAAACTGGCACTAATTCAAATTGGCTAGATGATCACTTTCATAGCGTCATTGCATAGGTATATTTGTTGCACAAGAATTTCAACGATATCATGAATTCATCTAACTGATTTTGTTCACATTTTGCACTATTGTTTCCGTTCAAAAAGTTCACACATATCAATTTGGACTTGTCAAAGCTTGGGGTCCAAGCTTCACGGAACGGAGGGAAGCCCCCAAGAGCTAATTCCCCGTCAACATGCGCGTTGACACATGCATACAGCACGTCTTGTAAGATATCCATGCAAGCCAATAATGTGAACGTCTTGTCTTAGTCATAACGATCATCAGACTTATCAGCTACAGAACACTTGTTGGATCACCTTAACCGTCCAATTAGAACACGGCCAGGTCGCCCTTATAACAAGGATCACTCAGCCCAGACCCTCCACGAAAAATGGCGTTGAATGCCCTTTCTTGTGATCAGACGTCGCACATCTTCTGCGCGTCGTCGAGTTAGGGCGTGCATTGAGGCCCGTGGTGCGCATACATGATATTGACTGACAATTGTGACATTGCGAAGGATTAAAAGGAGTTCAAGTGTTCATTTCAGACCGACTGTGGTCACAATATCTTAATGTTTGTTTTCATTCACGGCATAACATGTAATGATGTTAATTCATGTCTTTTGACAATACAAGAATTTTCATGATATTGGTCCTCTACTGTTTTTAAGAAGAAACAATGTCGTTTGTCAATTTTTCTTTTGCACGTCACTTTAAGAGAGGGGCACAGTTAGTACCATGGGTAACTCTACAGCTTGTCTAAATATTCTATCCCAATTTGGAAAAAGATTTTGTCAATCAATCCAGCAAGTCGCATATTAGGGTTTCTGGGTATTTCTGAGAAGAGTTACTTTAGTCTTAACAAACTGACCACATCCATTGAAGATTTGAAATAACTACTACCATTACTACTACTACTACTACTACTACTACTACTACTACTACTACTACTACTACTACTCCTATGACGGCGTCTGTTCTCTTTATCGAGACGTAGTTTCAGGGCGATAATTCTTAGCCATCTGAATTATCATTTTTAAATCGTTAGTTTGACAAGAACATTATATCGTCAATTGTATTGCTACACATCACGTAAGTGTGCCGGATTCCTATAACAGAACCTTTCTTAAGGGAAATTCTAAGGGATTTTTCAAAAGATATGTTTCAGGTTCATGCCTTCGGGAGATTCGAAGAAGAAATCGAAATCCCAAGGACGGCCAGACGATGGACACAGTAAGCTTCTGTCTGGACAGCTAAGCCTTAAATACGGATCTCAATAACGGAAACAATTTGGCAATAAGAAAGTACATGTAGATTTATTTTTTGGATTTCCAAGACAAAACCATTATCGAACCATGCACCGAGGACACCAGTAGTAGAAGCAGTTCAGCAGCAACATCCTGCAGCGTCCGCAGAGTTGTGACCTTTCACTCCCTCAATTAGAGTTGTGATCTTCCCCTCCCACAATAAGTGTTATGACCTCCCACTCACTCAATAAGAGTTGTGACCTTCCACTCCCTCAATTAGAGTTGTGACCCCCCACTCCCTCAATAGGTGTTACGACCTCCCACTCTCTCAATAAGTGTTATGACCCCCCACTTCCTCAATAAGTTTTATGACCTTTCACTCCCTCAATTAGAGTTGTTACCTCCCACTCCCCAGCAAAAGTTAATAGGAGTTTTGACCTTCCGCTCCCTCAATAAGAGTTGTGACCTTCCACTCCCTTAATAAGAGCTGTGACCTTACACTCCCTCAATAAGAGTTGTGACCTTCCCCTTCTTTAATACGAGTTGTGACCTTCCAATCCCTGAATAAGAGTTGTGACCTCCCACTCCCCCAATAAGAGTTAATAGAAGTTGTGACCTCCCACTCCCTCAGTAAGAGTTGTGACCTCCCACTCCATCAATAAAAGTTATGACCTTCCACTCACTCATTAAGAGTTGTGACCTTCCACTCCCTCAATAAGAGTTGTGACCTCTCACTCCCTCAAAAAGAGTTGTGATCTTTCACTCACTCAATAAGAGTTGTGACCTCGTATTCCCTCAATAAGAGCTGTGACCTTACACTCCCTCAATAAGAGTTGTGACCTTACACTCCCTCAATCAGAGTTGTGACCTTCCACTCCCTCAATAAGAGTTGTGACCTTCCGCTCACTAAGTAAGAGTTGTGACCCCCACTCCCTCAATACGTGTTATGACCTCCCACTCCCTCAATAAGAGTTGTGACCTTTCTCTCCCTCAATAAGTGTTATGACCTCCCACTCCCTCAATAAGAGTTGTGACCTTCCGCTCCCTCAATAAGAGTTGTGACCTTCCGCTCTCTAAATAAGGGTTGAGACCCCCCACTCCCTCAATAGGTGTTATGACCTCCCACTCTCTCAATAAGTGTTATGACCCCCCACTCCCTCAATAAGTTTTATGACCTCCCACTCCCTCGATAAGAGTTGTGACCTTTCACTCCCTCAATTAGAGTTGTTACCTCCCACTCCCCAGCAAAAGCTAATAGGAGTTTTGACCTTCCGCTCCCTCAATAAGAGTTGTGACCTTCCACTCCCTTAATAAGAGCTGTGACCTTACACTCCCTCAATAAGAGTTGTGAACTTCCCCTTCTTTAATACGAGTTGTGACCTTCCAATCCCTGAATAAGAGTTGTGACCTCCCACTCCCCCAATAAGAGTTAATAGAAGTTGAGACCTTCCGCTCCCTCAATAAAAGTTGTGACCTTCCACTCCACCATTAAGAGTTGTGACCTCCCACTCCCTCAGTAAGAGCTGTGACCTCCCACTCCATCAATAAAAGTAATGACCTTCCACTCCCTCATTAAGAGTTGTGACCTCGTATTCCCTCAATAAGAGTTGTGACCTCTCACTCCCTCAATAAGAGTTGTGATCTTTCACTCACTCAATAAGAGTTGTGACCTCGTATTCCCTCAATAAGAGCTGTGACCTTACACTCCCTCAATAAGAGTTGTGACTTTACACTCCCTCAATCAGAGTTGTGACCTTCCACTCCCTCAAAAAGAGTTGTGACCTCGTACTCCCTCAATAAGAGTTGTGACCTTCCGCTCTCTAAATAAGAGTTGTGACCCCCACTCCCTCAATAAGTGTTATGACCTCCCACTCCCTCAATAAGAGTTGTGACCTTTCTCTCCCTCAATAAGTGTTATGACCTCCCACTCCCTCAATAAGAGTTGTGACCTTCCGCTCCCTCAATAAGAGTTGTGACCTTCCGCTCTCTAAATAAGAGTTGTGACCCCCCACTCCCTCAATAGGTGTTATGACCTCTCACTCTCTCAATAAGTGTTAATACCCCCCATTCCCTCAATAAGTTTTATGACCTCCCACTCCCTCGATAAGAGTTGTGACCTCCCACTCCATCAATAAAAGTTATGACCTTCCACTCCCTCATTAAGAGTTGTGACCTTCCACTCCCTCAATAAGAGTTGTGACCTTACACTCCCTCAATAAGAGTTGTGATCTTTCACTCACTCAATAAGAGTTCTGACCTCGTATTCCCTCAATAAGAGTTGTGACCTCTCACTCCCTCAATAAGAGTTGTGATCTTTCACTCACTCAATAAGAGTTGTGACCTCGTATTCCTTCAATAAGAGATGTGACCTTTCACTCCCTCAATAAGTGTTATGACCTCCCACTCCCTCAATACGAGTTGTGACCTTCCACTCCCGCAATAAGAGTTGTGACCCTCCACTCACGCAATAAGAGCTGTGACCTTCCACTCCCTCAATAAGAGTTGTGACCTTCCGCTACCTCAATTAGAGTTGTCACCCCCCAATCCCTCAATAAGTGTTATGACCTCCCACTCTCTCAATAAGTGTTATGACCTCCGACTCCCTCAATAAGTGTTATGACCTCCAACTCTCTCAATAAGAGTTGTGACCCCCCACTCCCTCAATAAGTGTTATGACCTCCCGCTCCCTCAATAAGTGTTATGACCTCCCACTCCCTCAATTAGAGTCGTGACCTCCTACTCCCTCAATAAGAGTTGTGACCTTCCGCTCCCGCAATAAGAGTTAATAGAAGTTGAGACCTTCGACTACCTCAATAAGAGTTTTGACCTTCCACTCCCTCAATAAGATTTGTGATCTTTCACTCACTCAAAAAGTGTTGTGACCTCCTATTTCCTCAATAAGAGTTGTGACCTTCCTCTCCCTCAATCAGAGCTATGACCTCCCACTCCCTCAATAAGAGTTAATAGAAGTTGTGACCTTTCACTCCCTCAATAAGTGTTGTGACCTTCCACTCCCTCATTAAGAGTTGTGACCTCGTACTCCCTCAATAAGAGTTGTGACCTCCCACTCCCTCAGTAAGAGTTGTGACCTCCACTCCCTCAATACGAGTTGTCACCTACTACTCCCTCAATAAGAGTTGTGTCCTTCCACTCCCTCAATCAGAGTTGTGACCTCCCACTCCCTCAATAAGAGTTGTGACCTCGTACTCCCTCAATAAGAGTTGTGACCTCGTACTCCCTCAATAAGAGTTGTGACCTTCCCCTCCTTTAATACGAGTTGTGACATTCTATTCCCTCAATAAGTGTTGTGATATTCTATTCCCTCAATAAGAGTTGTGACCTTCCACTTCCTCAATACGAGTTGTGACCTTCCACTCCCGCAATAAGAGTTGTGACCTTCCACTCACGCAATAAGAGCTGTGACCTTCCACTCCCTCAATAAGAGTTGTGACCTTCCACTCCATCAATAAGAGTTAATAGAAGTTGAGACCTTCCACTCCCTCAATAAGAGTTGTGACCTTCCGCTACCTCAATTAGAGTTGTGACCCCCCAATCCCTCAATAAGTGTTATGACCTCCCACTCTCTCAATAAGTGTTATGACCTCCGACTCCCTCAATAAGTGTTATGACCTCCAACTCTCTCAATAAGTGTTGTGACCCCCCACTCCCTCAATAAGTGTTATGACCTCCCGCTCCCTCAATAAGTGTTATGACCTCCCACTCCCTCAATTAGAGTTGTGACCTCCTACTCCCTCAATAAGAGTTGTGACCTTCCGCTCCCGCAATAAGAGTTAATAGAAGTTGAGACCTTCGACTAACTCAATAAGAGTTTTGACCTTCCACTCCCTCAATGAGATTTGTGATCTTTCACTCACTCAAAAAGTGTTGTGACCTCCTATTTCCTCAATAAGAGTTGTGACCTTCCTCTCCCTCAATCAGAGCTATGACCTCCCACTCCCTCAATAAGAGTTAATAGAAGTTATGACCTTTCATTCCCTCAATAAGTGTTGTGACCTTCCACTCCCTCATTAAGAGTTGTGACCTCGTACTCCCTCAATAAGAGTTGTGACCTCCCACTCCCTCAGTAAGAGTTGTGACCTCCACTCCCTCAATACGAGTTGTCACCTACTACTCCCTCAATAAGAGTTGTGTCCTTCCACTCCCTCAATCAGAGTTGTGACCTCCCACTCCCTCAATAAGAGTTGTGACCTCGTACTCCCTCAATAAGAGTTGTGACCTTCCCCTCCTTTAATACGAGTTGTGACCTTCCACTCCCTCAATAAGATTTGTGATCTTTCACTCACTCAATAAGTGTTGTGACCTCGTATTTCCTCAATAAGAGTTACTAGATGTTGTAACCTTCCACTCCCTCAATGAAAGTTGTGACCTTCCACTCCCTCATTAAGAGTTGTGACCTCGTCCTCCCTCAATAAGAGTTGTGACCTCCACTCCCTCAATAGGATTTGTGACCTTCCACTCCCTCAATAAGAGTTGTGACCTTCCACTCCATCATTAAATGTTGTCACATTCTATTCCCTCAATAAGAGTTGTGAACTCCTACTCCCTCAATAAGAGTTGTGACCTTCCGCTCTCTAAATAAGAGTTGTGACCCCCCACTCCCTCAATAAGTGTTATAACCTCCCACTTCCTCAATAAGAGTTGTGACCTTCCACTCCATCATTAAATGTTGTCACATTCTATTCCCTCAATAAGAGTTGTGAACTCCTACTCCCTCAATAAGAGTTGTGACCTTACGCTCTCTAAATAAGAGTTGTGACCCCCCACTCCCTCAATAAGTGTTATAACCTCCCACTTCCTCAATAAGAGTTGTGACCTTTCACTCCCTCAATAAGTGTTATGACCTCCCACTCCCTCAATAAGAGTTGTGAACTTCCGCTCCCTCAATAAGAGTTGTGACCTTCCGATCTCTAAAAAAGAGTTGTGACCTCGTATTTCCTCAATAAGAGTTGTGACCTTACACTCCCTCAATAAGAGTTGTGACCTTACACTCCCTCAATAAGAGTTGTGACCTTACACTCCCTCAATAAGAGTTGTGAACTCCTACTCCCAGTTGTGACCCCCGACTCCCTCAATAAGTGTTATGACCCCCCACTCCCACAATAAGAGTTGTGACCTTTCACTCCCTCAATAAGTGTTGTGACCTTCCACTCCCTCAATAAGAGTTGTGACCTTCCGCTCTCTAAATAAGAGTTGTTAACCCCCACTCCCTCAATAAGTGTTATGGCCTCCCACTCCCTCAATAAGAGTTGTTACCTTTATATCCCTCAATAAGTGTTATGACCTCCCACTCCCTCAATAAGAGTTGTGACCTTCCGGTCCCTCAATAAGAGTTGTGACCTTCCGCTCTCTAAATAAGAGTTGTGACCCCCCACTCCCTCAATAAGTGTTATGACCTTCCACTCCCTCAATAAGAGTTGTGAACTCCTACTCCCTCAATAAAAGTTGTGACTTTCCGCTCTCTAAATAAGAGTTGTGACCCCCCACTCCCACAATAAGAGTTGTGACCTCCTACTCCCTCAATAAGAGTTGTGACCTTCCACTCCCTCAATAAGAGTTGTGAAATCCTAGTCCCTCAATAAGAGTTGTGACCTTCCCCTCCCTCAATAAGTGATGTGACATTCTATTCCCTCAATAAGAGTTGTGACCTTCCGCTCCCTCAATAAGAGTTGTGACATTCCACTTCCTCAATACGAGTTGTTACCTTCCACTCCCGCAATAAGAGTTGTGACCCTCCACTCACGCAATAAGAGCTGTGACCTTCCACTCCCTCAATAAGAGTTGTGACCTTCCACTCCATCAATAAGAGTTAATAGAAGTTGAGACCTTCCACTCCCTCAATAAGAGTTGTGACCTTCCGCTACCTCAATTAGAGTTGTGACCCCCCAATCCCTCAATAAGTGTTATGACCTCCCACTCTCTCAATAAGTGTTATGACCTCCGACTCCCTCAATAAGTGTTATGACCTCCAACTCTCTCAATAAGAGTTGTGACCCCCCACTCCCTCAATAAGTGTTATGACCTCCCGCTCCCTCAATAAGTGTTATGACCTCCCACTCCCTCAATTAGAGTCGTGACCTCCTACTCCCTCAATAAGAGTTGTGACCTTCCGCTCCCGCAATAAGAGTTAATAGAAGTTGAGACCTTCGACTACCTCAATAAGAGTTTTGACCTTCCACTCCCTCAATAAGATTTGTGATCTTTCACTCACTCAAAAAGTGTTGTGACCTCCTATTTCCTCAATAAGAGTTGTGACCTTCCTCTCCCTCAATCAGAGCTATGACCTCCCACTCCCTCAATAAGAGTTAATAGAAGTTGTGACCTTTCACTCCCTCAATAAGTGTTGTGACCTTCCACTCCCTCATTAAGAGTTGTGACCTCGTACTCCCTCAATAAGAGTTGTGACCTCCCACTCCCTCAGTAAGAGTTGTGACCTCCACTCCCTCAATACGAGTTGTCACCTACTACTCCCTCAATAAGAGTTGTGTCCTTCCACTCCCTCAATCAGAGTTGTGACCTCCCACTCCCTCAATAAGAGTTGTGACCTCGTACTCCCTCAATAAGAGTTGTGACCTCGTACTCCCTCAATAAGAGTTGTGACCTTCCCCTCCTTTAATACGAGTTGTGACATTCTATTCCCTCAATAAGTGTTGTGATATTCTATTCCCTCAATAAGAGTTGTGACCTTCCACTTCCTCAATACGAGTTGTGACCTTCCACTTCCGCAATAAGAGTTGTGACCTTCCACTCACGCAATAAGAGCTGTGACCTTCCACTCCCTCAATAAGAGTTGTGACCTTCCACTCCATCAATAAGAGTTGTGACATTCCACACCCACAATAAGAGTTGTGACCTTCCACTCCCACAATAAGAGCTGTGACCTCCCACTCCCTCAATAAGAGCTGTGACCTCGTACTTCCTCAATAAGAGTTGACCTCCCACTCCCTCAGTAAGAGTTGTGACCTTCCCCTCCTTAAATACGAGTTGTGACCTTCCACTCCCTCAATAAGATTTGTGATCTTTCACTCACTCAATAAGTGTTGTGACCTCGTATTTCCTGAATAAGAGTTGTGACCTCCTACTCCCTGAATAAGAGTTGTGACCTTCCACTCCCGCAATAAGAGTTAATAGATGTTGAGACCTTCGACTCCCTCAATAAGAGTTTTGACCTTCCACTCCATCAATAAGATTTGTGATCTTTCACTCACTCAAAAAGTGTTGTGACCTGGTATTTCCTCAATAAGAGTTGTGACCTCCCACTCCCTTAATGAGAGTTGTGACCTCGTACTCCCTCAATAAGAGTTGTGACCTCCACTCCCTCAATACGAGTTGTGACCTCCTACTCCCTCAATAAGAGTTGTGACCTTCCACTCCCTCAATAAGAGTTGTGACCTTCCACTCCATCATTAAATGTTGTCACATTCTATTCCCTCAATAAGAGTTGTGACCTTCCACTCCCGCAATAAAAGTTGTGACCATCCACTCCCGCAATAAGAGCTGTGACCTTCCACTCTCTCAATAAGAGCTGTGACCTTCCACTCCCGCAATAAGAGCTGTGACCTTCTACTCCCGCAATAAGAGTTCTGACATTCCACACCCACAATAAGAGTTGTGACCATCCACTCCCTCAATAAGAGCTGTGACCTTCCACTCCCTCAATAAGAGTTGTGACCTTCCACTCCATCATTAAATGTTGTCACATTCTATTCCCTCAATAAGAGTTGTGACCTTCCACTCCCTCAATAAGAGTTGTGACCTTCCACTCCCGCAATAAGAGCTGTGACCTTCCACTCTCTCAATAAGAGTTGTGACCTTCCACTCCCTCAATAAGAGTTGTGACCTTCCACTCCCGCAATAAGAGTTGTGACCTTCCACTCCCGCAATAAGAGTTGTGACCTTCCACTCCCGCAATAAGAGCTGTGACCTTCCACTCCCTCAATAAGATTTGTGATCTTTCACTCACTCAATAAGTGTTGTGACCTCGTATTTCCTCAATAAGAGTTACTAGATGTTGTGACCTTCCACTCCCTCAAAATTTTTTGTGACCTTCCACTCCCTCATTAAGAGTTGTGACCTCGTACTCCCTCAATAAGAGTTGTGACCTCCACTCCCTCAATACGAGTTGTGACCTCCTACTCCCTCAATAAGAGTTGTAACCTTCCACTCCCTCAATAAGGGTTGTGACCTTCCACTGCATCATTAAATGTTGTCACATTGTATTCCCTCAATAAGAGTTAATAGAAGTTTTGACCTTCCACTCCCTCAATAAAAGTTGTGAGCTCGTACTCTCTCAATAAGAGTTAATAGAAGTTGTGACCTTTCACTCCCTCAATAAAAGGTGTGACCTTCCACTCCCTCATTAAGAGTTGTGACCTCGTACTCCCTCAATAAGAGTTGTGACCTCGTACTCCCTCAGTAAGAGTTGTGACCTTCCCCTCCTTTAATACGAGTTGTGACCTTCGACTCCCTCAATAAGATTTGTGATCTTTCACTCACTCAATAAGTGTTGTGACCTCGTATTTCCTCAATAAGAGTTACTAGATGTTGTGACCTTCCACTCCCTCAATTTTTTTTGTGACCTTCCACTCCCTCATTAAGAGTTGTGACCTCGTACTCCCTCAATAAGTGTCGTGACCTCCACTCCCTCAATACGAGTTGTGACCTCACACTCCCGCAATAAGAGTTGTCACCTTCCACTCACTCAATAAGTGTTGTGACCTCGTATTTCCTGAATAAGAGTTGTGTCCTCCTACTCCCTCAATAAGAGTTGTGACCTTCCACTCCCGCAATAAGAGTTAATAGATGTTGAGAGCTTCGACTCCCTCAATAAGAGTTTTGACCTTCCACTCCATCAATAAGATTTGTGATCTTTCACTCACTCAAAAAGTGTTGTGACCTGGTATTTCCTCAATAAGGGTTGTGACCTTCCACTCGCTCAATGAGAGTTGTGACCTCGTACTCCCTCAATAAGAGTTGTGACCTCCACTCCCTCAATACGAGTTGTGACCTCCTACTCCCTCAATAAGAGTTGTGACCTTCCACTCCCTCAATAAGAGTTGTGACCTTCCACTCCATCATTAAATGTTGTCACATTCTATTCCCTCAATAAGAGTTGTGACCTTCCACTCCCGCAATAAGAGTTGTGACCTTCCACTCCCGCAATAAGAGCTGTGACCTTCCACTCTCTCAATAAGAGTTGTGACCTTCCACTCCCGCAATAAGAGCTGTGATCTTTCACTCACTCAATAAGTGTTGTGACCTCGTATTTCCTCAATAAGAGTTACTAGATGTTGTGACCTTCCACTCCCTCAAATTTTTTTCTGACCTTCCACTCCCTCATTAAGAGTTGTGACCTCGTACTCCCTCAATAAGGGTTGTGACCTTCCACTGCATCATTAAATGTTGTCACATTGTATTCCCTCAATAAGAGTTAATAGAAGTTTTGACCTTCCACTCCCTCAATAAAAGTTGTGAGCTCGTACTCTCTCAATAAGAGTTAATAGAAGTTGTGACCTTTCACTCCCTCAATAAAAGGTGTGACCTTCCACTCCCTCATTAAGAGTTGTGACCTCGTACTCCCTTAATAAGAGTTGTGACCTCGTACTCCCTCAGTAAGAGTTGTGACCTTCCCCTCCTTTAATACGAGTTGTGACCTTCGACTCCCTCAATAAGATTTGTGATCTTTCACTCACTCAATAAGTGTTGTGACCTCGTATTTCCTCAATAAGAGTTACTAGATGTTGTGACCTTCCACTCCCTCAAAATTTTTTGTGACCTTCCACTCCCTCATTAAGAGTTGTGACCTCGTACTCCCTCAATACGAGTTGTGACCTCCTACTCCCTCAATAAGAGTTGTGACCTTCCACTCCCTCAATAAGAGTTGTGACCTTCCACTCCATCATTAAATGTTGTCACATTCTATTCCCTCAATAAGAGTTGTGACCTTCCACTCCCGCAATAAGAGTTGTGACCTTCCACTCCCGCAATAAGAGCTGTGACCTTCCACTCTCTCAATAAGAGCTGTGACCTTCCACTCCCGCAATAAGAGCTGTGACCTTCTACTCCCTCAATAAGAGTTGTGACATTCCACACCCACAATAAGAGTTGTGACCTTCCACTCCCACAATAAGAGCTGTGACCTTCCACTCCCTCAATAAGAGTTGTGACCTTCCACTCCATCATTAAATGTTGTCACATTCTATTCCCTCAATAAGAGTTGTGACCTTCCACTCCCTCAATAAGAGTTGTGACCTTCCACTCCCGCAATAAGAGCTGTGACCTTCCACTCTCTCAATAAGAGTTGTGACCTTCCACTCCCTCAATAAGAGTGGTGACCTCTTACATCCTCAATAAGAGTTGTGATCTTTCACTCACTCAATAAGAGTTGTGACTTCGTATTCCCTCAATAAGAGTTGTGACCTTACACTCCCTCAATAAGAGTTGTGACCTTACACTCCCTCAGTAAGAGTTGTGAACTCCTACTCCCTCAATAAGAGTTGTGACCTTCCGCTCTCTAAATAAGAGTTGTGAACCCCCACTCCCTCAATAAGTGTCATGACCTCCCTACCCCTCAATAAGAGTTGTGACCTTCCACTCCCTCAATAAGAGTTGTGACCTTCCACTCCCGCAATAAGAGTTGTGACCTTCCACTCCCGCAAGAAGAGCTGTGACCTTCTGCTCCCACAATAAGAGCTGTGACCTTCCACCCCCTCATAAGAGTTGTGACCTTCCACTCCCGCAATAAGAGCTGTGACCTTCCACTCACTCAATAAGTGTTGTGACCTCGTATTTCCTCAATAAGAGTTACTAGATGTTGTGACCTTCCACTCCCTCAAATTTTTTTCAGACCTTCCACTCCCTCATTAAGAGTTGTGACCTCGTACTCCCTCAATAAGGGTTGTGACCTTCCACTGCATCATTAAATGTTGTCACATTGTATTCCCTCAATAAGAGTTAATAGAAGTTTTGACCTTCCACTCCCTCAATAAAAGTTGTGAGCTCGTACTCTCTCAATAAGAGTTAATAGAAGTTGTGACCTTTCACTCCCTCAATAAAAGGTGTGACCTTCCACTCCCTCATTAAGAGTTGTGACCTCGTACTCCCTTAATAAGAGTTGTGACCTCGTACTCCCTCAGTAAGAGTTGTGACCTTCCCCTCCTTTAATACGAGTTGTGACCTTCGACTCCCTCAATAAGATTTGTGATCTTTCACTCACTCAATAAGTGTTGTGACCTCGTATTTCCTCAATAAGAGTTACTAGATGTTGTGACCTTCCACTCCCTCAAAATTTTTTGTGACCTTCCACTCCCTCATTAAGAGTTGTGACCTCGTACTCCCTCAATAAGAGTTGTGACCTCCACTCCCTCAATACGAGTTGTGACCTCCCACTCCCTCAATAAGAGTTTTGACCTTCCACCCCCTCATAAGAGTTGTGACCTTCCACACCCGCAATAAGAGCTGTGACCTTCCACTCCCTCAATAAGAGTGTGACCTTCCACTCCCGCAATAAGAGCTGTGACCTTCTGCTCCCACAATAAGAGCTGTGACCTTCCACTCCCTCATAAGAGTTGTGACCTTCCACTCCCGCAATAAGAGCTGTGACCTTCCACTCCCGCAATAAGAGTGTGACCTTCCACTCCCTCAATCAGAGTTGTGACCTCCCGCTCCCTCAATAAGAGTTAATAGAAGTTGTGACCTTTCACTCCCTCAATAAGAGATGTGACATTCCACTCCCTCATTAAGTGTTGTGACCTCGTACTCCCTCAATAAGAGTTGACCTCCCACTCCCTCAGTAAGAGTTCTGACCTTCCCCTCCTTAAATACGAGTTGTGACCTTCCACTCCCTCAATAAGATTTGTGATCTTTCACTCACTCAATAAGTGTTGTGACCTCGTATTTCCTGAATAAGAGTTGTGACCTTCTACTCCCTCAATAAGAGTTTTAACCTTCCACTCCCTCAATAAGAGTTGTGAAATCCTATTCCCTCAATAAGAGTTGTGACCTTCCGCTCCTTCAATAAGTGTTGTGACCTTCCCCTCCCTCAATAAGTGTTGTGACATTCTATTCCCTCAATAAGAGTTGTGACCTTCCGCTCCCTCAATAAGAGTTGTGACCTTCCACTCCCTCAATACGAGTTGTGACCTTCCACTCCCGCAATAAGAGTTGTGACCTTCCACTCACGCAATAAGAGCTGTGACCTTCCACTCCATCAATAAGAGTTGTGACCTTCCACTCCATCAATAAGAGTTAATAGAAGTTGAGACCTTCCACTCCCTCAATAACAGTTGTGACCTTTCTCTCCCTCAATAAGTGTTATGACCTCCCACTCCCTCAATAAGTTTTGTGATATTCCGCTCCCTCAATAAGAGTTGTGACCTTCCGCTCTCTAAATGAGAGTTGTGACCCCCCACTCCCTCAATAAGTGTTATGACCTTCCACTCCCTCAATAAGAGTTGTGAACTCCTACTCCCTCAATAAGAGTTGTGACCTTCCGCTCTCTAAATAAGAGTTGTGACCCCCCACTCCCGCAATAAGAGTTGTGACCTCCTACTCCCTCAATAAGAGTTGTGACCTTCCACTCCCTCAATAAGGGTTGTGACCTTCCACTGCATCATTAAATGTTGTCACATTGTATTCCCTCAATAAGAGTTGTGCCCTCTCACTCCCTCAATAAGAGTTGTGATCTTTCACTCACTCAATAGGAGTTGTGACCTCGTATTCCCTCAATAAGAGTTGTGACCTTACACTCCCTCAATAAGAGTTGTGACCTTACACTCCCTCAATCAGAGTGGTGACGTTCCACTCCCTCAAAAAGAGTTGTGACCTCGTACTCCCTCAATAAGAGTTGACCTCCCAATCCCTCAGTAAGAGTTGTGACCTTCCCCTCCTTTATTCCGATTTGTGACCTTCCAATCCCTCAAAAAGTGTTATGATCTCCCACTCCCACAATAAGAAATGTGACCTTTCACTCCCTCAATAAGTGTTGTGACCTTCCACTCCCTCAATAAGAGTGGTGACCTCTTACATCCTCAATAAGAGTTGTGATCTTTCACTCACTCAATAAGAGTTGTGACTTCGTATTCCCTCAATAAGAGTTGTGACCTTACACTCCCTCAATAAGAGTTGTGACCTTACACTCCCTCAGTAAGAGTTGTGAACTCCTACTCCCTCAATAAGAGTTGTGACCTTCCGCTCTCTAAATAAGAGTTGTGACCCCCCACTCCCTCAATAAGTGTTATGACCTCCCACTCCCTCAATAAGAGTTGTGACCTTTCACTCCCTCAATAAGCGTTATGACCTCCCAGTGCCTCAATAAGAGCTGTGACCTTCCGCTCCCTCAATAAGAGTTGTGACCTTGCGCCCTCTAAATAAGAGTTGTGACCCCCCACTCCCTCAATAAGTGTTATGACCTCCCACTCCCACAATAAGACTTGTGACCTTTCACTCTCTCAATAAGTGTTGTGACCTTCCACTCCCTCAATAAGAGTTGTGAACTTCCGCTCTCTAAATAAGAGTTGTGACCCCCCACTCCCGCAATAAGAGTTCTGACCTCCTACTCCCTCAATAAGAGTTGTAACCTTCCACTCCCTCAATAAGAGTTGTGAAATCCTAGTCCCTCAATAAGACTTGTGACCTTCCGCTCCCTCATTAAGAGTTGTGACCTTCCCCTCCCTCAATAAGTGTTGAGACATTCTATTCCCTCAATAAGAGTTGTGACCTTCCGCTCCCTCAATAAGAGTTGTGACCTTCCACTCCCTCAATACGAGTTGTGACCTTCCACTCCCGCAATAAGAGTTGTGACCTTCCACTCACGCAATAAGAGCTGTGACCTTCCACTCCTTCAATAAGAGTTGTGACCTTCCACTCCATGAATAAGAGTTAATAGAGGTTGAGACCTTCCACTCCCTCAATAAGAGTTGTGACCTTTCTCTCCCTCAGTAAGTGTTATGACCTCCCACCCCCTCAATAAGATTTGTGATATTCCGCTCCCTCAATAAGAGTTGTGACCTTCCGCTCTCTAAATAAGAGTTGTGACCCCCCACTCCCTCAATAAGTGTGAGGACCTTCCACTCCCTCAATAAGAGTTGTGACCTTCCGCTCTCTAAATAAGAGTTGTGACCCCCCACTGCCGCAATAAGAGTTGTGACCTCCTACTCCCTCAATAAGAGTTGTAACCTTCCACTCCCTCAATAAGAGTTGTGAAATCCTAGTCCCTCAATAAGAGTTGTGACCTTCCGCTCCCTCAATAAGAGTTGTGACCTTCCCCTCCCTCAATAAGTGTTGTGACATTCTATTCCCTCAATAAGAGTTGTGACCTTCCGCTCCCTGAATAAGAGTTGTGACCTTCCACTCCCTCAATACGAGTTGTGACCTTCCACTCCATCAATAAGAGTTAATAGAAGTTGAGACCTTCCACTCCCTCAAGAAGAGTTGTGACCTTCCGCTCTCTAAATAAGAGTTGTGACCCCCAACTCCCTCAATAAGTGTTATGACCTCCCACTCCCACAATAAGTGTTATGACCTCCCACTCCCTCAATAAGATTTGTGATATTCCGCTCCCTCAATAAGAGTTGTGACCTTCCGCTCTCTAAATAAGAGTTGTGACCCCCCACTCCCTCAATAAGTGTTATGACCTCCCACTCCCTCAATAAGATTTGTGATATTCCGCTCCCTCAATAAGAGTTGTGACCTTCCGCTCTCTAAATAAGAGTTGTGACCCCCCACTCCCTCAATAAGTGTTATGACCTTCCACTCCCTCAATAAGAGTTGTGAACTCCTACTCCCTCAATAAGAGTTGTGACCTTCCGCTCTCTAAATAAGAGTTGTGACCCCCCACTCCCTCAATAAGAGTTGTGAGCTCCTACTCCCTCAATAAGAGTTGTAACCTTCCACTCCCTCAATAAGAGTTGTGAAATCCTAGTCCCTCAAAAGGAGTTGTGACCTTCCGCTCCCTCAATAAGAGTTGTGACCTTCCCCTCCCTCAATAAGTGTTGTGACATTCTATTCCCTCAATAAGACTTGTGACCTTCCGCTCCCTCAATAAGAGTTGTGACCTTCCACTCCCTCAATACGAGTTGTGACCTTCCACTCCCGCAATAAGAGTTGTGACCTTTCTCTCCCTCAATAAGTGTTATGACCTCCCACTCCCTCAGTAAGAGTTGTGACCTTCCACTCCATCAATAAGAGTTAATAGAAGTTGAGACCTTCCACTCCCTCAATAAGAGTTGTGACCTTCCGCCCCCTCAATTAGAGTTGTGACCCCCCAGTCCCTCAATAAGTGTTATGACCTCCCACTCCCTCAATAAAAGTTGTGACCTTCCACTCCCTCCTTAAGAGTTGTGACCTCGTACTCCCTCAATAAGAGTTGTGACCTCCAATCCCTCAATAAGAGTTGTGACCTTACACTCCCTCAATGAGAGTTGTGACCTCGTACTCCCTCAATAAGAGTTGTGACCTCCACTCCCTCAATACGAGTTGTGACCTCCTACTCCCTCAATAAGAGTTGTGACCTTCCACTCCCTCAATAAGAGTTGTGACCTTCCACTCCATCATTAAATGTTGTCGCATTCTATTCCCTCAATAAGAGTTGTGACCTTCCACTCCCGCAATAAGAGTTGTGACCTTCCACTCCCGCAATAAGAGCTGTGACCTTCCACTCTCTCAATAAGAGCTGTGACCTTCCACTCCCGCAATAAGAGCTGTGACCTTCTACTCCCTCAATAAGAGTTGTGACATTCCACACCCACAATAAGAGTTGTGACCTTCCACTCCCACAATAAGAGCTGTGACCTTCCACTCCCTCAATAAGAGTTGTGACCTTCCACTCCATCATTAAATGTTTTCACATTCTATTCCCTCAATAAGAGTTGTGACCTTCCACTCCCTCAATAAGAGTTGTGACCTTCCACTCCCGCAATAAGAGCTGTGACCTTCCACTCTCTCAATAAGAGTTGTGACCTTCCACTCCCTCAATAAGAGTGGTGACCTCTTACATCCTCAATAAGAGTTGTGATCTTTCACTCACTCAATAAGAGTTGTGACTTCGTATTCCCTCAATAAGAGTTGTGACCTTACACTCCCTCAATAAGAGTTGTGACCTTACACTCCCTCAGTAAGAGTTGTGAACTCCTACTCCCTCAATAAGAGTTGTGACCTTCCGCTCTCTAAATAAGAGTTGTGAACCCCCACTCCCTCAATAAGTGTTATGACCTCCCACCCCCTCAATAAGAGTTGTGACCTTCCACTCCCTGAATAAGAGTTGTGACCTTCTGCTCCCACAATAAGAGCTGTGACCTTCTGCTCCCACAATAAGAGCTGTGACCTTCCACCCCCTCATAAGAGTTGTGACCTTCCACTCCCGCAATAAGAGTTGTGACCTTCCACTCCCGCAATAAGAGCTGTGACCTTCCACTCCCGCAATAAGAGTTGTGACCTTCCACTCCATCAATAAGAGTTGTGACCTTCCACTCCCGCAATAAGAGCTGTGACCTTCCACTCACTCAATAAGTGTTGTGACCTCGTATTTCCTCAATAAGAGTTACTAGATGTTGTGACCTTCCACTCCCTCAAATTTTTTTCTGACCTTCCACTCCCTCATTAAGAGTTGTGACCTCGTACTCCCTCAATAAGAGTTGTGACCTCCACTCCCTCAATACGAGTTGTGACCTTCCACTCCCTCAATAAGAGTTGTGACCTTCCACTCCCTCAATAAGGGTTGTGACCTTCCACTGCATCATTAAATGTTGTCACATTGTATTCCCTCAATAAGAGTTAATAGAAGTTTTGACCTTCCACTCCCTCAATAAAAGTTGTGAGCTCGTACTCTCTCAATAAGAGTTAATAGAAGTTGTGACCTTTCACTCCCTCAATAAAAGGTGTGACCTTCCACTCCCTCATTAAGAGTTGTGACCTCGTACTCCCTTAATAAGAGTTGTGACCTCGTACTCCCTCAGTAAGAGTTGTGACCTTCCCCTCCTTTAATACGAGTTGTGACCTTCGACTCCCTCAATAAGATTTGTGATCTTTCACTCACTCAATAAGTGTTGTGACCTCGTATTTCCTCAATAAGAGTTACTAGATGTTGTGACCTTCCACTCCCTCAAAATTTTTTGTGACCTTCCACTCCCTCATTAAGAGTTGTGACCTCGTACTCCCTCAATAAGAGTTGTGACCTCCACTCCCTCAATACGAGTTGTGACCTCCCACTCCCTCAATAAGAGCTGTGACCTTCTGCTCCCTCAATAAGAGTTTTGACCTTCCACCCCCTCATAAGAGTTGTGACCTTCCACACCCGCAATAAGAGCTGTGACCTTCCACTCCCTCAATAAGAGTGTGACCTTCCACTCCCGCAATAAGAGCTGTGACCTTCTGCTCCCACAATAAGAGCTGTGACCTTCCACTCCCTCATAAGAGTTGTGACCTTCCACTCCCGCAATAAGAGCTGTGACCTTCCACTCCCGCAATAAGAGTGTGACCTTCCACTCCCTCAATCAGAGTTGTGACCTCCCGCTCCCTCAATAAGAGTTAATAGAAGTTGTGACCTTTCACTCCCTCAATAAGAGATGTGACATTCCACTCCCTCATTAAGTGTTGTGACCTCATACTCCCTCAATAAGAGTTGACCTCCCACTCCCTCAGTAAGAGTTCTGACCTTCCCCTCCTTAAATACGAGTTGTGACCTTCCACTCCCTCAATAACATTTGTGCTCTTTCACTCACTCAATAAGTGTTGTGACCTCGTATTTCCTGAATAAGAGTTGTGACCTTCTACTCCCTCAATAAGAGTTTTAACCTTCCACTCCCTCAATAAGAGTTGTGAAATCCTATTCCCTCAATAAGAGTTGTGACCTTCCGCTCCTTCAATAAGTGTTGTGACCTTCCCCTCCCTCAATAAGTGTTGTGACATTCTATTCCCTCAATAAGAGTTGTGACCTTCCGCTCCCTCAATAAGAGTTGTGACCTTCCACTCCCTCAATACGAGTTGTGACCTTCCACTCCCGCAATAAGAGTTGTGACCTTCCACTCACGCAATAAGAGCTGTGACCTTCCACTCCATCAATAAGAGTTGTGACCTTCCACTCCATCAATAAGAGTTAATAGAAGTTGAGACCTTCCACTCCCTCAATAACAGTTGTGACCTTTCTCTCCCTCAATAAGTGTTATGACCTCCCACTCCCTCAATAAGTTTTGTGATATTCCGCTCCCTCAATAAGAGTTGTGACCTTCCGCTCTCTAAATGAGAGTTGTGACCCCCCACTCCCTCAATAAGTGTTATGACCTTCCACTCCCTCAATAAGAGTTGTGAACTCCTACTCCCTCAATAAGAGTTGTGACCTTCCGCTCTCTAAATAAGAGTTGTGACCCCCCACTCCCGCAATAAGAGTTCTGACCTCCTACTCCCTCAATAAGAGTTGTGACCTTCCACTCCCTCAATAAGGGTTGTGACCTTCCACTGCATCATTAAATGTTGTCACATTGTATTCCCTCAATAAGAGTTGTGCCCTCTCACTCCCTCAATAAGAGTTGTGATCTTTCACTCACTCAATAGGAGTTGTGACCTCGTATTCCCTCAATAAGAGTTGTGACCTTACACTCCCTCAATAAGAGTTGTGACCTTACACTCCCTCAATAAGAGTGGTGACGTTCCACTCCCTCAAAAAGAGTTGTGACCTCGTACTCCCTCAATAAGAGTTGACCTCCCAATCCCTCAGTAAGAGTTGTGACCTTCCCCTCCTTTATTCCGATTTGTGACCTTCCAATCCCTCAAAAAGTGTTATGATCTCCCACTCCCACAATAAGAGTTGTGACCTTTCACTCCCTCAATAAGTGTTGTGACCTTCCACTCCCTCAATAAGAGTGGTGACCTCTTACATCCTCAATAAGAGTTGTGATCTTTCACTCACTCAATAAGAGTTGTGACTTCGTATTCCCTCAATAAGAGTTGTGACCTTACACTCCCTCAATAAGAGTTGTGACCTTACACTCCCTCAGTAAGAGTTGTGAACTCCTACTCCCTCAATAAGAGTTGTGACCTTCCGCTCTCTAAATAAGAGTTGTGACCCCCCACTCCCTCAATAAGTGTTATGACCTCCCACTCCCTCAATAAGAGTTGTGACCTTTCACTCCCTCAATAAGCGTTATGACCTCCCAGTGCCTCAATAAGAGCTGTGACCTTCCGCTCCCTCAATAAGAGTTGTGACCTTGCGCCCTCTAAATAAGAGTTGTGACCCCCCACTCCCTCAATAAGTGTTATGACCTCCCACTCCCACAATAAGAGTTGTGACCTTTCACTCTCTCAATAAGTGTTGTGACCTTCCACTCCCTCAATAAGAGTTGTGAACTTCCGCTCTCTAAATAGGAGTTGTGACCCCCCACTCCCTCAATAAGTGTTATGACCTCCCACTCCCTCAATAAGATTTGTGATATTCCGCTCCCTCAATAAGAGTTGTGACCTTCCAGTCTCTAAATAAGAGTTGTGACCCCCCACTCCCTAAATAAGTGTTATGACCTTCCGCTCCCTCAATAAGAGTTGTGAACTCCTACTCCCTCAATAAGAGTTGTGACCTTCCGCTCTCTAAATAAGAGTTGTGACCCCCCACTCCCGCAATAAGAGTTCTGACCTCCTACTCCCTCAATAAGAGTTGTAACCTTCCACTCCCTCAATATAAGTTGTGAAATCCTAGTCCCTCAATAAGAGTTGTGACCTTCCGCTCCCTCATTAAGAGTTGTGACCTTCCCCTCCCTCAATAAGTGTTGTGACATTCTATTCCCTCAATACGAGTTCTGACCTTCCACTCCCGCAATAAGAGTTGTGACCTTCCACTCACGCAATAAGAGCTGTGAACTTCCACTCCATCAATAAGAGTTGCGACCTTCCACTCCATCAATAAGAGTTAATAGAAGTTGAGACCTTCCACTCCCTCAATAAAAGTTGTGACCTTTCTCTCCCTCAATAAGTGTTATGACCTCCCACTCCCTCAATAAGATTTGTGATATTCCGCTCCCTCAATAAGAGTTGTGACCTTCCGCTCTCTAAATAAGAGTTGTGACCCCCCACTCCCTCAATAAGTGTTATGACCTTCCACTCCCTCAATAAGAGTTGTGAACTCCTACTCCCTCAATAAGAGTTGTGACCTTCCGCTCTCTAAATAAGAGTTGTGACCCCCCACTCCCGCAATAAGAGTTCTGACCTTCCACTCCCTCAATAAGAGTTGTGAAATCCTAGTCCCTCAATAAGACTTGTGACCTTCCGCTCCCTCATTAAGAGTTGTGACCTTCCCCTCCCTCAATAAGTGTTGAGACATTCTATTCCCTCAATAAGAGTTGTGACCTTCCGCTCCCTCAATAAGAGTTGTGACCTTCCACTCCCTCAATACGAGTTGTGACCTTCCACTCCCGCAATAAGAGTTGTGACCTTCCACTCACGCAATAAGAGCTGTGACCTTCCACTCCTTCAATAAGAGTTGTGACCTTCCACTCCATGAATAAGAGTTAATAGAGGTTGAGACCTTCCACTCCCTCAATAAGAGTTGTGACCTTTCTCTCCCTCAGTAAGTGTTATGACCTCCCACTCCCTCAATAAGATTTGTGATATTCCGCTCCCTCAATAAGAGTTGTGACCTTCCGCTCTCTAAATAAGAGTTGTGACCCCCCACTCCCTCAATAAGTGTGAGGACCTTCCACTCCCTCAATAAGAGTTGTGACCTTCCGCTCTCTAAATAAGAGTTGTGACCCCCCACTCCCGCAATAAGAGTTGTGACCTCCTACTCCCTCAATAAGAGTTGTAACCTTCCACTCCCTCAATAAGAGTTGTGAAATCCTAGTCCCTCAATAAGAGTTGTGACCTTCCGCTCCCTCAATAAGAGTTGTGACCTTCCCCTCCCTCAATAAGTGTTGTGACATTCTATTCCCTCAATAAGAGTTGTGACCTTCCGCTCCCTGAATAAGAGTTGTGACCTTCCACTCCCTCAATACGAGTTGTGACCTTCCACTCCATCAATAAGAGTTAATAGAAGTTGAGACCTTCCACTCCCTCAAGAAGAGTTGTGACCTTCCGCTCTCTAAATAAGAGTTGTGACCCCCGACTCCCTCAATAAGTGTTATGACCTCCCACTCCCACAATAAGAGTTGTGACCTTTCACTCTCTCAATAAGTGTTGTGACCTTCCACTCCCTCAATAAGAGTTGTGAACTTCCGCTCTCTAAATAAGAGTTGTGACCCCCCGCTCCCTCAATAAGTGTTATGACCTCCCACTCCCTCAATAAGATTTGTGATATTCCGCTCCCTCAATAAGAGTTGTGACCTTCCGCTCTCTAAATAAGAGTTGTGACCCCCCACTCCCTCAATAAGTGTTATGACCTTCCACTCCCTCAAAAAGAGTTGTGACCTTTCACTCTCTCAATAAGTGTTGTGACCTTCCACTCCCTCAATAAGAGTTGTGAACTTCCGCTCTCTAAATAAGAGTTGTGACCCCCCACTCCCTCAATAAGTGTTATGACCTCCCACTCCCTCAATAAGATTTGTGATATTCCGCTCCCTCAATAAGAGTTGTGACCTTCCGCTCTCTAAATAAGAGTTGTGACCCCCCACTCCCTCAATAAGTGTTATGACCTTCCACTCCCTCAATAAGAGTTGTGAACTCCTACTCCCTCAATAAGAGTTGTGACCTTCCGCTCTCTAAATAAGAGTTGTGACCCCCCACTCCCTCAATAAGAGTTGTGAGCTCCTACTCCCTCAATAAGAGTTGTAACCTTCCACTCCCTCAATAAGAGTTGTGAAATCCTAGTCCCTCAAAAGGAGTTGTGACCTTCCGCTCCCTCAATAAGAGTTGTGACCTTCCCCTCCCTCAATAAGTGTTGTGACATTCTATTCCCTCAATAAGACTTGTGACCTTCCGCTCCCTCAATAAGAGTTGTGACCTTCCACTCCCTCAATACGAGTTGTGACCTTCCACTCCCGCAATAAGAGTTGTGACCTTTCTCTCCCTCAATAAGTGTTATGACCTCCCACTCCCTCAGTAAGAGTTGTGACCTTCCACTCCATCAATAAGAGTTAATAGAAGTTGAGACCTTCCACTCCCTCAATAAGAGTTGTGACCTTCCGCCCCCTCAATTAGAGTTTTGACCCCCCAGTCCCTCAATAAGTGTTATGACCTCCCACTCTCTCAATAAGTGTTATGACCTCCCACTCCTCCAATAAGTGTTATGACCTCCCGCTCCCTCAATAAGTGTTATGACCTCCCACTCCCTCAATTAGAGTTGTGACCTTCTACTCCCTCAATAAGAGTTGTGACCTTCCACTCCCTCAATCAGAGTTGTGACCTCCCACTCCCTCAATAAGAGTTAATAGAAGTTGTGACCTTTCACTCCGTCGATAAAAGTTGTGACCTTCCACTCCCTCAATAAGAGTTAATAAAAGTTGTGACCTCCTACTCCCTGAATAAGAGTTGTGACCTTCCACTCCCGCAATAAGAGTTAATAGAAGTTGAGACCTTCGACTCCCTCAATAAGAGTTTTGACCTTCCATTCCCTCAGTAAGATTTGTGATCTTTCACTCACTCAAAAAGTGTTGTGACCTCGTATTTCCTCAATAAGAGTTGTGACCTTCCACTCCCTCAATCAGAGTTGTGACCTCCCGCTCCCTCAATAAGAGTTAATAGAAGTTGTGACCTTTCACTACCTCAATAAAAGTTGTGACCTCGTACTCCCTCAATAAGAGTTGACCTCCCACTCACTCAATAAGAGTTGTGACCTTCCCCTCCTTTTATACGAGTTGTGACCTTCCACTCCCTCAATAAGATTTGTGATCTTTCACTCACTCGTATTTCCTCAATAAGAGTTGTGACCTTCCACTCCCTCAATCAGAGTTATGACCTCCCACTCCCTCAATAAGAGTTAATAGAAGTTGTGACCTTCCACTCCCTCATGAAGAGTTGTGACCTCGTACTCCCTCAATAACAGTTGTGACCTCCCACTCCCTCAGTAAGAGTTGTGACCTCCACTCCCTCAATACGAGTTGTGACCTCCTACTCCCTCAATAAGAGTTGTGACCTTCCACTCCCTCAGTCAGAGTTTTGACCTCCCAATCCCTCAATAAGAGTTGTGACCTCGTACTCCCTCAATAAGAGTTGACCTCCCACTCCCTCAATAAGAGTTGTGACCTTCCCCTCCTTTAATACGATTTGTGACCTTCCACTACCTCAATAAGATTTGTGAACTTTCACTCACTCGTATTTCCTCAATAAGAGTTTTGACCTTCCCCTCCTTTAATACGATTTGTGACCTTCCACTCCCTCAATAAGATTTGTGATCTTTCACTCACTCGTATTTCCTCAATAAGAGTTTTGACCTTCCACTCCCTCAATCAGAGTTGAGACCTCCCACTCCCTCAATCAGAGTTAATAGAAGTTGTGACCTTTCACTCCCTCAATAAAAGTTGTGACCTTCAACTCCCTCATTAAGAGTTGTGACCTCGTACTCCCTCAATAAGAGTTGTGACCTCCCACTCCCTCAGTAAGAGTTGTGACCTCCACTCCCTCAATACGAGTTGTGACCTCCTACTCCCTCAATAAGAGTTGTGACCTTCCACTCCCTCAATCAGAGTTGTGAACTTCCACTCCCTCAAAAAGAGTTGTGACCTCGTACTCCCTCAATAAGAGTTGACCTCCCACTCCCTCAGTAAGACTTGTGACCTTCCCCTCCTTTAATACGAGTTGTGACCTTCCACTCCCTCAATAAAATTTGTGATTTTTCAATCACTCGTATTTCCTCAATAACAGTTGTGACCTTCCACTCCCTCAATCAGATTTGTAACCTCCCACTCCCTCCATAAGAGTTAATAGAAGTTGTGACCTTTCACTCCCTCAATAAAAGTTGTGACCTTCCACTCCCTCCTTAAGAGTTGTGACCTCGTACTCCCTCAATAAGAGTTGTGACCTCCAATCCCTCAATAAATGTTGTGACCTTACACTCCCTCAATCAGAATTGTGACCTTCCACTCCCTCAATAAGAGTTGTGACCTTCCCCTCCCTCAATAAGTGTTGTGACATTCTATTCCCTCAATAAGACTTGTGACCTTCCGCTCCCTCAATAAGAGTTGTGACCTTCCACTCCCTCAATACGAGTTGTGACCTTCCACTCCCGCAATAAGAGTTGTGACCTTTCTCTCCCTCAATAAGTGTTATGACCTCCCACTCCCTCAGTAAGAGTTGTGACCTTCCACTCCATCAATAAGAGTTAATAGAAGTTGAGACCTTCCACTCCCTCAATAAGAGTTGTGACCTTCCGCTACCTCAATTAGAGTTGTGACCCCCCAATCCCTCAATAAGTGTTATGACCTCCCACTCTCTCAATAAGTGTTATGACCTCCAACTCCTCCAATAAGTGTTATGACCTCCCGCTCCCTCAATAAGTGTTATGACCTCCCACTCCCTCAATTAGAGTTGTGACCTTCTACTCCCTCAATAAGTGTTGTGACCTTCCACTCCCTCAATAAGAGTTGTGAACTTCCGCTCTCTAAATAAGAGTTGTGACCCCCCACTCCCTCAATAAGTGTTATGACCTCCCACTCCCTCAATAAGAGTTGTGAACTTCCGCTCTCTAAATAAGAGTTGTGACCCCCCACTCCCTCAATAAGTGTTATGACCTTCCACTCCCTCAATCAGAGTTGTAACCTCCCACTCCCTCAATAAGAGTTAATAGAAGTTGTGACCTTTCACTCCGTCGATAAAAGTTGTGACCTTCCACTCCCTCAATAAGAGTTAATAGAAGTTGTGACCTCCTACTCCCTCAATAAGAGTTGTGACCTTCCACTCCCGCAATAAGAGTTAATAGAAGTTGAGACCTTCGACTCCCTCAATAAGAGTTTTGACCTTCCATTCCCTCAGTAAGATTTGTGATCTTTCACTCACTCAAAAAGTGTTGTGACCTCGTATTTCCTCAATAAGAGTTGTGACCTTCCACTCCCTCAATCAGAGTTGTGACCTCCCGCTCCCTCAATAAGAGTTAATAGAAGTTGAGACCTTTCACTACCTCAATAAAAGTTGTGACCTCGTACTCCCTCAATAAGAGTTGACCTCCCACTCACTCAATAAGAGTTGTGACCTTCCCCTCCTTTTATACGAGTTGTGACCTTCCACTCCCTCAATAAGATTTGTGATCTTTCACTCACTCGTATTTCCTCAATAAGAGTTGTGACCTTCCACTCCCTCAATCAGAGTTGTGACCTCCCACTCCCTCAATAAGAGTTAATAGAAGTTGTGACCTTCCACTCCCTCATTAAGAGTTGTGACCTCGTACTCCCTCAATAAGAGTTGTGACCTCCCACTCCCTCAATAAGAGTTGTGACCTCCACTCCCTCAATACGAGTTGTGACCTCCTACTCCCTCAATAAGAGTTGTGACCTTCCACTCCCTCATTCAGAGTTTTGACCTCCCAATCCCTCAATAAGAGTTGTGACCTCGTACTCCCTCAATAAGAGTTGACCTCCCACTCCCTCAATAAGAGTTGTGACCTTCCCCTCCTTTAATACGATTTGTGACCTTCCACTCCCTCAATAAGATTTGTGATCTTTCACTCACTCGTATTTCCTCAATAAGAGTTGTGACCTTCCCCTCCTTTAATACGATTTCTGACCCTCCACTCCCTCAATAAGATTTGTGATCTTTCACTCACTCGTATTTCCTCAATAAGAGTTTTGACCTTCCACTCCCTCAATCAGAGTTGAGACCTCCCACTCCCTCAATAAGAGTTAATAGAAGTTGTGACCTTTCACTCCCTCAATAAAAGTTGTGACCTTCCACTCCCTCATTAAGAGTTGTGACCTCGTACTCCCTCAATAAGAGTTGTGACCTCCCACTCCCTCAGTAAGAGTTGTGACCTCCACTCCCTCAATAAGAGTTGTGACCTTCCACTCCCTCAGTCAGAGTTGTGACCTCCCACTCCCTCAATAAGAGTTGTGACCACGTACTCCGTCAATAAAAGTTGACCTCCCACTCCCTCAATAAGAGTTGTGACCTTCCCCTCCTTTAATACGATTTGTGACCTTCCACTCCCTCAATAAGATTTGTGATCTTTCACTCACTCGTATTTCCTCAATAAGTGTTATGACCTCCCATTCCCTCAATAAGATTTGTGATATTCCGCTCCCTCAATAAGAGTTGTGACCTTCCGCTCTCTCAATAAGAGTTGTGACCCCCGACTCCCTCAATAAGTGTTATGACCTCCCACTCTCTCAATAAGTGTTATGACCTCCAACTCCTCCAATAAGTGTTATGACCTCCCGCTCCCTCAATAAGTGTTATGACCTCCCACTCCCTCAAAAAGAGTTGTGATCTTTCACTCACTCAATAAGAGTTGTGACCTCGTATTCCCTCATTAAGAGCTGTGACCTTACACTCCCTCAATAAGAGTTGTGACCTTACACTCCCTCAATCAGAGTTGTGACCTTCCACTCCCTCAATAAGAGTTGTGACCTTCCCCTTCTTTAATACGAGTTGTTACCTTCTAATCCCTGAATAAGAGTTGTGACCTCCCACTCCCCCATCAGAGTTAATAGAAGTTGAGACCTTCCGCTCCCTCAATAAAAGTTGTGACCTTCCACTCCATCATTAAGAGTTGTGACCTCCCACTCCCTCAGTAAGAGTTGTGACCTCCCACTCCATCAATAAAAGTTATGACCTTCCACTTCCTCATTAAGAGTTGTGACCTCGTATTCCCTCAATAAGAGTTGTGACCTTCCACTCCCTCAATCAGAGTTGTGACCTCCCACTCCCTCAATAAGAGTTAATAGAAGTTGTGACCTTTCACTCCGTCGATAAAAGTTGTGACCTTCCACTCCCTCAATAAGAGTTAATAAAAGTTGTGACCTCCTACTCCCTCAATAAGAGTTGTGACCTTCCACTCCCGTAATAAGAGTTAATAGAAGTTGAGACCTTCGACTCCCTCAATAAGAGTTTTGACCTTCCATTCCCTCAGTAAGATTTGTGATCTTTCACTCACTCAAAAAGTGTTGTGACCTCGTATTTCCTCAATAAGAGTTGTGACCTTCCACTCCCTCAATCAGAGTTGTGACCTCCCGCTCCCTCAATAAGAGTTAATAGAAGTTGAGACCTTTCACTACCTCAATAAAAGTTGTGACCTCGTACTCCCTCAATAAGAGTTGACCTCCCACTCACTCAATAAGAGTTGTGACCTTCCCCTCCTTTTATACGAGTTGTGACCTTCCACTCCCTCAATAAGATTTGTGATCTTTCACTCACTCGTATTTCCTCAATAAGAGTTGTGACCTTCCACTCCCTCAATCAGAGTTATGACCTCCCACTCCCTCAATAAGAGTTAATAGAAGTTGTGACCTTCCACTCCCTCATGAAGAGTTGTGACCTCGTACTCCCTCAATAACAGTTGTGACCTCCCACTCCCTCAGTAAGAGTTGTGACCTCCACTCCCTCAATACGAGTTGTGACCTCCTACTCCCTCAATAAGAGTTGTGACCTTCCACTCCCTCAGTCAGAGTTTTGACCTCCCAATCCCTCAATAAGAGTTGTGACCTCGTACTCCCTCAATAAGAGTTGACCTCCCACTCCCTCAATAAGAGTTGTGACCTTCCCCTCCTTTAATACGATTTGTGACCTTCCACTACCTCAATAAGATTTGTGAACTTTCACTCACTCGTATTTCCTCAATAAGAGTTTTGACCTTCCCCTCCTTTAATACGATTTGTGACCTTCCACTCCCTCAATAAGATTTGTGATCTTTCACTCACTCGTATTTCCTCAATAAGAGTTTTGACCTTCCACTCCCTCAATCAGAGTTGAGACCTCCCACTCCCTCAATCAGAGTTAATAGAAGTTGTGACCTTTCACTCCCTCAATAAAAGTTGTGACCTTCAACTCCCTCATTAAGAGTTGTGACCTCGTACTCCCTCAATAAGAGTTGTGACCTCCCACTCCCTCAGTAAGAGTTGTGACCTCCACTCCCTCAATACGAGTTGTGACCTCCTACTCCCTCAATAAGAGTTGTGACCTTCCACTCCCTCAATCAGAGTTGTGAACTTCCACTCCCTCAAAAAGAGTTGTGACCTCGTACTCCCTCAATAAGAGTTGACCTCCCACTCCCTCAGTAAGACTTGTGACCTTCCCCTCCTTTAATACGAGTTGTGACCTTCCACTCCCTCAATAAAATTTGTGATTTTTCAATCACTCGTATTTCCTCAATAACAGTTGTGACCTTCCACTCCCTCAATCAGATTTGTAACCTCCCACTCCCTCCATAAGAGTTAATAGAAGTTGTGACCTTTCACTCCCTCAATAAAAGTTGTGACCTTCCACTCCCTCCTTAAGAGTTGTGACCTCGTACTCCCTCAATAAGAGTTGTGACCTCCAATCCCTCAATAAATGTTGTGACCTTACACTCCCTCAATCAGAATTGTGACCTTCCACTCCCTCAATAAGAGTTGTGACCTTCCCCTCCCTCAATAAGTGTTGTGACATTCTATTCCCTCAATAAGACTTGTGACCTTCCGCTCCCTCAATAAGAGTTGTGACCTTCCACTCCCTCAATACGAGTTGTGACCTTCCACTCCCGCAATAAGAGTTGTGACCTTTCTCTCCCTCAATAAGTGTTATGACCTCCCACTCCCTCAGTAAGAGTTGTGACCTTCCACTCCATCAATAAGAGTTAATAGAAGTTGAGACCTTCCACTCCCTCAATAAGAGTTGTGACCTTCCGCTACCTCAATTAGAGTTGTGACCCCCCAATCCCTCAATAAGTGTTATGACCTCCCACTCTCTCAATAAGTGTTATGACCTCCAACTCCTCCAATAAGTGTTATGACCTCCCGCTCCCTCAATAAGTGTTATGACCTCCCACTCCCTCAATTAGAGTTGTGACCTTCTACTCCCTCAATAAGTGTTGTGACCTTCCACTCCCTCAATAAGAGTTGTGAACTTCCGCTCTCTAAATAAGAGTTGTGACCCCCCACTCCCTCAATAAGTGTTATGACCTCCCACTCCCTCAATAAGAGTTGTGAACTTCCGCTCTCTAAATAAGAGTTGTGACCCCCCACTCCCTCAATAAGTGTTATGACCTTCCACTCCCTCAATCAGAGTTGTAACCTCCCACTCCCTCAATAAGAGTTAATAGAAGTTGTGACCTTTCACTCCGTCGATAAAAGTTGTGACCTTCCACTCCCTCAATAAGAGTTAATAGAAGTTGTGACCTCCTACTCCCTCAATAAGAGTTGTGACCTTCCACTCCCGCAATAAGAGTTAATAGAAGTTGAGACCTTCGACTCCCTCAATAAGAGTTTTGACCTTCCATTCCCTCAGTAAGATTTGTGATCTTTCACTCACTCAAAAAGTGTTGTGACCTCGTATTTCCTCAATAAGAGTTGTGACCTTCCACTCCCTCAATCAGAGTTGTGACCTCCCGCTCCCTCAATAAGAGTTAATAGAAGTTGAGACCTTTCACTACCTCAATAAAAGTTGTGACCTCGTACTCCCTCAATAAGAGTTGACCTCCCACTCACTCAATAAGAGTTGTGACCTTCCCCTCCTTTTATACGAGTTGTGACCTTCCACTCCCTCAATAAGATTTGTGATCTTTCACTCACTCGTATTTCCTCAATAAGAGTTGTGACCTTCCACTCCCTCAATCAGAGTTGTGACCTCCCACTCCCTCAATAAGAGTTAATAGAAGTTGTGACCTTCCACTCCCTCATTAAGAGTTGTGACCTCGTACTCCCTCAATAAGAGTTGTGACCTCCCACTCCCTCAATAAGAGTTGTGACCTCCACTCCCTCAATACGAGTTGTGACCTCCTACTCCCTCAATAAGAGTTGTGACCTTCCACTCCCTCATTCAGAGTTTTGACCTCCCAATCCCTCAATAAGAGTTGTGACCTCGTACTCCCTCAATAAGAGTTGACCTCCCACTCCCTCAATAAGAGTTGTGACCTTCCCCTCCTTTAATACGATTTGTGACCTTCCACTCCCTCAATAAGATTTGTGATCTTTCACTCACTCGTATTTCCTCAATAAGAGTTGTGACCTTCCCCTCCTTTAATACGATTTCTGACCCTCCACTCCCTCAATAAGATTTGTGATCTTTCACTCACTCGTATTTCCTCAATAAGAGTTTTGACCTTCCACTCCCTCAATCAGAGTTGAGACCTCCCACTCCCTCAATAAGAGTTAATAGAAGTTGTGACCTTTCACTCCCTCAATAAAAGTTGTGACCTTCCACTCCCTCATTAAGAGTTGTGACCTCGTACTCCCTCAATAAGAGTTGTGACCTCCCACTCCCTCAGTAAGAGTTGTGACCTCCACTCCCTCAATAAGAGTTGTGACCTTCCACTCCCTCAGTCAGAGTTGTGACCTCCCACTCCCTCAATAAGAGTTGTGACCACGTACTCCGTCAATAAAAGTTGACCTCCCACTCCCTCAATAAGAGTTGTGACCTTCCCCTCCTTTAATACGATTTGTGACCTTCCACTCCCTCAATAAGATTTGTGATCTTTCACTCACTCGTATTTCCTCAATAAGTGTTATGACCTCCCATTCCCTCAATAAGATTTGTGATATTCCGCTCCCTCAATAAGAGTTGTGACCTTCCGCTCTCTCAATAAGAGTTGTGACCCCCGACTCCCTCAATAAGTGTTATGACCTCCCACTCTCTCAATAAGTGTTATGACCTCCAACTCCTCCAATAAGTGTTATGACCTCCCGCTCCCTCAATAAGTGTTATGACCTCCCACTCCCTCAAAAAGAGTTGTGATCTTTCACTCACTCAATAAGAGTTGTGACCTCGTATTCCCTCATTAAGAGCTGTGACCTTACACTCCCTCAATAAGAGTTGTGACCTTACACTCCCTCAATCAGAGTTGTGACCTTCCACTCCCTCAATAAGAGTTGTGACCTTCCCCTTCTTTAATACGAGTTGTTACCTTCTAATCCCTGAATAAGAGTTGTGACCTCCCACTCCCCCATCAGAGTTAATAGAAGTTGAGACCTTCCGCTCCCTCAATAAAAGTTGTGACCTTCCACTCCATCATTAAGAGTTGTGACCTCCCACTCCCTCAGTAAGAGTTGTGACCTCCCACTCCATCAATAAAAGTTATGACCTTCCACTTCCTCATTAAGAGTTGTGACCTCGTATTCCCTCAATAAGAGTTGTGACCTTCCACTCCCTCAATCAGAGTTGTGACCTCCCACTCCCTCAATAAGAGTTAATAGAAGTTGTGACCTTTCACTCCGTCGATAAAAGTTGTGACCTTCCACTCCCTCAATAAGAGTTAATAAAAGTTGTGACCTCCTACTCCCTCAATAAGAGTTGTGACCTTCCACTCCCGTAATAAGAGTTAATAGAAGTTGAGACCTTCGACTCCCTCAATAAGAGTTTTGACCTTCCATTCCCTCAGTAAGATTTGTGATCTTTCACTCACTCAAAAAGTGTTGTGACCTCGTATTTCCTCAATAAGAGTTGTGACCTTCCACTCCCTCAATCAGAGTTGTGACCTCCCGCTCCCTCAATAAGAGTTAATAGAAGTTGAGACCTTTCACTACCTCAATAAAAGTTGTGACCTCGTACTCCCTCAATAAGAGTTGACCTCCCACTCACTCAATAAGAGTTGTGACCTTCCCCTCCTTTTATACGAGTTGTGACCTTCCACTCCCTCAATAAGATTTGTGATCTTTCACTCACTCGTATTTCCTCAATAAGAGTTGTGACCTTCCACTCCCTCAATCAGAGTTGTGACCTCCCACTCCCTCAATAAGAGTTAATAGAAGTTGTGACCTTCCACTCCCTCATTAAGAGTTGTGACCTCGTACTCCCTCAATAAGAGTTGTGACCTCCCACTCCCTCAATAAGAGTTGTGACCTCCACTCCCTCAATACGAGTTGTGACCTCCTACTCCCTCAATAAGAGTTGTGACCTTCCACTCCCTCATTCAGAGTTTTGACCTCCCAATCCCTCAATAAGAGTTGTGACCTCGTACTCCCTCAATAAGAGTTGACCTCCCACTCCCTCAATAAGAGTTGTGACCTTCCCCTCCTTTAATACGATTTGTGACCTTCCACTCCCTCAATAAGATTTGTGATCTTTCACTCACTCGTATTTCCTCAATAAGAGTTGTGACCTTCCCCTCCTTTAATACGATTTCTGACCCTCCACTCCCTTAATAAGATTTGTGATCTTTCACTCACTCGTATTTCCTCAATAAGAGTTTTGACCTTCCACTCCCTCAATCAGAGTTGAGACCTCCCACTCCCTCAATAAGAGTTAATAGAAGTTGTGACCTTTCACTCCCTCAATAAAAGTTGTGACCTTCCACTCCCTCATTAAGAGTTGTGACCTCGTACTCCCTCAATAAGAGTTGTGACCTCCCACTCCCTCAATAAGAGTTGTGACCTCCACTCCCTCAATAAGAGTTGTGACCTTCCACTCCCTCAGTCAGAGTTGTGACCTCCCACTCCCTCAATAAGAGTTGTGACCACGTACTCCGTCAATAAAAGTTGACCTCCCACTCCCTCAATAAGAGTTGTGACCTTCCCCTCCTTTAATACGATTTGTGACATTCCACTCCCTCAATAAGATTTGTGATCTTTCACTCACTCGTATTTCCTCAATAAGTGTTATGACCTCCCATTCCCTCAATAAGATTTGTGATATTCCGCTCCCTCAATAAGAGTTGTGACCTTCCGCTCTCTCAATAAGAGTTGTGACCCCCGACTCCCTCAATAAGTGTTATGACCTCCCACTCTCTCAATAAGTGTTATGACCTCCAACTCCTCCAATAAGTGTTATGACCTCCCGCTCCCTCAATAAGTGTTATGACCTCCCACTCCCTCAATTAGAGTTGTGACCTTCTACTCCCTCAATAAGAGTTGTGACCTTCCACTCCCTCAATCAGAGTTGTGACCTCCCACTCCCTCAATAAGAGTTAATAGAAGTTGTGACCTTTCACTCCGTCGATAAAAGTTGTGACCTTCCACTCCCTCAATAAGAGTTAATAGAAGTTGTGACCTCCTACTCCCTCAATAAGAGTTGTGACCTTCCACTCCCGCAATAAGAGTTAATAGAAGTTGAGACCTTCGACTCCCTCAATAAGAGTTTTGACCTTCCATTCCCTCAGTAAGATTTGTGATCTTTCACTCACTCAAAAAGTGTTGTGACCTCGTATTTCCTCAATAAGAGTTGTGACCTTCCACTCCCTCAATCAGAGTTGTGACCTCCCGCTCCCTCAATAAGAGTTAATAGAAGTTGAGACCTTTCACTACCTCAATAAAAGTTGTGACCTCGTACTCCCTCAATAAGAGTTGACCTCCCACTCACTCAATAAGAGTTGTGACCTTCCCCTCCTTTTATACGAGTTGTGACCTTCCACTCCCTCAATAAGATTTGTGATCTTTCACTCACTCGTATTTCCTCAATAAGAGTTGTGACCTTCCACTCCCTCAATCAGAGTTGTGACCTCCCACTCCCTCAATAAGAGTTAATAGAAGTTGTGACCTTCCACTCCCTCCTTAAGAGTTGTGACCTCGTACTCCCTCAATAAGAGTTGTGACCTCCCACTCCCTCAATAAGAGTTGTGACCTCCACTCCCTCAATACGAGTTGTGACCTCCTACTCCCTCAAAAAGAGTTGTGACCTTCCACTCCCTCAGTCAGAGTTTTGACCTCCCAATCCCTCAATAAGAGTTGTGACCTCGTACTCCCTCAATAAGAGTTGACCTCCCACTCCCTCAATAAGAGTTGTGACCTTCCCCTCCTTTAATACGATTTGTGACTTTCCACTCCCTCAATAAGATTTGTGATCTTTCACTCACTCGTATTTCCTCAATAAGAGTTTTGACCTTCCCCTCCTTTAATACGATATGTGACCTTCCACTCCCTCAATAAGATTTGTGATCTTTCACTCACTCGTATTTCCTCAATAAGAGTTTTGACCTTCCTCTCCCTCAATCAGAGTTGAGACCTCCGACTCCCTCAATAAGAGTTAATAGAAGTTGTGACCTTTCACTCCCTCAATAAAAGTTGTGACCTTCCACTCCCTCATTAAGAGTTGTGACCTCGTACTCCCTCAATAAGAGTTGTGACCTCCCACTCCCTCAGTAAGAGTTGTGACCTCCACTCCCTCAATACGAGTTGAGACCTCCTACTCCCTCAATAAGAGTTGTGACCTTCCACTCCCTCAATCAGAGTTGTGAACTTCCACTCCCTCAAAAAGAGTTGTGACCTCGTACTCCCTCAATAAGAGTTGACCTCCCACTCCCTCAGTAAGACTTGTGACCTTCCCCTCCTTTAATACGAGTTGTGACCTTCCACTCCCTCAATAAAATTTGTCATTTTTCAATCACTCGTATTTCCTCAATAACAGTTGTGACCTTCCACTCCCTGAATCAGATTTGTAACCTCCCACTCCCTCCATAAGAGTTAATAGAAGGTGTGACCTTTCACTCCCTCAATAAAAGTTGTGACCTTCCACTCCCTCCTTAAGAGTTGTGACCTCGTACTCCCTCAATAAGAGTTGTGACCTCCACTCCCTCAATAAGAGTTGTGACCTTACACTCCCTCAATCAGAATTGTGACCTTCCACTCCCTCAAAAAGAGTTGTGACCTCGTACTCCCTCAATAAGAGTTGAACTCGCAATCCCTCAGTAAGAGTTGTGACCTTCCCCTCCTTTAATCCGAGTTGTGACTTTCCAATCCCTCAATAATGTTATGACCTCCAACTCCCACAATAAGAGTTGTGATCTTTCACTCCCTCAATAAGTGTTGTGACCTTCCACTCCCTCAATAAGAGTTGTGACCTCTTACTCCCTCAATAAGAGTTGTGATCTTTCACTCACTCAATAAGAGTTGTGACCTCGTATTCCCTCAATAAGAGTTGTGACCTTACACTCCCTCAATAAGAGTTGTGACCTTACACTCCCTCAATAAGAGTTTTGAACTCCTACTCCCTCAATAAGAGTTGTGACCTTCCGCTCTCTAAATAAGAGTTGTGACCTCCCACTCCCTCCATAAGAGTTAATAGAAGTTGTGACCTTCCACTCCCTCATTAAGAGTTGTGACCTCGTACTCCCTCAATAAGAGTTGTGACCTCCCACTCCCTCAGTAAGAGTTGTGACCTCCACTCCCTCAATACGAGTTGTGACCTCCTACTCCCTCAATAAGAGTTGTGACCTTCCACTCCCTCAGTCAGAGTTGTGACCTCCCACTCCCTCAATAAGAGTTGTGACCTTCCCCTCCTTTAATACGATTTGTGACCTTCCACTCCCTCAATAAGATTCGTGATCTTTCACTCACTCGTATTTCCTCAATAAGTGTTATGACCTCCCATTCCCTCAATAAGATTTGTGATATTCCGCTCCCTCAATAAGAGTTGTGACCTTCCGCTCTCTAAATAAGAGTTGTGACCCCCCACTCCCTCAATAAGTGTTATGACCTCCCACTCCCTCAATAAGAGTTGTGAACTCCTACTCCCTCAATAAGAGTTGTGAACTTCCGCTCTCTAAATAAGAGTTGTGACCCCCCACTCTCGCAATAAGAGTTGTGACCTCCTACTCCCTCAATAAGAGTTGTGAAATCCTATTCCCTCAATAAGAGTTGTGACCTTCCGCTCCCTCAATAAGTGTTGTGACCTTCCCCTCCCTCAATAAGTGTTGTGAACTTCCGCTCTCTAAATAAGAGTTGTGACCTTCCGCTCCCTCAATAAGAGTTGTGACCTTCCACTCCCTCAATACGAGTTGTGACCTTCCACTCCCGCAATAAGAGTTGTGACCTTCCACTCCATCAATAAGAGTTGTGACCTTCCACTCCATCAATAAGAGTTAATAGAAGTTGAGACCTTCCACTCCCTCAATAACAGTTGTGACCTTTCTCTCCCTCAATAAGTGTTATGACCTCCCACTCCCTCAATAAGATTTGTGATATTCCGCTCCCTCAATAAGAGTTGTGACCTTCCGCTCTCTAAATAAGAGTTGTGACCCCCCACTCCCTCAATAAGTGTTATGACCTTCCACTCCCTCAATAAGAGTTGTGAACTCCTACTCCCTCAATAAGAGTTGTGACCTTCCGCTCTCTAAATAAGAGTTGTGACCCCCCACTCCCGCAATAAGAGTTGTGACCTCCTACTCCCTCAATAAGAGTTGTAACCTTCCACTCCCTCAATAAGGGTTGTGACCTTCCACTGCATCATTAAATGTTGTCACATTGTATTCCCTCAATAAGAGTTGTGACCTCTCACTCCCTCAATAAGAGTTGTGATCTTTCACTCACTCAATAGGAGTTGTAACCTCGTATTCCCTCAATAAGAGTTGTGACCTTACACTCCCTCAATAAGAGTTGTGACCTTACACTCCCTCAATCAGAGTGGTGACCTTCCACTCCCTCAAAAAGAGTTGTGACCTCGTACTCCCTCAATAAGAGTTGACCTCCCAATCCCTCAGTAAGAGCTGTGACCTTCCCCTCCTTTATTCCGATTTGTGACCTTCCAATCCCTCAAAAAGTGTTATGACCTCCCACTCCCACAATAAGAGTTGTGACCTTTCACTCCCTCAATAAGTGTTGTGACCTTCTACTCCCTCAATAAGAGTGGTGACCTCTTACACCCTCAATAAGAGTTGTGATATTCCGCTCCCTCAATAAGAGTTGTGACCTTCCAGTCTCTAAATAAGAGTTGTGACCCCCCACTCCCTCAATAAATGTTATGACCTTCCACTCCCTCAATAAGAGTTGTGAACTCCTACTCCCTCAATAAGAGTTGTGACCTTCCGCTCTCTAAATAAGAGTTGTGACCCCCCACTCCCGCAATAAGAGTTCTGACCTCCTACTCCCTCAATAAGAGTTGTAACCTTCCACTCCCTCAATAAGAGTTGTGAAATCCTAGTCCCTCAATAAGAGTTGTGACCTTCCGCTCCCTCATTAAGAGTTGTGACCTTCCCCTCCCTCAATAAGAGTTGTGACCTCCTACTCCCTCAATAAGAGTTGTAACCTTCCACTCCCTCAATAAGAGTTGTGAAATCCTAGTCCCTCAATAAGAGTTGTGACCTTCCGCTCCCTCATTAAGAGTTGTGACCTTCCCCTCCCTCAATAAGTGTTGTGACATTCTATTCCCTCAATAAGAGTTGTGACCTTCCGCTCCCTCAATAAGAGTTATGACCTTCCACTCCCTCAATACGAGTTGGTGCCTTCCACTCCCGCAATAAGTGTTGTGACCTTCCACTCACGCAATAAGAGCTGTGACCTTCCACTCCATCAATAAGAGTTGTGACCTTCCACTCCATGAATAAGAGTTAATAGAGGTTGAGACCTTCCACTCCCTCAATAAGAGTTGTGACCTTTCTCTCCCTCAATAAGTGTTATGACCTCCCACTCCCTCAATAAGATTTGTGATATTCCGCTCCCTCAATAAGAGTTGTGACCTTCCGCTCTCTAAATAAGAGTTGTGACCCCCCACTCCCTCAATAAGTGTTAGGACCTTCCACTCCCTCAATAAGAGTTGTGAACTCCTACTCCCTCAATAAGAGTTGTGACCTTCCGCTCTCTAAATAAGAGTTGTGACCCCCCACTCCCGCAATAAGAGTTGTGACCTCCTGCTCCCTCAATAAGAGTTGTAACCTTCCACTCCGTCAATAAGAGTTGTGAAATCCTAGTCCCTCAATAAGAGTTGTGACCTTCCGCTCCCTCAATAAGTGTTGTGACCTTCCCCTCCCTCAATAAGTGTTGTGACATTCTATTCCCTCAATAAGAGTTGTGACCTTCCGCTCCCTCAATAAGAGTTGTGACCTTCCACTCCCTCAATACGAGTTGTGACCTTCCACTCCCGCAATAAGAGTTGTGACCTTCCACTCACGCAATAAGAGCTGTGACCTTCCACTCCATCAGTAAGAGTTGTGACCTTCCACTCCATCAATAAGAGTTAATAGAAGTTGAGACCTTCCACTCCCTCAATAAGAGTTGTGACCTTCCGCTCTCTAAATAAGAGTTGTGACCCCCCACTCCCTCAATAAGTGTTATGACCTCCCACTCCCTCAATAAGATTTGTGATATTCCGCTCCCTCAATAAGAGTTGTGACCTTCCGCTCTCTAAATAAGAGTTGTGACCCCCCACTCCCTCAATAAGTGTTATGACCTTCCACTCCCTCAATAACAGTTGTGACCTTTCACTCTCTCAATAAGTGTTGTGACCTTCCACTCCCTCAATAAGAGTTGTGAACTTCCGCTCTCTAAATAAGAGTTGTGACCCCCCACTCCCTCAATAAGTGTTATGACCTTCCACTCCCTCAATAAGAGTTGTGAACTCCTACTCCCTCAATAAGAGTTGTGAAATCCTAGTCCCTCAAAAGGAGTTGTGACCTTCCGCTCCCTCAATAAGAGTTGTGGCCTTCCCCTCCCTCAATAAGTGTTGTGACATTCTATTCCCTCAATAAGACTTGTGATATTCCGCTCCCTCAATAAGAGTTGTGACCTTCCGTTCTCTAAATAAGAGTTGTGACCCACCACTCCCTCAATAAGTGTTATGACCTTCCACTCCCTCAATAAGAGTTGTGAACTCCTACTCCCTCAAAAAGAGTTGTGACCTTCCGCTCTCTAAATAAGAGTTGTGACCCCCCACTCCCGCAATAAGAGTTCTGACCTCCTACTCCCTCAATAAGAGTTGTAACCTTCCACTCCCTCAATAAGAGTTGTGAAATCCTAGTCCCTCAAAAGGAGTTGTGACCTTCCGCTCCCTCAATAAGAGTTGTGGCCTTCCCCTCCCTCAATAAGTGTTGTGACATTCTATTCCCTCAATAAGACTTGTGACATTCCGCTCCCTCAATAAGAGTTGTGACCTTCCACTCCCTCAATACGAGTTGTGACCTTCCACTCCATCAATAAGAGTTAATAGAAGTTGAGACCTTCCACTCCCTCAATAAGAGTTGTGACCTTTCACTCACGCAATAAGAGCTGTGACCTTCCACTCCATCAGTAAGAGTTGTGACCTTCCACTCCATCAATAAGAGTTAATAGAAGTTGAGACCTTCCACTCCCTCAATAAGAGTTGTGACCTTCCGCTCCCTCAATTAGAGTTGTGACCCCCCACTCCCTCAATAAGTGTTATGACCTCCCACTCTCTCAATAAGTGTTATGACCTCCCACTCCTCCAATAAGTGTTATGACCTCCCGCTCCCTCAATAAGTGTTATGACCTCCCACTCCCTCAATTAGAGTTGTGACCTTCTACTCCCTCAATAAGAGTTGTGACCTTCCACTCCCTCAATCAGAGTTGTGACCTCCCACTCCCTCAATAAGAGTTAATAGAAGTTGTGACCTTTCACTCCGTCGATAAAAGTTGTGACCTTCCACTCCCTCAATAAGAGTTAATGGAAGTTGTGACCTCCTACTCCCTCAATAAGAGTTGTGACCTTCCACTCCCGCAATAAGAGTTAATAGAAGTTGAGACCTTCGACTCCCTCAATAAGAGTTTTGACCTTCCATTCCCTCAGTAAGATTTGTGATCTTTCACTCACTCAAAAAGTGTTGTGACCTCGTATTTCCTCAATAAGAGCTGTGACCTTCCACTCCCTCAATCAGAGTTGTGACCTCCCGCTCCCTCAATAAGAGTTAATAGAAGTTGTGACCTTTCACTACCTCAATAAAAGTTGTGACCTCGTACTCCCTCAATAAGAGTTGACCTCCCACTCACTCAATAAGAGTTGTGACCTTCCCCTCCTTTTATACGAGTTGTGACCTTCCACTCCCTCAATAAGATTTGTGATCTTTCACTCACTCGTATTTCCTCAATAAGAGTTGTGACCTTCCACTCCCTCAATCAGAGTTGTGACCTCCCACTCCCTCAATAAGAGTTAATAGAAGTTGTGACCTTCCACTCCCTCCTTAAGAGTTGTGACCTCGTACTCCCTCAATAAGAGTTGTGACCTCCCGCTCCCTCAGTAAGAGTTGTGACCTCCACTCCCTCAATACGAGTTGTGACCTCCTACTCCCTCAATAAGAGTTGTTGACCTTCCACTCCCTCAGTCAGAGTTGTGACCTCCTACTCCCTCAATAAGAGTTGTGACCTTCCACTCCCTCAATAAGAGTTGTGACCTTCCACTCCCTCAGTCAGAGTTGTGACCTCCCACTCCCTCAATAAGAGTTGTGACCTCGTACTCCCTCAATAAGAGTTGACCTCCCACTCCCTCAATAAGAGTTGTGACCTTCCCCTCCTTTAATACGATTTGTGACCTTCCACTCCCTCAATAAGATTTGTGATCTTTCACTCACTCGTATTTCCTCAATAACAGTTGTGACCTTCCACTCCCTCAATCAGATTTGTAACCTCCCACTCCCTCCATAAGAGTTAATAGAAGTTGTGACCTTTCACTCCCTCAATAAAAGTTGTGACCTTCCACTCCCTCCTTAAGAGTTGTGACCTCGTACTCCCTCAATAAGAGTTGTGACATCCACTCCCTCAATAAGAGTTGTGACCTTACACTCCCTCAATCAGAATTGTGACCTTCCACTCCCTCAAAAAGAGTTGTGACCTCGTACTCCCTCAATAAGAGTTGACCTCCCAATCCCTCAGTAAGAGTTGTGACCTTCCCCTCCTTTAATCCGAGTTGTGACTTTCCAATCCCTCAATAATGTTATGACCTCCTACTCCCACAATAAGAGTTGTGATCTTTCACTCCCTCAATAAGTGTTGTGACCTTCCACTCCCTCAATAAGAGTTGTGACCTCTTACTCCCTCAATAAGAGTTGTGATCTTTCACTCACTCAATAAGAGTTGTGACCTCGTATTCCCTCAATAAGAGTTGTGACCTTACACTCCCTCAATAAGAGTTGTGACCTTACACTCCCTCAATAAGAGTTTTGAACTCCTACTCCCTCAATAAGAGTTGTGACCTTCCGCTCTCTAAATAAGAGTTGTGACCTCCCACTCCCTCAATAAGAGTTAATAGAAGTTGTGACCTTCCACTCCCTCATTAAGAGTTGTGACCTCGTACTCCCTCAATAAGAGTTGTGACCTCCCACTCCCTCAGTAAGAGTTGTGACCTCCACTCCCTCAATACGAGTTGTGACCTCCTACTCCCTCAATAAGAGTTGTGACCTTCCACTCCCTCAGTCAGAGTTGTGACCTCCCACTCCCTCAATAAGAGTTGGGACCTCGTACTCCCTCAATAAGAGGTGACCTCCCACTCCCTCAATAAGAGTTGTGACCTTCCACTCCCTCAATACGAGTTGTGACCTTCCACTCCCGCAATAAGAGTTGTGACCTTCCACTCACGCAATAAGAGCTGTGACCTTCCACTCCATCAGTAAGAGTTGTGACCTTCCACTCCATCAATAAGAGTTAATAGAAGTTGAGACCTTCCACTCCCTCAATAAGAGTTGTGACCTTCCGCTCCCTCAATTAGAGTTGTGATCCCCCACTCCCTCAATAAGTGTTATGACCTCCCACTCTCTCAATAAGTGTTATGACCTCCCACTCGTCAAATAAGTGTTATGACCTCCCGCTCCCTCAATAAGTGTTATGACCTCCCACTCCCTCAATTAGAGTTGTGACCTTCTACTCCCTCAATAAGAGTTGTGACCTTCCGCTCCCTCAATCAGAGTTGTGACCTCCCACTCCCTCAATAAGAGTTAATAGAAGTTGTGACCTTTCACTCCGTCGATAAAAGTTGTGACCTTCCACTCCCTCAATAAGAGTTAATGGAAGTTGTGACCTCCTACTCCTTCAATAAGAGTTGTGACCTTCCACTCCCGCAATAAGAGTTAATAGAAGTTGAGACCTTCGACTCCCTCAATAAGAGTTTTGACCTTCCATTCCCTCAGTAAGATTTGTGATCTTTCACTCACTCAAAAAGTGTTGTGACCTCGTATTTCCTCAATAAGAGTTGTGACCTTCCACTCCCTCAATCAGAGTTGTGACCTCCCGCTCCCTCAATAAGAGTTAATAGAAGTTGTGACTTTCACTACCTCAATAAAAGTTGTGACCTCGTACTCCCTCAATAAGAGTTGACCTCCCACTCACTCAATAAGAGTTGTGACCTTCCCCTCCTTTTATACGAGTTGTGACCTTCCACTCCCTCAATAAGATTTGTGATCTTTCACTCACTCGTATTTCCTCAATAAGAGTTGTGACCTTCCACTCCCTCAATCAGAGTTGTGACCTCCCACTCCCTCAATAAGAGTGAATAGAAGTTGTGACCTTCCACTCCCTCATTAAGAGTTGTGACCTCGTACTCCCTCAATAAGAGTTGTGACCTCCCACTCCCTCAGTAAGAGTTGTGACCCCCACTCCCTCAATACGAGTTGTGACCTCCTACTCCCTCAATAAGAGTTGTGACCTTCCACTCCCTCAGTCAGAGTTGTGACCTCCCACTCCCTCAATAAGAGTTGTGACCTCGTACTCCCTCAATAAGAGTTGACCTCCCACTCCCTCAATAAGAGTTGTGACCTTCCCCTCCTTTAATACGATTTGTGACCTTCCACTCCCTCAATAAGATTTTTGATCTTTCACTCACTCGTATTTCCTCAATAAGAGTTTTGACCTTCCACTCCCTCAATCAGAGTTGAGACCTCCCACTCCCTCAATAAGAGTTAATAGAAGTTGTGACCTTTCACTCCCTCAATAAAAGTTGTGACCTTCCACTCCCTCATTAAGAGTTGTGACCTCGTACTCCCTCAATAAGAGTTGTGACCTCTCACTCCCTCAGTAAGAGTTGTGACCTCCACTCCCTCAATACGAGTTGTGACCTCCTACTCCCTCAATAAGAGTTGTGACCTTCCACTCCCTCAATCAGAGTTGTGAACTTCCACTCCCTCAAAAAGAGTTGTGACCTCGTACTCCCTCAATAAGAGTTGACCTCCCACTCCCTCAGTAAGAGTTGTGACCTTCCCCTCCTTTAATACGAGTTGTGACCTTCCACTCCCTCAATAAAATTTGTGATTTTTCAATCACTCGTATTTCCTCAATAACAGTTGTGACCTTCCACTCCCTCAATCAGATTTGTAACCTCCCACTCCCTCCATAAGAGTTAATAGAAGTTGTGACCTTTCACTCCCTCAATAAAAGTTGTGACCTTCCACTCCCTCCTTAAGAGTTGTGACCTCGTACTCCCTCAATAAGAGTTGTGACCTCCACTCCCTCAATAAGAGTTGTGACCTTACACTCCCTCAATCAGAATTGTGACCTTCCACTCCCTCAAAAAGAGTTGTGACCTCGTACTCCCTCAATAAGAGTTGACCTCCCAATCCCTCAGTAAGAGTTGTGACCTTCCCCTCCTTTAATCCGAGTTGTGACTTTCCAATCCCTCAATAATGTTATGACCTCCCACTCCCACAATAAGAGTTGTGATCTTTCACTCCCTCAATAAGTGTTGTGACCTTCCACTCCCTCAATAAGAGTTGTGACCTCTTACTCCCTCAATAAGAGTTGTGATCTTTCACTCACTCAATAAGAGTTGTGACCTCGTATTCCCTCAATAAGAGTTGTGACCTTACACTCCCTCAATAAGAGTTGTGACCTTACACTCCCTCAATAAGAGTTTTGAACTCCTACTCCTTCAATAAGAGTTGTGACCTTCCGCTCTCTAAATAAGAGTTGTGACCTCCCACTCCCTCAATAAGAGTGAATAGAAGTTGTGACCTTCCACTCCCTCATTAAGAGTTGTGACCTCGTACTCCCTCAATAAGAGTTGTGACCTCCCGCTCCCTCAGTAAGAGTTGTGACCTCCACTCCCTCAATACGAGTTGTGACCTCCTACTCCCTCAATAAGAGTTGTGACCTTCCACTCCCTCAGTCAGAGTTGTGACCTCCCACTCCCTCAATAAGAGTTGTGACCTCGTACTCCCTCAATAAGAGTTGACCTCCCACTCCCTCAATAAGAGTTGTGACCTTTCCCTCCTTTAATACGATTTGTGACCTTCCACTCCCTCAATAAGATTTGTGATCTTTCACTCACTCGTATTTCCTCAATAAGAGTTTTGACCTTCCACTCCCTCAATCAGAGCTGAGACCTCCCACTCCCTCAATAAGAGTTTATAGAAGTTGTGACCTTTCACTCCCTCAATAAAAGTTGTGACCTTCCACTCCCTCATTAAGAGTTGTGACCTCGTACTCCCTCAATAAGAGTATTGACCTCCCACTCCCTCAGTAAGAGTTGTGACCTCCACTCCCTCAATACGAGTTGTGACCTCCTACTCCCTCAATAAGAGTTGTGACCTTCCACTCCCTCAATCAGAGTTGTGAACTTCCACTCCCTCAAAAAGAGTTGTGACCTCGTACTCCCTCAATAAGAGTTGACCTCCCACTCCCTCAGTAAGAGTTGTGACCTTCCCCTCCTTTAATACGAGTTGTGACCTTCCACTCCCTCAATAAAATTTGTGATTTTTAAATCACTCGTATTTCCTCAATAACCGTTGTGACCTTCCACTCCCTCAATCAGATTTGTAACCTCCCACTCCCTCCATAAGAGTTTATAGAAGTTGTGACCTTTCACTCACTCAATAAGAGTTGTGACCTCGTATTCCCTCAATAAGAGTTGTGACCTTACACTCCCTCAATAAGAGTTGTGACCTTACACTCCCTCAATAAGAGTTTTGAACTCCTACTCCCTCAATAAGAGTTGTGACCTTCCGCTCTCTAAATAAGAGTTGTGACCTCGTACTCCCTCAATAAGAGTTAATAGAAGTTGTGAACTTCCACTCCCTCATTAAGAGTTGTGACCTCGTACTCCCTCAATAAGAGTTGTGACCTCCCACTCCCTCAGTAAGAGTTGTGACCTCCACTCCCTCAATACGAGTTGTGACCTCCTACTCCCTCAATAAGAGTTGTGACCTTCCACTCCCTCAGTCAGAGTTGTGACCTCCCACTCCCTCAATAAGAGTTGGGACCTCGTACTCCCTCAATAAGAGGTGACCTCCCACTCCCTCAATAAGAGTTGTGACCTTCCACTCCCTCAATACGAGTTGTGACCTTCCACTCCCGCAATAAGAGTTGTGACCTTCCACTCACGCAATAAGAGCTGTGACCTTCCACTCCATCAGTAAGAGTTGTGACCTTCCACTCCATCAATAAGAGTTAATAGAAGTTGAGACCTTCCACTCCCTCAATAAGAGTTGTGACCTTCCGCTCCCTCAATTAGAGTTGTGATCCCCCACTCCCTCAATAAGTGTTATGACCTCCCACTCTCTCAATAAGTGTTATGACCTCCCACTCGTCAAATAAGTGTTATGACCTCCCGCTCCCTCAATAAGTGTTATGACCTCCCACTCCCTCAATTAGAGTTGTGACCTTCTACTCCCTCAATAAGAGTTGTGACCTTCCGCTCCCTCAATCAGAGTTGTGACCTCCCACTCCCTCAATAAGAGTTAATAGAAGTTGTGACCTTTCACTCCGTCGATAAAAGTTGTGACCTTCCACTCCCTCAATAAGAGTTAATGGAAGTTGTGACCTCCTACTCCTTCAATAAGAGTTGTGACCTTCCACTCCCGCAATAAGAGTTAATAGAAGTTGAGACCTTCGACTCCCTCAATAAGAGTTTTGACCTTCCATTCCCTCAGTAAGATTTGTGATCTTTCACTCACTCAAAAAGTGTTGTGACCTCGTATTTCCTCAATAAGAGTTGTGACCTTCCACTCCCTCAATCAGAGTTGTGACCTCCCGCTCCCTCAATAAGAGTTAATAGAAGTTGTGACTTTCACTACCTCAATAAAAGTTGTGACCTCGTACTCCCTCAATAAGAGTTGACCTCCCACTCACTCAATAAGAGTTGTGACCTTCCCCTCCTTTTATACGAGTTGTGACCTTCCACTCCCTCAATAAGATTTGTGATCTTTCACTCACTCGTATTTCCTCAATAAGAGTTTTGACCTTCCACTCCCTCAATCAGAGTTGTGACCTCCCACTCCCTCAATAAGAGTGAATAGAAGTTGTGACCTTCCACTCCCTCATTAAGAGTTGTGACCTCGTACTCCCTCAATAAGAGTTGTGACCTCCCACTCCCTCAGTAAGAGTTGTGACCCCCACTCCCTCAATACGAGTTGTGACCTCCTACTCCCTCAATAAGAGTTGTGACCTTCCACTCCCTCAGTCAGAGTTGTGACCTCCCACTCCCTCAATAAGAGTTGTGACCTCGTACTCCCTCAATAAGAGTTGACCTCCCACTCCCTCAATAAGAGTTGTGACCTTCCCCTCCTTTAATACGATTTGTGACCTTCCACTCCCTCAATAAGATTTGTGATCTTTCACTCACTCGTATTTCCTCAATAAGAGTTTTGACCTTCCACTCCCTCAATCAGAGTTGAGACCTCCCACTCCCTCAATAAGAGTTAATAGAAGTTGTGACCTTTCACTCCCTCAATAAAAGTTGTGACCTTCCACTCCCTCATTAAGAGTTGTGACCTCGTACTCCCTCAATAAGAGTTGTGACCTCTCACTCCCTCAGTAAGAGTTGTGACCTCCACTCCCTCAATACGAGTTGTGACCTCCTACTCCCTCAATAAGAGTTGTGACCTTCCACTCCCTCAATCAGAGTTGTGAACTTCCACTCCCTCAAAAAGAGTTGTGACCTCGTACTCCCTCAATAAGAGTTGACCTCCCACTCCCTCAGTAAGAGTTGTGACCTTCCCCTCCTTTAATACGAGTTGTGACCTTCCACTCCCTCAATAAAATTTGTGATTTTTCAATCACTCGTATTTCCTCAATAACAGTTGTGACCTTCCACTCCCTCAATCAGATTTGTAACCTCCCACTCCCTCCATAAGAGTTAATAGAAGTTGTGACCTTTCACTCCCTCAATAAAAGTTGTGACCTTCCACTCCCTCCTTAAGAGTTGTGACCTCGTACTCCCTCAATAAGAGTTGTGACCTCCACTCCCTCAATAAGAGTTGTGACCTTACACTCCCTCAATCAGAATAGTGACCTTCCACTCCCTCAAAAAGAGTTGTGACCTCGTACTCCCTCAATAAGAGTTGACCTCCCAATCCCTCAGTAAGAGTTGTGACCTTCCCCTCCTTTAATCCGAGTTGTGACTTTCCAATCCCTCAATAATGTTATGACCTCCCACTCCCACAATAAGAGTTGTGATCTTTCACTCCCTCAATAAGTGTTGTGACCTTCCACTCCCTCAATAAGAGTTGTGACCTCTTACTCCCTCAATAAGAGTTGTGATCTTTCACTCACTCAATAAGAGTTGTGACCTCGTATTCCCTCAATAAGAGTTGTGACCTTACACTCCCTCAATAAGAGTTGTGACCTTACACTCCCTCAATAAGAGTTTTGAACTCCTACTCCTTCAATAAGAGTTGTGACCTTCCGCTCTCTAAATAAGAGTTGTGACCTCCCACTCCCTCAATAAGAGTGAATAGAAGTTGTGACCTTCCACTCCCTCATTAAGAGTTGTGACCTCGTACTCCCTCAATAAGAGTTGTGACCTCCCGCTCCCTCAGTAAGAGTTGTGACCTCCACTCCCTCAATACGAGTTGTGACCTCCTACTCCCTCAATAAGAGTTGTGACCTTCCACTCCCTCAGTCAGAGTTGTGACCTCCCACTCCCTCAATAAGAGTTGTGACCTCGTACTCCCTCAATAAGAGTTGACCTCCCACTCCCTCAATAAGAGTTGTGACCTTTCCCTCCTTTAATACGATTTGTGACCTTCCACTCCCTCAATAAGATTTGTGATCTTTCACTCACTCGTATTTCCTCAATAAGAGTTTTGACCTTCCACTCCCTCAATCAGAGCTGAGACCTCCCACTCCCTCAATAAGAGTTTATAGAAGTTGTGACCTTTCACTCCCTCAATAAAAGTTGTGACCTTCCACTCCCTCATTAAGAGTTGTGACCTCGTACTCCCTCAATAAGAGTATTGACCTCCCACTCCCTCAGTAAGAGTTGTGACCTCCACTCCCTCAATACGAGTTGTGACCTCCTACTCCCTCAATAAGAGTTGTGACCTTCCACTCCCTCAATCAGAGTTGTGAACTTCCACTCCCTCAAAAAGAGTTGTGACCTCGTACTCCCTCAATAAGAGTTGACCTCCCACTCCCTCAGTAAGAGTTGTGACCTTCCCCTCCTTTAATACGAGTTGTGACCTTCCACTCCCTCAATAAAATTTGTGATTTTTAAATCACTCGTATTTCCTCAATAACCGTTGTGACCTTCCACTCCCTCAATCAGATTTGTAACCTCCCACTCCCTCCATAAGAGTTTATAGAAGTTGTGACCTTTCACTCCCTCAATAAAAGTTGTGACCTTCCACTCCCTCCTTAAGAGTTGTGACCTCGTACTCCCTCAATAAGAGTTGTGATCTTTCACTCACTCGTATTTCCTCAATAAGAGTTTTGACCTTCCGCTCTCTAAATAAGAGTTGTGACCCCCAACTCCCTCAATAAGAGTTGTGACCTTTCACTCCCTCAATAAGTGTTATGACCTCCCACTCCCTCAATAAGAGTTGTGATATTCCGATCCCTCAATAAGAGTTGTGACCTTCCGCTCTCTAAATAAGAGTTGTGACCCCCCACTCCCTCAATAAGTGTTATGACCTCCCACTCCCACAATAAGAGTTGTGACCTTTCACTCCCTCAATAAGTGTTGTGACCTTACACTCCCTCAATCAGAGTGGTGACCTTCCACTCCCTCAAAAAGAGTTGTGACCTCGTACTCCCTCAATAAGAGTTGACCTCCCACTCCATCAATAAGACTTGTGACCTTCCCCTCCTTTAATACGAGTTAATAGAAGTTGAGACCTTCCACTCCCTCAATAAGAGGTGTGACCTTCCGCTCCCTCAATTAGAGTTGTGACCCCCCAATCCCTCAATAAGTGTTATGACCTCCCACTCTCTGAATAAGTGTTATGACCCCCCAATCCCTCAATAAGTGTTATGACCTCCCGCTTCCTCAATAAGTGTTATGACCTCCCACTCCCTCAATTAGAGTTGTGACCTCCTAATGCCTCAATAAGAGTTGTGACCTTCCGCTCCCGCAATAAGAGTTAATAGAAGTTGAGACCATCGACTCCCTCAATAAGAGTTTTGACCTTCCACTCCCTCAATAAGATTTGTGATCTTTCACTCACTCAAAAAGTGTTGTGACCTCGTATTTCCTAAATGAGAGTTTTGACCTTCCACTCCTTCAATCAGAGTTGTGACCTCCCACTCCCTCAATAAGAGTTAATAGAAGTTGTGACCTTTCACTCCCTCAATAAAAGATGTGACCTTCCACTCCCTCATTAAGAGTTGTGACCTCGTACTCCCTCAATAAGAGTTGTGACCTCCCACTCCCTCAGTAAGAGTTGTGACCTCCACTCCCTCAATACGAGTTGTGACCTCCTTCTCCCTCAATAAGAGTGGTGACCTTCCACTCCCTCAATAAGAGTTGTGACCTCGCACTCCCTCAATAAGAGTTGACCTCCCACTCCCTCAATAAGAGTTGTGTCCTTCCCCTCCTTTAATACGAGTTGTGACCTTCCACTCCCTCAATAAGATTTGTGATCTTTCACTCACTCGTATTTCCTCAATAAGAGTTGTGACCTTCCACTCCCTCAATCAGATTTGTAACCTCCCAATCCCTCAATAAGAGTTAATAGAAGTTGTGACCTTTCACTCCCTCAATAAAAGTTGTGACCTTCCACTCCCTCCTTAAGAGTTGTGACCTCGTACTCCCTCAATAAGAGTTGTGACCTCGTACTCCCTCAGTAAGAGTTGTGACCTTCCCCTCCTTTAATACGAGTTGTGACCTTCCACTCCTTCAATAAGATTTGTGATCTTTCACTCACTCAATAAGTGTTTTGACCTCGTATTTCCTCAATAAGAGTTACTAGATGTTGTGACCTTCCACTCCCTCATTAAGAGTTGTGACCTCGTCCTCCCTCAATAAGAGTTGTGACCTCCACTCCCTCAATACGAGTTGTGACCTCCTACTCCCTCAATAAGAGTTGTGACCTTCCACTCCATCATTAAATGTTGTCACATTCTATTCCCTCAATTAGAGTTGTGAGCTTCCACTCCCTCAATAAGAGTTGTGACCTTTCACTCCCGCAATAAGAGTTGTGACCTTCCACTCCCGCAATAAGAGCTCTGACCTTCCACTCACTCAATAAGAGCTGTGACCTTCCATTTCCGCAATAACAGCTGTGACCTTCTACTCCCTCAATAAGAGTTGTGACATTCCACACCCTCAATAAGAGTTGTGACCTTCCGCTCCCTCAATTAGAGTTGTGACCCCCCAATCCCTCAATAAGTGTTATGACCTCCCACTCTCTCAATAAGTGTTATGACCCCCCAATCCCTCAATAAGTGTTATGACCTCCCGCTGCATCAATAAGTGTTATGACCTCCCATTCCCTCAATTAGAGTTGTGACCTCCTACTCCCTCAATAAGAGTTGTGACCTTCCGCTCCCGCAATAAGAGTTAATAGAAGTTGAGCCCTTCGACTCCCTCAATAAGAGTTGTGACCTTCCACTCCCTCAATAAGAGTTGTGACCTCGTACTCCCTCAATAAGAGTTGACCTCCCACTCCCTCAATAAGAGTTGTGTCCTTCCCCTCCTTTAATACGAGTTGTGATCTTCCACTCCCTCAATAAGATTTGTGATCTTTCACTCACTCGTATTTCCTCAATAAGAGTTGTGACCTTCCACTCCCTCAGTCAGAGTTGTGACCTCCCACTCCCTCAATGAGAGTTGTGACCTCGTACTCCCTCAATAAGAGTTGACCTCCCACTCCCTCAATAAGAGTTGTGACCTTTCCCTCCTTTAATACGATTTGTGACCTTCCACTCCCTCAATAAGATTTGTGATCTTTCACTCACTCGTATTTCCTCAATAAGAGTTTTGACCTTCCACTCCCTCAATCAGAGCTGAGACCTCCCACTCCCTCAATAAGAGTTGATAGAAGTTGTGACCTTCCACTCCCTCATTAAGAGTTGTGACCTCGTACTCCCTCAATAAGAGTATTGACCTCCCACTCCCTCAGTAAGAGTTGTGACCTCCACTCCCTCAATACGAGTTGTGACCTCCTACTCTCTCAATAAGAGTTGTGACCTTCCACTCCCTCAATCAGAGTTGTGACCTTCCACTCCCTCAATAAGAGTTGTGACCTCGTACTCCCTCAATAAGAGTTGACCTCCCACTCCCTCAATAAGAGTTGTGTCCTTCCCCTCCTTTAATACGAGTTGTGATCTTCCACTCCCTCAATAAGATTTGTGATCTTTCACTCACTCGTATTTCCTCAATAAGAGTTGTGACCTTCCACTCCCTCAATCAGATTTGTAACCTCCCACTCCCTCAATAAGAGTTAATAGAAGTTGTGACCTTTCACTCCCTCAATAAAAGTTGTGACCTTCCACTCCCGCAATAAGAGTTGTGACCTTCCACTCCCGCAATAAGAGCTCTGACCTTCCACTCACTCAATAAGAGCTGTGACCTTCCATTTCCGCAATAAGAGCTGTGACCTTCTACTCCGTCAATAAGAGTTGTGACATTCCACACCCTCAATAAGAGTTCTGACCTTCCGCTCCCACAATAAGAGCTGTGACCTCCCACTCCCTCAATAAGAGTTGTGACCTTCCACTCCCGCAATAAGAGTGTGACCTTCCACTCCCTCAATAAGAGTTGTGACCTTCCACTCCCGCAATAAGAGCTGTGACCTTCCACTCCTTCAATAAGAGTTGTGACCTCCCGCTCCCTCAATAAGAGTTAATAGAAGTTGTGACCTTTCACTCCCTCAATAAGAGATGTGACATTCCACTCCCTCATTAAGTGTTGTGACCTCGTACTCCCTCAATAAGAGTTGACCTCCCACTCCCTCAGTAAGAGTTGTGACCTTCCACTCCCTCAATAAGATTTGTGATCTTTCACTCACTCAATAAGTGTTGTGACCTCGTATTTCCTCAATAAGAGTTGTGACCTCCTACTCCCTCAATAAGAGTTGTGACCTTCCACTCCCGCAATAAGAGTAAATAGAAGTTGAGACCTTCGACTCCCTCAATAAGAGTTTTGAACTATCACTCCCTCAATAAGATTTGTGATCTTTCACTCACTCAAAAAGTGTTGTGACCTCGTATTTCCTCAATAAGAGTTGTGACCTTCCACTCCCTCAATCAGAGTTGTGACCTCCCACTCCCTCAAAAAGAGTTAATAGAAGTTGTGACCTTTCACTCCCTCAATAAAAGTTGTGACCTTCCACTCCCTAATTAAGAGTTGTGACCTCGTACTCCCTCAATAAGAGTTGTGACCTCCCGCTCCCTCAGTAAGAGTTGTGACCTCCACTCCCTCAATACGAGTTGTGACCTCCTACTCCCTCAATAAGAGTTGTGACCTTCCACTCCCTCAATCAGAGTTGTGACCTCCCACTCCCTCAAAAAGAGCTGTGACCTCGTACTCCCTCAATAAGAGTTGACCTCCCACTCCCTCAGTAAGAGTTGTGACCTTCCCCTCCTTTAATACGAGTTGTGACCTTCCACTCCCTCAATAACATTTGTGATCTTTCACTCACTCGTATTTCCTCAATAAGAGTTGTGACCTTCCACTCCCTCAATCAGATTTGTAACCTCCCACTCCCTCAATAAGAGTTAATAGAAGTTGTGACCTTTCACTCCCTCAATAAAAGTTGTGACCTTCCGCTCCCTCATTGAGAGTTGTGACCTCGTACTCCCTCAGTAAGAGTTGTGACCTTCCCCTCCTTTAATACGAGTTGTGACCTTCCTCTCCCTCAATAAGATGTGTGATCTTTCACTCACTCAATAAAAGTTGTGACCTTCCACTCCCTCATTAAGAGTTGTGACCTCGTACTCCCTCAATAAGAGTTGTGACCTCCACTCCCTCAATACGAGTTGTGACCTCCTACGCCCTCAATAGGAGTTGTGACCTTCTACTCCCTCAATAAGAGTTGTGACCTTCCACACCATCATTAAATGTTGTCACATTCTATTCCCTGAAAAAGAGTTGTGACCTTCCACTCCCGCAATAAGAGTTGTGACCTTCCACTCCCGCAATAAGAGCTGTGACCTTCCACTCTCTCAATAAGAGCTGTGACCTTCCACTCCCGCAATAAGAGCTGTGACCTTCTACTCCCTCAATAAGAGTTGTGACCTCCCGCTCCCTCAATAAGAGATGTGACCTTCCACTCCCACAATAAGAGCTGTGACCTTCCACTCCCTCAATAAGAGTTGTGACCTTCCACTCCATCATTGAATGTTGTCACATTCTATTCCCTCAATAAGTGTTGTGACCTTCCGCTCCCGCAATAAGAGTTGTGACCTTCCACTCCCGCAATAAGAGCTTTGACCTTCCACTCTCTCAATAAGAGCTGTGACCTTCCACTCCCGCAATAAGAGCTGTGACCTTCTACTCCCTCAATAAGAGTTGTGACATTCCACACCCTCAATAAGAGTTGTGACCTTCCACTCCCGCAAAAAGAGTTGTGACCTTCCACTCCCGCAATAAGAGTGTGACCTTCCACTCCCTCAATAAGAACTGTGACCTTCCACTCCCTCAATCAGAGTTGTGACCTCCCGCTCCCTCAATAAGAGTTAATAGAAGTTGTGACCTTTCACTCCCTCAATAAGAGATGTGACATTCCACTCCCTCATTAAGAGTTGTGACCTCGTACTCCCTCAATGAGAGTTGATCTCCCACTCCCTCAGTAACAGTTGTGACCTTCCCCTCCTTAAATACGAGTTGTGACCTTCCACTCCCTCAATAAGATTTGTGATCTGTCACTCCCTCAATAAGTGTTGTGACCTCGTATTTCCTGAATAAGAGTTGTGACCTTCTACTCCCTCAATCAGAGTTGTGACCTCCCACGCCCTCAATTAGAGTTAATAGAAGTTTTGACCATCCACTCCCTTAATAAAAGTTGTGAGATCGTACTCTCTCAATAAGAGTTAATAGAAGTTGTGACCTTTCACTCCCTCATTAGGAGTTGTGACCTCGTACTCCCTCAATAAGAGTTGTGACCTCGTACTCCCTCAGTAAGAGTTGTGACCTTCCCCTCCTTTAATACGAGTTGTGACCTTCGACTCCCTCAATAAGATTTGTGATCTTTCACTCACTCAATAAGTGTTGTGACCTCGTATTTCCTCAATAAGAGTTACTAGATGTTGTGACCTTCCACTCCCTCAAAAAAAGTTGTGACCTTCCACTCCCTCAATAAGAGTTGTGACCTCCACTCCCTCAATAAGAGTTGTGACCTTCCACTCCCGCAATAAGAGTTGTGACCTTCCACTCCCGCAATAAGAGCTCTGACCTTCCACTCACTCAATAAGAGCTGTGACCTTCCATTTCCGCAATAACAGCTGTGACCTTCTACTCCCTCAATAAGAGTTGTGACATTCCACACCCTCAATAAGAGTTGTGACCTTCCGCTCCCTCAATTAGAGTTGTGACCCCCCAATCCCTCAATAAGTGTTATGACCTCCCACTCACTCAATAAGTGTTATGACCCCCCAATCCCTCAATAAGTGTTATGACCTCCCGCTGCCTCAATAAGTGTTATGACCTCCCATTCCCTCAATTAGAGTTGTGACCTCCTACTCCCTCAATAAGAGTTGTGACCTTCCGCTCCCGCAATAAGAGTTAATAGAAGTTGAGCCCTTCGACTCCCTCAATAAGAGTTTTGACCTTCCACTCCCTCTATAAGATTTGTGATCTTTCACTCACTCAAAAAGTGTTGTGACCTCGTATTTCCTCAATGAGAGTTTTGACCTTCCACTCCCTCATTAAGAGTTGTGACCTCGTACTCCCTCAATAAGAGTTGTGACCTCCACTCCCTCAATAAGAGTTGTGACCTTCCACTCCCGCAATAAGAGTTGTGACCTTCCACTCCCGCAATAAGAGCTCTGACCTTCCACTCACTCAATAAGAGCTGTGACCTTCCATTTCCGCAATAACAGCTGTGACCTTCTACTCCCTCAATAAGAGTTGTGACATTCCAAACCCTCAATAAGAGTTGTGACCTTCCGCTCCCTCAATTAGAGTTGTGACCCCCCAATCCCTCAATAAGTGTTATGACCTCCCACTCACTCAATAAGTGTTATGACCCCCCAATCCCTCAATAAGTGTTATGACCTCCCGCTGCCTCAATAAGTGTTATGACCTCCCATTCCCTCAATTAGAGTTGTGACCTCCTACTCCCTCAATAAGAGTTGTGACCTTCCGCTCCCGCAATAAGAGTTAATAGAAGTTGAGCCCTTCGACTCCCTCAATAAGAGTTTTGACCTTCCACTCCCTCTATAAGATTTGTGATCTTTCACTCACTCAAAAAGTGTTGTGACCTCGTATTTCCTCAATGAGAGTTTTGACCTTCCACTCCCTCAATCAGAGTTGTGACCTCCCACTCCCTCAATAAGAGTTAATAGAAGTTGTGACCTTTCACTCCCTCAATAAAAGTTGTGACCTTCCACTCCCTCATTAAGAGTTGTGACCTCGTACTCCCTCAATAAGAGTTGTGACCTCCCACTCCCTCAGTAAGAGTTGTGACCTCCACTCCCTCAATACGAGTTGTGACCTCCTTCTCCCTCAATAAGAGTTGTGACCTTCCACTCCCTCAATAAGAATTGTGACCTCGTACTCCCTCAATAAGAGTTGACCTCCCACTCCCTCAATAAGAGTTGTGTCCTTCCCCTCCTTTAATACGAGTTGTGATCTTCCACTCCCTCAATAAGATTTGTGATCTTTCACTCACTCGTATTTCCTCAATAAGAGTTGTGACCTTCCACTCCCTCAATCAGATTTGTAACCTCCCACTCCCTCAATAAGAGTTAATAGAAGTTGTGACCTTTCACTCCCTCAATAAAAGTTGTGACCTTCCACTCCCGCAATAAGAGTTGTGACCTTCCACTCCCGCAATAAGAGCTCTGACCTTCCACTCACTCAATAAGAGCTGTGACCTTCCATTTCCGCAATAAGAGCTGTGACCTTCTACTCCCTCAATAAGAGTTCTGACATTCCACACCCTCAATAAGAGTTCTGACCTTCCGCTCCCACAATAAGAGCTGTGACCTCCCACTCCCTCAATAAGAGTTGTGACCTTCCACTCCCGCAATAAGAGTGTGACCTTCCACTCCCTCAATAAGAGTTGTGACCTTCGACTCCCGCAATAACAGCTGTGACCTTCCACTCCTTCAATAAGAGTTGTGACCTCCCGCTCCCTCAATAAGAGTTAATAGAAGTTGTGACCTTTCACTCCCTCAATAAGAGATGTGACATTCCACTCCCTCATTAAGTGTTGTGACCTCGTACTCCCTCAATAAGAGTTGACCTCCCACTCCCTCAGTAAGAGTTGTGACCTTCCACTCCCTCAATAAGATTTGTGATCTTTCACTCACTCAATAAGTGTTGTGACCTCGTATTTCCTCAATAAGAGTTGTGACCTCCTACTCCCTCAATAAGAGTTGTGACCTTCCACTCCCGCAATAAGAGTAAATAGAAGTTGAGACCTTCGACTCCCTCAATAAGAGTTTTGACCTATCACTCCCTCAATAAGATTTGTGATCTTTCACTCACTCAAAAAGTGTTGTGACCTCGTATTTCCTCAATAAGAGTTGTGACCTTCCACTCCCTCAATCAAAGTTGTGACCTCCCACTCCCTCAAAAAGAGTTAATAGAAGTTGTGACCTTTCATTCCCTCAATAAAAGTTGTGACCTTCCACTCCCTAATTAAGAGTTGTGACCTCGTACTCCCTCAATAAGAGTTGTGACCTCCCACTCCCTCAGTAAGAGTTGTGACCTCCACTCCCTCAATACGAGTTGTGACCTCCTACTCCCTCAATAAGAGTTGTGACCTTCCACTCCCTCAATCAGAGTTGTGACCTCCCACTCCCTCAAAAGAGCTGTGACCTCGTACTCCCTCAATAAGAGTTGACCTCCCACTCCCTCAGTAAGAGTTGTGACCTTCCCCTCCTTTAATACGAGTTGTGACCTTCCACTCCCTCAATAACATTTGTGATCTTTCACTCACTCGTATTTCCTCAATAAGAGTTGTGACCTTCCTCTCCCTCAATCAGATTTGTAACCTCCCACTCCCTCAATAAGAGTTAATAGAAGTTGTGACCTTTCACTCCCTCAATAAAAGTTGTGACCTTCCACTCCCTCATTAAGAGTTGTGACCGCGTACTCCCTCAATAAGAGTTGTGACCTCCACTCCCTCAATACGAGTTGTGACCTCCTACGCCCTCAATAGGAGTTGTAACCTTCTACTCCCTCAATAAGAGTTGTGACCTTCCACACCATCATTAAATGTTGTCACATTCTATTCCCTGAAAAAGAGTTGTGACCTTCCACTCCCGCAATAAGAGTTGTGACCTTCCACTCCCGCAATAAGAGCTGTGACCTTCCACTCTCTCAATAAGAGCTGTGACCTTCCACTCCCGCAATAAGAGCTGTGACCTTCTACTCCCTCAATAAGAGTTGTGACCTCCCGCTCCCTCAATAAGAGATTTGACCTTCCACTCCCACAATAAGAGCTGTGACCTTCCACTCCCTCAATAAGAGTTGTGACCTTCCACTCCATCATTGAATGTTGCCACATTCTATTCCCTCAATAAGAGTTGTGACCTTCCGCTCCCGCAATAAGACTTGTGACCTTCCACTCCCGCAATAAGAGCTGTGACCTTCCACTCTCTCAATAAGAGCTGTGACCTTCCACTCCCGCAATAAGAGCTGTGACCTTCTACTCCCTCAATAAGAGTTGTGACATTCCACACCCTCAATAAGAGTTGTGACCTTCCACTCCCGCAAAAAGAGTTGTGACCTTCCACTCCCGCAATAAGAGTGTGACCTTCCACTCCCTCAATAAGAACTGTGACCTTCCACTCCCTCAATCAGAGTTGTGACCTCCCGCTCCCTCAATAAGAGTTAATAGAAGTTGTGACCTTTCACTCCCTCAATAAGAGATGTGACATTCCACTCCCTCATTAAGAGTTGTGACCTCGTACTCCCTCAATAAGAGTTGATCTCCCACTCCCTCAATAAGAGTTGTGACCTTCCCCTCCTTAAATACGAGTTGTGACCTTCCACTCCCTCAATAAGATTTGTGATCTGTCACTCCCTCAATAAGTGTTGTGACCTCGTATTTCCTGAATAAGAGTTGTGACCTTCTACTCCCTCAATCAGAGTTGTGACCTCCCACGCCCTCAATTAGAGTTAATAGAAGTTTTGACCATCCACTCCCTTAATAAAAGTTGTGAGATCGTACTCTCTCAATAAGAGTTAATAGAAGTTGTGACCTTTCACTCCCTCAATAAGAGATGTGACATTCCACTCCCTCATTAAGAGTTGTGACCTCGTACTCCCTCAATAAGAGTTGATCTCCCACTCCCTCAGTAACAGTTGTGACCTTCCCCTCCTTAAATACGAGTTGTGACCTTCCACTCCCTCAATAAGATTTGTGATCTGTCACTCCCTCAATAAGTGTTGTGACCTCGTATTTCCTGAATAAGAGTTGTGACCTTCTACTCCCTCAATCAGAGTTGTGACCTCCCACGCCCTCAATTAAAGTTAATAGAAGTTTTGACCATCCACTCCCTTAATAAAAGTTGTGAGCTCGTACTCTCTCAATAAGAGTTAATAGAAGTTGTGACCTTTCACTCCCTCAATAAGAGTTGTGACCTTCCACTCCCTCATTAAGAGTTGTGACCTCGTACTCCCTCAATAAGAGTTGTGGCCTCGTACTCCCTCAGTAAGAGTTGTGACCTTCCCCTCCTTTAATACGAGTTGTAACCTTCGACTCCCTCAATAAGATTTGTGATCTTTCACTCACTCAATAAGTGTTGTGACCTCGTATTTCCTCAATAAGAGTTACTAGATGTTGTGACCTTCCACTCCCTCAAAAAAAATTGTGACCTTCCACTCCCTCATTAAGAGTTGTGACCTCGTACTCCCTCAATAAGAGTTGTGACCTCCACTCCCTCAATACGAGTTGTGACCTCCTACTCCCTCAATAAGAGTTGTGACCTTCCACTCCCTCAATAAGAGTTGTGACCTTCCACTCCCGCAATAAGAGTTGTGACCTTCCACTCCCTCAATAAGAGTTGTGACCTTCCACTCCATCATTAAATGTTGTCACATTTTATTCCCTCAATAAGAGTTGTGACCTTCCGCTCCCTCAATAAGAGTTGTGACCTTCCACTCCCGCAATAAGAGTTGTGACCTTCCACTCCCGCAATAAGGGCTGTGACCTTCCACTCTCTCAATAAGAGCTGTGACCTTCCACTCCCGCAATAAGAGCTGTGACCTTCTACTCCCGCAATAAGAGTTGTGACATTCCACACCCTCAATAAGAGTTGTGACCTTCCTCTCCCACAATAAGAGCTGTGACCTCCCACTCCCTCAATAAGAGTTGTGACCTTCCACTCCCGCAATAAGAGCTGTGACCTTCCACTCCCGCAATAAGAGCTGTGACCTTCCACTCCCTCAATCAGAGTTGTGACCTCCCGCTCCCTCAATTAGAGTTAATAGATGTTTTGACCTTCCACTCCCTCAATAAAAGTTGTGACCTCCCACTCCCTCAGTAAGAGTTCTGACCTCCCACTCCCTCAATACGAGTTGTGACCTCCTACTCCCTCAATAAGAGCTGTGACCTCCCACTCCCTCAATAAGAGTTGTGACCTTCCATTCCCGCAATAAGAGCTGTGACCTTCCACTCCCGCAATAAGAGTGTGACCTCCCACTCCCTCAATAAGAGTTGTGACCTTCGACTCCCGCAATAAGAGCTGTGACCTTCCACTCCCTCAATAAGAGTTGTGACCTCCCGCTCCCTCAATAACAGTTAATAGAAGTTTTGACCATCTGCTCCCTCAATAAAAGTTGTGACCTTCCACTCCCTCAATAAGATTTGTGATCTTTCACTCACTCAATAAGTGTTGTGACCTCGTATTTCCTGAATAAGAGTTGTGACCTTCTACTCCCTCAATCAGAGTTGTGACCTCCCACGCCCTCAATTAGAGTTAATAGAAGTTTTGACCATCCACTCCCTTAATAAAAGTTGTGAGCTCGTACTCTCTCAATAAGAGTTAATAGAAGTTGTGACCTTTCACTCCCTCAATAAGAGTTGTGACCTTCCACTCCCTCATTAAGAGTTGTGACCTCGTACTCCCTCTGTAAGAGTTGTGACCTTCCCCTCCTTTAATACGAGTTGTGACCTTCGACTCCCTCAATAAGATTTGTGATCTTTCACTCACTCAATAAGTGTTGTGACCTCGTATTTCCTCAATAAGAGTTACTAGATGTTGTGACCTTCCACTCCCTCAAAAAAAGTTGTGACCTTCCACTCCCTCATTAAGAGTTGTGACCTCGTACTCCCTCAATAAGAGTTGTGACCTCCACTCCCTCAATACGAGTTGTGACCTCCTACTCCCTCAATAAGAGTTGTGACCTTCCACTCCCTCAATAAGAGTTGTGACCTTCCACTCCCGCAATAAGAGTTGTGACCTTCCACTCCCTCAATAAGAGTTGTGACCTTCCACTCCATCATTAAATGTTGTCACATTTTATTCCCTCAATAAGAGTTGTGACCTTCCCCTCCCTCAATAAGAGTTGTGACCTTCCACTCCCGCAATAAGAGTTGTGACCTTCCACTCCCGCAATAAGAGCTGTGACCTTCCACTCTCTCAATAAGAGCTGTGACCTTCCACTCCCGCAATAAGAGCTGTGACCTTCTACTCCCTCAATAAGAGTTGTGACATTCCACACCCTCAATAAGAGTTGTGACCTTCCACTCCCTCAATAAGAGTTGTGACCTCCCACTCCCTCAATAAGAGTTGTGACCTTCCACTCCCGCAATAAGAGCTGTGACCTTCCACTCCCGCAATAAGAGCTGTGACCTTCCACTCCCTCAATCAGAGTTGTGACCTCCCGCTCCCTCAATTAGAGTTAATAGATGTTTTGACCTTCCACTCCCTCAATAAAAGTTGTGACCTCCCACTCCCTCAGTAAGAGTTCTGACCTCCCACTCCCTCAATACGAGTTGTGACCTCCTACTCCCTCAATAAGAGCTGTGACCTCCCACTCCCTCAATAAGAGTTGTGACCTTCGACTCCCGCAATAAGAGCTGTGACCTCCCACTCCCTCAATACGAGTTGTGACCTCCTACTCCCGCAATAAGAGTGTGACCTTCCACTCCCTCAATAAGAGTTGTGACCTTCGACTCCCGCAATAAGAGCTGTGACCTTCCACTCCCTCAATAAGAGTTGTGACCTCCCGCTCCCTCAATAACAGTTAATAGAAGTTTTGACCATCTGCTCCCTCAATAAAAGTTGTGACCTTCCACACCCTCATCAAGAGTTGTGACCTCGTACTTCCTTAATAAGAGTTGTGACCTCCCACTCCCTCAATACGAGTTGTGATCTCCTACTCCCTCAATAAGAGTTGTGACCTTCCGCTCCCTCAATAAGAGTTGTGACCTTCCACTCCCTCAATAAGAGTTGTGACCTTCCATCTCGCAATAAGAGTTGTGACCTTCCACTCCCTCAATAAGAGTTGTGACCTTCCACACCCTCATCAAGAGTTGTCACCTCGTACTTCCTTAATAAGAGTTGTGACCTCCCACTCCCTCAATAAGAGTTGTGACCTCCCACTCCCTCAATACGAGTTGTGACCTCCTACTCCCTCAATAAGAGTTGTGACCTTCCACTCCCTCAATAAGAGTTTTGACCTTCCACTCCCTCAATCAGAGTTGTGACCTCCCACTCCCTCAATCAGAGTTAATAGAAGTTGTGACCTTTAACTCCCTCAATAAGAGTTGTGACCTTTCACTCCCTCAATAAAAGTTGTGACCTTCCACTCCCTCATTAAGAGTTGTGACCTCGTACTCCCTCAATAAGAGTTGTGACCTCCCACTCCCTCAGTAAGAGTTGTGACCTCCACTCCCTCAATACGAGTTGTGACCTCCTTCTCCCTCAATAAGAGTTGTGACCTTCCACTCCCTCAATAAGAATTGTGACCTCGTACTCCCTCAATAAGAGTTGACCTCCCACTCCCTCAATAAGAGTTGTGTCCTTCCCCTCCTTTAATACGAGTTGTGACCTTCCACTCCCTCAATAAGATTTGTGATCTTTCACTCACTCGTATTTCCTCAATAAGAGTTGTGACCTTCCACTCCCTCAATCAGATTTGTAACCTCCCACTCCCTCAATAAGAGTTAATAGAAGTTGTGACCTTTCACTCCCTCAATAAAAGTTGTGACCTTCCACTACCTCATTAAGAGTTGTGACCTCGTACTCCCTCAATAAGAGTTGTGACCTCGTACTCCCTCAGTAAGAGTTGTGACCTTCCCCTCCTTTAATACGAGTTGTGACCTTCCACTCCCTCAATACGATTTGTGATATTTCACTCACTCAATAAGTGTTGTGACCTCGTATTTCCTCAATAAGAGTTACTAGATGTTGTGACCTTCCACTCCCTCAATAAAAGTTGTGACCTTCCACTCCCTCATTAAGAGTTGTGACCTCGTCCTCCCTCAATAAGAGTTGTGACCTCCACTCCCTCAATACGAGTTGTGACCTCCTACTCCCTCAATAAGAGTTGTGACCTTCCACTCCATCATTAAATGTTGTCAAATTCTATTCCCTCAATAAGAGTTGTGACCTTCCACTCCCTCAATAAGAGTTGTGACCTTCCACTCCCGCAATAAGAGTTGTGACCTTCCACTCCCGCAATAAGAGCTGTGACCTTCCACTCTCTCAATAAGAGCTGTGACCTTCCACTCCCGCAATAAGAGCTGTGACCTTCTACTCCCTCAATAAGAGTTGTGACCTCCCGCTCCCTCAATAAGAGATTTGACCTTCCACTCCCACAATAAGAGCTGTGACCTTCCACTCCCTCAATAAGAGTTGTGACCTTCCACTCCATCATTGAATGTTGTCACATTCTATTCCCTCAATAAGAGTTGTGACCTTCCGCTCCCGCAATAAGACTTGTGACCTTCCACTCCCGCAATAAGAGCTGTGACCTTCCACTCTCTCAATAAGAGCTGTGACCTTCCACTCCCGCAATAAGAGCTGTGACCTTCTACTCCCTCAATAAGAGTTGTGACATTCCACACCCTCAATAAGAGTTGTGACCTTCCACTCCCGCAAAAAGAGTTGTGACCTTCCACTCCCGCAATAAGAGTGTGACCTTCCACTCCCTCAATAAGAACTGTGACCTTCCACTCCCTCAATCAGAGTTGTGACCTCCCGCTCCCTCAATAAGAGTTAATAGAAGTTGTGACCTTTCACTCCCTCAATAAGAGATGTGACATTCCACTCCCTCATTAAGAGTTGTGACCTCGTACTCCCTCAATAAGAGTTGATCTCCCACTCCCTCAGCAACAGTTGTGACCTTCCCCTCCTTAAATACGAGTTGTGACCTTCCACTCCCTCAATAAGATTTGTGATCTGTCACTCCCTCAATAAGTGTTGTGACCTCGTATTTCCTGAATAAGAGTTGTGACCTTCTACTCCCTCAATCAGAGTTGTGACCTCCCACGCCCTCAATTAGAGTTAATAGAAGTTTTGACCATCCACTCCCTTAATAAAAGTTGTGAGATCGTACTCTCTCAATAAGAGTTAATAGAAGTTGTGACCTTTCACTCCCTCAATAAGAGTTGTGACCTTCCACTCCCTCATTAAGAGTTGTGACCTCGTACTCCCTCAATAAGAGTTGTGACCTCGTACTCCCTCAGTAAGAGTTGTGACCTTCCCCTCCTTTAATACGAGTTGTGACCTTCGACTCCCTCAATAAGATTTGTGATCTTTCACTCACTCAATAAGTGTTGTGACCTCGTATTTCCTCAATAAGAGTTACTAGATGTTGTGACCTTCCACTCCCTCAATAAAAGTTGTGACCTTCCACTCCCTCATTAAGAGTTGTGACCTCGTCCTCCCTCAATAAGAGTTGTGACCTCCACTCCCTCAATACGAGTTGTGACCTCCTACTCCCTCAATAAGAGTTGTGACCTTCCACTCCATCATTAAATGTTGTCAAATTCTATTCCCTCAATAAGAGTTGTGACCTTCCACTCCCTCAATAAGAGTTGTGACCTTCCACTCCCGCAATAAGAGTTGTGACCTTCCACTCCCGCAATAAGAGCTGTGACCTTCCACTCTCTCAATAAGAGCTGTGACCTTCCACTCCCGCAATAAGAGCTGTGACCTTCTACTCCCTCAATAAGAGTTGTGACCTCCCGCTCCCTCAATAAGAGATTTGACCTTCCACTCCCACAATAAGAGCTGTGACCTTCCACTCCCTCAATAAGAGTTGTGACCTTCCACTCCATCATTGAATGTTGTCACATTCTATTCCCTCAATAAGAGTTGTGACCTTCCGCTCCCGCAATAAGACTTGTGACCTTCCACTCCCGCAATAAGAGCTGTGACCTTCCACTCTCTCAATAAGAGCTGTGACCTTCCACTCCCGCAATAAGAGCTGTGACCTTCTACTCCCTCAATAAGAGTTGTGACATTCCACACCCTCAATAAGAGTTGTGACCTTCCACTCCCGCAAAAAGAGTTGTGACCTTCCACTCCCGCAATAAGAGTGTGACCTTCCACTCCCTCAATAAGAACTGTGACCTTCCACTCCCTCAATCAGAGTTGTGACCTCCCGCTCCCTCAATAAGAGTTAATAGAAGTTGTGACCTTTCACTCCCTCAATAAGAGATGTGACATTCCACTCCCTCATTAAGAGTTGTGACCTCGTACTCCCTCAATAAGAGTTGATCTCCCACTCCCTCAGCAACAGTTGTGACCTTCCCCTCCTTAAATACGAGTTGTGACCTTCCACTCCCTCAATAAGATTTGTGATCTGTCACTCCCTCAATAAGTGTTGTGACCTCGTATTTCCTGAATAAGAGTTGTGACCTTCTACTCCCTCAATCAGAGTTGTGACCTCCCACGCCCTCAATTAGAGTTAATAGAAGTTTTGACCATCCACTCCCTTAATAAAAGTTGTGAGATCGTACTCTCTCAATAAGAGTTAATAGAAGTTGTGACCTTTCACTCCCTCAATAAGAGTTGTGACCTTCCACTCCCTCATTAAGAGTTGTGACCTCGTACTCCCTCAATAAGAGTTGTGACCTCGTACTCCCTCAGTAAGAGTTGTGACCTTCCCCTCCTTTAATACGAGTTGTGACCTTCGACTCCCTCAATAAGATTTGTGATCTTTCACTCACTCAATAAGTGTTGTGACCTCGTATTTCCTCAATAAGAGTTACTAGATGTTGTGACCTTCCACTCCCTCAAAAAATGTTGTGACCTTCCACTCCCTCATTAAGAGTTGTGACCTCGTACTCCCTCAATAAGAGTTGTGACCTCCACTCCCTCAATACGAGTTGTGACCTCCTACTCCCTCAATAAGAGTTGTGACCTTCCACTCCCGCAAAAAGAGTTGTGACCTTCCACTCCCGCAATAAGAGTGTGACCTTCCACTCCCTCAATAAGAACTGTGACCTTCCACTCCCTCAATCAGAGTTGTGACCTCCCGCTCCCTCAATAAGAGTTAATAGAAGTTGTGACCTTTCACTCCCTCAATAAGAGATGTGACATTCCACTCCCTCATTAAGAGTTGTGACCTCGTACTCCCTCAATAAGAGTTGATCTCCCACTCCCTCAGTAACAGTTGTGACCTTCCCCTCCTTAAATACGAGTTGTGACCTTCCACTCCCTCAATAAGATTTGTGATCTGTCACTCCCTCAATAAGTGTTGTGACCTCGTATTTCCTGAATAAGAGTTGTGACCTTCTACTCCCTCAATCAGAGTTGTGACCTCCCACGCCCTCAATTAAAGTTAATAGAAGTTTTGACCATCCACTCCCTTAATAGAAGTTGTGACCTTTCACTCCCTCAATAAGAGTTGTGACCTTCCACTCCCTCATTAAGAGTTGTGACCTCGTACTCCCTCAATAAGAGTTGTGGCCTCGTACTCCCTCAGTAAGAGTTGTGACCTTCCCCTCCTTTAATACGAGTTGTGACCTTCGACTCCCTCAATAAGATTTGTGATCTTTCACTCACTCAATAAGTGTTGTGACCTCGTATTTCCTCAATAAGAGTTACTAGATGTTGTGACCTTCCACTCCCTCAAAAAAAATTGTGACCTTCCACTCCCTCATTAAGAGTTGTGACCTCGTACTCCCTCAATAAGAGTTGTGACCTCCACTCCCTCAATACGAGTTGTGACCTCCTACTCCCTCAATAAGAGTTGTGACCTTCCACTCCCTCAATAAGAGTTGTGACCTTCCACTCCCGCAATAAGAGTTGTGACCTTCCACTCCCTCAATAAGAGTTGTGACCTTCCACTCCATCATTAAATGTTGTCACATTTTATTCCCTCAATAAGAGTTGTGACCTTCCGCTCCCTCAATAAGAGTTGTGACCTTCCACTCCCGCAATAGGAGTTGTGACCTTCCACTCCCGCAATAAGAGCTGTGACCTTCCACTCTCTCAATAAGAGCTGTGACCTTCCACTCCCGCAATAAGAGCTGTGACCTTCTACTCCCGCAATAAGAGTTGTGACATTCCACACCCTCAATAAGAGTTGTGACCTTCCTCTCCCACAATAAGAGCTGTGACCTCAAACTCCCTCAATAAGAGTTGTGACCTTCCACTCCCGCAATAAGAGCTGTGACCTTCCACTCCCGCAATAAGAGCTGTGACCTTCCACTCCCTCAATCAGAGTTGTGACCTCCCGCTCCCACAATTAGAGTTAATAGATGTTTTGACCTTCCACTCCCTCAATAAAAGTTGTGACCTCCCACTCCCTCAGTAAGAGTTCTGACCTCCAACTCCCTCAATACGAGTTGTGACCTCCTACTCCCTCAATAAGAGCTGTGACCTCCCACTCCCTAAATAAGAGTTGTGACCTTCCATTCCCGCAATAAGAGCTGTGACCTTCCACTCCCGCAATAAGAGTGTGACCTCCCACTCCCTCAATAAGAGTTGTGACCTTCGACTCCCGCAATAAGAGCTGTGACCTTCCACTCCCTCAATAAGAGTTGTGACCTCCCGCCCCCTCAATAACAGTTAATAGAAGTTTTGACCATCTGCTCCCTCAATAAAAGTTGTGACCTTCCACTCCCTCAATAAGATTTGTGATCTTTCACTCACTCAATAAGTGTTGTGACCTCGTATTTCCTGAATAAGAGTTGTGACCTTCTACTCCCTCAATCAGAGTTGTGACCTCCCACGCCCTCAATTAGAGTTAATAGAAGTTTTGACCATCCACTCCCTTAATAAAAGTTGTGAGCTCGTACTCTCTCAATAAGAGTTAATAGAAGTTGTGACCTTTCACTCCCTCATTAAGAGTTGTGACCTTCCACTCCCTCATTAAGAGTTGTGACCTCGTACTCCCTCAGTAAGAGTTGTGACCTTCCCCTCCTTTAATACGAGTTGTGACCTTCGACTCCCTCAATAAGATTTGTGATCTTTCACTCACTCAATAAGTGTTGTGACCTCGTATTTCCTCAATAAGAGTTACTAGATGTTGTGACCTTCCACTCCCTCAAAAAAAGTTGTGACCTTCCACTCCCTCATTAAGAGTTGTGACCTCGTACTCCCTCAATAAGAGTTGTGACCTCCACTCCCTCAATACGAGTTGTGACCTCCTACTCCCTCAATAAGAGTTGTGACCTTCCACTCCCTCAATAAGAGTTGTGACCTTCCACTCCCGCAATAAGAGTTGTGACCTTCCACTCCCTCAATAAGAGTTGTGACCTTCCACTCCATCATTAAATGTTCTCACATTTTATTCCCTCAATAAGAGTTGTGACCTTCCGCTCCCTCAATAAGAGTTGTGACCTTCCACTCCCGCAATAAGAGTTGTGACCTTCCACTCCCGCAATAAGAGCTGTGACCTTCCACTCTCTCAATAAGAGCTGTGACCTTCCACTCCCGCAATAAGAGCTGTGACCTTCTACTCCCTCAATAAGAGTTGTGACATTCCACACCCTCAATAAGAGTTGTGACCTTCCACTCCCACAATAAGAGCTGTGACCTCCCACTCCCTCAATAAGAGTTGTGACCTTCCACTCCCGCAATAAGAGCTGTGACCTTCCACTCCCGCAATAAGAGCTGTGACCTTCCACTCCCTCAATCAGAGTTGTGACCTCCCGCTCCCTCAATTAGAGTTAATAGATGTTTTGACCTTCCACTCCCTCAATAAAAGTTGTGACCTCCCACTCCCTCAGTAAGAGTTCTGACCTCCCACTCCCTCAATACGAGTTGTGACCTCCTACTCCCTCAATAAGAGCTGTGACCTCCCACTCCCTCAATAAGAGTTGTGACCTTCCATTCCCGCAATAAGAGCTGTGACCTTCCACTCCCGCAATAAGAGTGTGACCTTCCACTCCCTCAATAAGAGTTGTGACCTTCGACTCCCGCAATAAGAGCTGTGACCTTCCACTCCCTCAATAAGAGTTGTGACCTCCCGCTCCCTCAATAACAGTTAATAGAAGTTTTGACCATCTGCTCCCTCAATAAAAGTTGTGACCTTCCACACCCTCATCAAGAGTTGTGACCTCGTACTTCCTTAATAAGAGTTGTGACCTCCCACTCCCTCAATACGAGTTGTGACCTCCTACTCCCTCAATAAGAGTTGTGACCTTCCGCTCCCTCAATAAGAGTTGTGACCTTCCACTCCCTCAATAAGAGTTGTGACCTTCCATCTCGCAATAAGAGTTGTGACCTTCCACTCCCTCAATAAAAGTTGTGACCTTCCACACCCTCATCAAGAGTTGTCACCTCGTACTTCCTTAATAAGAGTTGTGACCTCCCACTCCCTCAATAAGAGTTGTGACCTCCCACTCCCTCAATACGAGTTGTGACCTCCTACTCCCTCAATAAGAGTTGTGACCTTCCACTCCCTCAATAAGAGTTTTGACCTTCCACTCCCTCAATCAGAGTTGTGACCTCCCACTCCCTCAATCAGAGTTAATAGAAGTTGTGACCTTTAACTCCCTCAATAAGAGTTGTGACCTCGTACTCCCTCAATAAGAGTTGACCTCCCACTCCCTCAATAAGAGTTGTGTCCTTCCCCTCCTTTAATACGAGTTGTGACCTTCCACTCCCTCAATAAGATTTGTGATCTTTCACTCACTCGTATTTCCTCAATAAGAGTTGTGACCTTCCACTCCCTCAATCAGATTTGTAACCTCCCACTCCCTCAATAAGAGTTAATAGAAGTTGTGACCTTTCACTCCCTCAATAAAAGTTGTGACCTTCCACTACCTCATTAAGAGTTGTGACCTCGTACTCCCTCAATAAGAGTTGTGACCTCGTACTCCCTCAGTAAGAGTTGTGACCTTCCCCTCCTTTAATACGAGTTGTGACCTTCCACTCCCTCAATAAGATTTGTGATATTTCACTCACTCAATAAGTGTTGTGACCTCGTATTTCCTCAATAAGAGTTACTAGATGTTGTGACCTTCCACTCCCTCAATAAAAGTTGTGACCTTCCACTCCCTCATTAAGAGTTGTGACCTCGTCCTCCCTCAATAAGAGTTGTGACCTCCACTCCCTCAATACGAGTTGTGACCTCCTACTCCCTCAATAAGAGTTGTGACCTTCCACTCCATCATTAAATGTTGTCACATTCTATTCCCTCAATAAGAGTTGTGACCTTCCACTCCCTCAATAAGAGTTGTGACCTTCCACTCCCGCAATAAGAGTTGTGACCTTCCACTCCCGCAATAAGAGCTGTGACCTTCCACCCTCTCAATAAGAGCTGTGACCTTCCACTCCCGCAATAAGAGCTGTGACCTTCTACTCCCTCAATAAGAGTTGTGACATTCCACACCCTCAATAAGAGTTGTGACCTTCCCCTCCTTTAATACGAGTTGTGACCTTCCACTCCCTCAATACGATTTGTGATATTTCACTCACTCAATAAGTGTTGTGACCTCGTATTTCCTCAATAAGAGTTACTAGATGTTGTGACCTTCCACTCCCTCAATAAAAGTTGTGACCTTCCACTCCCTCATTAAGAGTTGTGACCTCGTCCTCCCTCAATAAGAGTTGTGACCTCCACTCCCTCAATACGAGTTGTGACCTCCTACTCCCTCAATAAGAGTTGTGACCTTCCACTCCATCATTAAATGTTGTCACATTCTATTCCCTCAATAAGAGTTGTGACCTTCCACTCCCTCAATAAGAGTTGTGACCTTCCACTCCCGCAATAAGAGTTGTGACCTTCCACTCCCGCAATAAGAGCTGTGACCTTCCACTCTCTCAGTAAGAGCTGTGACCTTCCACTCCCGCAATAAGAGTTGTGACCTTCTACTCCCTCAATAAGAGTTGTGACATTCCACACCCTCAATAAGAGTTGTGACCTTCCACTCCCACAATAAGAGCTGTGACCTCGTACTCCCTCAATCAGAGTTGTGACCTCCCGCTCCCTCAATTAGAGTTAATAGATGTTTTGACCTTCCACTCCCTCAATAAAAGTTGTGACCTCCCACTCCCTCAGTAAGAGTTCTGACCTCCCACTCCCTCAATACGAGTTGTGACCTCCTACTCCCTCAATAAGAGCTGTGACCTCCCACTCCCTCAATAAGAGTTGTGACCTTCCATTCCCGCAATAAGAGCTGTGACCTTCCACTCCCGCAATAAGAGTGTGACCTTCCACTCCCTCAATAAGAGTTGTGACCTTCGACTCCCGCAATAAGAGCTGTGACCTTCCACTCCCTCAATAAGAGTTGTGACCTCCCGCTCCCTCAATAACAGTTAATAGAAGTTTTGACCATCTGCTCCCTCAATAAAAGTTGTGACCTTCCACACCCTCATCAAGAGTTGTGACCTCGTACTTCCTTAATAAGAGTTGTGACCTCCCACTCCCTCAATACGAGTTGTGACCTCCTACTCCCTCAATAAGAGTTGTGACCTTCCGCTCCCTCAATAAGAGTTGTGACCTTCCACTCCCTCAATAAGAGTTGTGACCTTCCATCTCGCAATAAGAGTTGTGACCTTCCACTCCCTCAATAAAAGTTGTGACCTTCCACACCCTCATCAAGAGTTGTCACCTCGTACTTCCTTAATAAGAGTTGTGACCTCCCACTCCCTCAGTAAGAGTTGTGACCTCCCACTCCCTCAATACGAGTTGTGACCTCCTACTCCCTCAATAAGAGTTGTGACCTTCCACTCCCTCAATAAGAGTTTTGACCTTCCACTCCCTCAATCAGAGTTGTGACCTCCCACTCCCTCAATCAGAGTTAATAGAAGTTTTGACCTTTAACTCCCTCAATAAGAGTTGTGACCTCGTACTCCCTCAATAAGAGTTGACCTCCCACTCCCTCAATAAGAGTTGTGTTCTTCCCCTCCTTTAATACGAGTTGTGACCTTCCACTCCCTCAATAAGATTTGTGATCTTTCACTCACTCGTATTTCCTCAATAAGAGTTGTGACCTTTCACTCCCTCAATCAGATTTGTAACCTCCCACTCCCTCAATAAGAGTTAATAGAAGTTGTGACCTTTCACTCCCTCAATAAAAGTTGTGACCTTCCACTCCCTCATTAAGAGTTGTGACCTCGTACTCCCTCAATAAGAGTTGTGGCCTCGTACTCCCTCAGTAAGAGTTGTGACCTTCCCCTCCTTTAATACGAGTTGTGACCTTCCACTCCCTCAATACGATTTGTGATATTTCACTCAGTCAATAAGTGTTGTGACCTCGTATTTCCTCAATAAGAGTTACTAGATGTTGTGACCTTCCACTCCCTCAATAAGAGTTGTGACCTTCCACTACCTCAATAAGAGTTCTGACCTCCACTCCCTCAATACGAGTTGTGACCTCCTACTCCCTCAATAAGAGTTGTGACCTTCCACTCCATCATTAAATGTTGTCACATTCTATTCCCTCAATAAGACTTGTGACCTTCCACTCCCTCAATAAGAGTTGTGACCTTCCACTCCCGCAATAAGAGTTGTGACCTTCCACTCCCGCAATAAGAGCTCTGACCTTCCACTCACTCAATAAGAGCTGTGACCTTCCATTTCCGCAATAAGAGCTGTGACCTTCTACTCCCTCAATAAGAGTTGTGACCTTTCACTCCCTCAATAAGAGATGTGACATTCCACTCCCTCATTAAGTGTTGTGACCTCGTACTCCCTCAATAAGAGCTCACCTCCCACTCCCTCAGTAAGAGTTGTGACCTTCCCCTCCTTAAATACGAGTTGTGACCTTCCACTCCCTCAATAAGATTTGTGATCTTTCACTCACTCAATAAGTGTTGTGACCTCGTATTTCCTGAATAAGAGTTGTGACCTCCGACTCCCTCAATAAGAGTTGTGACCTTCCACTCCCGCAATAAGAGTTAATAGAAGTTGAGACCTTCGACTCCCTCAATAAGACTTTTGACCTTCCACTCCCTCAATAAGATTTGTGATCTTTCACTCACTCAAAAAGTGTTGTGACCTCGTATTTCCTCAATAAGAGTTAATAGAAGTTGTGACCTTTCACTCCCTCAATAAACGTTGTGACCTTCCACTCTCAATTGAGAGTTGTGACCTCGTACTCCCTCAATAAGAGTTGTGACCTCCCACTCCCTCAGTAAGAGTTGTGACCTCCACTCCCTCAATACGAGTTGTGACCTCCTACTCCCTCAATAAGAGTTGTGACCTTCCACTCCCTCAATCAGAGTTGTGACCTCCCACTCCCTCAAAAAGAGCTGTGACCTCGTACTCCCTCAATAAGAGTTGACCTCCCACTCCCTCAGTAAGAGTTGTGACCTTCCCCTCCTTTAATACGAGTTGTGACCTTCCACTCCCTCAATAAGATTTGTGATCTTTCACTCAGTCGTATTTCCTCAATAACAGTTGTGACCTTCCACTCCCTCAATCAGATTTGTAACCTCCCACTCCCTCAATAAGAGTTAATAGAAGTTGTGACCTTTCACTCCCTCAATAAAAGTTGTGACCTTCCACTCCCTCATTAAGAGTTGTGACCTCGTACTCCCGCAATAAGTGTTGTGACCTCGTACTCCCTCAGTAAGAGTTGTGACCTTCCCCTCCTTGAATAAGATTTGTGATCTTTCACTCACTCAATAAAAGTTGTGACCTTCCACTCCCTCATTAAGTGTTGTGACCTCGTACTCCCTCAATAAGAGTTGTGACCTCCACTCCCTCAATACGAGTTGTGACCTCCTACTCCCTCAATAAGAGTTGTGACCTTCCACTCCCTCAATAAGAGTTGTGACCTTCCACACCATCATTAAATGTTGTCACATACTATTCTCTCAAAAAGAGTTGTGACCTTCCACTCCCGCAATAAGAGTTGTGACCTTCCACTCCATCATTAAATGTTGTCACATTCTATTACCTCAATAAGAGTTGTGACCTTTCGCTCCCGCAATAAGAGTTGTGACCTTCCACTCCCGCAATAAGAGCTGTGACCTTCAACTCTCTCAATAAGAGCTGTGACCTTCCACTCCCGCAATAAGAGCTGTGACCTTCTACTCCCTCAATAAGAGTTGTGACATTCCACACCCTCAATAAGAGTTGTGACCTTCCACTCCCGCAATAAGAGTTGTGACCTTCCGCTCCCGCAATAAGAGTGTGACCTTCCACTCCCTCAATAAGAGCTGTGACCTTCCACTCCCTCAATCAGAGTTGTGACCTCCCGCTCCCTCAATAAGAGTTAATAGAAGTTGTGACCTTTCACTCCCTCAATAAGAGATGTGACATTCCACTCCCTCATTAAGTGTTGTGACCTCGTACTCCCTCAATAAGAGTTGATCTCCCACTCCCTCAGTAAGAGTTGTGACCTTCCCCTCCTTAAATACGAGTTGTGACCTTCCACTCCCTCAATAAGATTTGTGATCTTTCACTCACTCAATAAGTGTTGTGACCTCGTATTTCCTCAATAAGAGTTGTGACCTCCCACTCCCTCAATTAGAGTTAATAGAAGTTTTGACCATCCACTCCCTAAATAAAAGTTGTGAGCTCGTACTCTCTCAATAAGAGTTAATAGAAGTTGTGACCTTTCACTCCCTCAATAAGAGTTGTGACCTTCCACTCCCTCATTAAGAGTTGTGACCTCGTACTCCCTCAATAAGAGTTGTGACCTCGTACTCCCTCAGTAAGAGTTGTGACCTTCCCCTCCTTTAATACGAGTTGTGACCTTCGACTCCCTCAATAAGATTTGTGATCTTTCACTCACTCAATAAGTGTTGTGACCTCGTATTTCCTCAATAAGAGTTACTAGATGTTGTGACCTTCCACTCCCTCAAAAAAAGTTGTGACCTTCCACTCCCTCATTAAGAGTTGTGACCTCGTACTCCCTCAATAAGAGTTGTGACCTTCCACTCCCTCAATACGAGTTGTGACCTCCTACTCCCTCAATAAGAGCTGTGACCTCCCACTCCCTCAATAAGAGTTGTGACCTTCCATTCCCGCAATAAGAGCTGTGACCTTCCACTCCCGCAATAAGAGTGTGACCTTCCACTCCCTCAATAAGAGTTGTGACCTTCGACTCCCGCAATAAGAGCTGTGACCTTCCACTCCCTCAATCAGAGTTGTGACCTTCCGCTCCCTCAATAACAGTTAATAGAAGTTTTGACCATCTGCTCCCTCAATAAAAGTTGTGACCTTCCACACCCTCATCAAGAGTTGTGACCTCGTACTTCCTTAATAAGAGTTGTGACCTCCCACTCCCTCAGTAAGAGTTGTGACCTCCTACTCCCTCAATAAGAGTTGTGACCTTCCGCTCCCTCAATAAGAGTAGTGACCTTCCACTCCCTCAATAAGAGTTGTGACCTTCCATCTCGCAATAAGAGTTGTGACCTTCCACTCCCTCAATAAAAGTTGTTACCTTCCACACCCTCATCAAGAGTTGTCACCTCGTACTTCCTTAATAAGAGTTGTGACCTCCCACTCCCTCAGTAAGAGTTGTGACCTCCCACTCCCTCAATACGAGTTGTGACCTCCTACTCCCTCAATAAGAGTTGTGACCTTCCGCTCCCTCAATAAGAGTTGTGACCTTCCACTCCCTCAATAAGAGTTGTGACCTTCCACTCCCTCAATAAGAGTTGTGACCTTCCATCTCGCAATAAGAGTTGTGACCTTCCACTCCCTCAATAAGAGTTGTGACCTTCAACTCCTGCAATAAGAGCTGTGCCCTTACACTCCCTCAATAAGAGCTGTGACCTTCCACTCCCGCAATAAGAGCTTTGATCTTCTACTCCCTTAATAAGAGTTTTGACCTTCCACTCCCTCAATAAGAGTTGTGACCTTCCACTCCCTCATTAAATGTTGTCACATTCTATTTCCTCAATAAGAGTTGTGACCTTCCTCTCCCTCAATAAGAGTTGTGACCTTCCACTCTCGCAATAACAGTTGCGACCTTCCAATCCCGCAATAAGAGCTGTGACCTTCAACTCCCTCAATAAGAGTTGTGACCTTCCACTCCCGCAATAAGAGCTGTGACTTTCTACTCCCTCAATAAGAGTTGTGACCTTCCACTCCCTCAATAAGAGTTGCGACCTTCCAATCCCGCAATAAGATTTGTGACCTTCCACTCCCTCAATAAGAGTTGTGACCTTCGACTCCCGCAATAAGAGCTGTGACCTTCCACTCCCTCAATAAGAGTTGTGACCTCGTACTCTCTCAATAAGAGTTGTGACCTCCCTCTCCCTCAGTAAGAGTTGTGACCTCCCACTCCCTCAATAAGAGTTGTGACCTTCACCTCTTTTAATACGAGTTGTGACCTTCCACTCCCTCAATAAGAGTTAATAGAAGTTTTGACCTTCCACTCCCTAAAAAAAAGTTTTGACCTCCCACTCCCTCAGTAAGAGTTGTGACCTCCCACTCCCTCAATAAGAGTTGTGACCTCCTACTCCCTCAATAAGAGTTGTGACCTTCCGCTCCCTCAATAAGAGTTTTGACCTTCCACTCCCGCAATAAGGGTTGTGACCTTTCTCTCCCTGAATAAGAGTTGTGACCTTCCACTCCCTCATTAAATGTTGTCACATTCTATTTCCTCAATAAGAGTTGTGACCTTCCACTCCCTCAATAAGAGTTGTGACCTTCCACTCCCGCAATAAGAGTTGTGACCTTCCACTCCCGCAATAAGAGTTGTGACCTTACACTCCCTCAATAAGAGCTGTGACCTGCCACTCCCGCAATAAGAGCTGTGACCTTCCACTCCCTCAATAAGAGTTGTGACCTTCCGCTCCCTCAATAAGAGTTGTGACCTTCCACCCCTCAATAAGAGTTGTGGATGGGTCTCGCAGCAGATGCACAACACGAGACTGCTGGATTAGGAAAACAAACAAGAATTTACTGGTCAAGGAGATTCTGCGTGTGGTACCGTTGGTGGCATATAGACAGTTCCAATTCTGATTTGTTGACTAAGTTATGCTGTGGGATCCAGGTGAACAGCAAGAAAGATGTTCAACATACCATCCTAGAACAAAAATGCTGTCCTGTCGTCCTCTTTAACCATGTTAAACTTAGAGAGGTTGGGGCCCCCTACCTGTTGTATAAAATGTCCAGTGTTGCCCTGAACTGTATCCCTTTTCAAGCCTTCTCAGCCTTCAATCATAAAAGTATTGACGACAAAAGTGTTTTATATTATGCTGAGGTAATCTATACTGCAGGTTACAGCCTTCAGCAAGTTCTCTAGTACGATGTGTGAAGGCTACACCATGTTGCAGGCATTTTGCTGCATGTGGCCCTAATCACTCACTGACTCACTCACTCAAAATTGAACAAAACATGAGAGGGCGCATAAGGAGCATACCGGCAAGTGTTCTGTAAGTGTAAGATTACAATTATGTTAAAGAAATATTTTCAGAGACTAAGTGTAAGTCTACCACAACTTGATTCATGTGTTACGTTCAAAGAATCCCCCTGTACTATTATTGGCATGGGGTATGATAGGAAACATGTCATATAATATTATCCTTTTCATCACATACCACAAAGTCTAATTGTTAAATTAATCCATCAATAAATTCCGCGTATGCGCATCTCGCCGACTGAGACAAAATCGTGTCGGAATAGCTTCATGTATCGGTTTTACGTACCGTGTTCTTGTCTTTTTCATTTGTTCACAAAACCTTCCGTGTCCGTTTCGCTTTACAATCTGTCCTCAGTTTTTTCCAACATAGTATCTAGCTCCATAATTCTATTTGCAAATGAATACAATATATTTTGACCTTGTTTGTAAGCAATTGTTACGGTAAAGCTAGCCTTGCCGAGTAGACGAGCAGACGACGCACTAAGGGGCGTAACTCCAATTTCTTACCATACGGACTGATATCGATCGCCCATTCATGGATACACCATATCAGTGAGTGAGTGAGTTGGGTTTTACGCCGCTTTTAACAGTATTCCAGTTATATCACGGCGTGTCAGCTTAATGTGGGAGGAAAGCCCGAAGTGATGCAGGTTTCCGACGTTTACTAGTTCGGTGAAACCCACGATCACGGGTATGGTGCTGACAAACCTAGAAACATAATCGGGGTGAACCAGGCTTCGAACCCACAATCATAGGTCGCTGGTGGGGCCCAAGGGACGCAACTCTGCACAGCGAATGGCGGCGCCTTAGACGACTGGGCCACCCATGCCCCCCTACACCATATCAGCCCGATAGGGGGTGTAATACGGGTTTGGTTATAACACCGCCTGTGATATGACCGTCTCTACTCTACAGCCAGTGTCCCTACAATCAGCTCCCTGTTTTCGATGAATGGTGAAAACGCTGGACACTGGCTGAACCTAAATGTCGAAGGAAAACCAGTTGGTTGGTTGGTTGGTTGGTTTGTTGTTTAACGCCGCACTCAGCAATATTCCAGCTATATGACGGCGGTCTGTAAATAATCGAGTCTGGACCAGACAATCCAGTAGTTAATATTATGAGCATCGATCCACGCAACCAAGTCAGCGAGCCTGACCACCCGATCCCGTTAGGCGCCATTTACGACAAGCATAGTCATCTTTTACGGCAAGCATGGGTTGCTGAAGACCTATTCTACCCCGGAATCTTCACGGGGCGGAAAACCAGTAGTGTAAAGGTAGATGCTCTTTGGTGGCAAGGTCTGTTAATAACTATACTTGTGGGCACGAGAATATATGTTAGGGAGTTGTAATTTCGAGATCCGACAGGAAATATTAGTCATCCAGTGCTACCTGTAGAAAGTTGTGTTTTGAAATGTAATTTCTTTGATAGGCATTTAGAAGTTGGAGTACTAAGTACGGACAGGAATTTATGGATGAACAACTTCTTTATTACAATTAAGAGCGACGTTTCGGTGTAGGTTCTAACACCGTTATCAAGGGGCATCTACCTTTACACTATTGGTTTGAAATGTAATGTTATTATCGCAAATAGCATTCCGAAACAGCTGTATGGCGTTTTACAAATGACAAACAAAACCTCGAAACAATGTTTTAAGACCCGAGAAGATCAGGGTTAGAATAGGTCTTTAGCCTCCCATGTTTGTCGTAAAAGGCGACTATGCTTGTCGTACGAGGCGACTAACGGGATTGGGTTGTTGCAGACTCGCTGACTTGGTTGATGCATGTCATCGTACCCTAATTGCATTGATCGATTCTCGTGACGTCAATCACTGAATCGTCTTGTCCTGACTTGATATTTACAGACCACCGTCATATAGCTGGAATAGTGAGTGCAGCGTTAAACAACAAAACAAACATTGAATATGTCTTTCAATACCAAATCTCTCAACCAATCAAGTTTATTTCGTAATTCAGGCCACATGGGCCATATAGCACTGTTGTAAGATAAATCATATTTAAAGTCACATTTCCAGAGTGTTACATTAGTATCACAGGGGCAAAATAAATTTCCAAACGTAATTTTATATTTATAATATTTCTGTAATGAGGTAAAAAGAAACCCACCTATTTCTCAAGTAAATATATTTCTTACATAAAAGAGACATTGTATTCATCCTCTACTAAATCTTTTATGTCTGGACAACAGTTATTCACTGAGATACTCGAGGAAGATAAACAACTTAAATCCAATAATTAATGTAACGAAACTACTTGTAAAATCAACATGTGATTGTGTCTGTATATATACGCGAGACTCAGTGTGGGGGGAATGCCCAAAGGAATGTGTTTCAACTTCGTTGAAAACAGAGATCTCGACATGCAAACGACAAACATATCGCAAAAGGGTGTAACACTTTATTCATGGCGTGTTTGTCGTTCATACAAGGTTTTGGGGTGTCAGGTGGTATCTAACAGAGACTGTATGGGCACACAATGGTATGTGATCGCTCGTTCGAGTCTTGTGACAATACAAAAAAAAGAACCACAACATCAATGCCCTCATAAAAATGTCTCAACTTTCTGTATCGGCGATGTTTAAAATTAGGCCTATATGTAGTTTCAAATTGTTTCATTTTTTCGAAGTTTTTAAATTATATGTACCATTTTCACTTCACGGAGTGAGAAGTACTTTACGTGTCAAAGCTCGCTATAAATGTATCAAATTAGCTCGCATAATATTGAATTGTGTTTTCATCCGTTTGACACCTTGTTAGTAAAATAATGTTCCATACAATATTATTCCAGTCTCATCAATGTGGGTATGTTGCATCTGGATATTTTTCAAGTAATATTTGTGTGCAGAAAATCGTGATACATTTTCATAAGTACAGAATGAATTTTACGAAATGTGGTTGTGGTAATCAATAATCTTCACAGATCTACAACTGGCTGAAGGAAGTCACCATTCACAGGTACATAGACAGTGTATCAGTCCACCGTTTCAACAACCCAGATCTACACATTTGTCACCCACTAAAAGACAAGTATTCAGTGCACTCGAAACTGATATGTTCACGTTCACATGTTCAGGTTTCTTGTACGGCTAATGTGCCTATTAATCAGGGACTCTTCTTCATAAGCGGACGAATAATTCATCAGCCTCCGCACACATCAACAGTGCGGAAGGATACATCAATATTGGCTCGATCAAGGAGGATATTGGTGGGTATGTAGGAGAGATTCAGCTGGTTCTTCCATTTCATGGTACATTTCTTGATCTTGGAGCAAAAACATAATGATCTATTAAGGAAAGTGGCTTATCACAGTGTTTTAGTGTGTACATCCAGAAAATTTACTTCGATAGGGCTGCGCAGACGCAGAGGGCAGTTTCTGAAAACAAGATGTCTGCCAGAAGATTGCAGAGATTTGTCGTCAACTCCTAGCTGTGTTTTGCGTTTGGAACTTTGCCTACCTCGATGAGTGGCGATGAAATGAAATTTCTAACGGAAGTTCTGTAAATAAATTCCATTGGACCCATTAAAATGTATTGAATAAATAATATCCGAACGAGTATACCGTCCTCCGACAAGTGCACGATATGTGTAACTCATGACTGGAAAGAATGTCTAATACCCTCCGCGCAGGCTCAAGCGCAGTCGCAAAGCTCGGCAATATTTCGACTCCCGCTTGCGCACAGAGATGTGCGCTGCTGGACGGCCGAATGCAGACGACACGTTTGATGCCTATAAACGTACCCCCATATTCAAAAAATAATCTCCCATTTCGAAACCCCCAAACCCGTGTTCCTTCAGGCTTCATGTCGGCCATTATCATAATGTAGATCAAAGGCCCTGGCAACCATAATGGTCAAAAATACTTCACTTGTTTCTGATCGGCTTCTACTGACGTTGTAATACAAGTTAAATGTTAATTTTTACCACAAAAATATGTCCACAACTCCTCAGCAATACTAAGTTTGCCGGTCCGTACCACTCTTATGAAAAACCCAACTTGTTGAAAAACTCAAATGTTTGCACAAATTGCAGTGAAGAAAGTCATAGTAACCTGCATCATTCCACGACCATTCCTGTTGTTAGTAGTATTTGTTATTTTATGTGTGACTGCTTACAACTGACAATTGTTTTGGTTTATCAATATATTTTATGCATGGAAGGAGGGGGGAAGAGGCAGAGATACTTTCAGTTCAGTTAATTAATATTGTAAGTTCAATCTATCTTACTTGACGCCAGCCCCAGATAGAGATGCTAAAGTTGCAGACTATACGTATAGTCATTTCACAGAAATCAGGCGTATAATACATCTGGTAAATTGACACAAACTGAATATCAGATAGTGAGGGATACCCTATATGTCTTAGTATTGTCTGTAACAAATTTAAATGTAGGCCTACAAGTAAGAATGTGTTAAAAGAAATATAACAAATTACAGTGCTTACTGTCATGACAATTATGACATGACAACAGTCTGCACAAGGAGTTATCTACACCTGCTCAGAGGCCGATATTCGATTCAAAATCCACAGCACATCAGTAAAAACATATAGGAATTGTATATTTACCAATTCATGTTAATGAACTATGATAACCAATATTGCTAATGTTATGTTTTGTTTAAGGTGACTTTCGCTGAAAAATGTTAATAAAGCAGATGTTATAATGCTAAGCTGTACTTGATACTATGTTAAATAATCTTCAGAAATTAAGAAAACTTCCAATTTGGATTGAAGGATTTGGATTTTTCCCCAGTTTTCTCTCCTGGTACCAAGAGCACTTTATTTGAAATCCAAGTTAAGTCCCTGGGTGTCATTGTACAAAACATTAGCACCCTGGTCTACAACTTTTAGTCCTAGCTCAAAATGTGTGTCGAGTAAAATTTCTTTCAGATGGCCTCGTTAACTCCAATGATTTACCATAGACTGGAATAATGCAATTCTCACTACTCAAGGTTTTCAATAACAATTGTTCAAAATACTCCCATGGATGCTATGATAAATGGCTGGACCTTTGTTTGATAGTTTTTACATGCTTCCCATTGTGTTACAGTAACCGTATCTGACAGTATGAATCACGCCGGCATGTCATCTACAGTGCATGGTACTATAGCAGGAAATGTGACCATGACTTCTCAGATCAATGCTATGATGGAAGATGACTTGAGTGAGCCTAGCTCCCCTGAGAGTGGTTTTGATACATCCGACTTCCTCCAAGGGACAGTGACTGATGATGTGACTGCCCAGCTTGCAGCTGCTGGTAAGAAAGAGTGTGCGGTATTACCGGTACACGGTATATTGTGGTGCAAATCTTCAGCAATACGTATTGCGGTACTTTTTTCAGTGTAGCAATGCAGTCAAGTCTCGTTAATCCGACACTCGTTAATCTGACACTCGGCTTTATCCGACACAAATGATGGGAACCGATTGATTCAGTGCTATTTAGTCCCGTTAATCCGACATTCTCGCACTCCGACACACCTAATTTGCAACGAATTACCGAAATCACTCATTAATCAGTCTCGTTAATCCGACACAGTGGTCAGCGTACTCCTTGGTCATCTACCCGCGAGTACACAACCCCGTGTTTTGACACGCACTGGCTGCAGAGATTAACTTTAACAATTAACAGGAAAAGCTATTCAAACCTGTATGTACAAAGCTATACAAATGTAGTTTACAGATTGAAGCCAGATAAATGTGCATGAAGCCAGTTTAAAATATGAACAGGTATATAAAACATGGTCGACTGGTATGTAAACAAGAAAGCATGGATGACTTCATTAATATCAAAGCCTGGCTACTGATCTTGGATCGGCAAATGCGATTGGAGCGACGCCACGTGGTATTGCTGTTGGACAACGCCCCATCCCATGCTACTGTCGACACAACTAATGTGAAATGTCACTTTTTGTCACCAAACACCACATCGCACATTCAGCCACTAGATGCCGGGATTATAAAGAATTTCAAGCTTTATTATAAGAAACAGCAAATGAAATTACACCTCGACAATGTTGATGCTGAAGAACCACAAGCCCTAGACGTCAAGCGAACAGGGGACTTTGAGAAATGTGCCTTCAAAATGTGAGAAACAGAAAACACTGACAGACTATTTTAAGTAGATGAAGCAAGTTGTTAAGACAGTAGCACTTGCATTTACATGAGGAAACGTGTGTGGTTGATGTGATATATTCAGTGAGTAATGTCCGATTTTCGATCACAAATCACTTAATTTCGTTAATCCGACATACTCGAGACTTGACTTGACTGTATATTGGGGAAAATATAAATAAGTATATTTATGTGTTCCTAATCAATATGGAGATGGAAAATAGTATCTTTCTGATACAACTTGCCTCTGACGATCTTTCTATCAATAAGCGTGTACACATCGCGACTGTCAAGCTCCTCTTGTTTTGTTTTTATTTTTTAATCTCTTTATCATACATTTATTCACTGAAAAAGGAAAAATAGTGAGGGACACTGACCCTCATGAAAATGTAAATTGGCAATATATTGCAATACAGGTTAAAGTGAGGCAGTATATTTCAATACAAAATCCAGGTCAATACACAGCCCTACTGGTAAGTGTACATCATCATCATCATGACAATTCATATACAAATGGGAAGTAGGTGTAACAATCTGTGAACTTACTGTAACATAACTCTTGCAGTGAATAGTAGGTACCCATATGGTTTGTAGTAAATACTAACTGAGGATGGTCCTATACATGCTAGTATGCATTATAATCATAATAATTAGGATTAATGACTTGAATCTCTGTAGATCATGTAACTATAGACATGATAGATAATTATTGACAGATTAAACATAAACATGATTAGCAGAATGTATGGTTACTACATCAGCTGTGTACATCACTCCGTCATTGGCAGTTGTATTTGGTTGAGCAAATTAAAGAAGTGCTTGACAGATATAATTATGTCACTACTCCGTGGATCAGTACAGCTCTAATCATCTGCTACTGTTACTGTTGCAGGGCCTGTTGGGATTGCTGCTGCTGCTGCAATAGCCACTGGCAAGAAGAAGGGGCATCCACATCAGTTTGAAACAAACCCCTCCAGGCGCAAGCGTCAACAGACAAGGCTGCTCAGGTGAGCTGGGAGAGAAATTTACATTAGCCTTCTAGCCTGGCAGCTTGTGGAACGTTAGTCTTTGTAGGGAGTGTCTATATGTGTTATCACTTCAGGCTGGGACATGTTTTAGGTTATGTTTGAGCGTTGGTAAGCATGAATTAAGAATGCTGGTCATTTCGATAAGATCTTCAAGGCACAAATGGATTGAAAGGCGAAGTCACATGGTATTTGGTCAGAAGTTGTCATACCTCAAGCCTGCAATTTTCTGAAATTAGTGACAATTATTAAACAGTCAGTAGAGAATTTACTAGAGAATCTTGCTTTAAAATTAACTGTTTTCTTGCATATTCATCATATAGCTATAAACATTATAGTAAAATGCTCGGGAGTTTGTAGTGTGTACATCATAGAGTGAACATTTAATTTGAAGATATTTTAGTGAAACCTGGCCACACTTCTGACGTTAAAGATTTTCATAATTTTCAGTGTCCTGTGTTAAACACATTTTTACTTGATCACTGCCCAGGGTTCAAAATTAACACAAACCTAGGCTGAGACAAGTAAAGAATTCAGGAAGAACTAGTGACATTTCTGTGCGGACAACCACTTTTAGCATTACATAGACGACAAGTCCATAGCAGATCTTTTTTTAGGACAAGAGAACATGGTGAAAAAATAAACTAATTTCTGACCCTGATGCCTAGATAAGCATGCTGCATACCCATGTATTACCCGGTATAATTTGTTATGATAAAGTTTACTCTATTAGCTTTATATGTGAGTGCTGATGTTCTGTTTATTCTGCAGGAAACTGAAGAGCACCATAGAAGAATACACAACCCGTGTTGGGCAGCAGGCCGTTGTCTTGTGTTGTACACCAGGCAAACCAAGTCAGACAGGATCGTCTTTCAAAGTGTTTGGCTCTCAGCCCTTGGAGAGTGTGGTATGACTTTGTTTTTGTCAGTCCAGGATTTGAGAGTTCCTAGTTGTCCACAATTTTTTTGTTAAGATGGTACTGAAATGAGTTAATATTGATATCATACCTTTATAAGGGCCTGTAAGATTCATTGAAATATATGTGTATATGGGTGTGGCTTTATGAGGTCATCTATTGATACAAAAGTAATACACAAGATGCAAGGAAGAGATACTAGCATGGTCTGAAAATGAAGTTAGGAAAGCTATTTTCGGACAATTCTATGGCATGTACTGCATGAGTTCTCAAGTCACTATTAGAAGTATGTTTATGTGGCTTTCCATTCATTCCAGTTCATGAACAAAGAGTGTTCGAAATAACTGCCCATGGCTGGTAACTTTTCTGTCGGGCTGAATGAATTTTCCTCCACCTGCCTGACTGTCTGGCAGATAATGTTAGGACTACTTATGTATTCAGAATTATTATGACTCCTTGTAGATTCTGAAGTAGGTGTTTGAAATATAGTAATTGAATCTTAACATGATTTATCTCTTCTTTTTATCCCCCCGACATATAATCAGTATGTCTGTCCGTCCGTCCGTCCGTCTGTCTGTAATCATTGTTTGTCCGGAGCATATTTCCTAAACTGTGCAACCTAGCTTCCCAAAACTTGGTACACTTACCAATCAGGCTCAGTAGTAGTACCTTTTGCTATTTAGAGAATTTTTTATTTTTGTCGTTTCCATGGAAATATGATGAACTTAGGAAATTTGAGGGTAGTGCTCTTGTCCGGAGCATATTTCCTAAACCATACAACCTAGCTTCCCCAAACTTGGTACACTTAACAATCAGGCTCAGTAGAAGTGCCTTTTGCTATGTAGAGATTTTTAGAATTTTTTATTTTTGTCGTATCCATGGAAATATGATGAACTTAGGAAATTTGAGGGTACTGCTCTTGCCCAGAGCATATTTTCTAAACCGTACAACCTAGCTTCGCAAAACTTGGTACACTTAACAATCAGGCTCAGTAGAAGTGCCTTTTGCTATTTAGAGATTTTTAGAATTTTATATTTTTGTCGTTTCCATGGAAATATGATGAACTTAGGAAATTTGAGGGTAGTGCTCTTGTCCGGACCATATCTCCCGAACCATACAACTTAGCTTCTCAAAGGTTTTTACACCTATCAAGCAGGTTATGTAGTGGTGCCTTTGCTATTAACAGATTTTTTCTTTTTTTTTCTTTTTTCAATTTAAATTGAAAATTGATGTACTTAGGGTAATGTCCTCGTCTGGAGCATATCTTCTAAACCATGCGACAGAGATTCACCAAACTTTATGCACATATCAATCATGTTCACTAGTAGTGCAGTTTATTATTTATAGATTTTAATAACATTTTTTTCTAAGGTATACTATTTATCGATATCATATACTATATATGATGTGAGCTACATAACCTAGTACATTCTCTTTATGCCTTTGTGTCATGAGGCTACAACAGAGCTATTCATATGCGAATCTGCGAAGTTGTTGTTATTACAATTTCATGAGATCATCAGAAAGTGAGCTACATGAACCAATATTTAATAACCTTCATTATATTTCTGTTTTTGGCATCAAGGAAAAAGATTACCTTAACAATCTAAATGCTCAAATGGTATACACAGTTTACCGACATGCCAAGTCGGGGGGGATATGTCATCTTCGGATGACTCTTGTTTTTTATCTTTCAATATTTATAATGTCTGAAGGTAACTTTGAAGATTGGCAGGCAACACTTATGAGACACCTGCCCGACTGTCTTGTTGGGTTTTAAAAATTATTTAAAAAACTGTGAACAAATACATCTCAGTCGGGTTAATTTGACAAGTGTGGGATTTTCATGTGTTGTGTATATTTGTTAAAAATTTAACGAAATTAAAATTTGTGAAGTTACGTTAGTAGTGGCCTCAACATATTCTTTTGTTTGCAATATATCATATATTTTAACCTTGTTTTGACCATGCCCTTAAAAGGCATATTTTTAAACTTATCCTTTCTCACACTATGCGTCTCTCTTTCTTCTTCTATCCTAAGTGGAAAACGTGCTAATACAAAGGTTTCCAGCTTCTAAAGAAACAATTCGCCTGTACACACCTCACATCACCATGGTTACCTCCCAACAATCTGGTTCATGCACACTCTGTATGCATGTTGACCTTTGTGAAGTCATTAGCTTGAGGTCCAGCTCCTTTTGTGGACGGTGAAGAAGCCAGTAAGGGCAACACAGAAGGAAGTCAACTGCATGTACCGTTTCCTTTTCCGAGTGTAAAAGTGGCGAATCTCCCAGGAAGGGAGACTCCACCTCACGGTGACTCTGCCCATATCCATGACATATCCGCCCCAAGCCGTCCCGATGGATCCATCACCTGTCGGCGGAAGATGGGCCTCTTTGCAGAAAACTGGATCATTTTGGACAATCCCTTTGTTCTTCGTCTTCTACGGGACGGTATGAACTACCTCTCATTCTGACACCGCACACAACGTACGTGCCGTCGTCTTGTCAGTATCCGGTCAATCAACTTCCCATTCTCATTGACGCTGTAGAAAAGTTACTCACAAAGAGCGACAAAGATGCCTGGGTACAGCTCTGACCACTTCAGGCTTCTATTCCCCAATTTTTCTGGTTCTAAAGAAAGACAGCCGCACACTACGCCTCATTATCAACGTGGAAATATTCAACAACTTGTACCTAAAGTACTGTTGGAAATGCTAGAAAACTTCTGGCTTCATTTAATAAATACGAGTCATGGAACTATAAAAAGACCATATATCAAAATACTGCAAATTGCCCTAATCTAGCCTGTCCTAACTGACACTGTGATTACGCTTAAAATGTACTTTTACAGGTAAAATGATGATCAACTTTTCAAATATTCGTGTGATGTCATGCATGTATGAAATGGCCTATAACCTGAGGTACTTACTTAACGTCTGTCCCGAGGTGATGACCTCACACTGTCCTGTGCATTCTCACAGGTGCAAATGTCACCAAGTTGGGGGGCGGTCTCAAAATATTGCTGTTATTGTACTTAATTGACATGTGCATTGATGGGGTAGCAATTTAGGATATGTACTGCATTATATTTGCTTGGGAACATGATGGAATAGTTAAGAGCTCTGAAACAGGATGACTCGTCACGATATGGCTGAAATATTGCCGATGTGACGTTAAATATTAACTCACTCACTCACTCACTGAAACAGGATGAGTATTGGAAGGTTGCGGTTTTGGAATCCAGAAGTATTTGTTGTTCTCCATATGATTTCTTGAGGTAGCATTTATCTATTTATGATGACGTACATATGAATCTGTACTTTTGAATGTTGTGTTATGTCTTGCCAAGATGGGCACAACAGGGTTGAGGGTTGTGCCGCCAGCACATATGTCCTGTTTTTATTCAGCTGAAATTTTTCCATGAGTTGAACTTTCGCTTTATATGGTCTGAAGTCGACAATGTCATATATTCCTGTATGGTCGCCTTCAGACTACTCATGGTTTGGGCGACAGTATTTGATTCCCGGACGTTATATTAACTGGCTGTTATCCATGACAATGACACTGACATTGTTTAAAATGGGCAATAGCTGAAGTTCGAACCAGTCTATGAACACATCACCTCCTATAATTTCCTTATGAAAATCACCAGTTTTCTTTTTTGCCTCACAAACTAAGACACATCTATCAGTAAGCCCCATATCATGGGTTGCAGCATGCAAAGCAATGACAAGTTTACCTTTACCTGATGGTCTGTGGGGGCTTTTTGTCCATCTGCCGATAGCCACATGTAGTCAGTGGAATGATTCATCAAGGTAAATCTGGACACCCTGACTGTGATAGTTATGAATGGTTCGGAGATAATGTGACCTCATAGACAGGATGGAATATTTTCCCCTGAAAAGTGCTTGGTCATCACCACGCGCAGTGTATCGAAATCCCATCTATTGGAGAACATTAGTTTGTGCAGTTAACATCAGTTGTATCTTTAATTCCTCCCTAATTCTACTACAAGTAGGGTTACCTTCTGCTCATAAAGCTTGTACACTATAAGCTTAATCACCCTGAATCAAGCTGTCTAATATCCTTTTACATCCAGTTTTGTTTTTGAGACCACCGCTATACCTGTTTTGTTTTATTTATGATACTGTAGACTTGATGGTATGAATTGAAAACCCAATAGCTTGGGCAGTTCAGTAATTCACCCTATCTAAATTAATAAATGGTTTCTCTCTATCTCTCTAAAGTGTAAAGAACTTGTATACATTTCCCAGTACAGACTCCATATCGTGTACCATGGTTATTGCTATGCAAGTGTAATGTAACATGCTTCATGGGAGCAATGTTAACAAAGCAGACACATCGTCATTTTGTCATTTTAGAAGATGCAAATCTAGAATTTTCTCAAAATGATTTTTGTGTGTGGATTAGATGTTTTATGAAGACTACATTATTATCATTATAACGAAGTCACGTGCACATATTTCTATAGTCCGTTTCAGATTGCCACCATTGGACTTAGAATAAATGTAAACTTCCTGTTTTCGTTACTTCCAACCACAGGTAGTGCGATCGTTAGTTACTCAATATTTTAATAACAACAGTCTGTGAAAAATGATATCCTTTTTTGACAGTCAAAAAGAAGTTTTCTAGCATTTCCGACAGTACTTTAGAAGTACCTCCTCACTTCCGGATGACTTCGATCTCACTGTTACGCACAATTCTTCATCCCAGTGATTTTATGATCAGCTTATATCCACAGGTCGCATATTTACATGTCCCCTTCCTTCGGGAGCACCAACATTTCCTTCGGTTCCTTTTTCCCGTCCGCCATTATCAATGGAAAGTGCTCCCGTTTGGAATTTCTTCGTCTCCATGGTTATTTACCTGCGTCACCAAGTCCATCGCCAGATTCATATATAGACAATTGTTTTCTGGCCAAGGAAGATCCAGAAATGTTGCGCCTGCATCTCTACTTCACACAGAATCTTCTTCATAAGCTTGGATGGCTCATCAACACCAAGAAACCCGAACCAATCCCTGTCCAACGTCTCTAATTTATTGGGACACGCGTATGCAAGATGTTCGTGCCCCAGGATCAATGGATGAAGATACATGCCTTGTTCCATAGGCACTCAGACAATCACTTCCTCTGGGCCATGGCAAAGACTCCTTGGTCTCCTGACACCAGCACAAGCTCTCACCAGGAGAGGTCAACTTCACATTAGACCGATTCAACGATCTCTGAAGCCATTTCTCTTGAATGACGACTGTCAGGTTCAGGCTGCCCTGCCAAACCATCTGCGACCATGTGTTCAATGGTGTCTCCTCCCCTTAAATGTTTGTGAAGGAGTCTCCTTGCAGCACTTGTCCCGACCATACGTCTCTTCTCCGAAGCCTCGACTGGGGGGTGAGAGCGCATTGTCAGGTACTACAGGTTGCAACGAAAAGTTGGTTTCACATCAACAACCTAGAGTTCAAAGTAGTGATTCTGGTGGTGTGACTTTGGGCGACACTTCTTTGCGCGTCCAATTTGATGATCCAGTCGGACAACCTGCCTCTGGTGTGGTACATAAAGAAGACAAGATGGGCTCAATGAAGTTGATGTCACTACTTTCTCTGACATTCGACTTCTTTCAACTGATTGACTCACTCAACATTCAGGTTCTGGCGATACACATCCCTGGCGTCTCCAACGCCATAGCTGTCCCTGACCCGACCCGACCCGACCCGACCCGACAAACCAATCTCCCACGTCATGGCATCTACACCAATAATTTTCAAGTGGATTTGCCAACTATTTGAGTCATCTCTTCGCAACCTTGTTCAACACTCAGCTATCCCGGTTCGTATCTCCCATTCTCGACCCTGAGTCTTCGGATCACGATGCGTTAGCAATATCGTGGGAAGGCCTTCCCCTAACCGGTGTTCTACCTTACACTGATTTTGGTCGCTCATCCAACTTACAGACGGAAGGTTTTACAGTCTACCTCTCAGGAACGATCTTCTGCAACCTAACTCCCAGCTGCTTTACCAGTTGCTCAGCACCCTTCATCTGTGCGTTTGGCACATTTTCAGAAATCCCTTGTTATATAGCCAATAGTATGTCCGTCTGTCCGTCCGTCGGTCCGTCTGTCTGTCTGTCTGTACTCATTGTTTGTCCGGAGCATATGTCCTAAACCGTACAACCTAGCTTCACAAAACTTGGTACACTTACCAATCAGGCTCAGTAGAAGTGCCTTTTGCTATTTAGAGATTTTAGAATTTTTTATTTTTGTCGTTTCCATGGAAATATGATGAACTTAGGAAATTTGAGGGTCTCCCGAACCATACAACTTAGCTTCTCAAAGGTTTTTACACCTATCAAGCAGGTTATGTAGTGGTGCCTTTGCTATTAACAGATTCTTTTTTTTTCTTCTTTTTTTTCAATTTAAATTGAAAATTGATGAACTTAGGGTAATGTCCTCGTCTGGAGCATATCTTCTAAACCATGCGACAGAGATTCACCAAACTTTATGCACATATCAATCATGTTCACTAGTAGTGCAGTTTGTTATTTATAGATTTTAATCTTTTTAATTTGTAGCCCCTGACATATAATACTAAGGTGTACTATTTATCGATATCATATACTATATATGATGTGAGCTACATAGCCTAGTACATTCTCTTTATGCCTTTGTGTCATGAGGCTACTACAGAGCTATTCATGTGCGAATCTGCGAAGTTATTGTTATTACAATTTCATGAGATCATCAGAAAGTGAGCTACATGAACCAATATTTAATAACCTTCATTATATTTCTGTTTTTGGCATCAAGGAAAAAGATTACCTTAACAATCTAAATACATTTGAAGGTACACACAGTTTATCGACATGCCAAGTCGGGGGGGGATATGTCATCTTCGGATGACTCTTGTTGTCAAAGGGTCTTCTAGACGGGTAGCCAAATCGTTCTCGGAAGCTCCTCGTTTGTCAACCAAGTCCTATAAGAAATGGAAGGCTTGTGAGGCCTATTGTCACGCGCGTGGTATTTCGTCACCCATTACTGCTTCTCCACAACAGATTGCTGAATATCTTCATCTCCATCCAGGCATCCTGTAAGCTTAAAGGTTCTAGTTTAGCTACATACTTGGCTGCGATAAACTCCATTGTCACGACTTCTACTGGTGCAAAGATCTCCCTGGTGGCCTTATTACAATCCTCGATTCAGTCATACAAATTGGTGGACCAGTTCTCTTGGTTTTGTCCTCCGATCTGCGATTTGACTGTCATACTAAACCATCTCACTTTGGCTGATTTCGAACCATTGGCCGGGAAAGATATTTAGGACATTTCATTTAAAATGTTTTCCTTTCTATGATCTTGCGACGGCTGCTCGAGTCAGGGAGATTCATGCCTTAGAATTTGTTTTGATCATACTTTGCATGGGAAAGTTTTCCTGGAATTGAAATGGGATTTTATTGCCATAAATCAACTTTCCGGTCCATGTGATTGGTTATCTACTATTCAAGCTTTAATGTCAATTTTGAATCCTGAAGATACCGAAGTCGTATCGTGTCCTGTCACGCTCTTTGGATTTATCTTGATGCGGCAAACCCTCTTCATCATTCCAGGAAGAGGCTCTCTACAGCACTGGTAACAGAAGTATCCCGTACCATGATTTGATTTTGGTATTCACTCGTTCATACTTCAAGCTTACACTTTTACTTGCCCTTCTGCTCCGGTTGCTTCGAACCCTCATGAAACTCTTGCAGTCGCCTCTACTATGGCTTAGCACAGTAATTGTGCCTTGGCTGCAATTATGGAAGGATGTTTTTGGAAATCAGATACATTTCACATCTCATTATCTCCGAGATACACCAATGTGGACCCCTGATTCTTGCATAACAGATCTCCTGGACACACCTGCGCAGATAGAAGTTGATGTAAACCTGATTGTTCCGTATCTTACGCCATGTTTTTCTCCTTAAATTAACCTTTTTCAATGTGTTTTTTACTTTTTCAGGTTTTTCCCTGACTGAGTATCAGTCTGTAGAGACCTCGTTATTCATCATATGGTGTGGCCAGTTTACTGGTGTGTCGATCCTTTATTCCACTCACCTCTGCCTTGTGTATCTATATTGTTTGGTACTGGATCGACGATCCTCTTGTGGGTATAGTAGATCGTTTCCTCTTCTCGTAGAACCAACTGATTCGAGGGTTCGTCAATGTGTTAAGAGAGATGCCAAGCAGATTACGCCTTATTGGCCATGGGAGATTTTGACGAATTGATTGGCTGGATTTAATTACAAATCACTTGTAAGTCGTACTTGTTTTGTTTTGCTTTACGATTATGCTACCCTCCGTTGAACATGATTTATATATAAGTATCCGACTTTTATTTTTTTTCTCTCAGGGTCACAACTCTTTGTGAAGTGTTTCATCCTTATTCACGAGCTTTGTCTTTTGACACTAGATAAGCTATACTTAATATAGTTTTGTATCCTTATGTAGTTTCAGCTTCATCGTGTTATCCTCTGGTTGTAGCCTCTACTGTGTAGGCTAGGGCGATGCGCCCACCTTCGAACCGTTGGATAAATGCATAGTGTGAGATGGGATAAGTTTGAAAATGTGTAAGTTCCACAATAAATTGTATATTTATATACTTATCCTATCTTACATGTTATATGCCCATCTGTCCATGCCCACATCACAATTGTCTTAGTCTATAAAGCTTTAGAAAGAGAATGTGTTGGTTGGGGAAATCACATGGCTAGCGTGTATACATTCATACAGTGTGCGTGACTCAGATCGGGAGGTGACCATGGTGATGCGAGGGTGTTCAGGCAATTGGTTGGGGATATAGCGATCAGCCAGTCGGTCCGTCCGTCCGTCCGTCTGTCTGTCTGTCCATAATCATTCCCTTTTCCGGGGTAGAACTCGAAAACCATTCAGTGTATTTGATCAAAACTTGGCAAAGCTATCAGTCACATACTGAAGTGGTGCCTTTTGCTATTTAGGAATTTTAATGGCAACAAGTTGGACTTAGTTTCTATAGGGTAGAGTTAGTTTCCGGAGCATATCTCAAAACCCATTCAATACTTTCTAACAAATCTTTGCATGTCTATCAGACTCACACTGAACTGGTGCCTTTTGCTATTTAAGAATTTTAGAAATTTTCCGGAGTTCGTTTCCGGAGCATAACCAGGGTTTGACAAATGTCTTATCTACACACTAGCCCACTGGTACAGTAAGAAATAAAAACTACTGTCCCAGATATTAAGTTACAAGTCGAACAGAAATTCAGAAATTTAAGAGAGCAAACACTTGTCAATATAGTTAGTCATTTTATTTATATATGATATCAACCATAAAACAAATTTTAACACTTGTCTTCATGTGTTGACACAACTCAGTAAATCTCTGCTCCACAAACTAGAAAGTCAACCAAGTGAACTGGCAATAAAATGCATTCAGCATGAGGACATGTGCCTTCTTCTCCTCCACAAATATAGCAGCACAATCAGAGGTGTCACTTGTAACAGTGTAACTGATAACAAAACTCAAAATAAGTCCTTGCCACTGTTCCACAAAATAGAAAGTCAATCAGATGAACAAGAAATAAATGCATCCATCATGAGGGCATGTGCTCTCTCTTCCTGCACAGACAGATCATCAAAATCAGAGTCGCTGTAGTAATCAGATTCAGGATTACTGTCATTATTGTCACCAGCTTCCGCAGAGGGCCTTTCCTCCATCACATGCAATTGAGGTAAGGGCATTGGTAATACCATCTGCATTGGCTTTGCCAATATAATGGACATGGATCTTACAGCAAAATGTACTAGACAGATTTCTGCCTCGGTGTGAGAAGTATCGATACTACCATCATTGATGACTGAACAAAATTTGGCTTGTTCAAAGTTACTTTTACTGTCATGCATTACTGTGAACTTGTTACATCGCTTGTCATTCCGATAATTCTTTCCTACATCAATGCCTTGAGCCTCATTTAGTGTGCACAGTCCAGCAAAGTCCGAGTATGGTCTTCCATACTTTGCAAGGTAGTGTGCTATTCTAAATAGCACTGACATTCTGGCAAATACTTGTGAGTTTAACAACTGAAGTGCTTTTTCTGCTTGTGAAGTGCCAGGTTTCTGTTTGCTAGCAGCATTCTTTAGAAACCATGTGATTTTGACTTGTCATGCCCTCTGATTGTATCTAGTTTAAAATTGTTGCAACCTGTAATAAAAGCTCCTGCTTTCTCGTACTTCCGACACACACTGCAATAAATCTTACTGACTTTGTTTGTTTCATGCACTTCTAACCATGGAAATTTGAGCTCCCATGACTGTTGGAATGTCCTTCCCCTCTTTCTTGCACTTTGTGTTGGTTCACAGGGCTTTTCAATTTGCCGCAGTGGCTTTAAAAAATTCCACGAAGCAGTTCTGGCCTTGACGGCCATTACAGAATACCGGTATTAATTTGGTTGGTCACATTAATCCCTTCCTGTTTGCTACTATGGAATTTATTGGTCTCGGTAAAGGGGCATTCACACGGTACAACTAGTTGTATCCAATTTGTTGCATGCAACACATTGCATCGTGTGAACGGGCAAGTTGGTCCAACTTTTGACGTATGCAACTTGTTGGACGTGAGTTGTACGAAATAGGTCATGCTCTATTTTCATGCGACAAGTTGTATGAATGCAGCCAATCAAAACGCGTATGAAAATCACGTGACATTTACATTTGTAAACAAAAATGGCGACTCCGATTCACGTCGGTAACTTCTGCTTTTCGGTATCCTAAGTGTCACCACTCAATAAAGGACCTATGAAAAGTAGGTACGTAGAATACCACTGTACCAAATTATATATTTTGAAATTTGCATCCGTCTAATTCTCAAGGTTAAACTATCCATAGTGTTATTTGAAACGACAGACTATGTGACTGAACACTGTAGTGTAGACCAAGATGAGATAAGGTCCATAATATATGTTTCTCAAACTTAAAATACATTATACACACAAATACACTTTACAGTTATAGATTCTGTGGGAAATTATCTATTATATGATGACATTAACAACTATTTAGGCAAAGCATATGTATCACTAACCATGCTAACGACATCTGAAAATAGTGTACAGCAAAAATATTGCCATTTTCGCATTTTACCAATTCACTGTTCTAAATGTGATTATTTTTTTCAAATAAGGTATAGCTACATGAGAAGTTCCATTACAAAACCATTGGGTGTCTGCTCTTTGTCAAAACACCAATCATCATTCCGAAAAGACTCCAATAACCCTATATTCGTTTTCGAAACATAAGAACTCTTGACTGAACCGCCATGTTGATAGCTTTGCAAAAACAGGGTTCTTTTTGCGTTAAATGAGATGCCTATCACATCACATGTATTTCACACTCAGCTACGATACATACATCCCTGAATACATCATACCAATAAGAATCAATTGACATTTTGTCTAAGTCACTAATACAAACGGTCCAAATGAAATCAACCGAAATATTCAAGTGTGAAACTAAACCCTCTGCTCTGAAACCAACCAGTGGGCCTTCTCATTTACAAAAATGTAAACAAAACTAACTTCTAGTTTTACTTAACATTTTCTACTATTCTGAGAGATTTAGGCGTCAATTTGTTGCTTACATTACTTCGGATTATTACAAATATGCAATCCTTGCAAGAATTGAGGAATAAATAATTAGTCTAGATACTTATTTGGAAAAGTCAACTGAAATCGTTCCATGTGACGCCATGATATTGACACAAAATCACACACACTGACGACGGTATTGGCCTGCCTTTCCACGTAGTATCAAGGCGAGAATTGAAACATAAAAACAAGCAGAACTTGTTGATTTCAGATTGATTCTGATTGCTAAACATACATGACTCATTTATGTATGTAGATCTATGTGATCCCAGCACTACGGTAAAACCTACTCCAAACATTCCGCGTACTGCTATCAGTGAACTCGCTGTGTTATGACGGGAGGTTACCGGTAGTGATGTCATATTAGTATACATCAACATCAGCATCGTTGTACATATTTGTTATTTCCTTTGAGGTGCGGTCGAACTAGTACACAACGCATTCAGTTCATGAAGTATTTTACTGTTTCAATCTTCAATTATACCGGGTATTTTGAATATCTCTTCAATATCTTTTCACCCAGTAAAATAATGCACTGCTGCAAAATGGGTACATGTATGTAGTACTGTTACTAATATAATCTAAAATGCCATATAATTTATGAAACTCATAATAATCAGCTGTTTTTTTAGCACAGAAATTGACATTCATCGTGTTGTTCTTCCTATAATATGCTTTGTGAATGTACCACACTGCAGCATATACATATTTCCTTTGGAGAATTGTGAAATATTCATTGTGGCAAATTTATATAGATAGGTTAAATAAAACATACCCTTCATTTCTTAAATGAAAGTAAATGTATACCTGAAGGAAATTCGTCACGTTATATTTTTATTAATGTATACTCATGTGTGGACAACTATTTGTTTTACATTTAGATTTTATCGTTTAATTGGCGGAACATTGACAGCTAAAGATTGCATCAGGTGCGCGTTTCAAAATAGGGGCTGACCATTTGAGGTTCCAAGGTGGGTTCGGGTCATGGTCTGTTGGGGTTTGGGTGTGCATTGGTGTGTGGGGTTGTGGAGCTGTGATAAAGCCCAACATTGTGTTCTTCTAATCTCAATTTTCTATACTATGAACGAATATTAGTGGTAATATACTGTTACTTTTTTGTGGTACCGATTTAAACGTTTCTTATAAATTGGGATATAAGCTAAAAGTACTGAGTTTTGGGACAAGTTTTGCAATGACTTAGGTTAAGAATTGCGGAGTAATGCCCCTTTTTGTCTTTGTACATGTGGACATCGCCCTCGTGTTTTGACGTCAAAGCGGATAATTTGTTTTCGCCACATGAAACAAGTACGCTTTCGTATCGAATGTGTCACGTTATACATAATCATACAATTCTTATATGTCTGTCATGATGTTGTTCGGATATAAGACAGTATTTTGTTCGCTCACAGTTTACATAAAGCTGTCAAAAAAAACATTTCGTCACACTGTACTTTATCTATGTACGATTAAATGTGGCTACATATTTTAGAAGCTTTTCCGTTAGCTAAACAGAAACTTGAACAAAATTTAACACTTTTTAATTTTAATTTTCCATTATGGGGTTAAAAATTCAATAATATACAAGTCTGTTAAATTGCAAAGTCAGAGGATGGTCCAGTACCGCCCAACCGCAATTCTCGCACAGCGTTGATTTTTCAAAGCTATGCGTCTGAACATTAACTCAGCAAAAGGGATTCCAGCGATAATGTAGTGAATCACAAGCTTTTTGTCAGAGATCTGCGAGACCCGAGTTGTATGCAACTCGCCGCCGTGTGAATGCCGAGTTGTAAACAACTTCAGTTTGTGCAACTAATTGCATACAAGTTGTATACAACTAGTTGTACCGTGTGAATGCCCCTTAAGGGAGGTAACTAAGATTGGTAGTTGGCAGAGGGAAGTTGATGTACAGCTTTTGTTGACTGAATAAAAGATAGTGTGTTTCAACCTGACTTAACTCTAAAAACGTTAAATACTTTCTTACAAAACTTTGCATGTCTACCAGGCACATACTGATCTGGTGCCTTTTGATATTAAGCACTTTTAGAAATTTTTATTTTTTACATTTCCATGGCAACAAGTTTGATTTAAAGTTCAATATAGGTTGGGTTCACTTATGGAGTATAACAAATAAACTGTTAAATATTTCCTTGCCAAACATTGCATGTCTATATATAAAGCACATACTGAACTGGTGCCATTTGATATTTAGGAGTTTTAGAAATGTTTATTTTAGAATTTCCATTGCAGCTATTTTGACATGGGCTAAGAGAAATGTTGGGTCAGTTACCTGGTTTGGGACCATAACGTGTTAAAATGGGCGGGGGATATAGATGACTATATGCTTGTTTAATTATTGTTTATTGTAATTTGTTTGCTTTAAAAAAAACCACAGAAACACTTGTTTTACTTTCCATTTCATATGGATTCGACCATTGTGGATCTTTTGTGGGTAAACAATAAACAATGTATGCTTCTTCAAGAACATTCAACTCTTGACTCATTACATACAGAATTGCACATTTACTTGTGGTTCCTTTACAGACAGCTGCCGGTAGGGGGAGAGATATGTCATCTTTCTGATGACTCTTGTTTTAGAAGCTTGAAACCTTTGTATTAGCACATTTTCCACTTAGGATTGACGAAGAAAGAGAGATTATACAATTTATTGTTAAATTTACAAATTTGGCCCTAAGGAAGCTGAACTATGTTTCTCCTTCTGGTGTCATCATAGCTTGTTCAAATCAATAGAAATTTGAGGTGTTAATAGTATTATCTAAGTGTGTTGTTGTAGATCCGGAACTGTCGGGGGATGGTGATCCAGGAGCTGGAGACCTCCCTGCAGGACCAGGCTCCTCAGTCACAGTGTGACAACTCCCACCTCCACGAGCTGCCTCTGCTCGTCATCGATGGCATCCCGACACAGGTCGACAAGATGACACAAGTGAGTTACCATAGTTACACTAACTTCTGCTGCTACTTTAGTGTACTCTGTCTGGTATGGTATTTTGATCTTGTGACTTCGAATTGGGCCTCTGCAGTGCCTTTTGTCTTTACTTGTACTTAAACTGCATTATGTTCTAGAGATGGGTCCCCTGTAAAATGAGAGAGATGCTATAGAAACTTAATTTTGACCTTAATTGTAATCAAAGTAGTATTTGACATATAACCATGTTACCTGGGATGAAGTACGAAGTAAACACAAAATTATGTTTTGTATTTACCCATTAGCATATGTTGAACAATCTCACTTTGAAGGAATTTGTTAATCAGTTCTGGACAAACAGATTCTTCACTAATATATTTTAAAAAAATGATCATCTCTGCTTATTAAATGGAGTGTTTTTAGCACCTTTTCTTGTTGTAACAGGCACAGTTGCGCAACTTCATCCCTGAGATGTTGAAGTACTCAACTGGCCGCAGTAAGCCTGGCTGGGGAAAGCCGGAGTGTAGGCCTGTATGGTGGCCTAGTGACCTCCCCTGGGCGAACGTTAGGAGTGATGCACGTAGTGATGAAGAAAAGAAAAGGGTACTGTCACATTACGTTTATTAGGAGGAATCACAAGATTGTCGTATTCCTTTTCATTAGGACATTTATGTTACATAGGTTTCAAGAAAGTTGGCTTGAAGGGCAAATGTGCTCTTTCAACACCACAGGCCGGTACACCGGCCAAGCCGTAGTCACATCAAAATAGTATATAATTTCATGAACCTATCTGTCATATCATTCATTTATTAAATCTATCACAATGTCTGAAATATGTATTCCATTTCAAATTATCACTTTTTATCAATAGATTAAAAATTATTCACTAGATCTATTTCCCGTGATGTTATTGAAAATAAAATTCTCGACACACCCTTCGACAGCGGGTCCACATAGGACATGTCAAAGAGCAAAATAAAAACTTTTTAAACAAATCTTTAAATTTATTATACAAAGTAATAAATAAAATCAACAAAAATATATCTTAAAGTTGTCAAACTTACATCAAAGTTATTATTTTCAACTTTTTGTGCGATCGCTTGTAATGTAAGTCAAATGTCATCTTGGCTTTTGTTGCCTCGATTTCTTGGCTTGGATACGATGTTTAATGCCAAAATACATGCCTGAAAAATCTTTGTCACAGCTCCTAACCTAGCACGATACATCCACAAAGCTCCATATTTTTAATATAGATCACGATTTTCTGCTTGAATCTCGTAATCCACACATCCTGTCAACTGTTTACTTAGGCAAATCTTAGCACGATATATTTCATCGCATGATCGAATACAGGACTCGTCGTGGTGTGTCACGGCTACTTGCAAGTATACACGTGTTAAGTTTTTTATGATAGTTTCTGGAATGTTTTTGAAGTGGAATTACCCCTACCTCCATTCGAAATTGATTAGAAAAGAACCTATTTGTTCAGACGAAGTCCCTTGACCCAACCTCGGTCGTATGCATACTGATTATGCAAAAAGGAAGTGATGTAAACCACATAATCAACACAGCCTTACTGCGGTAAGATTCGCAAACTCGGTAAAGAAAATCAGCAACGATCAATCCTAATTTATGTGTCATAAAAGTTGAACAAAGAACAACAAACATTTTGCGTATCACATAATTACAAGTAATACGTTACCACTGTTATACCGAGGCTGTTGTCTCCCACAGAGATCTCAATTACCTCATGCAGAACGTGCCTAGCCACCTACCCTCGATATAACAGTGGTAATGTATTACTTAATGTAATTTGTAGAATTTTCCTATTCGGAATATTCTATAAGTAATACATTACCACTGGGCTGCTGCCCACCCGTCCGTCCCCCAAGCACTTGCTCTCGCTAGAGACAAGAGTGAAGGATGTTACATGACAGCATAGGTGGCTAGGCACGTGCTGCATGAGGTAATTGAGATCTCTGTGGAAGATGTCGCTATAAGGGCAGTTGTGGGAGACAACAGCCTCGGTATAACAGTAGTAACATATTACTTATAGAATATTCCGAATAGGAAAATTCTACAATTTAATAAGTTTGCAAGCGTGCCGCATGACGATCCATTATAAATTAACTGCTGCAATAATATAGCGCACCATCCTGCATGGTCACCTGATCTCGCGAGTCACTGTTACCATGTTCTGAAGTATATACCCTTGATGTGCCTGGCTATTTTTAGTTTGACACGAGGTTGTGATGTTTTCGACCAGTCACCAAGCTAAGAGAATTACAAATGTATCCGAGCGGCTTGATATGCGGCACATGATTGGCTGAAGCAAACCTATGGACTATAGCGAACATTAATACATGCAAAACCGAAAATCGATCCCGGTTTGGGTATATGTCGTAAGAAGGGAGAGAATAATGAAACTGGTTTGATTTAGCAGAAGTGTTAATCAACATGCTGTCTTGTTTGGCAATAAATACCTTTACGCAAAGACGTACGGCTTTGATTTCAATAACAGTGGCCATTTGATATGAAATTAATAATGGTCCAGTCACTGCGTCCACGAGACCCACACATGTTACGCAGGTGTGTTCAGACTCATATTTGTACGTCCAAGACGCAAAAACCCGCTCTTCAGCCAACACTGTGTACATGCAGCAGTTTACATTTCATTTCATCTTCTAAAAGTAGGAAATATACCATATGACTCAATTACTTGTATTATTTCTTGTGTAAACCACATTCAGACACACGACAGAATGTTTTTCAAATTCTTATGTAAACAATGTACAAAGCAACATAAGATTGATTATCAGGGTTAAATGTATTTTGAGGCCTATATTTAAGAACTAAATGATGAGTAGGTGTTGTGTATCCTACCATAAAACACTGCAGGGAGAATATTTATGTTGAGGTCACATCCAGTAGTTTTGCTTTGCCTGAAATGAATGCAGATGATATCGCACAACAGAATTCAAAATAGTAATGTGTTTTTTAAGAATTTTGAGTTTTATTTGACTTCAAAGTGAAAGTTGAAGTGGAGGGATGTTGCTGTGCAAGGGGGGTTTGACTTATCTTCTGAAAACAAAGGCTTAGATGATATTTTGCAAGTCTGATGCATAACATTACAAAGTACAGTGGGCTTCAGGTTTAGTTTGGTATATTTAGATAAAGAGTTAAACTTTCTTCCAGAATATTGGGGGCAGTCGGGTAGCCTAGTGGGTAAAGCGTTCGCACGCCACGCCCAAGACCCGGGTTCGATTCCCGACATGGGTACAATGTGTGAAGCCCATTTCTGGTGTCCCTAGCCGTGATATTGCTGGAATATTGCTAAAAGCGGCGTAAAACCATACTCACTCACTCACTCCAGAATATTGAGAAAATAATATTTAGATATCTGTTACTGATTTGAAGATTTGTGTGGATCATCATGAATATTATACTTTCAGATACCATCATCTGCACTCACATTTAGCCATTGTTGATGAAGAACATCGCATATCACAGAAACTGCTTTTCCCAATGTGTTACTTGACATGATTGTTTGTTAAAATATTAATATGTTCTATGAAATTTCAAGAACATAACATGGGGATAATACTGTTCTCTACAGGTTTTCACACAGACAATAACAACATCTTCTAGCTTGATGGCAGCATTTGACTACATGTAATATTCAACTCACTTTGAATTATCAGGAGCTGTTGTATTAGTAATAGTAATAATAAGAATATATATTTAGGCTTCTTCCACCCGAGGTGTTTTTGCCATTGAAAATGAGCATGTTTCAGTATTTACATATTTTGCCAAAACGCTTCTACTATATCATCTTTGTTACTATTATCTGTTACTAACTTTCCTGTCATATATAGGTTTCCTGGACTGAAGCTCTCCGTACAATTGTGAAAAATTGTTACAAACACCATGGTCGTGAAGACTTGCTTCATGTGTTCAATGATGATGGCACGTCCCAGGCACAGGCCCAGAACCACACTGCCTCACACTACCAGGGGACTATGGTACAGACTATCAACAACCCAGATGGAACTGTATCTATCATCCACATCGACACTGGACCCACAGGCAACTCAGTTGTCACTCTGCCTGATGGAACTCAAGCCACAGTTGTACATGCAGTTACTGCACAGGTGAGTTGTGTTGCACAAGTATGCACAAAAGAATAACAACATGCATCATGTCAAACTATGCCCTGCAGACATGTTTTGTTATTGTTATGGAAAAACAAAGTTTGTGACGTGGCTGCTGCTGTCTATGAATGTAATACAAACTCTTTGTTACTCGCTCGTGAAGAGACCACACGTTTAATAAACATACAGCTGTATTACACATTGTGTAATACCAAAGTGCGTGCTTATGTACTGAGGGAACAAGTTTCACAAACAAATATTGAAAACTCCCAACATCCCTGGGATTATTCAACTACATTGTATGTATAGATGATAGATGACCGAGATGAGCTTATGCGCACCTGATAACTCCACCAGTCCTGTTGCTTAGCTGACGTCACACGGCATAGTTTTGCTGTTGGATTTTGCAGCAAAATTCCACAAATTACATCAAGGGGTATTGTAACATGATTGTAAACTTCGTGGTGCAGGGCCCCCTTCCACAAGGCGATTGCGTCACAACGACAGTCGTAAGTCTTTGTTATAGTATGGGAGTTATGATAACCCTAGCGCTACTGTAGCTTTGTGGAATTGACCCTGAATTCTAAAGGTAGGCTGTTGTATGGTATTAGATAATACGGGGCAAATTTTGAAGTATTATTCTGTTAAAACTCATTTCGATTATGCTGTGGATCATGTAGATGTCTGCCTATTCACATATGACTGTGAGATTTATGAAACAAAGTTAGAAATGGCAAGGAATAAATAAAATACTATACTCGCTCCCATGTAATACCAATTTTATGAAACTCATGAATAATTCTATTATTGGACTCACTTTCGCCCGTCAGTTACCAGAACTATTCAATCGTTTTATAAAAATAATATTACACGGGAGCTTGTTTAGTATTCTATATTAACTTGTTGAATCAGTGTTCACTGTGGTTGATGCATGTAATTGTGTCACATCGATGCTCATGATATCAATCACTCGATTATTTATAAACTGTCATCATATAGTCAGAATATTGCTGAGTCTGGCATTAAACAACAAACAAAGATTGTACCTCCATCAAGTGGATTGTTACTCCTGCCATGAATAATTAACTGGCTCAGACTTATAGGATAACATGATTAAGTTTAGTAGCTCATGGTAAAACCTGTCTGTGTTTGTGCCTAATTAAATGTGTGTATGATACAGATGTTGATGTTTTGCAGCAACTGCATGACAACCACCAGCAGGAAGCAACTCAAGCAGTGCAAACCCTAGCAGAAGTTGCGGCCAATCACCAGGAGGTTGGTCAACTAGTCACCCCTGTCAGCGTGGAGATGGCAGATAACACAGCCACTGTCACTACACTTACTGGCGCCTCAATCAACTCAAGTGGACAGATTATATTCACAGGAGATGGTTCTCTAGGAGGTAATTAGAAAGTCTTGTCCCATATTATGTACATTCTTTATGTACCTAATGTGTTTATAGCTTTTCATCCTCACTTTTCACAAATGAAATTATGGTGTTGATTTCTGTTGTGCAGGCATTGTGACCATACCAGCATCCGTGTATCATACAGTAGCCTCCAGCATGGGTACTATAGGAGATAACCCCAATGTGCAGATTGCCATGGCTCCCCTGACCCAGCTAAAGACAGAGGTGCCCGACGCAACACAGGCTGTGGAAGTGACATCAATCGACCAGGGACAAACCTCATGACATCAATTTGTGTGATGTAGTCACATTTGCACCCCACTGATAGGACACATCTCTTTGCTAGCTTGTTCTACCCATGAAACTCCACTTCACGCACATGCACATGAATGATAGCACTATACATTGTGATACAAGACTCAAGAAACAGTAGACAATATTTGACTTTGCCTATTGCATTTTTTTGAAGCGGTCAACCTGTCTGTACATATGCTACTAATTTGATGTCCATTACTTATAAGCCAATTCTATTAAAACTGGCAAGTTATATAAGATCATGTATGGAAATGTTCCACTGACATATTTTCTTCATTGTATCTAATTCCTGTGTCCAATTACATCTCTGTATCACTGCCGTGATTTATGAGAATAAACATCATGCATGCACTAAAATATATAGATACTTTCCTTCAGTTGCATCATACAGCAGACTTGACCATGCTCTTCCAAAGCTTTGGTTTTGAATAATTTACCACTGTATCTTGTCATGTGACATATTGAACACTTGCAGCCCTTACTTAACAAAACCCCAGAAATCCTAGTCTTCATAGTTCTACAGAAGATGAAGCTGTACATAGTTTGCTGCAACTGTCTTCTAGTCCCCTGCTATTAGTGCTCTGTAGCTGTGATGTACGCTCATGTGAAAATGTGATACATTCACAATCCTCAGGCATATTTCATAAAAGTAGTCAATGAGAATTGACTCGTGGTAAAATATTCTCTTTGAATGTAAAATTGGACAAATTATGTTCTGTAAAAACATTATCTTTTGTAATATTGTTTCCTCATGGAGCTGAATGATTACTACTACTCACCAGTACATACACAAACAGTATTTGATTATTACCTCAAATATTCATTGATAATACCAGTTTTAGATACCTGCAGTGATTCCTGGGAACCTTGCCACAAAGTCGTCTAAAGGGCTTTGACAATCATAACTCAATGTTAAAAAATAGGAGTTGTGATAGATCAGTTTGTGATTGGAGCCTAGGATTTACTTGCACAAACTGGTCACATAAAGGCTTGGGCTACTTTAAGTCCATGATTGTGTATAGGAGTATAGTTAAACCGCCTTGATCACTCAAGTCTTTGCAAAATTGTAGACATATCAATCCAGTGATGGAGTGGGGCATTCTTTTTGGGTCTTCATTTTCTATTTTTTTGCTTTTTCATTGAATCCAGTGGACACAAGCTGATGGTTGTTGGGTAGGTAGGAAAGTAGATTTTATGACAAAAGTTGCAAGTCTTTTTGCCACACCTCTTTTAACATTTAACATGTTTAATTTCACTTGTTTTACCAATGGTTTAGGTGTATTGTCAGTATCTTGATGTGATGTAAGCCATTTGCTTATAAAAATATGTTGGTATAATATATGAATAATAATTTCGGAGAATACATCCATCAGCAGTGTTTCTTCTTTGATATGTAGTTTTAGCCAGGAAGCATGTAGTGATGTCTCAGGCTGTAGGTTAGAAAACTGGAATTATTGACAATTTCCGAAATGAAATATAAATGAATTGAGCAAATGTTTATATATAGTAGTATATCTTAAATGCATGTGTTTTTGTTTGTATTGTTCTTATGTTCATCATTTGTGCCAAAGGCGTGGTAGATGTTTGTATATATTTGTACAATACTAGCAGTGTAAATACCATTGTTATTATCAATGACAAAATTAATTTATTGTGCTGAATCTCAGTTACATGTATTGTCTAAAACCTAAGCACTTATTGTCACCTCTGTATTTGTTTCATCCAGATGTCTTTATCCTATGTTTGGAATAAGTCTTTATTCTAAATAAACTGTTTTACTATTACTGTTACCATCGTCTTCTGTTTGTATGAGGATCTCCAACATGTTTTATTAGCTGACCAAACACCTTATCTATGATCATGCCAATTATAGCTTGATGGAAGGAATGACATGAAACAGTTTGTGTGGGAGTGAACCAGTCATTTAAATGGATGCAGTTCAGTTTGGAAAGAGGCAGAAGTTGTGGATCATGGGTTCGAATCCCTGACTTGTCCCCAATATGGATCCTGGATGCTGTTGTACAAAGCGATCTTGGCGTGGAGGTGATCATAACTCCCGTACCTTCACAGACTTACGACAGTAGGGCTAAGGTTGTTTTGTGCAACGGCCTGGTTTGTTTGCACCATATAGTTGCATGTGGGTTTCACCAAAGTGTTTAACATCTTTGCCTTGCTTAACTTTGGTCTTTCTCTCACATTAAGTTTGACATGATCCGGGTAGAGAATAGGTCTTCAGCAACCCATGCTTGTAAGAGGTGACTAACAGGATTGGGTGGTCAGGCTTGCTGACTTGGTTGATGCATGTCATCGAATCCCAATTTTGTAGAATGATGCTCATGATATCAATCACTGGATTGTCTGGTCCAGACTCAATTATTTACAGACCGCCATCATGTGGTTGGAACATTGCTGAGTGCGGCGTTAAACAACAAACAAGCAAAAGATATACTGTCAAAATTTCGTTACTCCAAACTCAATCCAGGCCATAAGGGTGCTTATTTACTGCATTGAAGAATTGTTAACGAGTCATAAGAAAGATGACATATCCCCCCCTCCCGGCAGCTGTCTGTAAAGTAACCACAAGTAAATGTGCAATTCTGTATGTAATGAGTCAAGAGTTGAATGTTCTTGAAGAAGCATACATTGTTTACCCACAAAAGATCCACCATGGTCGCATCCATATGAAATGGAAAGTAAAACAAGAGTGTTTCTGTGGGTTTTTTTTTATGCAAACAAATGACAAATTACAAGAAACAATAATTAAACAAGCTTATAGTCAACAAAGTCATCTATATACCCCCGCCCATTTTAACAGGTTATGGTCCCAAACCAGGTAACTGACCTAAGTCAAACTTGTTGCCATGGAAACATAAAAAGGTTAAAAATTTATAAAATTCCTAAATAGCAAAATGCACCAGTTCAGTATGTGCCTGGCAGACATGCAAAGTTTTGTAAGACACTATTTAACGGTTTTTGAGTTATGCTCCGGAAATGAACACCACCCTTATAGAACCTAAGTCCAACTTAAACGTAAAAAATAAAAATGTTTTTAACAGTTTCGGAGTCCTGCTCATGTCCAGCATGCTTTCATGAAAATTGGAAAAATTCCAAAATAGCAAAAGGCACAACTTCGCCACTTAAGTGATATAAATGCAAAGTTTGATGAAGAAATATTTAACGGTTTTCGAGTTCTGCTCTGGAAACGATTCAGACGGATGGACATGCCCATAGCTATATCCTCTCACATTATATGCTGGGGCTGTCACCTTCCTTAATATTTGCAAATGGAGGTCATAATACAAGGGTATGCATGACATATGTTGACTGTACCTATATACCTCCAGTGATGTCATCCTATTGTACTCAAGTCAGGTTAAAACTCATAAACGGGGATGTTATAATATCCAAGGGTTTTATTAATACAACTTCTCTTTAAATTGTAACATATGAATTGTAACACAGTGTAATGAAATGTAAATGTAAATGACAAATGTTTTCTTTATCTTCCTGAGGATCAAACACGCAACCTTTGTATCTGTAGCCCAGTTAGTGTAGCACAAGGCTACAGAGGCACTGATAAATCACATTGCTTTTTAAGAATGTCTTTTTCAAGTATCGTTTGCCAGCAACAGATATGTTACACCTGTTTTCTAAGGTTCATGGAAAGTATGTTTAAAAAATAAAAATGTTGATAAATGTTGTTTTTTAGTTTCTTTTTTCAATTTATAAGGATGATAAAACACTTCCCCTTCCTATGATATTTATAACCCTTATCCTTGGGATAAAACCAGGGATGCTGGTCTTAATATCATAGACCTGTGAAGATTCCGGGGAAGAATATGTCTTCAGCAACCCATGCTTGACGTAAAAGGTGACTATGCTTGTCGTAAAAGGTGACTAACGGGATCGGGTGGTCAGACTCGCTGACTTGGTTGATGCATGTCATCGATCTCAATTGCGTGGATCGATGCACCTGATATCGATCACTGGATTGTCAGGTCCAGACTCGATTATTTACAGACCGCCGTCATATAGCTGGAATATTACTGAGTGCAGCATTAAACAACAAACCAAAACCAACCAACTTAAATATCATAAAACCCTTGGACGTGCTTTGTCCTACACATATTAATTTATATGTAAATCACTTAGAATTAAGACTGCCAAAAAGATATGTTCAAGATATAAAAAAAATGTGCAATTATTCAAAATATGGTATGCTCTATTTGGTACTCCTCACACTTCCTGTGCATAGCAAATGGCTGGCATGTTTTACAATTGAACGCCAGCAAATGTTTAGGTACACCATTACAAGGATTATCCATGCAAAGCTTCCTCTCAAGGGACATGTATGATTTTAGAGATGTAGAAAATGTGAACAGTCGGATGGACAAGGTGCCATGAGATAAGCCCACTTGAACCCTAAATTAATTACCATGGCAATCATGTAAACATGTATTGAGAAATATGTGTTGTGTAGAAAATTCTGTTTATTTGTCTTTCTATTCTTGTTACGTTTACATGATTCCGATTTAAAATAATCTTTCAGAAAGTATCTGGTAAGCTTCTGAGCCTTGTGGCCTATTTAGGATACAGTGTAACTCATCGTTTATGAAGCTGCTGTCAAACAATAAACAATTTGTTTCATATGAAAAAACCCAAATATCCTTGAGCTGAAAATTCATATGTGTGATGGATGCTGCATCTCCAGCCTGTAAATGTTTAGTGCTTTGTCTACACAGATAAGGAGTTTCAGAACAAGAACAACACTGATTAGTAATTTCTACTGTTTATTCTCTCATACTACAGCGTACATGTCTCCCGTACTCACTTTTTAGAGGATTATACATAATGAAATATACAGCTGCTGTAACACTGGCGACCTGACTAGTGCCTGGCACGCACTACTTGCTTGCAGAGAGATGGGAGGAGGGGACAACACTTACTGGCCCTCAGGGTCTCGTTGTACAACCATTTTAAGGCAGGAACGGGCTAGTAAGTAGTTAAAAAGAAATCAAATTCTGACATGCATAAAATGCTAACAGGTAATGGATCATCTGACTGCAGTGTGTATGTTGTGCTGGAAAATCCCTCCTCCCTGCTCCCAGCATGTGGTGTATTGTAGGAAGATGGTGGGAAAGGCATCTTCTTGCTAGTCCCCTGGTCACCACACATCTGAATATTTAGTATCTACAACTCTCCAGATAAACTGGGTGAGATTCGAGTGCATAGAATTGGAACATTTGGAACACAATCTGGAATCTGGGCTACGTCACGATTGTCTGGGATATGTGGTAGATAAAGAGCTATAGTGTGCTGAAGCCCATGCATTGTGCGGTATGGGACCCAGCCAGCTTGCCACACTTGGCTTGGTCACATACACTGGCTACTTACACTCACAAGGCGAGGCAGTGTAGCCAGTCCTTGTTACATACAGATCAAATCACTACTTTCATATTCTCAACAATCTATTATGTTGTTGGTGCCACATTGTGCTAGCTGAACCTGTCTGGGAACCTGCTAGACATGAAATTTGACTAGCATGGCTTTTGCACCTTTTTTTACCTATACATTGGGGGGTCAGTAACAAACAGAGCTATACAGGATATTCATGGAATGGAGAAAACAGTCTGAAACCTAGTGATGGTTGACATCACCAGAGCTAGGCATGAAATCTGCTAAAGCAATCAACCCCAACTAAACAAAGAATATACCGACATGTCAACGATGGCAGAATCTGTTGCTCAGAAAGCAATGTATGTGCAGCATAAGGATACCAAGGAAATATGTACAACAAACCTCATCACCATCCATCTGTATCACAGCCCAGAGAAACACACCATTGATAAAATCTCCCTTTCAAAGTAAAACTGGTAATTGATTTCTAAGCAACATGACTCTGCGCACATAAAATTCCTCTTGCTCCTTGGAAAGCGTATTTGATTACGCTTGAAGTCAAGCTAACCACATACAGTGAACTAAGAGATTATGTAATACTCTTGACATGTCATGTGTCATACATGCTAAGCAAAACAATACAAGTCATCTGGGTAATAGGTTTAAATTACAAGTGTTAAATACTCCATTCAATCTTACAGCTCAGCATGCTGACCTCCAACCTACTGCGGAGAATAGAAGCATAAATGTTACAGATATTTCTTTCCTGTCACAACTCAAAAGATGAAAAATTAGGACCAGCCTTTTCATAAAACCATTCTTGGAATAAAAGGAACGACAGACATGAATCCTGGGTGTGTCAAATCTCAAATGTACATCGGTCCTGTCAATTTAAAGTTCAGGGACAGAACTGTATGAAAACAATATATCAAATGTGATCTAAAATCCCAAATTTCGAAGGATACTTAAAAGAATTTATACAACCAAATGAAGTACACTGGATATCACTAAAAGAATGATTTCCTTGAAAACAATGGTAGATGACCTTCACACTATACACAAGGGTACCAGGAAAAGCAGGACTTGGGTAACACTCATCAAAGTGTTGCGTTTATGGTAATGAGAATTACTCAAGTTGGCTTGCACAAATTTCCTGGTTTGTGAGAGACTGTGGAAGGTGTCTATTGTGGCGGTGGTTCGGCATCAATGAGATATTATCTGTGATTGGCAAAAATGCTGAGTTTTATCGCAACACAGAGATTCTGTTTGCGACACTTGTCTTGGAAACCTGAGAACTAGGCTAATAATTGATGTAGTTGGACATCACATTGAGGGCTGGTACATAAGTAACTCCTTGTAGATGTACAATATTCCTGTTCAACTGCACCATGTTGAAATGGAATGCTCGGAGGTTGATGACATCACTGGCATTGCCTTCTTACTGATAAAGAGAGCACTGTGTTAATATCTGAAAAGAAAAAGGGATCATATTACAAACAAAATGATGAAAAAACATATTTCATTGAAATATTAATACTTATCCGTTTCTATGTGTGCAACGACTGTATCAGTTTCTATTTTACAACATAGTTCAAGCTCAGTGATTGAAATAAGCACCTGCCTGTAGGCCCGTGTCAGGTAGGTCTTGTGTCGGGCCAAGAGTTTCAAATTTGTACGGGTTGTTATGGCCTGCAGTAAATTTATGTGTCACAATAAGCTACAGTTTTTTTTAAAAGGGGGCCTCAAGAGTCATGACCTGCAGCTTCTATTTACCCTTGGAAAGGGAGTTAACTGACCATAATTGTTCAGTTTCCACCCTTGCCGAACTAGGCTGGAATTATGGAGTTATATTTTGGCTGAACTAACAAGTCTATGCACAGTCCAATCAAAATTGCGCAACAAAATCAACATTCAGTTCATAAACGACATGGCAACTGCCGTGCAGATTTCGATTGAGTGCAGGATTTGCAGATTATGTGTACCGTCAACTGTGCATTGACATACTTTCCAAACATTTTCATGTTTATAATCAAGGTGTTCAAATGATTTGACACACTTTGCTAAGTAAAACCCATTTTATTACAATATCGATCTTGGTTATCGATCAGATTGTCTTGACTGCAAGGTGCAACTTTGTTGGCAGCAAAAGCAAGTGATATGAGAGATGGAAAATGATTGGTCAATAGGGGGGACATAGATGGGACATAACTAGTAATAGTCAGTGGTGGTGCTAAGATCAAGGCACAAAATTCCAGCCTAGTTCAAGCAAGTGAGGAAACTGGACTTTTTATAGTCCGTTAACGCCCTTGACTCAGGAAGTGGTAGCTGGCAGGTTATTTTATTTTATTTTGATTTTATTTCAAACACTGCTCCAGCTGCTTCACTCACCTATAGTAGTTTGGCTTGAAAGGACCAGCCTTGTTGAGGCCCAAATATTTGGCCTGCTCGTCCGACAGTTCGGTCAGGTGAGCGTCAAATGTTGGTAGATGCAGACTTGCCACATACTCATCTGAAAGAGTAACAAAATCTTAAATCTCCTACAACTCAAAGACAGTCTTCAACAACACTACAACTCTGCTATTATGTGAGGTAGTGTAAGGAGTGAGTGAGTTCGGTTTAACGCCGCTTTGAACAGTAGTCCAGTTATATCACAGCGTGTCAGCTTCATGTGGGAGGAAAGCTCGAAGTGATGCAGTTCTGAGACGTTTTACACTTCGGTGAAACCCACGAGCACAGGTAGGTAGTGTAAGGAACATTTAATAGGTGACTAGGCTCAAGTCAATTGGCTGTTATAGCCATTCAAGTTATTCCAGTAAAATACAAAGCCTCTCTGAAGTCTTTGATAGGTATATATATGATATGACAATGCGGAAAAAGCAATTAAGAACGAAGCGTGGTTGTTTCACGATAAAACATTGTTCTATCATGACTTCATTCTTAAAACATGCCCTCACAAGTTAATGACGTTGTAAATTGTATGATTTTATATTTGAGAGGGAGATGTTAAGTGAGTTGTTCCCTATAGATGTAGCTGGGCAACGCAGATATATAGAATGGCCGAACGATCTCGTCCAAAAGTATGAGAGTATATGATAATCAGTATTGGGAGAAAAGTTCCAGTTAATCGACATGAAAATTGTGAGAATATGCAGGAAAGACCAAATTTAACCTCCCTGTTCATAAAATGGACTTGTCCGACATTGCTGTAGTCAGTTTCTATTAAAGGAGTCATCATTATTTAAGAACAGGCAAATATGTTTAAAGCTGCATTCCACATGGTTTATTCTCCCTGCAGTGCTTTATTGTACCATAAAAAAAAAACGAGTTGTTTATTTCTTAATAAGAAGTTGGAAGAACATGAATACATGACACTTTTTATTGATAGCAACAAAAGAAAAAGGATATAAAAGAACAAAAAGAAAATGCTAACCATAACAAGTGTCATGTATTAATGCCTGTCTGCATGAGGATCTGAGGACACCTCCACAGAAGTTCGCAACAGGTGAGCTTTCTAATCAACCAATCAAATTCAAATCTAAAAAATTCTTGGTTCAAGTGTGCAAAGCATTCAGACAAGCATATCCAACTTCAGTATATTGAAAACAAATATTATCTAGGAAATCCGAACACAAAAAATCACACCGCGCTATTATACTGTTGCGGACATTTCATACATCCTGTCATTGGTGAGTGTTTCTTTTTTTGTTGTTTTATGATGCACTCAGCAATATTCCAACTATATGGCGGCGGTCATGATGACATGCATCAACTAAGTCTGACGCATCCCATTTGTAGCCTCTTACGACAAGCATAGTCGTCTTTTTTGTCAAGCATGGGTTGCTGAAGACCTATTCTAACCTGGATCTTTATGGGTCTATTGGTGAGCGAGTACCATGGCATCTACACTAAAGAGGGTTACTATAGTGGATTAAATTGTTGTTTGGTGGCGGTTTTCCTTGGCAGAGGTTGAAATGTTTGAATAATAAAATATCTAAAATTTAATAAATGACATCTCACTGGCTCAAGAATCCTCATCCGTCATTTTGAATGGGGGTGTGGGGGTGTGGGGGTGTGGGGGATGTGGGGTGTGTGGGGGTGTTGGGGGTGTGGGGGGTGTGGGGGGTGGGGTGGGGGGAGAGAACATCATGTATGTCCAAAGGTCCTTGGTGAAACTGAGACAAACTATTTTTGTATTGCCTGCCATGTTTGAAGAGCTCATGAAGTTGGCAATGTCATGTGTCGTTTGGTGTTCACTTACCCATCTTCTTTGGCAACAAGTAGACATCCTGTTTGTATCTGCCTCCTGGGGCGTTGAACAGCTCGATCAGGGCCAAGGCCTGCAACAGCATCACTTACAGTCACAGACAGCAACATTGAACGGTTCCCATACAGACGTATCTAGACTTGGTCCACTTCTCAGTCTAATCCATGACGACATACATCAGTATTAAAAATACAGGCCACTATCACTAGGTGGCAACTGAAGGCACTGAGTCAAAGTCACACCAACTTATCACTGGATTACATTTAACACACAGCCACAAGGAGAGATAACACATTATACATTGTAATGGCATGTGCTGTGCAAGTATCAAGAATATATTCATAGTGTATATTGTACATGACGAGGTGATCAACCATGAATGGAGAATGTATAAAAGAGCCAGCAAAGGATATTGTGTAGGCAGCCATGGGGATTGAGGACTGTATACAATAGCCAGCACAGGATATTGTGTAGGCAGCCATGGGGATTGAGGACTGTATACAATAGCCAGCACAGGATATTGTGTAGGCAGCCATGGGGATTGAGGACTGTATACAATAGCCAGCACAGGATATTGTGTAGGCAGCCATGGGGATTGAGGACTGTGTACAATAGCCAGCACAGGATTGCTAAGGTAGCCCTGAGATGTGGGGGCCGTATAACGTAACAAGAAAATGCGTACAGTCATGAGGAATGGGGTCTGTTTACAATAACTCACCTGAGTTGTGGCAGTGATGGACACAACAAATGATGGTACAGACGAACAGCTGAGGTTGACAAGACGGCCCTGCAACACAAATCAACAAACTTCATCAGTGATAACGCTAACAGGTAATTCCAGCCCTTTCCCTCTAACCAGGCACCTCCAGCCCCTTCTCACTACCCAGGGATCTCCAGCCCCTTCTCACTACAAAGGGATCTCCAGCCCCTTCTCACTACCCAGGGATCTCCAGCCCCTTCTCACTACCCAGGGATCTCCAGCCCCTTCTCACTACCCGGGGACCTCCAGCCCCTTCTCACTACCCAGGGATCTCCAGCCCCTTCTCTCTAACCAGGCACCTCCAGCCCATTCTCACTACCCGGGCACCTGCAGCCCCTTCTCTCTACCCAGGCACCTCCAGCCACTTCTCACTACCCGGGCACCTGCAGCCCCTTCTCACTACCCAGGCACCTCCAGCCACTTCTCACTACCCGGGCACCTGCAGCCCCTTCTCTCTACCCAGGCACCTCCAGCCACTTTTCACAACCCGGGCACGTCCAGCCCATTCTCACTACCCAGGAACCTCCAGCCCCTTCTCTCTACCCAGGCACCTCCAGCCCCTTCTCACTACCCGGGCATCTCCAGCCCCTTCTCACTACCAGGGCACCTCCAGCCCCTTCTCACTACCCAGGCACCTCCAGCCCGTTCTCACTACCCGAGCACCTCTAGCCCCTTCTCACTACCCGGGCACCTGCAGCCCCTTCTCACTACCCGGGCACCTCCAGCCCCTTCTCACTACCTGAGCACCTCCAGCCCCTTCTCACTACCCGGGCACCTCCAGCCCATTCTCACTACCCAGGCACCTCCAGCCCGTTCTCACTACCCGAGCACCTCCAGCCCCTTCTCTCTACCCAGGCACCTCCAGCTCCTTCTCACTACCCGGGCACCTACAGCCCCTTCTCACTACCCGGGCACATGCGGCCCCTTCTCACTACCCAGGCACCTCCAGCCCCTTCTCACTACCCGGGCACCTCCAGCCCCTTCTCACTACCCGGGCACCTGCAGCCCCTTCTCTCTACCCGGGCACCTCCAGCCCCTTCTCTTTATCCGGGCACCTCTAGCCCATTCTCACTATCCAGGCATCTCCAGCCCCTTCTATCTACTAAGGAACCTCCAGCCCCTTCTGTCTACCCAGGAACCTCCAGCCCCTTCTGTCTACCCAGGCACCTCAAGCCCCTTCTCTCTGACCAGGCATCTCTAGCCCATTCTCTCTACCACTCTGTAATCTGGTCTGTACCCAGTGTAGGGAAATCTAATTTCCCCTGTACATACTCTGTATCCCCCAATACTCAAGACCTTACTGTACCATTGTTTCCCCAAGTACCCGAATTTGTACCCTTGGTAATCAGGTGTGCACCCAGGTCTGTACCTCAACCCCTCCCTGTCCCCGTATCCAGGTCTGTACCTCAACCCCTCCCCGCCCCCGTATCCAGGTCTGTACCTCAACCCCTCCCTGCCCCCGTATTCAGGACTGTACCTCAACCCCTCGCCCCCACCCCCATATCCAGGTCTGTACCTCAACACCTCCCCCCCGCCCCAGTATCCAGGTCTGTACCTCAACCCCTCCCCACCCCCATATCCATGTCTGTACCTCAACCCTTCCCCACCACCGTATCCACGTCTGTACCTCAACCCCTCCCCCCCGCCCCCTTATCCAGGTCTGTACCTCAACCCCTCCCCGCCCCCGTATCCAGGTCTGTACCTCAACCCCTCCCCGCCCCCGTATCCAGGTCTGTACCTCAACCCCTCCCTGCCCCCGTATCCACGTCTGTACCCTGTGTACCCCAGACAAAGGCTGACCTCCGCAAGCAGTATGATCCTCTTCCCATCAGGCCAGATGATATGGTCCACCTGGGATCGTACTTTCTCCCATGTTAGCTCAGGGGTTCGTAAACTGGCCTGTAACAAGAAGATATGTACATACGTCAAATATACATCTGTAGTTAGCGATGCATTGGATAAAACAATTATTAATACAGATAGATGAAATAGTGCCACAGTACTGTAGCTCACTGGGATATGTAGTCAAGTTTCAAATGTCAAAGAATGCCAATTAACAAATATGGCAGTCAGCATTGCTATTCAAATATATTTTTGCATATATACTAAGGACAAAAGCTTCAACATTTATGAAACAAAAAACTTTCCACAATGTTCTAAATCTGCAAGAATGAATGTACTGATGTAGGACACAATTGCAATACACCAAAGTTAAATTTATTCAACACAAAGTTATTGTAAGCCTTATGGTACTTTTTCTAATGCCATACGATTTTTCCAATTGTTTCACAAAAATTACAAGAAAATCCTAAAGATTTGACCCAAATATGATGTCATTATAAGGATAACCATTTATGCCACAGTTCAGCCTCCTCTCTGGCAATTTCAGAGATGATAACAGGGCATTTTGCGAGAATTTAAGAGAATTACAGTTGATTTGGAGCAGAAAGGATTGAGCATTTGCAATAAAAATGTTTTTTTATACAGCTGCAGTAGCGGCCATATTGAAAATCAGATTCAAACATCTTAAACAAATTCCACTATTAACAACACATTTTCCAAATTTCATTATAATATCAACAAAAATGAACTAAGTAATGGACATAAAATTGCGTTTTCAATATGACCACTGAGATATAAAAAATTTAGTGCAAAGATCAAACCAAGGTCAAAAACAAAAGTATCTAAAAAAGTGGAACATGTGTTGAGCTCCACTACTTACAACACACACAGCAAATCTCATTACATTCTAAAATTTTGAACAAACTTGAAACCCCTCATAGTAACAAACATTCACATTAAATTTTAGCGGAATCCATCATGCCATTTTGGAGATAAAGTCGAAAATGAAACATATTTATGGTCAGCATTGACTGCAATGACACTTAACGACGACATAGGCCTCCTGACAAAGTGAATGTTCTTCACACATACTTGAAAGATATTTTCATTCAAGTGATGGATGAATTAGAGTGACAATTGTGAATTGTGTGATCTTGTGACATCAAGAATCGGCAGTTGACTATCAGAAATAGATCCATGACATGGTGGATGACACACAGATGTGCACTGTCCCGTACATAAAAAGTGAGTTCTTACCACATCAATCTCAGTGTTGGAGTGCCCCATATTACAGACAATACAACCATTCTTCAGCCTATCCAAATGCTGGCGATTCACAACATTCTTGTTACCTGGAATTTAAGCATATTACATGCAGTCATCGTTCCAAGATGATCTTGGCAAAATATATATCATATAAGGCCTGTACCATATGTCAATTGTTACTTATACCTAAAGTGAATTTACCTGTATCGGAAGTGACATGTTACCTGTATCTAAAGTGACATGTTACCTGTATCTGAAGTGACATGTTACCTGTATCTAAAGTGACATGTTACCTGTATCTAAAGTGACATGTTACCTGTATCAGGAGTGACATGTTACCTGTATCTGAAGTGACATGTTACCTGTATCTAAAGTGACATGTTACCTGTATCAGGAGTGACATGTTACCTGTATCTAAAGTGACATGTTACCTGTATCTAAAGTGACATGTTACCTGTATCTAAAGTGACATGTTACCTGTATCAGGAGTGACATGTTACCTGTATCTAAAGTGACATGTTACCTGTATCTAAAGTGACATGTTACCTGTATCATAAGTGACATGTTACCTGCATGGGTAAAGAGACGTGTTACCTGTATCGGAAGTGACATGTTGACTGTATCTGAAGTGACATGTTACCTGCATGGGTAAAGTGACATGTTACCTGTATCTGAAGTGACATGTTACCTGTATCTGAAGTGACATGTTACCTGTATCTAAAGTTTCATGTTACCTGTATCGGAAGTGACATGTTACCTGCATGAGTAAAGTGACATGTTACCTGCATGAGTAAAGTGACATGTTACCTGCATGGGTAAAGTGACATGTTACCTGTATGGGTAAAGTGACATGGTACCTGCATGAGTAAAGTGACATGTTACCTGTATCTAAAGTGACATGTTACCTGTTTCTAAAGTGACACGTTACCTGCATGGGTAAAGTGACATGTTACCTGCATGAGTAAAATGACATGAAACCTGCATGGGTAATGTGACATGTTACCTGCATGCGTAAAGTGACATGTTACCTGCATGGGTAAAGTGACATGTTACCTGCATGGGTAAAGTGACATGGTACCTGCATGAGTAAAGTGACATGTTACCTGTATCTAAAGTGACATGTTACCTGTATCTAAAGAGACACGTTACCTGCATGAGTAAAGTGACATGTTACCTGCATGGGTAAAGTGACATGTTACCTGCATGGGTAAAGTGACATGGTACCTGCATGAGTAAAGTGACATGTTACCTGTATCTAAAGTGACATGTTACCTGTATCTAAAGTGACACGTTACCTGCATGAGTAAAGTGACATGTTACCTGCATGGGTAAAGTGACATGTTATCTGCATGGGTAAAGTGATATGTTACCTGCATGAGTAAAGTGACATGTTACCTGCATGGGTAAAGTGACATGTTACCTGCATGGGTAAAGTGATATGTTACCTGCATGAGTAAAGTGACATGTTACCTGCATGAGTAAAGTGACATGTTACCTGCATGAGTAAAGTGACATGTTACCTGCATGAGTAAAGTGACATGTTACCTGTATCTAAAGTGACATTTTACCTGCATGAGTAAAGTGACATGTTACCTGCATGAGTAAAGTGACATGTTACCTGCATGAGTAAAGTGACATGTTACCTGCATGAGTAAAGTGACATGTTACCTGCATGGGTAAAGTGACATGTTACTTGCATGGGTAAAGTGACATGTTACCTGCATAAGTAAAGCGGCATGTTACCTGTATGAGAAAAGTGACAAGTTACTTGCTTGGGTAAAGTGACATGTTACCTACATGGGTGAAGTGACATGTTACCTGCATGAGTAAAGTGATGTGTTACCTGTATCTGAAGTGACATGTTACCTGTATCTGAAGTGACATGTTACCTGTTTCTAAAGTTTCATGTTACCTGTATCTGAAGTGACATGTTACCTGTTTCTAAAGTTTCATGTTACCTGTATCGGAAGTGACATGTTACCTGTATGAGTAAAGTGATATGTTACCTGTTTCTGAAGTAACATGTTACCTGCATGGGTAAAGTGACGTGTTACCTGTATCTAAAGTGACATGTTACCTGTATCTGAAGTGACATGTTGACTGTATCGGAAGTGAGATGATACCTGTATCGGAAGTGACATGTTACCTGGCTGCATGGGTAAAGTGACATGTTACCTGCATGGGTAAAGTGGCATGTTACCTGCATGAGTAAAGTGACATGTTACCTGTATCTAAAGTGACATGGTACCTGTATCTAAAGTGACATGTTACCTGTATCGGAAGTAACATGTTACCTGCATGGGTAAAGTGACATGTTACATGCATGGGTAAAGTGACATGTTACCTGCATGGGTAAAGTGACATGTTACCTGTATCGGAAGTGCGTGTTACCTGCATGGGTAAAGTGACATGTTACCTGCATGGGTAAAGTGACACGTTACCTGTATCGGAAGTGACATGTTACCTGCATGGGTAAAGTGACATGCTACCTGCATGGGTAAAGTGACATGTTACCTTTATCTTAAGTGACATGGTACCTGCATGAGTAAAGTGACATGGTACCTGCATGAGTAAAGTGACATGGTACCTGCATGGGTAAAGTGACATGTTACCTGCATGAGTAAAGTGACATGTTACCTGCATGAGTAAAGTGACATGTTACCTGCATGGGTAAAGTGACATGTTACCTGCATGAGTAAAGTGACATGTTACCTGCATGAGTAAAGTGACATGTCACTGCTAACATGACAGCTTGTATATATGTGAACAACCCCCATCTATGTAGGCAATGAGGTGTGACAGGTGACAACCATTCAGTAAGACAGTTAGTTACCTGTACATGTGATGAGGATGTCTATCTGTCGGACAACTTCATCAAGCTTCACAACACGGAACCCATCCATACTGAAACAGTGAATACACAATACATGCTAGCCTCAACATGGGCTTTCTTAACAACTCATCATGCAAAGGTAGTCCATCTGCAACAAGACCTAACACACTGCAGCATTAGTTGGCAAACAGTCGGAAATTTGAATACCCAATGTCAAAGTAGCAATATTTTTATTCCATGCTTAAAAAGTTCGTCAGTCGCAGGTACATCCTTGAGTACAGATATACGCAATTCATCACCTTAAGCATTAGGTCACAATTATCTCTCAAAAGACGGAAGTGCAACAAAATATACAAATGATCAGTCTGTATAGTCATTAATTTTTAATTAATAACAAGACATATTTCCTAACTGTCAGCTCTACAACAACTGAGGATGAAGTCTTGAAAAATTAACTTTGTGACGTCCACAATTGTTGCATATTCGCCCAAACTGCTCCAAACAGTCTTAGAGAATAAAGGTCTTCTGGTGGGAATGGGGAATGTCCACAAATATGATTTATGAATTAACAAAAATAATAAACTGTTTGATATTTGATATTTTCGAGAATGAATTAGTGTTTTTCACAAAATAATTACTAAATACAATATTAACACTATTATACAAGTCATAATTTCATAGTCTTATATAACCAGGGACCTAAAATAAGAGTGGTGAGTGAGTGAGTGAGTATGGTTTTACGCCGCTTTTAGCAATATTCCAGCAATATCACGGCGGGGGACACCAGAAATGGGCTTCACACCTAAAATAAGATATTGAGATATAACTTACTATTCCAGGAGTTAGTTTCATTTACGATTTAATAACTGTACAAATATTTTGAAAAACACTTACGTCACTGTTAATTTTACAGAATTATACTGAGCCATTAGAGGTTTGTAGCATATAATAAACATGAGAATATTTGACCATATGCAAGGAATTGCTTTTAAATTTCTCCTTTACTAAAATTGATGCATTTAATAAAAACAAACACTTTCACCAGAAATTGACTGGACGGAAACACTGTCTACCTACCAGGCTTGTAGAGCACAGATGGGGTCAATCTCCGTGACCATCACTGTGGCGCCAAGCCCCTTCAGTGCAGCAGTGCACCCCTTGCCAACCTGTGAACAGAAACACAACTACTGCAGTCAACCACACACACAACTAATGCAGTCAATCACACACACAACTAATGCAGTCAATCACACACACAACTAATGCAGTCAACCACACGCACAACTAATGCAGTCAACCACACGCACAGCTAATGCAGTCAATCACAAACACAACTACTGCAGTCAACCACACACACAACTACTACTGTCAACCACACACACAACTAATGCAGTCAATCACACACACAACTAATGCAGTCAACCACACGCACAGCTAATGCAGTCAATCACAAACACAACTACTGCAGTCAACCACACACACAACTACTACTGTCAACCACACACACAACTAATGCAGTCAATCACACACACAACTACTGCAGTCACTCACACACATAACTACTACTGTCAACCACACGCACAGCTAATGCAGTCAATTACACACACAACCAATGCAGTCAATCACACACACAACTACTGCAGTGAACCACACACACAACTACTACTGTCAACCACACACACAACTAATGCAGTCAATCACACACACAACTACTACTGTCAACCACACACACAACTACTACTGTCAACCACACACACAACTACTGCAGTCAATCACACACACAACTACTGCAGTCAACCACACACACAACTACTACAGCCAATTACACACACAACTACTGCAGTCACTCACACACATAACTAATGCAGTGAATCACACACACAACTACTGCAGTAAATCACACACATTTTCTATATTACTGATAGCACACAATATTTGTATTCTTACCTCACCATAGCCACAGACCAGCACCTGCTTTCCCCCAAACATGACATCTGTAGTTCGCTTCAACCTTTAAACAAAGAAATACAGTTTACAGCCACAACACAGTGAGGGAATTAGTTCCTTGTGCTATTCCTGTATTCACATTTAGTAGAGAAAACGGGGAGCCTACTGATAATATCTCATTGGTAACATACTTGCAACAGTTTACTGGTCGTCTCTCATTGGTAACATACTTGCAACAGTTTACTGGTCGTCTCTCATTGATAACGTATTTGCAACAGTTTACTGGTCATATCTCATTGATAACGTATTTGCAACAATTTAATGAACAGGTCAGTTGTTATGCTTAGTTTTGCTGCAAGATGGTGCATGAATATGATGGTGCATGAGTTATCAGCTCATCTTGAAACATCAAAGAAACAATTATATTGGTTATATTGTTCCTTCAAAAACCTACAAGAATAAATAATTGCACATGTTTTTGCACACATTTATTGCTTAACGAATTTGTCAATTGTCAACATTCAGCCCATTTATGTGCAGTTTTCCAGTAAACAACTCAATGAACTTGATAAATCAGTCACACAGAATACACCACATCTGTAGCGATGTCATACACAATTAGCAGTTGTCTTTGTTGGAATGACTGAAAGAAAAGGTTGCTAAAAAGTCTGAAAGAAAATACTCCTGGAAAAACAAACAAGTAGAGAAATTTAAACTCTGTTAACTTAAGTCATTGTTTTAACTTTCACCAGACACTACTGAGGTACATGAACGAAGAGGGCCCAGTATGAGTAGAGAGTAGAGAGTATAGGGGAGGTATTCACATTCCAAGATTGTTGTACTTTATGTGTGTACGTGCATGATTGTACTTCAGGCAGAGTAACAACAAGTACCATCTTTTAACATGTTTGATTACGACGGGCCCGGGGCACAAACACACAGACCTTCTGCTCTAGCGGCAGATACTAGACCATGTAGATTATGTAGGTGGACCGTAGGAGTATAGAGTATGAGTGGGTAGGTAGTATTGCTAGATAATATGAGTAGAGTGTATGGTTAGAGAGTATAAGTAGAGAATATGACGGAGACTGAGAGTATGGGTAGAGAGTAGAGACTGAGAGTATGGGTAGAGAGTATAGACTGAGAGTTTGGGTAGAGAGTAGAGTATGGGTATAGAGTAGAGACTGAGGGTATGGGTAGAGAGTCGAGACTGAGAGTATGGGCAGAGAGTAGAGACTGAGAGTGTGGGTAGAGAGTATAGACTGAGAGTTTGGGTAGAGAGTAGAGTATGGGTATAGAGTAGAGACTGAGGGTATGGGTAGAGAGTCAAGACTGAGAGTATGGGTAGAGAGTAGAGATTGAGACTTTGGATAGAGAGTTGAGACTGAGAGTATGGGTAGAGAGTAGAGACTGAGAGTATGGGTAGAGAGTAGAGTCTGAGAGTGTGGGTAGAGAGTAGAGACTGAGAGTATGGGTAGAGAGTATAGACTAAGAGTATGGGTAGAGAGTATAGACTGAGAGTATGGGTAGAGAGTAATGTACATGTGTGAGTAGCCCAAGCTGAGGTGTCAATGGACATGTGTGAGTAGTCAGTAGCCCAAGCTGAGGTGTCAATGTACATGTGTGAGTAGCCCAAGCTGAGGTGTCAATAGACATGTGTGAGTTGCTCAAGCTGAGGTGTCAATAGACATGTGTGAGTTGCTCAAGTTGAGGTGTCAATGGACATGTGTAAGAAACCCAAGGCTGAGTCCTCAATGAACATGTGTGAGTTGCTCAAGCTGAGGTGTCAATGTACATGTGTGAGTTGCTCAAGCTGAGGTGTCAATGTACATGTGTGAGTAGCCCAGGCTGAGGTGTCAATGGACATGTGTGAGTAGCCCAAGTTGAGTCGTTAATGGACATGTGTGAGTAGCCCAAGCTGAGATGTCAATGTAGATGTGTGAGTTGCCCAGGCTGAGGTGTCAATGTACATGTGTGAGTTGCCCACGCTGAGGTGTCAATGAACATGTGTGAGTTGCCCAAGCTGAGGTGTCAATGTACATGTGTGAGTAGCCCAAGCTGAGGTGTCAATGAACATGTGTGAGTTGCCCACGCTGAGGTGTCAATGTACATGTGTGAGTAGCCCAGGCTGAGGTGTCAATGTACATGTGTGTGTTGCGCATGCTGAGGTGTCAATGGACAGGCGTGAGTTGCTCAAGCTGAGGTGTCAATGTAGATGTGTGAGTAGCCCAAGCTGAGGTGTCAATGTACATGTGTGAGTAGTCAGTAGCCCAAGCTGAGGTGTCAATGTACATGTGTGAGAAGTCAGTAGCCCAAGCTGAGGTGTCAATGTACATGTGTGAGTAGCCCAAGCTAAGGTTTCAATGTACATGTGTGAGTTGCTCAAGCTGAGGTGTCAATGTACATGTGTGAGTTGCTCAAGCTGAGGTGTCAATGTACATGTGTGTGTTGCGCACGCTGAGGTGTCAATGGACATGTGTGAGTTGCTCAAGCTGAGGTGTCAATGTACATGTGTGAGTTGCCCACGCTGAGGTGTCAATGGACATGTGTAAGTTGCTCAAGCTGAGGTGTCAATGTACATGTGTGAGTTGCCCACGCTGAGGTGTCAATGGACATGTGTAAGTTGCTCAAGCTGAGGTGTCAATGGACATGTGTGAGTAGCCCAAGCTGAGGTGTCAATGTACATGTGTGAGTAGCCTAAGCTGAGGTGTCAATGTACATGTGTGAGTAGCCAAAGCTGAGGTGTCAATGTACATGTGTGAGTAGCCCAAGCTGAGGTGTCAATGTACATGTGTGAGTAGCCCAAGCTGAGGTGTCAATGGACAATAGGAGTAGGAGTAGTCTAAACTAAGCTGAGGTGTCAATGTACATGTGTGAGTAGCCCAAGCTGAGGTGTCAATGAACATGTGTGAGTAGCCCAAGCTGAGTCGTTAATGTACATGTGTGAGTAGCCCAAGCTGAGGTGTCAATGTACAATAGGAGTAGCCTAAGCTGAGGTGTCAATGTACATGTGTGAGTTGCACAAGCTGAGGTGTCAATGAACATGTGTGAGTTGCCCAAGCTGAGGTGTCAATGAACATGTGTGAGTAGCCCAAGCTGAGTCGTTAATGGACATGTGTGAGTAGCCTAAGCTGAGGTGTCAATGTACATGTGTGATTAGCCCAAGCTAAGGTGTCAATTGACATGTGTGAGAAGCCCAAGCTGAGGTGTCAATGGACATGTGTGAGTAGTCAGTAGCCCAAGCTGAGGTGTCAATGTACATGTGTGAGAAGTCAGTAGCCCAAGCTGAGGTGTCAATGTACATGTGTGAGTAGCCTAAGCTAAGGTGTCAATGTACATGTGTGAGTTGCTCAAGATGAGGTGTCAATGTACATGTGTGAGTTGCTCAAGCTGAGGTGTCAATGTACATGTGTGAGTTGCCAACGCTGAGGTGTCAATGGACATGTGTAAGTTGCTCAAGCTGAGGTGTCAATGTACATGTGTGAGTTGCCCACGCTGAGGTGTCAATGGACATGTGTAAGTTGCTCAAGCTGAGGTGTCAATGGACATGTGTGAGTAGCCCAAGCTGAGGTGTCAATGTACATGTGTGAGTAGCCCAAGCTGAGGTGTCAATGTACATGTGTGAGTAGCCCAAGCTGAGGTGTCAATGTACATGTGTAAGTAGCCAAAGCTGAGGTGTCAATGTACATGTGTGAGTAGCCCAAGCTGAGGTGTCAATGTACATGTGTGAGTAGCCCAAGCTGAGGTGTCAATGGACAATAGGAGTAGCCTAAGCTGAGGTGTCAATGTACATGTGTGATAAGCCCAAGCTGAGGTGTCAATGAACATGTGTGAGTAGCCCAAGCTGAGTCGTTAATGTACATGTGTGAGTAGCCCAAGCTGAGGTGTCAATGTACAATAGGAGTAGCCTAAGCTGAGGTGTCAATGTACATGTGTGAGTAGCCCAAGCTGAGTCGTTAATGGACATGTGTGAGTAGCCTAAGCTGAGGTGTCAATGTACATGTGTGAATAGCCCAAGCTGAGGTGTCAATTGACATGTGTGAGTAGCCCAAGCTAAGGTGTCAATGGACATGTGTGAGTAGCCTAAGCAGAGGTGTCAATGGACATGTGTGAGTAGCCCAAGCTGAGGTGTCAATGTACATGTGTGCGTAGCCCAAATTGAGGTGTCAATGGACATGTGCGAAGATCCACTTCAATTACTTAAGGAGATCGGGCAATGAGAATATGAGATATGTATGTGATAGTACATTCAAACACTTACGCATCCAAGATGGACTCTCTGCAGCTGTACAGATTATCAAACTTGGTCTAGAAAGAAAAGAAACAATGGGTATACCACAGTTGTCCATGAGAGCACTTGTCATCCTGACAGGAATATAGATGTTACCCAGTATAGCAAGCAAATCTACCACAGAATCAGTCGGTTACGTCTACTCCACACCCAATCACTTGGAACAAGTAGTAGGAGCGGTGCCGATGTTGCTCACGCATGGCAGACCAGACCAGACCAGACCAGATGACAACTTGTGATGATATTACACAAAGAAAATGACAGAATGTAACCTAGAGACTTCCTGATATTACCAGATTGCAATGTGACCAACTGTAATATGATTAGATGCTCCACTGATTCACTGACCAAGAGGAGTGACACGACTTGAAGCAAAGGACACTACACTTCCCTCAAGCAACATAATTACATAACCAGGAGGACAGTCAGCAGAAGATGTCTACCCTCTGGCCACAGAGACACATATCAAATTGAATTAGCTAAATTGAATCCAGAAATAAATCAGATATTGAATTATTTTCTTGTGCTATGGCATGTCAAAAAGAATATGTACTAATCTTACTCCCTTCCTATGGAGATTGCCTTTAGGTTCAGGTTGTGCTACAACTTGGAACATTCAACAGTCAGGGCCAATCTGAGATCACACTTTGACAGCACAGAAAGACACATTTAACATCCAGTAATTTGAGAAGAAAGAATGAACATAATTAAGTCTGTCAGACTTAAGCAGATAAATGCTGAGGGCCAAAATAGACCTATATAGTGTGAACCACATTGTCAGTCCATCCACTGACCATTAACCCATAACTATCTCATTTCATGGTCCAAACACAAGTAACTGTACATCCTCAAGACTATATCCTAGGTACCTGACCAAAAACCAAGAACTACTGAGTCAAATCTATTCAGCCCCTATATTAGCTATTGTGATACTGTTTAAGGCCAGGCTTTTTTTATTTTTAGGATTATGGATTTTTCAGCCCAAAGTCCAGGGTTGGAGGAGGGAAAAAAGAAAGAAAAAAAGCCAGATGCATTTTTTTAAATGCAGAATGCCTCTGGCCTACTTTATGAACATATTCTGCGCTCAAAAGACCGCCATTTGTGACGATAAAGCCTCTCATAACAATATAAATTCTATCACCTCCAACAGGGACAATTGTCAAGGGAGGCTATTCATGTTCGGCTTCGAGATCAACAAAGATCGATTATGTATCTCTTTACTAGTTTACAACGGTAAATTCATGTTTTTTTATTAAAAGTTGATGATAAAAAATTAAATAACTGTCTAAGCGGCTATCAGCGGGAAAAAAAATGGGGAATCTGATTAGTATTTCGGTGGGTCTGTAATCCGAAAAATATAAAACGCCTGGCCTAATGGTGATAGTTTAGGTGACCTGAGAGGTCAAGGACACAAGGTAGGTGCCATTACCTTGGTGACCGAATCATTGACATTCATGGCTGGCACAGTGAGTTTGCCTGATTTGGAGAGCTGGTACAGTCTGTGTACTCCGGTCACACTCTCCTCCACGATGCCCTTGATCATGTTGAACATGGCTGGGTACTTCTTCAGCATGAGGTGTGTAGCATCCCCACCATCATCCAGGATCTAATAACACATACAAACAGCTCACACCATCTACATATACTGTACCAGCAACAATCAAAATACTGATGTAACAGAACTAAACAAAGAACACTCATCATCTGTATTTATTTATCAGCCATGTACCACCAGGGTTAGCATTGGGTGACCTCACTGTGTGTTGACTATTACTGGTCAGACACAGCAGAGATGACAGGCCCTTACCACCAGGGTTAGCATTGGGTGTCCTCACTGTGTGTTGACTATTACTGGTCAGACACAGCAGAGATGACAGGCCCTTACCACCAGGGTTAGCATTGGGTGTCCTCACTGTGTGTTGACTATTACTGGTCAGACACAGCAGAGATGACAGGCCCTTACCACCAGGGTTAGCATTGGGTGTCCTCACTGTGTGTTGACTATTACTGGTCAGACACAGCAGAGATGACAGGCCCTTACCACCAGGGTTAGCATTGGGTGTCCTCACTGTGTGTTGACTATTACTGGTCAGACACAGCAGAGATGACAGGCCCTTACCACCAGGGTTAGCATTGGGTGTCCTCACTGTGTGTTGACTATTACTGGTCAGACACAGCAGAGATGACAGGCCCTTACCGCCAGGGTTAGCATTGGGTGTCCTCACTGTGTGTTGACTATTACTGGTCAGACACAGCAGAGATGACAGGCCCTTACCACCAGGGTTAGCATTGGGTGTCCTCACTGTGTGTTGACTATTACTGGTCAGACACAGCAGGACTGACATTGCCCTGTCATCAATAGATGATCACAAGCATGATGGCCTGATAGAGCAGCAATACTGTGCCTAAATATACATCTGCTTAATTGCAGATCCCTTTTCAAACATTCTTATGATGAGATGATCATGATGGAACTTGTGAATCACTTACGAACAAAGAGCATCTGAGGACTAGTTCCAAACTCTTACTGACCATGTTTGGCTGCCAGCCATCTGCGTTAATACACTTGTCTATAGACCACCAGAAGTCCTCCTCAGTCTCTCCTTTCCAGGCAAATATGGAGAATCCTGCCTCTGCCAGCGCTGCAGCAACCTCATTCTGAAACAATTCATCTCACTACATTCTTCAGGTCAAGCTCAGAACTTTCCTAAAAAACTATAAATATTCCTTTAGATCAAAATCAACTGAAAAATGACAGAAAGTCATCTGTGACCTGTGACCTCTTGGTAATTTCTACATGCTATAATCATATGATCCAATGAACAGGTGTCTGTCTAACCATGTGATACCCCTTAAAGGTACTATCCACAATCAGCCAATCACAAGCACCTACCAGAAGCTGCCTGTCAGGACAGAGCACAAGAACATTTCCCTAAGGGAATCTGCTCAGCTGAATCTCTGTAGCCTACACAGTATTATCAGGCATTGTGTAAGTAGATTACTACATATGCAAGGATTACTTGGCAGCAGTGAGTGAGGGAGAGTGCACTAAATATTTCAGCCATATCAGGCACCCATCACCTGGCAGGTGGGATACAGTCTGGATGAAACTATATCTGGATTCTACAAGGTTCAAGGAGTAACCTAAGGGCACTTTAGGTAACAAGGATTCAATGTTTCCAGGGGCAAACCAAGCAGGCAAGGTTCTGTATGTGTATCCTAGAGCATGCCACTCTCAGCTATTCCTGAATTGATGTCTGCAACTATGTTGTACATTCCCCTTCTGGGTGCTCAACCTGGCTGTCTGGATGCATGACATCTATTTCCGGACCCGATAAATACTCATTTGGAGTGACAATCAATACCTAAACAAGCTTTATGTCCCTCCCTCAGCTTCTCCTCTCATCACCATCATTGTTACTGGTACTGACTGTAATGACTTACCCTGAATTAATCAATCCTTTTCCTATTCATCTGTTTGTTGATTCTTTTCTGTCCACAGCTCACATATGCATGTAATTTGTTTTATAGAAACCATGTGTATTACTCACAACACATACCAGAACCAAATGGTGTGTACCTGTGTAGACTGTGTCGAAACACTGGTAAATCAACTGATTCCGAAATTTTGTTTCTGACTGTAAATTGAACACCTAATAATTGTACATCATAAGCAGAGTTAAATGTATGCAGTTTTGAAATACTGTGGCCTTTTGGACGGCCCGATGACTGTACCTGTGTTGAGTAGATGTTGCATGCTGCCCATCTGACGGAGGCCCCAAGGGCGGCCAGTGTCTCTATCAGCACCTGCAACAGCAACACAAGCTTATTACTCACAGTGTACACAAACATATATCTACAGCATTTACTTGTCTGTCAACATTTTCTTGGTACATACCCTCATACATACATATGAGGCCTCAAACAAAGCAATCATGTGAGTGAGTGAGTTGGGTTTAACACCGCTTGAACAGTATTCCAGTTATATCAGGGCGTGTCAGCAGTGATGCAGTTCACAGATGTTTACTACTTTGGTATGGTGCTGACAAACCTAGAAACATAATCGGGGCAAACCGGGATTCGAACCCACAATCATAGGTTTCTGATGTGCCTTAGGGATGCAACTCTGCACAGCGAATTGTTGCGCCTCAGACAACTGGGCCCCCCATGCCACCCATGCCCCCCAGAGATCATGAAGAAACACAGTCATCACACATTGTATACTGGCTGCAAAAATCAATTTGTGGTGAAATGCAGCAATGATGAGCAAGAGATTACAACAGACACCTCTCCTATGTCAGCATTTCAATGAGCAATATCCCACTGGACCAGGGAAACACACAAAGAGAGGTTCATTGACTCATAGCTTGGGGACATTACATACCATTACTACAATGGAGTGCAAGTTATTACAAACATGTCTTACAAACACAGGGGTTGGTTCAGTACACAAAGAAGCAGAACTGTCTTACCAATGACCTTCTAGTGACCTTGACCTTCAATGAGAGTCTTAAAACTGTACCAATTCAATGCCCCGCCTCAAGGATAATTAATGTTTGATTGTTGTTTAACGCTGCACTCAGCGATATTACAGCTATATGACGGCGGTCTGTAAATAATCAAGTCTTGACCAGACAATCCAGTGCTTGACATCATGAGCATTCATCCATGCAAGTGAAATATGATGACATGCATCAACCAAGTCATCGAGCCAGACCTTCCGATCCCGTTAGTCGCCTATTCAAACAAGCATAGTCTTTTATGGCAAGCATGGGTTGCTAAAGACCTATTCTACACCGGATCTTCACGGCTCCCTTAAGGATAACATTTCCCAAATTTCATCCAACTACTGTGAAAAGTTATCATAAACTGCATATTGTATGACCTGGAGCATATTTGACCTTCCATATCATGGAAGTATTTCAAAAACATTCCAAAGTGCTATCCTGCATCTTAGCCAAATAGGATGCCCCAGGTGGAATTAAATATAACTATGACAAGCTTTAAAAGGGAAAATACATTTTAGGGAAAATGACAAACAATTACTTTACGAATGACCTTCAACTTGTACATAATCATTCAACCAGACTGCAGCTTGCTCCAGTATGGCAAGTACTAAATTTCACCCTCATTATATAGTCAATGCTGCTTGAATTATCATTTCAAAGAACTTTTCTTCAGTCAATGAGTTTGACTTGCTTGGTTTGTTGTTGAACGCCACACTCAGCAATATTCCAGCTATAAGACGGTGGTCTGTAAATAATCGAGTCTGGACCATACAATCCAGTGATTAATATCAAGAGCATCAATCAACACAATTGGGATCGATGAGAGTTTGAGTCTGGCTTGAGGATGACCTTGACCGGTCAGTTGTCAAACATATGCCAGGACTATAAAGGAGACATATATCATATCCCTGGGATGTCCAGGAGCTACATGGTTTCAAAACCAACTGTGGAGGCAGTGGACAAACATCAGACAAAACTAAAAAAGCATCCCAATTTACATAGGACTGGTTCGTTATTTAAACAAGTCCTTTGACCCAACAGTAAATATGTCATGAAGAAAGAACAGAACATGACTGACATTGATTGTCATTGTATTGCAGTAAATATATCAATTATGTGCATGTTTTATTCAAAAATCATTACGCAAGGCTAAATAGAGAAAGTTTTTGCTTACTTAATTTACTTAATTTGTGAAGTATTAGTTACCGTGCATGATATTTTCTATCAATGTGCCATTTTTCAACTTTAAAAGAGATACAGATAATTTTAAATATATATATATCTAATGATTCATGAAAAATATCAAATCTAAGTCTTTGCTACCAGCCTACAAAGATCTGAGGACATCCCAGGTCACATCTGAACGACCTTTCGCAAGCTTTGACCAACTAATGAAATGACTAAGAAATCAACATTAGCCAATCAGAAAGCAGATTTCTGAAGCTTTATGGGAGTAGTTTCAAAATGGCAACTTCCATTTAAAACTACACTCTGAATTTTTTTTTCATAAAGTTGTCGATCCAAAATTTGAAAAGTCTAATACATGTAGATGGCTGAGATTGTATGGTAGTAGTTTCCACAGGCTCTGGAGACTCTCTCATTTCAAATGTTTATCCCAATGAAGGGAGAGGTAGACAGTGCTTCGCATTTGGAATCAGTCGTACAGCCCATAGCTGTCATTCAGAATACCCAGTCTTAACCTTTCCAAGTTTGCATAATAAGAAAGCACATTCAGACTTTCATGATCTCGTAATCCAACCAACTTACATACAATTAACTCCATTTGTTAGTCCAAACAATATGAAACATACTGAATCAATATCATATGAATCAATTCACTCGATTAACTCCATTTATTTCATTATGAAATGGTGCGATACATAAGTGTTTCCTTAAAGATATGGCCATTTCATGTCCCTATTGCCATGGTTTTAATTTTTACATTTTTCAAAATGGACACAAAATGTCATTGAATCATTGTAGGTAGTGATCATGACAATCTTCTTTGTAACTTCAAATCAATAAAAGAACTTTAAGACTATGACACATGGTTTGAATTTACGGCAAAACGGTATTATTGTGGTTCATATTGGGAAAGGGAGGTCACTCTAATTTCAAACGGGAGCTATCTCATTGTTTTCGTATTTGCGAGAAATGGCGTCAGTCACGTTGTTGGTCCAGGTATTAAATGCCCAGCTTATCTCTAAGGTAATACGTATTCTTAATTAAATGTTTGAATGCATTATATATTTATGTTTCCATCTGTACATCTTCTTAGATTGGTTTAGTGCTGATAACCGTTTTCTAAAATGTGGGCCCACGTTAGACGTTCTTCTGTCATAGTGATTGCAACAGGAGGGACCACATTTATAAATTGCTAAGCTTCATTAGCTTGGCTTACTTATAACCATTTTCTAAAATGTGGGCCCACATTGTTCCCGTCTAGTGATCGAAACAGGTGGGCCAACATTTGTAAATCGCTGGGCTTCACTGGGTTGACTAAGTCATTTAGGCTAGTGGGCTCACATTTGTCATTACTTTGCATGGGTGTGTCACATTATATATTATTCTTATTTTGTAATATTGATGGGAAATATCTTTATAAATCATTTAGTGTCACGTTAATTCCACGAAAGGCACACAAAGTCTTTGAAGTTTGAATAACGTCATCATAGCTGACCACACTAGTTTTGCAAAAATAGTTACAAAGCAAGAAACTTAGATCTACTTCAAATATAATTTACAGAGGCAATACCACTCATTCTACTTTTGCCAGTATAACACATCAATCTAATCATAAGTTTTGGTGGTGATATAAGCCTGAAAATATGTCTACACTTGAATTGATCTCGGACATGATACAAGCCTCAAACGTTTCCGAGAACTTGTTCCATAAAAGGAATAACTCATGAATATTAATGACCCCACGACCTAGTTTGGCGGTGTTCGTAGAAGTGAGTTCTGCTGTATTGTCATCGCATTTGTACATTCTAATCCAATTATAAGTCATAATACTTATTTTAAACAGACAAAATAGCAGTTTGTAATGCGGGTTTGTTAACATGGTACATATTCTCAACAAGTGTGTTTAGTTTCGAATGTGGGCCCACCTTGAAATTTTGAATAGGCAAACAGAGTTAGCTCCCTTCACGAACCACCGATAATACTGTACTACAATTTGCAGCTGTGGAATTCATTTTGAATTGTCCAACAGAACTGATCATACTCTTGACTGACTTTACCCTGATTTTCCCTCCTCCAAAAGTAGATGACTAGTCCCAAAGTACAGATCATTAGGTTCAATTTGGCAGTTGTGTCTACAAATATATGCACACTGGAATAAATGCAGAACCAATGTGTATCTATCACTGCTTACTTTGTGTAGATGATACACTGTACTACTGTGTTTCTCTGATACACGACATATGCAAAGATGCTGCTCTGTTAAATACAATGAACACACCAAACAAGCTGCAGGAACCAGTTACAGTCTAGGGTCTCTGCGAAGGAAACTAGCTTCAGAATATCCTTCTCAATTAACAAGCAGTTAACTATCAGTTCCTGTACTGCTACATCTGGAGCTCTGCTTCTCTCACCTCATCAGCCTGACTACACATGACAAACAAGCAACAGATTTTCTGTTTACCAGTAATATATTCCCTTTCTCTACTTTCTGCACTACTTTCTGCACATTTTCTCTAGTCTAAGACATTATCATGGTGTAACATTTATACAAATTTTCATATAATTATAGAACAGCAAGTAATATATATTAGGATCCAGAAAAAATGCAGACACAAAATATAAGTAGTTTCAGTTACAGCCTTGGATAGATACTAGCCTAAGGTAACAAGAACCCATCTCCCAGACATACTATTCAGTAGTGAGTGAGTATGGTTTTACGCCGCTTTTAGCAATACTCCAGCAATATCACGGCAGGGGACACCAGAAATGGGCTTCACATACCATTCAATAAGACAAAAGTTATGTCTACACAGTGAACTAGATTTAAAGCTTTTAGATAAATACTAGCCTAAGGTAACAAGAACCCATCTCCCAGACATACTATTCAATAAGACAAAACTTATGTCTACATAGTTTTATTGATTGCCTTGAACTATTTTATTTAAGTAAATCTGTCATCACCTATATTAGAATAACATTCAGCAAATACATTATTTTTGACTCATTATGGTTCAGCCCCCATACAAGCACATCTCTTGTGATATCATAATGACTTTTTTCAAGCACCGAGTAAATATGTCAACAAGATTAGTGCCAGTCCAAAAGGATTAAGTATTCACCCTCTGTCTCGCCATTCATTCACTGTAGGGCACACCCGATTGTGCATCAACAGCCAATAATATTCCTTTTATTGTTCTATATTTTAGTTAAATACAAACAGAAGCAAGATGTTAGGCAGTAGGGGTTTGACGCTCTAACCAAGCAGACCTCTCACCCACGGCACAGAGGGTTGTACCAACTCTCTGTGGCACCCTCAGCTATATTTAAGATATTGTTCATTGTTCTTGTAAATAAAAATTGTAATTAGTTTCTTGCGACTCTGGCTCTTTGCTGACTAATTCCCCATGAAAACCAGCAGCCATTTGGAAGATTTTGAGAACAGAACCACTGTACCATAATAATTGATGGAGAACTGACCTACTCACAGGGATGTGGAATGCCACTGACCTTCTACACAGTGAGATGTAGTGCCACTGACCTTCTACACAGAGAGATGTAGTGTCACTGACCTTCTGGACAGAGGAATGTAGTGCCACTGACCTTCAACACAGAGAGATGTAGTGTCACTGACCTTCTACACAGAGAGATGTAGTGCCACTGACCTTCTACACAGAGGGATGTAGTGCCACTGACCTTCAACACAGAGAGATGTAGTGTCACTGACCTTCTACACAGAGAGATGTAGTGTCACTGACCTTCTGGACAGAGGAATGTAGTGCCACTGACCTTCAACACAGAGAGATGTAGTGTCACTGACCTTCTACACAGAGAGATGTAGTGCCACTGACCTTCTACACAGAGGGATGTAGTGTCACTGACCTTCTACACACAGAGATGGAGTGCCACTGACCTTCTACACAGAGAGATGGAGTGTCACTGACCTTCTACACACAGAGATGGAGTGTCACTGACCTTCTACACAGGGAGATGTAGTGCCACTGACCTTCTACACAGAGGGATGTAGTGTCACTGACCTTCTACACACAGAGATGTAGTGCCACTGACCTTCTACACAGAGAGATGTAGTGTCACTGACCTTCTACACAGATATGTAGTGTCACTGACCTTCTACACAGAGGGATGTAGTGTCATTGACCTTCTACACAGAGGGACGTAGTGCCACTGACCTTCTACACAGAGGGATGTAGTGTCACTGACCTTCTACACTGAGATGTCGTGCCACTGACCTTCTACATACAGAGATGGAGTGTCACTGACCTCCTACACAGAGGGATGTAGTGTCACTGACCTTCTACACAGAGATGTAGTGTCACTGACCTTCTACACAGAGAGATGTAGTTTCACTGACCTTCTACACACAGAGATGTAGTGCCACTGACCTCCTACACAGAGATGTAGTGTCACTGACCTTCTACACAGAGATGTAGTGTCACTGACCTTCTACACAGAGAGATGTAGTGTCACTGATCTTCTACACAGTAAGATGTAGTGTCACTGACCTCCTACACAGTGAGATGTAGTGCCACTGACCTTCTACACAGAGAGATGTAGTGCCACTGACCTTCTACACAGAGGCATGTAGTGTCACTGACCTCTTACACAGAGGGATGTAGTGCCACTGACCTTCTACACAGAGGAATGTAGTGCCACTGACCTCCTACACAGTGAGATGTAGTGTCACTGACCTTCTACACAGAGAGATGTAGTGCCACTGACCTTCTACACAGAGGCATGTAGTGTCACTGACCTCTTACACAGAGGGATGTAGTGCCACTGACCTTCTACACAGAGGAATGTAGTGCCACTGACCTTCTTCACAGAGAGATGTAGTGTCACTGACCTTCTACACAGAGGAATGTAGTGCCACTGACCTTCTTCACAGAGAGATGTAGTGTCACTGACCTTCTACACAGAGGGATGTAGTGTCACTGACCTTCTACACACAGAGATGTAGCGCCATTGACCTACACAGAGAGATGTAGTGTCACTGACCTCCACAGAGAGACGTAGTGTCACTGACCTTCTACACAGAGGGATGAAGTGTCATTGACCTTCTACACAGAGATGTATTGTCACTGACCTCCACAGAGAGATTTAGTGCCACTGACCTCCACAGAGAGATTTAGTGTCACTGACCTCCACAGAGAGATGTAGTGCCACTGACCTCCACAGAGAGATGTAGTGCCGCTGTCCACTGGGCTAACAAAAGTACAACAGTCCTGGACAGACTGGACAGACTAGACAGGCTCCCTTTTTAATGAAACCTGCTAAGTCTTAATTAACAAGAGCATCCAAAACATTCCCCTTGCCTCAGAGACAAGTAAAAAAATTACATGACAAAAGTTCCAGACACAAGTTTCATTCACATATTGATTTTTCTCAGTGGAAACCTCTATCAACATTAAATGGACAAAGTCTGATGAGAAAAGAAATCTCCATCTCACAAAAGGAGACATCTCTGTCCATGACATCTCCAAAATAATTGAAACTCCTACATGTCAACACTAGTGGCTACTGATGCCCTTTGAACTTTAGGAACATAAATCTTTCACCAATCTGAAATCATATTTCTATTCCTGATACTCAGGAATCACATTTAATAGCACTGATAGGGAAACATGCAACATAGACGCCCCCTCATCAAATTTAGATTCTAAGTAGGCTAAGTAGCAGCAAGACACAGTGATATTTTTCTTGCAACAGCAAACAGAGCTTCAGTCTCGTCCCAGCCACTTCCGTTAGTTCATCTTGGGAAGATTCAAGTGACATTAATTCCCATCCTTTGGTATGTCTAATGAGCCCTCATTAAAGCTGTTGTGGTTGGAGGGTCAGGGAGGGACTTCAGCTGTCTTTATCTCATTGCTCACACCAACTACAAAAATGCTGGCATCACAGCCAGGTGAAATACAAACCAGTCATTTGTTGTGATTTACCAGCAACGTGATTTACAAGTCACCTGGACATCCTAATAAACAAACAGGGAATCTTGCTGAGAGATTTAGACATCTCCTCTCTCATGGCTCTGTGTATTCTTAGTAACTGCAGGGCTACTCATTATTGGAAGACTAAATCAGTGCATATCTGTCAAATAAGGAAGGCAAAGGCAGATCTCAGCCAAGCTGAAAAAGGGACAGGTGATGCTATAATGAAGGCCATGTCTTGTAATCAGTTTTTTGGACAGTAATGATAGGATGTCATGCAAATCAATGTAGTATCGTCTCTTTATTTGGATGCAAATAAGACTACTGTAGTCGATGTTGCAAGAAATACTCAGTAACTTACATTGAAATTCATGTCTCATACTTTCATCTTCAATGCTCTCATCATAAATCACAAGTGCTTTCTCCTGACCACATCACCCCCCCACCCCCCTCCCCCCGAGTCCGAGTGACATTACTTCCGCCTAATGTGCTACCAATGGATGTCACTTATTGATCACTTATTGGTGGTGAGGTTGGAAGGAGTCAGCTAACTCCAGCCAAGAAGCGATGGGAACAGGACTGGCTGCCATCTGATGTAGACACTTTCCCTTCCAAGTTCCCTGCAGTGTTATGCACACAGCAATGCCTGTCATTGTCTCACATGCAAAAACCACTACCTCATTTATTCTCATAAGTGTCAGTTGCTGCATGTTTAGATGAAGCATGTCTGACATACACTATAAAATCATGATACTGTTTCAGCACAATTCCATCTGAACTAACTACAACAGATTATGACAAAACTTGCTAGATAGATTGAACAATAACACATGAACATCAAAGGAATTATAATAACAATACTGGTAGGAGAATTTGATCTTCAACACCAACAGGAAAATGACATCACTAGCAACATAACTTCATGACACTACCTACTTCATGACAATACCTACTTCATGACAACACCTACTTCATGACACCACCTACTTCATGACACCACCTACTTCATGACACCACCTACTTCATGACACCATCTACTTAATGACACCATCTACTTCATGACACCACCTAACTTCATGACACCACCTACTTCATGACACTACCGAACTTCATGACAACACCTACTCCATGACACCACCTACTGCATGACAACACCTACTCCATGACACCACCTACTTCATGACACCACCTACTTCATGACACAACCTACTTCATTACACAACCTACTTCATGACACCACCTACTTCATGACACCACCTACTTCATGACACAACCTACTTCATGACACCACCGACTTCATGACACTACCGAACTTCATGACAACACCTACTCCATGACACCACCTACTTCATGACACCACCTACTTCATGACACAACCTACTTCATTACACAACCTACTTCCTGACACCACCTACTTCATGACAACACCTACTTCATGACACAACCTACTTCATGACAACACCTACTTCATTACACAACCTACTTCATGACAACAGACAACACCTACTCCATGACACCACCTTCTTCATGACACCACCTACTTCATGACACCACCTACTTCATGACACAACCTACTTCATGACACCACCTACTTCATGACACTACCGAACTTCCTGACACCACCTACTTCATGACAACACCTACTTCATGACACAACCTACTTCATGACACCACCTACTTCATGACAACAGACAACACCTACTCCATGACACAACCTACTTCATGACACCACCTACTTCATGACAACAGACAACACCTACTCCATGACACCACCTTCTTCATGACACCACCTACTTCATGACAACACCTACTTCATGACACAACCTACTTCATGACACCACCTACTTCATTACACAACCTACTTCATGACAACAGACAACACCTACTCCATGACATCACCTTCTTCATGACACCACCTACTTCATGACACCACCTACTTCATGATACCACCTACTTCATTACACCACCAAACTTCATGACACCACCTACTCCATGACACCACCTACTTCATGACACCACCTACTTCATGAGACCACCTACTTCATGACAACACCTACTTCATGACAACACCTACTCCATGACACCGACTTCTTCATGACAACACCTACTTCCTGACAACAGACAACGCCTACTCCATGACACCACCTTATTCATGACACCACCTACTCCATGACACCACCTTCTTCATGACACCACCTACTTCATGATACCACCTACTTCATTACACCACCAAACTTCATGACACCACCTACTCCATGACACCACCTACTTCATGACACCACCTACTTCATGACAACACCTACTCCATGACAACACCTACTTCATGACAACACCTACTCCATGACACTGACTTCTTCATGACAACACCTACTTCCTGACAACAGACAACACCTACTCCATGACACCACCTTCTTCATGACACCACCTACTTCATGACACCACCTACTTCATGATACCACCTACTTCATGACACCACCAAACTTCATGACACCACCTACTCCATGACACCACCTACTTCATGACACCACCTACTCCATGACACCATCTACTTCATGACACCACCTACTTCATGACACCACCTATTTCATGACAACACCTTCTTCATGACACCACCTACATCATGACACCACCTACTTCATGACAACACCTATTTCATGACAACACCTATTTCATGACAACACCTTCTTCATGACAACGACTACACCTACTTCATGACAACACCTACTTCATGACACCACCTACTTCATGACACCACCTACTTCATGACACAACCTACTTCATGACAACACCTACTTCATGACAACACCTACTTCATGAAAACACCTTCTTCATGACAACAACCTACACCTACTTCATGACACCACCTACTTCATGACACAACCTACTTCATTACACAACCTACTTCATGACACCACCTACTTCATTACATAACCTACTTCATGACAACACCTACTTCATGACAACACCTACTTCATGACAACACCTACACCTACTTCATGACAACACCTACTTTATGACAACACCTACACCTACTTCATGACAACACCTACACCTACTTCATGACAACACCTACTTCATGACAACACCTATACCTACTTCATGACAACATCTAACTTCTGACACCTACTTCATGACAACACGTACTTCATGGCAACACCTACTTCATGACAACACCTACTACAGTGTCAGGTGTGTAGGTGTCCAGGTGTGTTGAGATATGTCTAGGTATGTAAAAGTGTCAGGTGTGTAGAGGTGTGTAGGTGTGTAAAACCTACTTCATGACACCACCTACTTCATGACACTACCGAACTTCATGACAACACCTACTCCATGACACCACCTACTTCATGACACCACCTACTTCATGACACAACCTACTTCATTACACAACCTACTTCATGACACCACCTACTTCATGACACCACCTACTTCATGACAACACCTACTACAGTGTCAGGTGTGTAGGTGTCCAGGTGTGTTGAGATATGTCTAGGTATGTAAAAGTGTCAGGTGTGTAGAGGTGTCTAGGTATGTAAAAGTGTCAGGTGTGTAGAGAGGTGTGTAGGTGTGTAAAAGTGTCAGGTGTGTAGAGAAGTGTCTAGGTATGTAAATGTGTCAGGTGTGTAGAGGTGTGTAGAGGTATGTAGGTATGTAGGTATGTAAAAGTGTCAGGTGTGTAGAGAGGTGTGTAGGTATGTAAAAGTGTCAGGTGTGTAGAGGTGTGTAGGTATGTAAAAGTGTCAGGTATGTAGAGAGGTGTGTAGGTATGTAAAAGTGTCAGGGGTGTAGAGAGGTGTGTAGTGAGGTGTGTAGATATGTAAAAGTGTCAGGTGTGTAGAGAGGTGTGTAGAGAGGTGTGTAGAGAGGTGTGTAGAGAGGTGTGTAGCAGGGGTCTGGAAACGATCATATGTGCCGGACATGTCCGATTGAGAATCTCAAATGTCCGGTTTAAAATATTGCTTACATTTAAATTTTTCTGGACATTTTTAGGACTGAGCAGTTTCTGTCTGCAGTTGCCAAACCCTCAAAGTCTGGACGATCATTTTGTAAGTCGTTGCTTACTTGCAGATTTTATTGTTTTCAGTAGCTTGTCGTATATTGAATCTTGATTGACCACCATTTTGTTTTCTGTGACGATCGATATCATATTTTTTTATGGTCAATAATAAAGTACAGATGAAAAAAGTATTCAAATAATTATTGCTATCAACGATATTTTAGTATTTGTGATTATATTATCTGTCATGTTTTTAAAAAATCTTTAGTTTAAAAAAAATCTTTTCCAGGGAGGTCACGTGATAACCAAATGTGGGATATAGTCTCGATTCAAATGTTACAACGCATACACTTGAGCAGATACAACTCATGAATATTACCGTATATGACCGCGGATAAGCCGACCCCGTAGATAAGCCGAGGTGTTAACTTGACCATTGAAATACGAAAGAAAATGATATGACCCGCAGATAAGCAGAACCAGGAACATTTCATATTGTGGGAAGCTGTTTCTCGTGGTTTTTTTTAATCTCATAATGATCGTTATATGTTGCCATCAACAACGAAGCGCCATTTTGTGAATCGGTGTATATAGAATTATGAACCCGTGAGAAAATATATCAGCTAGAGCGAAGACTCGCAGTTTGAATTCAACATCGTAAGCATGGCGTTTTCGTTGGAGAATGTCAGTCAGTAAAAATATACCAACTTTTATAACCCCCTTTACACCACTATTGTACATGTTAATCCAATAGAATTAAATAAACTATCATACTATGAACCCATTGAATGACCATCACTTACTCACAGGCTTCTCCAGTTTATTAAACTAATCTCTCGAAAACAAAGGAATTAAGCTCCTACTCCCAACACGATCGCTAAGCACCCACAACTTGAAAATGTTTGTGTAAACAACATGACAATACCAATCGGCCCGTTATTATCAATGCTCATTTCCTTGTGTACCGTGTTGCTTTTTAAACAACAGGAAGCAATCACAGTGGTCACCGTTTGTGACGTCACAGGAAACAGCTGATCACATGTTTTTGCAAATGGCGAACGGAATAACTCGCGCGATACAGTTGTTTATTTGCCTCTTTCAATAAAGGTAGACACTTGTTCACTATCAATTTATGAACTTTGAAAAACGTACGTAATAGCTATTGGCGATTTCATCTGGGGATTATATATTATAGCTGTGAATTACATATATTGTTACATGTAAAAATTGTCGAGTTTACGAAGAACGATAAACTTTAAACATTCAATTGAAAACTTATTAACGGAAGTAGTAACATGCATAACATTTTTTTAATAATGACAACATTGGTGTATAATAATAACTTTATTGATAATTTATAACAATAATGGCTCTAGTCGTGGCAACTTCCAAACTTTCGGGAAGTTGTGATCTATCGGACCGTCATTCAGGCGATGTTTCTGACAGATCACGATCTGAAAAATACTATCATGAAAGTGTATCCCGTGGATAAGCCGACCCCTTTCTACAGAATCTTTTTTCTGGTCCTCAAAATTCGGCTTATACGCGGTCATATACGGTAATTAGACCGTTCACTACGTAAACAGATCGTTATTACACGGACGTATATACAATATATACGTCTTTGGTTATTATAACAGAAATAAACGTGTGTTTTCCATGCAATTCTAAAATGATATTATTTGTTATTCATTGTCCGGTGAATTAAACAATTTAAAATTAAACAATTCATAATTCATCATATTATGAATACGTAACAACTTGTAATGTGTAAAGACGTACTAAAATACGCTATGTGAAGGGGGCGTGGCCGAAATGCAAATGTCCGATTGGGATTTTAAATTTTCCGGACCCCTGGTGTGTAGGTATGTAAATTTGTCAGGTGTGTAGAGAGGTGTGTAGGTGTGTAAATGTGTCAGGTGTGTAGGTGTCCAGGTGTGTAGGTATGTAAATGTTCTAAGCTCTTATACTTCATCTCAAACACTGCTTCTATAGACAATAAAACAATATAGCAATCACTGAACCAAGTAAACTTGAATTCCCCCTCGACAACAACAGAGTTAGTTCTATAAATATTGATCTCTAGTTCCACGTACGTGTATTACCTGAAATCAATGAAACATTTCTCCACTGTACAGTAACATTAAAAGCATGTTTGTGATGCACCAAATGTGCTTGAGTTTTTAGGTAGCAAGAATCACCTAGTCCACCAAGAACAATAAAACCAAAAAGAGCAAGTTCACTGCTAATTGAGTTGAATGAATATCTTTAGGAAAAAATGGATGAAGTAAACAATTTTCAAGAAACAGGCCCTATTATCCATTGACTGAGTTATTTGTAGCTAAATGACTACAGTAAAGCCAAGGAGTCTAACAAATCCTCATCAATGTGATCAAGCCTGCTCCTTGATGGAAGACTGTACTTAAAAAGGATATCAAAGAAGCTATAAGTAAGAAAAGTATGCCACAAGATTTAAACGAGATTAATCAAGATGTAAAGTAACCTAAATACCCTTCTTCTACATTAAGATGTTATTCCAGTAAAAGCTCTGAAAGGCAAGAGGTTACTTACGGCAGTTTGTGCTGTGATATGCGTGCACCCAATTATTTTGGCTCCCACCAGGGGCTTATCTGCCTCGGCTCTTCTCCGTAGTGCCATAAGACCTGGCATTTCTGAAACATTCAATATATGATAACATTGGTCAACACTCAAACCCCTTTGTTTCTGAAATATTCAAAATATGACAAAGTCAGCATGTAGTGAACCTTAAATCCACAGGAGACTGAATCAAGCAGTCATCAATGCATGCCCTCCTGAAGCAGGGCCCTCCTGACAAAAGTAGCTGGTATTCCACTCTACCAACTTTACCACCCTTCACTGAGGTAGCCTTGGGTAAACTACTGCTACATGAATGTACAGCACCCAAAGATATATTTAGATCCGATGTCATTGTTAAACATTAATTCCACAAGCCATCTACATCCAAATATTCTAGTCTTCTGTGAAGCCATCAGCTAATGATGTAGCTCAAGGCCAAGGGCATCGTAAAAGGTCAACACTGACTTGTTTTTCAATCTTGTACTGACTTTGAGTGTGGGTAAGGGTTACAAGCTACTGTAGACAGCACAGGACTAGCCAGTAGGTTTAGGGAGCTGTCCAGGTGCGGAAAGGTGTGTCCAGGTATGGAATGGAGTGCCAGGTGTGTAATGAGGGTGTCTACATGTGTGGAAAGTACAGGTGTGTAGGGAGCGTAGAAGGTGTGGGACTAGGGAGCACTGGTGTTGAAGAAAGAAGACAGCAATGGGTGACTGCTGTCAGGTATAAAATGGTGGTGGTTTTTCAGTATGGAAGTCATCATCAATATATTTTTTATTTCAATCCATTGCCGCCATGAAATGATACAGCCAAGAAATGGACACAATAGACAAACTGTCAAAACAACACAATCAAACATACCCGAACTAACAAACAAATTTATTGGAAGAATCTTTCTATCGAGTTAGAAATTCCTTCTTTGAGAATATTACTCAATGTGTGAAGGTCACGCCATCTATGCATCAAGTAACGCCTAAACAGGACAGCACTGCCCTTCAACTCACCTTGTTCAGCAATCTCAATCTCTCGCCTCCCAAATGCATTGTGTTCCACATTTCTCACACAGAAGTCACCAAAACCTTTGGAATTTTTCTGAAATAAAAGGAAATTTGACATTAAAACGTTAATGAAAAAAACACTATGTTTATTCTGCCAACATCAAAGGTACATACTCTGTGTCTCTAACGCCATAACGTGCCAGCAGATCTGTATCTCCTCAGGCAGTACAGTCGGAGGACGACTTTGTATCATGCAATTTATCACTTTCAAACAAGCCACCTTTCCAGGGGCAATGTCAGTTAGCATGTCCTTATATTTTCCAACACATTCACTGAGGTATATGCTCAATCAATACAAGAAAACAAGACTTGAGGTTTCAGGTTGTTAGTGGATGTGTAGATGCATGATAACACTCCACAATGACCACAAGGCTATAACAAGCCACAAAGTCATCTTTCAACTCCGCATCAGTATTTCCAGCAGCAGGGATCAAACTTAGGAGACACAAAACTAAGTGATGGAAAACAGTCTGTTTGCCGGTGGTCTGTAAATAATCGAGTCTGGACCAGACAATCCAGTGACTGACATCATGAACATTGATCTACACAAATTGGATATGATGACATGCACCAACCAAGTCAGCGAGCCTGACCACCCAATCCCGTTAGTTGCCTCTTACGACAAGCATAGTTGCCTCTTACAGCAAGCATGGGTTGCTGAAGACCTATCTCCAAGGGTCTTGAAATTAGCGATTTATGAGATGATTTGAAGCCAAAACACCACCATGATTGAAGATATTCAATGACAAATTATAGATCATCTGCCAGAGGTATTGAATTTTTTTATTTCAATTCAAGTTGAAATAAGGACTTTTATGCATATTTGATTTGTTGAAGGCCCCAGACGACTGCATCGTACATGAAATATCGTGCTGTCCCCGACAGCTCTAACATGGTACAAGTGGTAATAGCAGAAGAAATGGATTTAGTTAGGAAGTTTCCTGATCATGATCTGACTATTGATGTGATACACTGCCATGGACAAAACACATGTGATGCTCATTTCAAAAGATTTATTTCAAAACTACCAAAAGATTTCTTAATGCAAACTTTTCGTGGGTGGTTTGGGTACAGACTTCCAAGCATGTAATTAAGTCAATGTGCAATGTTTTGAAATGATAGAGAAACGTTCATAGTGATACACTGATAAGTTCTATTGAGAATATCATTCCTTTTCGACACAAATTGAAGTTATCAGTATTTCCACTGCAAGTGTAGGTTTGCCTGAAGCAGGGCCTCCTGGTGTAGATTTACATAAACCCTGCATCTGAATGAGGGAGCAGAGAACTGAGATGAGGGCAGGGGGATGTATCCAAAACGCAGCATCTGTGTCCTGATAAGGAATATTTCATGGCAGGGAATGAACAGTATGTTGACAGAAGTGTCAGGGAAATGGGTTTTCCACTACTCAGTAACCTGTGGCAGCTGTGTTATGACACCTGGTAAATATTGTGTCACAGCTGTGTCATGACAGCCGGTAAATATTGTGTCACAGCTGTGTCATGGCAGTCGGTAAATATTGTGTCACAGCTGTGTCATGGCAGTCGGTAAATATTGTGTCACAGCTGTGTTATGACACCCGGTAAATATTGTGTCACAGCTATATCATGGCAGTCGGTAATATTGTGTCGCAGCTGTGTCATAGCACCCTGTAAAATATGTGTCACAGCTGTATCATGGCACCCGGTAATATTGTGTCACATCTGTATTATGACACCCGGTAATATTGTGTCTGAGCACCCGGTACATATTGTGTCACAGCTGTATCATGGCACCCGGTAATATTGTGTCACATCTGTATCATGACACCCGGTAATATTGTGTCTGAGCACCCGGTACATATTGTGTCACAACTGTATCATGGCAGCCGGTAAATATTGTGTCACAGCTGTATCATAACACCCGGCAATATTGTATCACAGCTGTGTCATAGCCCCCGGTACAAATTGTGTCGCAGCTGTATCATGGCACCCGGTAATATTGTGTCACAGCTGTATCCTGGCAGCCAGTGATATTGTGTCTGAGCATCCGGTAAATATTGTGTCACAGCTGTATCATGGCAGCCGGTAAATATTGTGTCACAGCTGTATCATAGCACCTGGTAAATATTGTGTCATAGCTGTATCATGGCAGCCAGTAAATATTGTGTCACAGCTGTGTCATGGCAGCTGGTAAAAACTGTATCACAGCTGTGTCATGGCAGCCGAAGCATTGGGGGATACCATCCATGGACAAGCCAGTCAGGTATGATGGCACAGAATCAACCAGGCCATACATTTTCCCATTTCATCTCCATTTCAGTCACCTCTTATGACAGCTTTAGATATTGGCACTAGTCCTGTAGTCCTTACCAAACTGCCCAATAGTAAAGGTATCCTAAGGACTAGTAGAAATTGGCCCATTTTAAGGGTTTTGCTATATGTTATCATTATAAAGACCAGTGGACAAAAACTGTTAGTTTCTAACCCTGTATGACATGATGGTTCTTTAAATCTGTTCTTCCTCAGAATGTTAATGGGGAGATGCTACCAGGAGCCTTACAGCATTTTTCACATGGCCAGATGGTATTCAGTGTTGAGCAAATATATCACATATTTGTCAAGCATACCAAGGTAGGTAGGTTGACAAATGTTCCCTTACTGTATCAGAGGTACTTTCATTACCAATTACTTCCATGTGCCCGGAATCAATGTTAATTGGAATATTACCTTCACCTTCTGGGTGCGAAGCATTAACAGGGCTAGAAATGCAATTTTTGCCAAGTGTGCCACAAGGCACAAGGTATAAAATTTAGTTGTGCCTTGGGAAATCATGGGGTGCCCAGCCAATTATTTGTTACATTTCAGCATTAAAATTTTTAACAACCATTCAAGTGTTTGTTGTTTATTTGTGTCTCTCTGGTCAGTAGTTCAATCAAAATGTTAATAAATTCATGTAATTGTAAGTAAGTGAGACATCTGTGATCTTAATAGTAAGCGATTTATTCAAGTTAAAGTGAGTTACAAACTTTCTTTACTGACTTCCATTTAATGACTGTGACAGACAAGCCCCATCTGAAGTAAAATCCACTTAGATATACCTATTTCTGTTTTATTTTCATTGTTTACGTAATTGAAAAATCATTTTAAATAGAATTATAAATAGTTTCTGTCATCACCCATTTCCCGATAACAGCGGCTGACCGCTCAGTAACATGAAGAAATACCCCTGTTTTCGAGGCTTCGTTTGAATAACACGTTCGTCGAAGAATGGCATATGACACATCGCTGGAAAGCTTATTCCTTCATCTACACGCTCGTAACATCGCCTGTTTTTTTCCGTAGTTATAACAAGAGATTGTATTGGATTAAAATTGGTTTCTAATGACGCTTTCTTGCCGAAATCTGCTACAAGTTTCATGATAGGTCAATTTTGAGCATGTGACATAAGGCAGCCAATCAATTTACAGCTGTGATACCAAGCTTGTGTTTGATAAATTTTAGAAGTTGGCGAAAGATTTTTGTTAAATCGTGTTATTCTGAACGCTTAAAGCAGGAAATTACGATATACATTAAAAATACGGAACTTCGTGAATGTATCGTGCTAGGTTACGAGCTGTGACAAAAGATTTTTCATGCATATATTTTTACATTAAACATCGTGTCCGAGCCGAGAATTCAAGGCGACGAAAGCCGAGATGTCATTCGACTTACATTACACACGATCGCACGAAAGGATGGAAATAATAACTTAGATGTAATTTTGATTACTTTTAGATAGAATCTATATTTTTGTTGATTTTATTTATTACTTTGTATAATATATTTAAAGATTTGTTTAAAACGTCTTTATTTTGCTCTTTGACATGTTCAATGTGGACCCGTTGTCGAAATGTGTGTCATCGCGGGAAATAGTGAATAAGTTTTTAATTTATCGATAAAAAATGATGAATTGAAATGGAATACGTATTTCAGACATTGTGATATGTGATAGATTTAATAAATGAATGATATTACATGTAGATCTAGGTCCATAAAAATATATACTATTTTGACGTGACTATGGCTTGGCCGGTTAACCGGCCTACGGTGTCTGGGGACTCGATGCTTCTTGGCCGGAAAACCGGCCTACGGTGTTGAAAGAGTTAATTAATTGCTGATGAGATTTATATTTATCATTAAAATATGCCTTATATGGCAAAGGTAGGTTATTAATTCCTATTTTCCAAGCGTGCCATCGAGGCATGAAGATCATGATTTAGCCGTGCCATTTTCATTTTAGGCGTGTGATGGCACGCAAAATACGGTTAATTTCGAGCCCTGATTAATCAAAACTACTCATATGTACTGAATTGGTTTTTCAAATTCATTTATCCATTCATCTTGTAAATTCAGCTACAGCCATCTTCCCGAGGCAAGAGTGTCCACTAGCCTTTTTATCAAAGTCTTGTTTCCACACCTGCCACATCAAGCCCACTTTCCTGTGCTAAATATGATTGGACTATCGTACATATAGATAGTCCAATAAGAAAATGTTTCACAAAATCAACATCAATGACTGGTACACCTCCATATGAAAGTGATTTACCACTGCCTGTCTTTGTTGACACAAATGTCTTTTTCATTTTTTAAACCCCCGAACAATTGCCTATGTTTTTGTTATGTGATCAGATAGGTTGTCGCCTATGGTAGTCGCCATCTTTGTGAAGCTACCGGTATATAAGATAAGAACAGTGATCTGATTGGATATCACGTTTTCATTACAAGGGGCACAACTTATGATTTATGCAAGGTGGCGCCAGGGTCGAGCCAAGAAAAGTGGCCTTGATGTGGCAAGGGTAGAAACAAGGCTTTGATATAGGCTAGCAGACATGCTTGCCTCGGGAAGATGAGCTACAGCTTTCATTGATTGCATGTCTGGGTTCAGAGATGTTGGTGATTCAGTCCACTCAAACTGATCAGATTTATAACTGAATTGGACACACTCTTACAAGCATTGTGGAAATTTGAAAATTAAATGCCATGAAAACAACAGACCTACTTCTAATGATTTGCTAGATTTCTCTCTGAGTGACACTGGACATGATCTCTACAGAAGGAAATCCCTATCAATCCAAACATATTAAGGCTAGTATCTACTGTATCAAACAAGAGTCCACAATGACGAAGGCATGTAACACTTAGAAAATAACTGATTATGTGTTCCAAATGTTCATTTTGTAAGTTCCAAACTGGGCACGGGACTTTCAACATTATTTCACAAGGGTCAGATATTTGGCATTTCCAAGTTGTGAGAAGGCAAAATATTACATTTAAAAATGATAGTTTCATGACCCCAAATTGAGACATGAGTTTAACCAATGGGTTTACTTACCTGAGGTTTCTCTCTTGGACTGATATCTTCTTCATCAGATGAGCTGCCTGTGTAGGATGCTGAAAAACAAATAAGAACTATAAAAATTTACATCCCAGAAAAGCAAACCTGCTACATGTAATTTACTTCACTTCTACTTGAAGAGATATGTAACATATTGTCTCTCTTTCACCTGCAGTACTGCCCATCACATTAATTACACATGTTCAGCACATGGAAAACATTCACTGACATTTCCATTAGATTGGATTTTGTTGGGTTCTTTATCAAGATGTGATTAAATCCCCAAATCCTTGACATTTTGTTAGATGTATTTTATTCTGTCTGCTTTAAGCAGATCAAAGTGTCTTGAAATAAGGTACCCCTGTACATTAATTTGCAAGAAAAACAACACACAGCTTTGGTTTGTCAGAGAGGCCTGTCAAAAATAGCATGGTTCACTATAAACATCAAAAGATCTTCTTTTTTTACACCATCACTATTCATACAATAGAAGGCCATGGCTCAAAATGTCTGGTCTCAAGTGTACATTCAAGCTGCTGATATATCCCTAATATGGACATATTGAGTCTAATTACTGTATTAGAAACTTTAAACATAGTTCCAACACAGGTTTAGGTCCTGTAGGAACTGCATAACCTAGGGGTCTCTGTGTAATTAATTCTAGTGGGCAGGAGATGCCTCAAGCAGTTAGTCTACATGCTCTGCAGGACGGAACTGTCAGGCATGACAAATACTCTGACTTAGGCGACAGAGAGGTGGAAAGATGAGGACAGGTTTATTTGTGTGTGACAGGCAGCGTCATTGGTTTCACCTTGGCAGAAGGGAGGTAGCCTATGCCAGCCGGCAGAGGACACAATTCACGGTCATTACATGTGTCGGGCTTCCTGCTATGTACAGAGGAAATTGGCTGCCATATGATTTCTTGTAGAGACGCCATCATTTTCCAACCTTGTCTTGTCTTTGAAGCAAATGTCAGTATATTTATAACTATCAAGCTATTATCCCCAATATTCTCTAGCCATATATCTTTACATAGAAAGAGGGACAATGTCCTCAAACTAAGGCCAAGCTATATACAAAGTATGCATCATGAACAAAAACGAGGTTACATATCGGATCTTGTGTGGATATGTACTGATATGATTTGAAAAAGGCTCTTGTTGGGAAACATAAGTATACTATCATTCAATGCATATGCTGAAAAACTAAATAGGTCACTGATGTCTACTGTCTTACAACACAACTGAAAGAAACAGGTTACAGAATAATGATAATAACCAACTCTGTGTGACCTGACATGGAGAGGTGTATGCACCTCTTCCTATACAGCAGGTAGCTGAGACACAGAGCCAACCTGCCACCAGACAAGGATGAAGTAATGCAGGGCAATGTGTGAGTGGCTCACAAGACAAACACAATGGCATCAAGAAGCATTAGAAGCATTGTGAAGAATGATTGAAACTTCTTGCAGTGTTTGATGAAAACAGACATTCAAAAACATTAGTGTCTTTTTTAAGAAACACAGATTCTGAATTACAGGTTAGCTTAGACCACTCAATGCACAATGTGTGTATTGTGTGGGGCACTGGTACCACACCCTGGATACTTACAAACACTATGGTCTCTCATTATGATGGTAGTTGCTGCTAGTGTACTCCTGTGTTAAAGTGTATGACTGCCGTGAAAGCTGGACGACTGTCAGGTAAGAGTGGAATACCTGTGTTGTCCAGTGACTGTCAGATAATAGAGTGGACAATCACTCTCTCTCCTCCACTGATGTCAACCAAGACAGGGGTACAGGTCTAGTGCCTACCACAGGATAGTAATTGTCATGGGTGATGTATGAAAATATGAACGTCATTTCTTAGCTGACAGGTGTAATGTATGCATATCCTGCGTAGACTTCCGACTGCCTTCAGGCACACACCTATAAAGGATTGGAAAGCTCCAAGCCACTGAGGTCAGCATTAATAAGTGTCTATTGTGATGTCCTGATTTGTTTTGGTGATGACAAGCGATGTCTACACACAAGAGTATGGACTGTTTTAGCAGGTAAAAGTATGGTGCAGCACACAGCCCCAGGCACAACTTCTCAAACACGGCCAACATCTCAATCTTAGCCCGAGGGGACATCTGGTAATCAGTGACGTAACACTGCACTTATGTCGAACTTGATGTGTAGATTTAGTTACCCTTGGGATAACATTGTCCGATAAAGGTCATGGGCCTTATTAGAAGTTCACACAGCCTATTGAACTAAGTCATTTACCAATTCACTTTCCAAGTAAATATACATGATTCCTTCTTTCTCCTGGCAGGTGTGTTGACCTGCACCGTGGATCAACTTGATGGTGATGTAACACGGTCAGCAACCTCTGGCCACTATTTGCTACTGACCCCAATAACAATCTGTAGCCATCCATCACCTGGTGAGGACAGAAGGACCTCTGCACATGGTGTTTTATATGCACCAGCTACAGTGTGGAGCAACTAGATTTGTCACATGTCACCAACTTACCTACAAACACAGTGATTACTGTACGTCAGTCCATATTGCTTCATCACAATATAGGTTAACTGATCTCCAGTGTTGGTACACTTGAGTTTCTGTCCAGAGCCAGTGTACAACGGTCTCCTCTTTGTCAAACACAACAGATAAATTATGGCCAGTGGCGCAGACAGGATGACACAATATTGATAATCAGTTTGCTGGCACAAAGGTCACTCCCTGAGGTCAATGTCTTTCACAGAATACATCACAATGTTTGTGTCTCACTCTAGCAATATTCCAGCCATACGACAGCAGCCTGTAAATAATTGAGTCTGGACGAGACAAATCAGTGATTGATATTATGAGCAACAATCTCTGCAATCTTTTTAAAAATGTCACATTGTCAACTAAGTCACGGAACCTGACCACCCAGTTATGTTGCCTCTTACGTCCAGCACAGATGACTAGGGACCTAAAATAGACAAAAATGTTTATGGGTAACAACTTCTTTCTTATATTGAAATTGTGATGTTTTTAAATACATTTGGTACAGATTCAGTTTCACTTGACAATAGTACAAGAATCTATACCAAAACATCGCAACTATAGTATAACAAAGAAGTTGTTATCCAAAACACATTTTTATCTACTTTGTCATCCGTCAACTTCTAAGAAATGCCTGTGAAACAATACTGGGGATCCATTGCAGTGTTTGTGTTTACGGCGTCCCATATACAAAAATACGCACTGAAAACAGGACGCAAAAAAACAATATACACGTGTCCCCTTATGCGTGAAGTGAACTTTTTTCAGAATGAAAAACGCGTAACTTATTGTTGTTTTGTTTCGTGTTTCTCTTGCTCCCCAAACCCATGTGATAATGTGTATCCAATATTCGCTGGGTTCCGGCGCTAGCCAGATTTCCGTGTGTATGTGGGAAACTGAGAGGTATCTGATGACGTTTCTCTTCCATGTTGTGTCCGTAATGGCATTCCATTATGCGGAAATAGAAACGGAAGCCAATCGCAGACCTTGTTAACAGTATTTTATCAATGTCAAAGACTAAGGTCCAAATCGCATCGCCGAAACTTTGTCAAAAGAAAAATAGGTTTCAAGAAAGTTCGCTTAAAGAGCCAATACACAGTAGGCCAGTAGACCGGCCAAGCCTGGGTCACATCAAAAGAGAGGGTAGATCTATATAATTTTATGAACCTACCTGTCATATCATTCATTTATTAAATCTATCACATTTCACAATGTCTGAAATACGTATTCCATTTCAATTTATCATATTTTATCGATAGATTAAAAATAAATCACTATTTCCTCGATGTTATTGAAAGTAAAATTCTCTGACACACACTTCGACAACGGGTCCAGATTGAAAATGTCCAAGAGCAAAATAAAGACGTTTTGTTGCAAATCTTTAAACATAGTATACAAAATAATAAATAAAATCAACCAAAATGTATCTATAAGTTGTCAAACTTACAGCTAAGTTATTATTTCCATCTTTTCATGTGATCGCGTGTAATGTAAATCAAATGTCATCTCGGCTTTCGTCACCTCGATTTCTCAGCTCGGATACGATGTTTCCAATATGCCTGAAAAACCTTTGTCACAGCTCCTAACCTAGCATGATACATCCATGAAGTTCCATGTGTTTAATATAGATCGTGAGTTTCCTGCTTGAAACGTTCAGAATAACAAAAACCTTTCACCAAAATTTTAAATTCATTACACAGGTACCATTGCTGTAATTTGATTGACAGCCTTAGGTCATGTGCTCTGGTTTGACCAATCACCACCCTCGTAGCATATATTGATAAGAAAGCATGTTACAGCTACGAAAAGACTCTGGGCGAGGTTTTGTGTAGATGAAAAAATAAGCTTTCTAATTCGAAGCTCTGAAAATGGACGTATTTCTTCATGTTACTGAGCGGACAGCCACTGTTATCGGGAAATTGGTAATGACAGATTCTATTGACAATTATTTTTAAAATACTTTTCTGATCACGTAAACAATGAAAATAAAAAAGAAATAGGTAAGTGGATTTTATGATTTTCATATTACACAATACCCTTCTCGACTCTAAAAATAAATAAATAATTTCCCCTATGCTGATTTCCTAGCTAGAGCTGGCTAGACTTGCTTTTGTATATGTTTCTAGATTGGTGTTGTTTTCATAAAATAAATATATTCCACAGTCATGGTGCATGGTACAAACAAATATTTTCCTTGATAAATGTTGGCTACATCTATCACATGAGTGTCCCCAGGAACTCGGTGTCACAGGTGTCACAGCTGTTGAAAGAGTCAAGTGGCTAATCTATGAAGATTCAAAGATGTTTTGTGTACATACATAAAAAAAACCGACACTTAAAGATTTTAACCACCTAAACCCCCCCTAGATAGGACCCATTATTTTGGAGAACAACGCAAACACTGCATTGTATCCCTTGGCTCATAGTTTAGACAATTATACAAATACAAGTACACTAATTTATTTCCCTGCAGTTTACCAAAAGACAGCTATTTATCACTGAACAAACCTATTACAAATGTTTGATGAACATGAGTGAGTGTGTATGGTTTCACGTCGCTTTTAGCAATATTCTAGCAATATCACGGCGGGGACAAAAGAAATGGGCTTCACACATTGTACCCATGTCAGGAATCGAACCTCGGTCTTCGGCGTGACGAGCAAACGCTTTAACCACTAGGCTACCCGACATCCCCTTGATGAATATGAAGACAATATCACTGGTACAGCCGAAACTATATTACTGAAACTAGTGGCTGCAATACAGTTCCTTTCATCATGAAGCTCTTTTCATTCACACACACACAAGCTCTCTGTTCACATAACTAGACTGATACAACATTACAGCTGTGTATTAAGCCTGGGCTCTAAAGGGGAAAGCATTTGAGAGGCTTCCCTGCCCTATCAGTGTGTGCGGGCTACAAACTGATGAGCAAAATCATACATCATTGCATTCACAGTAGTCAACAGTTCTGGTGAATCTCACCCGGCCATTAAATCAGATTAGCCAGAGTACAGCTTGGACCACAGAGAAAGAAGGCCTCCCTGTGTCTGCATCGTCAGTACATGCCAGCGTATAGCTGGGATCATAGAGAGAGAGAGAGAAGGCCTCAAAGTGTTGACCAGTCAGTACATGCCAGAGTATAACTGGGACCACAGAGAGAGAAGGCCTCCCTGTGTTGACCAGTCAGTACATGCCAGAGTATAGTTGGGACCACAGAGAGAGAAGGCCTCTACTGTGCACCATCAGTACATGCCAGAGTATAGCTGGGATCACAGAGAGAGAAGGCCTCCCTGTGTTAACGAGTCAGTACATGCCAGAGTATAGCTGGGATCACAGAGAGAGAAGGCCTCTACTGTGCACCATCAGTAAATGCCAGAGTATAGCTGGGATCACAGAGAAAGAAGGCCTCCCTGTGTTGACCAGTCAGTAGATGCCAGAGTATAGTTGGGACCACAGAGAGAGAAGGCCTCCCTGTGTTGACCAGTCAGTAGATGCCAGAGTATAGTTGGGACCACAGAGAGAGAAGGCCTCCCTGTGTTGACCAGTCAGTACATGCCAGAGTATAGTTGGGACCACAGAGAGAGAAGGCCTCCCTGTGTTGACCAGTCAGTACATGCCAGAGTATAGCTGGGATCACAGAGAGAGAAGGCCTCTACTGTGCACCATCAGTAAATGCCAGAGTATAACTGGGATCACAGAGAGAGAAGGTCTCCCTGTGTTAACGAGTCAGTACATGCCGGAGTATAGCTGGGATCACAGAGAGAGAAGGCCTCTACTGTGCACCATCAGTAAATGCCAGAGTATAGTTGGGATCACAGAGAGAGAAGGTCTCCCTGTGTTAACGAGTCAGTACATGCCGGAGTATAGCTGGGATCACAGAGAGAGAAGGCCTCTACTGTGCACCATCAGTACATGCCGGAGTATAGCTGGGATCAGAGAGAGAGAAGGCCTCTACTGTGCACCATCAGTACATGCCGGAGTATAGCTGGGATCAGAGAGAGAGAAGGCCTCCCTGTGTTAACGAGTCAGTACATGCCAGAGTATAGCTGGGATCACAGAGAGAGAAGGCCTCTACTGTGCACCATCAGTACATGCCAGAGTAAAGCTGGGATCACAGAGAGAGAAGGTCTCCCTGTGTTGACCAGTCAGTACATGCCAGGACCCTTATGAGGTGAGGTGATATGGGGTTTAACGTCTTGTTCAAGATTATTGCACTCATATTGTGATGTTGCATGCACGTGTGCGTGCATGTTTGTACTAGTCTGTACTAATGCTGAATTTATAGTGCAGTTTAACATGAGTATCCCACTCAGACATAGTATACTGACTCCGAGCCCACTAGTGCTTGTTTTAGTCCCTTAATGCTGAGCGCCAGACAGGGTAACAACAAGTTCCATCATTAAACATCTTTTGGTATGATGTAGTATGGAGATTGAACCCCCAACCTTCTGCTCTCCAGGCGGAGGCTCTACCACTAGACCACGGAGGAAGGCCAGGACTTTTGTCATTGAAGGGCAACACCGTGGCAAAAAGCTGACAGGATATTTAGATATATTTTCGCAATAAGTTTATAATGTTGGTATGACATGATATCGACAGTTTTCATACAGTTAATAAATCCTCAGGTTTCTTCACTTCTGTCCACAGTGGAAAAATGTCTTACTAAACATGCATCCACTGAAACAGCGCTATATCATTCCTATACATGCAGTGCAATAAGGGGGCACAGGCATCATTTTACAAAGTTGTGTAACTTGGGCTTGCCAGAAACCTATGATCATTGGTCCAAATTTGCCCTAATTATGTTTCCTGGTTTCAGGGGAACATGCAAAGTGGGCCATTACAGATGTTATAACTGTTGTCCTCACAGAACCACTTCCATCCGACTTCTGACCACTGGCACTTAGACTCTCACAGTAATTAAGTCTTTGTAATAAATATTCTGTCATTACCCAAAAGTCTATGTCATTACCCCAAACATAAGGGGATAAATTATACTTCCATCTTGCAGGTACACATTTACATTAACATTTAGGAGTTGATGGCTTCATTGTGTCTATAGTCTATGTCAGGCTGCTGGTGAAGACTTGCATGGATGCATACGTAAGTTGTCAACCTGATGCCATTCCTCGATCAGCTATTGGTGCATTATTCATCATTGAATAAAACTTAGGTGAGACATACATGGCAGTCAGTCTTAGTGTTACTACAGGCTAATAGCTTGCAATAAAACACAATAATTTATAATTCTTTCCCGCTTGATGGTGGTGACTGAGGACTTCATTAATTATGTTAATTCAATATGATGATAAACAATAAAGTAGTTTATTATGGATATACTATATATGTTTCAAACTATAAAAGTGACTTTTCACTTGAGTAACATAACACTTAATGCCCAACTATACTTTCGCTCTGCCTCAATGACACTGTGGTTTTCAGAGAAATATCAACAAGATCAGGAAGAAACTACACAATAAACTGGACCACACGTCTATTTATGTCAATGACCTGTTAATCTCATGTATTGATCTGCCCCACTCATGGATATTCCAACTTCTCAGGTCTCTTGATTATATAAACATGTCATTTTATAAGAAATGCCAAATATCCTCTTTATATTTCACAACCCCCAGAACTCTATACCCATATTCATGTTATACATGTGTGCAGCAAGGAGTTTTGACAAGCACAAATGTCTGGACATGTATATTTAATGCTCATACACCAGACGAAATCACTTATTTATACATATAAATATATACATGTACAGTGATCCCTCGCTACAGCGCTACCTTTTGGGTCCAAATAATTGATGAGTGTAAAAGATGATCAGCGTTTTAACTGAGGTGTGGTTGTAGTGGGTAGATGACCAACAAAACAGTACCGGTACATGGTCAGCCTACCTCACATGTTCTACGCCAGCAGTACCGGTACATGGTCAGCCTACCTCACATGTTCTACGCCAGCAGTACCGGTACAAGGTCAGCCTACCTCACATGTTCTACGCCAGCAGTACCGGTACATGGTCAGCCTACCTAACACGTTCTACGCCAGCAGTACCGGTACATGGTCAGCCTACCTAACACGTTCTACGCCAGCAGTACCGGTACATGGTCAGCCTACCTCACATGTTCTACGCCAGCAGTACCTGTACATGGTCAGCCTACCTCACATGTTCTACGCCAGTAGTACCTGTACATGGTCAGCCTACCTAACACGTTCTACGCCAGCAGTACCGGTACGTGGTCAGCCTACCTAACACGTTCTTCGCCAGCAGTACCGGTACATGGTCAGCCTACCTTACACGTTCTACGCCAGCAGTACCGGTACATGGTCAGCCTACCTCACACGTTCTACGCCAGCAGTACCGGAACATGGTCAGCCTACCTCACATGTTCTACGCCAGCAGTACCGGTACATGGTCAGCCTACATCACATGTTCTACGCCAGCAGTACCGGTACATGGTCAGCCTACCTCACATGTTCTACGCCAGCAGTACCGGTACGTGGTCAGCCTACCTAACACGTTCTACGCCAGCAGTACCGGTACATGGTCAGCCTACCTTACACGTTCTACGCCAGCAGTACCGGTACGTGGTCAGCCTACCTCACACGTTCTACGCCAGCAGTACCGGTACATGGTCAGCCTACCTCACACGTTCTACGCCAGCAGTACCGGTACATGGTCAGCCTACCTAACACGTTCTACGCCAGCAGTACCGGTACATGGTCAGCCTACATCACATGTTCTATGCCAGCAGTACCGTTAATGGTCAGCCTACCTAACACGTTCTACGCTAGCAGTACCGGTACATGGTCAGCCTACCTAACACGTTCTACGCCAGCAGTACCGGTACATGGTCAGCCTACATCACATGTTCTACGCCAGCAGTACCGGTACATGGTCAGCCTACATCACATGTTCTACGCCAGCAGTACTGGTACATGGTCAGCCTACATCACGTGTTCTACGCCACCAGCACCGGTACATGGTCAGCCTACATCACGTGTTCTACGCCAGCAGTACCGGTACATGGTCAGCCTACATCACATGTTCTACACCAGCAGTACCGGTACGTGGTCAGCCTACCTTACACGTTCTACGCCAGCAGCACCGGTACGTGGTCAGCCTACATCACATGTTCTACGCCAGCATCTGATTGTCTACTTAACATAGAAGAACAGCATGGCCTAGGTAATATATTTGTGTGATGCAATGCCTGACACAAGGTTGTAACAGCTGGCGGAAGTGTGTCACGAACCATCACCATGTAAGGTGGCCCAGTATATTCATCCATGGTCCAGTGGATAGAGCATCTACCTGGAGAGTGGAAGGTTGGTAGTTTGATACCCTGGCTGTGTCGTACCTAAAGAAGTTAAAAGATGGCCCAAACAAATGACAGATCAACACAAAAAGTGTGTACATATAATTTAAGTCATATATCTCATCATACCAAAACTGTTGACTGATAAGACTAAACCAAATAATTCCCTCTATTCTTTATATACTTCCTATACATTCTCATGACATGAATTAGTAATGGTCAAAGCCATGTCACATATGTTTTCAAAAGTCAAAATCGTAATTCCATATGAAATAGTAACAATATAAAACAGTTCGTGAATTGACGTACGATACTCTGTTTTTCAATCAACACATTATGAGTAGTCTGTCTCACAGTCCCTGATAGATATTATTTTCCCTTTCGTCCAGCCCTTACAGTAATGCTATAGCCAGTCCTAAATAAAGCAAATCTAGCTTTTCCCAAGGTTCTGAATCTCCCATCTCACTGGGGCGCCTTTTCAGTTTATATGTAGTTGTATGTTTCCATCAAAATGACATGTTTTCCGAGTGTTAGTGTACACCATGAGGAACATCCCTCTCTGTCAGGGCACAATCACAGTGACACAAGTCAACAAGTCACCAAGCCTCACCACCTGATCCAGTGGCCTCACAAAACAAGCACAGATAGCTGGGAACCTGTTTTAACCTAGACTTCCAACAGGGAGGTATGATATCTGAGGTGCTTACAAACTTTCATCAAGAATTGTTAAAACCTCTATTAAGAATCTTGCCATTCCACTGGTTAATCCGTATCACGTGATGCAACAATACATTTGAATGTAGACCCCCAAATCCCGTTACTGACTGTGACCTGAAACATTAACCCGTCAACAGATCAGTATTGACCTGTCATGCGATGAATATTCACTCATCTGCTGAATGGCTTGTGGTAAACTGACATTTACATGGTTTTATGGTTTACAGCTAAGTTACTGTAATGAAACAGAGGATGGTTTAAATGCTTCATAAATGTAATATTTCAGGATAACAAAACACATGATTTCTTTTGAAGAGGTTAATATGCGAAGGACTGATCCCTTCGGTGGTCTGGCCACCTTGGGGGTCGGGGCCTCGGGGCCTCGGGTCCTTCTCTTCTCATATTGACCTAATCAAGAGTAATTATTTGTATACTATTGAATGTTTTATAAGTTTAAAGTTGAAATGAGTGTTTTATTTTGCAACATGTTATTGCTTTAGAAATACAGAAGTAACAAAAGGCATACCTGATGTGTATACAAAGTTTAATGACGAAATATTGAGCCTTTAGTTATGCTCCAGGCGGATGGAGCCTGTTTCTGTACCCCTAGCTAAACTTTGTTTAGGCGGAGGTTAATAATTGGTGGTTCACATAGTTGGAAATATGGCAGAAATAACGGTGAATTCTTTAGTAATCAGATATGATATGTAATGAGATATTCATGTGTTGAGCTGAAGACCAAAGAGCCTGGGAGTAACAAGTCTAATTCACGGCAAAATCCATATCCAGGTTGCATCAAGGTACATCCTCTTATACATGACCCTGCTTGATGCTGATCTGGATTCTATCGAAATAACTTCACTTAACTGACTGATAGTGACAAGCCGTTAATGGCCTCCATTTCATGGATGTCAGCACCAATTAACCAGCTTCCAATCAGTGTTGACCATACCCAGACTAGATTGAGAGGCCTCACTTGATCCCAGGCCGCTCATATCCCCCTCATCTGCCATGAGGGCATCCTGACCATGACCCTCACACACAAACATCAATCAGCCTGACAGGCTGCAACTGCATGGTCACATACACAGGCCAAAACAATGTTCAGTTGAAGTTGCATGTCCTGAATGAAAGAAGCTTAACTGATGTTGACAGTTGGCCAGGAGCTGCTTTCATGATGTGTTGGTGGCTGGCAGGGACAACCAGTATAGTCTGTGTCAGGCAGCAACTACAGCCTGTGTCATACAACAGTCACTACAGCCTGGGTCAGACAGCAACTACAGCCTGGGTCAGACAGCAACTACAGCCTGTGTCATACAACAGTCACTACAGCCTGGGTCAGACAGCAACTACAGCCTGGGTCAGACAGCAACTACAGCCTGTGTCATACAACAGTCACTACAGCCTGGGTCAGACAGCAACTACAGCCTGTGTCATACAACAGTCACTACAGCCTGGGTCAGACAGCAACGACAGCCTGGGTCAGACAGCAACTACAGCCTGTGTCATACAACAGTCACTACAGCCTGGGTCAGACAGCAACTACAGCCTGGGTCATACAACAGTCACTACAGCCTGGGTCAGACAGCAACTACAGCCTGTGTCAGACAGCAACTATAGCCTGTGTCAGACAGCAACTACAGCCTGTGTAAGACATCAACTACAGCCTGGGTCAGACAGCAACTACAGCCTGGGTCATACAACAATCACTACAGCCTGTGTCAGACAGCAACTATGGCCTGTGTCAGACAGCAACTACAGCCTGTTTAAGACAGCAACTGAAGCCTGGGTCAGACAGAAACTACAGCCTGTGTCAGACATCAACTACAGCCTGGGTCAGACAGCAACTACAGCCTGGGTCAGACATCAACTACAGCCTGTGTCATACAGCAACTACAGCCTGGGTCAGACAGCAACTATAGCCTGTGTCAGACAGCAACCACAGTCTGTGTCAGACAGCAACTCATCCTGTTTTATACAACAGTCACTACAGCCTGGGTCAGACTGCAACTAGAGCCTCCATCAGACAGCAACTACAGCCTGTGTCAGACATCAACTACAGCCTGTGTCAGACAGCAACTACAGCCTGGGTCAGACAGCAACTACAGCCTGTGTCAGACAGCAACTACAGCCTGGGATTTTCAACAGTAACTACAGCCTGGGTCAGACAGCAACTATAGCCTGGGTCAGACAGCAACTACAGCCTGGGTCAGACAGCAACTACAGCCTGTGTCATACAACAGTCACTACAGCCTGGGTCAGAAAGCAACTTCAGCCTCCATCAGACAGCCACTAGAGCCTGTGTCAGACAGCAACTACAGCCTGGGTCAGACAGCAACTACAGCCTCCATCAGACAGCAACTATAGCCTGGGTCAGACAGCAACTACAGCCTCCATTAGTCAGCAACTACAGCCTGTGTCATACAACAGTCACTACAGCCTGGTTCAGACAGCATCTACATCCTGGGTCTGACAGCAACTACAGCTTGTGTCACACAGCCTGTGTCAGACAGCAACTATAGCCTGTGTCAGACAGCATCTACATCCTGTGTCAGACAGCAACTACAGCCTGGGTCAGACAGCACCTACAGCCTGTGTCAGACAGCAACTACAGCCTGGGTCAGACAACAACTCTAGCCTGTGTCAGACAGCATCTACATCCTGTGTCAGACAGCAACTACAGCCTGTTTAAGACAGCAACTCTAGCCTGTGTTAGACAGCACCTACAGCCTGTGTCAGACAACAACTCTAGCCTGTGTCAGACAGCATCTACATCCTGTGTCAGACAGCAACTACAGCCTGGGTCAGACAGCACCTACAGCCTGTGTCAGACAGCAACTACAGCCTGGGTCAGACAACAACTCTAGCCTGTGTCAGACAGCATCTACATCCTGTGTCAGACAGCAACTACAGCCTGTTTAAGACAGCAACTCTAGCCTGTGTTAGACAGCACCTACAGCCTGTGTCAGACAACAACTCTAGCCTGTGTCAGACAGCATCTACATCCTGTGTCAGACAGCAACTACAGCCTGTTTAAGACAGCAACTCTAGCCTGTGTCAGACAGCACCTACAGCCTGTGTCAGACAACAACTCTAGCCTGTGTCAGACAACAACTCTAGCCTGTGTCAGACAGCAACTACATCCTGTGTCAGACAGCAACCACAGCCTGGGTCAGACAACATCTACATCCTGTGTCAGACAGCACCTACAGCCTCCATCAGACAGTAACTATAGCCTGGGTCAGACAGCAACTACAGCCTCCATTAGTCAGCAACTACAGCCTGTGTCATACAACAGTCACTACAGCCTGGTTCAGACAGCATCTACATCCTGGGTCTGACAGCAACTACAGCTTGTGTCACACAGCCTGTGTCAGACAGCATCTACATCCTGTGTCAGACAGCAACTACAGCCTGGGTCAGACAGCACCTACAGCCTGGGTCAGACAGCAACTCTAGCTTGTGTCAGACAGCATCTACATCCTGTGTCAGACAGCAACTACAGCCTGTTTAAGACAGCAACTCTAGCCTGTGTCAGACAACAACTCTAGCCTGTGTCAGACAGCAACTACATCCTGTGTCAGACAGCAACTACAGCCTGTGTCAGACAGCAACCACAGCCTGTTTAAGACAGCAACTACATCCTGTGTCAGACAGCAACCACAGCCTGTGTCAGACAGCAACTACAGCCTGTTTAAGACAGCAACTCTAGCCTGTGTCAGACAACAACTCTAGCCTGTGTCAGACAGCAACTACATCCTGTGTCAGACAGCAACCACAGCCTGTGTCAGACAGCAACCACAGCCTGTTTAAGACAGCAACTACATCCTGTGTCAGACAGCAACCACAGCCTGTGTCAGACAGCAACTACAGCCTGTTTAAGACAGCAACTCTAGCCTGTGTCAGACAACAACTCTAGCCTGTGTCAGACAGCAACTACATCCTGTGTCAGACAGCAACCACATCCTGTGTCAGACAGCAACCACATCCTGGGTCAGACAACAACTCTAGCCTGTGTCAGACAGCAACTACATCCTGTGTCAGACAGCAACCACAGCCTGTGTCAGACAGCAACCACAGCCTGGGTCAGACAGCAACCACAGCCTGTGTCAGACAGCAACCACAGCCTGTGTCAGACAGCAACCACAGCCTGGGTCAGACAACAACTCTAGCCTGTGTCAGACAGCATCTACATCCTGTGTCAGACAGCATCTACATCCTGTGTCAGACAGCAACTACAGCCTGGGTCAGACAGCAACTACAGCCTGGGTCAGACAGCAACTACAGCCTGTGTCAGAAGACACTACAGACTGTGTAAAGACAAGGATACAAATTAACCAATCACGTTTACTGGCCTAAATAGTGATAACATACTAGAATATCAACCCAAAAGGTTTGAAATTCTACCAGCTCTTTGGATATCCTTTACATTATGGAAACTGGCTCAGGATAGTGTGCCAGTGCTATGCCTGAGTTACCCAAGTGCAAGTGATGAGGGACCTGTGTTGACTGCCTGTCACTGTGATCAACAACGTCACACACACAAGTTGATCAGCAAACATGTGATTACTGACACGCAATTTTTAGATATTTCTAATTAACTGTGAGATGAACCATACCACCTTCCCACTCAGGCCTCCTTGTGTTTGTACCTCTGCCAGGGTTGTATGAAGACTGTGTATGTCAGAGGTGTGTGGGTCAGGCAACACATGTTCCATATCCCAGAAACCTTGACACAATGGCCAACTGGAACATTGTATATCAGCCAGCCTCTCTTCAGAAATCTCAGGTTTGACCTAGCTGGAAGATATCAATGCAATGAAAGTGGGAACATATACAAGGCATGATATGTTAAACCCTGAGTGACGGACAACCATTAACACTGTACATAAGATAGCTACACGATAAAACGCAAAGACCAATGAAGAATGAAGCATGGTTTATTTCACGATAAAACATTGTTTTATCATGATGTCACTTCTGGAGACTCAAATATGGCTCGCAACTTGATGAAGACGTATATTGGACATTATTTCCGAGAGGGGAGTGTCCAGTGTCTAGTGTCCAGATGTAGCTGGGCAATGCAGATAAAAACGATGGCTGAACGAACGCTTCCAAAAGCAAGAGAGATATAACAAAAAGTACAGGAAATCGACGTGAGGATTGTGAGAATATGCAGGAAATATCCACCTGTGCATAAAATGGACTTGTCTGACATTGCCGTGGTCGGATTCTATTGACAGAGTCATCATTATTAGAATACAAGTAAATATTTTTAAAACTTGTACATTTTACCATAATCATAATCCTTAAAGAGGCTGTACATAATGTTGATATCTTATATAAGAAATAAACGACAGTATGATAAACAACTCCCACTCATCGTTTATTTCTTAAATAAACCACAAATACATGCTGGGCTCTCTGTTATACTAAGAAACTGCAAACTGTATTGTTTTTCTCCATACAGTTTCTGCCAAACAGCGAGATGTATGAATAACCAATTTCGCCATAAGTGAGGATGTGTGTTACACCTCTAGTTGTACCCTCAGATATCACAGCAAGGGGAAAGGCATCCTCCTCCTCAATAATGAACTTTTAGAAGTAAGGTTGCATTCACATTGACAATAACAAATGTGTAAGACTGTCATTACGAAAGAAACTGCATTGCTCTGGGTTGACTGTCATGAGGTCTTCACGCATACATCTGCAGTGTCAATTGTGGCTCTATTTATTTAGCTGGTATTTACACACAATGTTATCTCTCTTCCACATCAAACAAACTGAACTGATTCACATGCCATATTATGTCTACATGTCTTCAAAAATGTTCTCTCTCAGCATCATTAACATTTCCAACACCTAAGTACCACTACTACGTACTAAGTCATTATGTGAGAAATGCTTTTTTTCATGTTTTTATGCTATTATGTTAAATAGGGTTCAATTGTATTTTTGAACTATATGTTCCTCAACAAAAAAAACAATCAACAAATCTAGATAAGTAGTGACAACTGACTCCATGAAGTAGTGTTAGCAACATCACACACTTGATGGCACTACTGAATAATTGTCTCATAAACATATATGTACGTAATGCTTCATTGTCTTTGGGCCACTACTGAAAAGCAGGAGGTACAAGAAATAAAACAGAGTGACGAAATATCCCCCGCCTGTACACCATAGTACCAAATATGAAGACAATCCAGCGATTAGTTCTTGAGATATTGTGGCAACACCGTTTTCCAACTCCAAAAACAGATTTGCCTGCTGTGACCTTGAAAATGGGGTCAAGGTCACCAAATCTGTCAGGTGTATGCGGTGTCTGTATATACACTATAGTTCCAAATATGAAGACAATCCAGCGATTAGTTCTTGAGATATCGCGGCAACACCGTTTTCTAACTCCAAAAGCAGATTTGCCTGCTGTGACCTTGACAATGGGGTCAAGGTCACCAAAACCGACTGGTGTCTGCGGTGTCTGTATATACACCATAGTTCCAAATATGAAGACAATCCAGTGTTTAGTTCTTGAGATATCGCGGCAACACCGTTTTCCAACTCCAAAAGCAGATTTGCCTGCTGTGACCTTTAAAATGGGATCAAGGTCACCAAAACCGACTGGTGTCTGCGGAGTCTGTATATACACCATAGTTCCAAATATGAAGACAATCCAGTGTTTAGTTCTTGAGATATCGCGGCAACACCGTTTTCCAACTCCAAAAGCAGATTTGTCTGCTGTGACCTTGAAAATGGGATCAAGGTCACCAAAACCGACTGGTGTCTGCGGAGTCTGTATATACACCATAATTCCAAATATGAAGACAATCCAGTGTTTAGTTCTTGAGATATCGCGGCAACACCGTTTTCCAACTCTAAAAGCAGATTTGTCTGCTGTGACCTTGAAAATGGGATCAAGGTCACCAAAACCGACTGGTGTCTGCGGAGTCTGTATATACACCATAGTTCCAAATATGAAGACAATCCAGTGTTTAGTTCTTGAGATATCGCGGCAATAAACAGGTGGGACGTACGGACGGACGTACGGACGGTCGTGAATACTATATCCCCCGCTTCGCGCTTTCGCGCGGCGGGGGATAATAAACATAAAAATATCTATTAGTCTCCCACTAGTAATATAGACCCTCACATAACAAAAATAAGTTATATAAAAATTCTGTGCGTACATCACTATCAGTGATTCAAGAAGCCAACTGCAGTTTGAACTATACAGCAGAATAATTTAATATAAATAAACAAACAAATAAATAATTGACATTATAAGTTGTAGCAGGATCACAAGGGGTACATGGTGATCCTGCTACTATAAATTTATCTTCATGACATGTTTTAAAATGACATTGCAAAAGAATGAAAACAAATTCAAAATTGACAGAACACAGCTGTTTGAATGAGCTGAGGTTAACTTATGCTATGTAACGTGACTTTCATTGACTCATAAAAAAGTGTGCAACTTTTTGCATCGAAGCGAGGTATAAGGGATTTATTCCGCCTCTCAGAAATCCACGTGCTTGCTTGTGGCGGGGTATAAGGGATTTATTCACTGCTGAAAAATTTATTTCCCTCCAAGGCCGGATACACAGTATCATGTGGTATCAAGATCAAGTATCAAGATCATGTGGACCAATCAGATCTCATCGTTCTGACATGAAGGTATGATAAAGCTATTTATTTTTATTTTGACCGCCCTTGAGTGAAAAAGCTGGAATAAATGCGTGAAACATATATTAAATAAGTGTGGCCTTACAATTCCTATAAATTTTCAATATATACATATATTTGTTATATCCTAATTCTTTATATTTTATTCCTTTTGCAAACTAATCATGTCAAATATTCCTTTTTCGGTTCATTGGGACTAAATTAAGGTTCTAGAAAGCAAAGCATGATGTAATGTATGGTTGTGAAATAGTTTGGGTGGGGCTGGATTGTCAAGGGCAAAAGTGTCGTTGGGGGAACATGTTCTATGCTTTATTGACCTACTGGCAACACATGCAAACACAGCATACGGTGCATGTACAGCTACATGAGAAAAAATGTACCACCTAACTACAAACTGTCACTTGTATGACGTCAGTCCCAATACATCCTGTCTATAGTAATCCCACATGACAACTGCTTACAGAATGAGGCTCAAATTTTTTATGTAAACCTGATTAAAAAGTTTACAATCACTGGAAGTGAGATGATGAAACTTATTTGTCTTGTCTCGTCTCACTGATCATGTCCATGTTAGCAGACAAATCCTACATGAGGAAATATTGCATAACTAGAACATGAAGACCTCATTTCAATCTTAACTCTAGTGAAAAAACCCAGCAAAATTGAAAAAGGTTTGCTATATTTATAATTATGTAGGCATGTTTGTGTCCAGCTAAGCACTGCATGATAGATGTGCTAATGACTGCCTTCATGTGTACCACATCCAACACAAACAGAAAGTGCATGGTGACCAACTCGAACCCTACAGAGAAAGTGAAGTATTCTATTGAGATGACAACCTTTTCTTTGTTAGCACATCATTTATTACTAGTGTTAGTTGTATGGGTACTAAGCATCTGGTTTCCAAGGTGACCATACACGTGGTGGATCACAACAGTATCAGTTTGCAGCTTAATCTATGGTCAAGATATCAGCTGTGTTCACCATGGCAATTATGTCTTTTGATCAACGATCAAGTTAGTCAAACAACTAAACGCTACATAATCACACCCCATTAATATTTCAGGTCAGGATTTGGGTTCTCAAACTGAGTGTTTCCTGTTGTTTCCTGGGTGTGAATGGAACGTGAGCACCGTGTTGCCTGTCCTACACATACATCCAAGGAAACAACATTGCCTTCTTGGAGGGAAACACAGCATATACCTCATGCAATCAATACCCACCAAGGAGGCTATTATTACCCTCATTAGAAAGAAGTGTGGGTTGCAGTGCAGGTATTTCCCATGGTATCAAGTTAAGATCTATATCATTTACATCCAGAAACAATGTGTAGTTCCGTCTATGGCTAGTGCCAAAATAGGCAGCCCAGTACAGGTAGGACTGCATCAAGAATCATGTACTAATGTCTATTGTTCCAGGGGCAACACATCAACACCTGTGTGTGTGTGTGCGTGCGTGCGGGGGTGCGTACTTATAGGTGCAGGTATCTTGTGAAATGTATGCAGGTATAGTATCAGGGCCCAGTGATAGTATCAAGCATCCAGTGAGTGTAATGTCCATGTGATGGTGGTTTCAAACTCCTGGAAATTTGGTGCTAACTATATAGCTGACCAAAACCCACATGGGAAGCACTTATACACATGGAAAATAACTGAGCATCGTTCAGGTGCATATTAATATCTACTACCATAATAATAGCACAGTGGATATTAATATTTACTACCATAACTATATCTCAGATGATATTAATATCTACTACCATAATAATATCTCAGTTGATTTTAATATCTTTTACCTTTACTATATCTCAGTGCCTAATAATATCTACTACCATAATTATATCACAGAGGATAATATCTACTCCCATAATTATATCAAATTATATGATGGACTATAGGTAGCAGATGGAGTGGGGAGTACTGGTGACTGGTGGGGAGTACTGGTGGCAGGTGGGGAGTACTGGTGGCAGGTGAAGTGGAGAGTACTGGTGGCTGGTGGGGAGTACTGGTGGCAGGTGGGGAGTACTGGTGGCTGGTGGGGAGTACTGGTGGCAGGTGGAGAGTACTGGTGGCAGGTGAAGTGGAGAGTACTGGTGGCAGGTGGGGTGGGGAGTACTGGTGGCTGGTGGGGAGTACTGGTGGCAGGTGGGGAGTACTGGTGGCAGGTGAAGTGGAGAGTACTGGTGGCAGGTGGGGTGGGGAGTACTGGTGGCAGGTGGGGTGGAGAGTACTGGTGGCAGGTGAAGTGGAGAGTACTGGTGGCAGGTGAAGTGGAGAGTACTGGTGGCAGGTGAAGTGGAGAGTACTGGTGGCAGGTGGGGTGGGGAGTACTGGTGGCAGGTGGGGTGGGGAGTACTGGTGGCAGGTGAAGTGGAGAGTACTGGTGGCAGGTGGGGAGTACTGGTGGCAGGTGGGGAGTACTGGCAGGTGGGGAGTACTGGTGGCAGGTGGGGAGTACTGGTGGCAGGTGAGGTGGGAAGTACTGGTGGCAGGTGGGGAGTACTGGTGACAGGTGAGGTGGGAAGTACTGGTGGCAGGTGGGGAGTACTGGTGGCAGGTGGGGAGTACTGGTGGCAGGTGAGGTGGGAAATACTGGTGGCAGGTGGGGAGTACTGGTGACAGGTGAGGTGGTAAGTACTGGTGGCAGGTGGGGAATACTGGTGGCAGGTGGGGAGTACTGGTGGCAGGTGAGGTGGGAAGTACTGGTGGCAGGTGAGGTTGGAAGTACTGGTGGCAGGTGGGGAGTACTGGTGACAGGTGGGGAGTACTGGTGGCAGGTGAGGTGGGAAGTACTGGTGACAGGTGAGGTGGGAAGTACTGGTGGCAGGTGGGGAGTACTGGTGGCAGGTGGGGAGTACTGGGGGCAGGTGGGGAGTACTGGTGGCAGGTGGGGAGTACTGGTGGCAGATGAAGTGGGGAGAACTGGTGGCAGGTGAGGTGGGGAGTACTGATGGCAGGTGGGGAGAACTGATGGCAGGTGGGGAGTACTGGTGACTGGTGGGGAGTACTGGCGGCTGGTGGGGAGTACTGGTGGCAGGTGGGGCGTACTGGTGGCAGGTGGGGAGTACGGGTGGCAGGTGAGGTGGGGAGTACTGATGGCAGGTGGGGAGTACTGGTGACAGGTGGGGAGTACTGGTGGCAGGTGGGGAGTACTGGTGACAGGTGGGGAGTACTGGTGGCAGGTAGGGAGTACTGATGGCAGGTGGGGAGTACTGATGGCAGGTGGGGAGTACTGGTGACAGGTGGGGAGTACTGGTGGCAGGTGGGGAGTACTGGTGACAGGTGGGGAGTACTGGTGGCAGGTAGGGAGTACTGATGGCAGGTGGGGAGTACTGATGGCCGGTGGGGAGTACTGGTGGCAGGTGGGGTGGGGAGTACTGGTGGCAGGTGAAGTGGGGAGTACTGGTGGCAGGTGGGGAGTACTGGTGGCAGGTGGGGAGTACTGGTGGCAAGTGAGGCAGGGAGTACTGGTGGCAGGTGAGGTGGGGAGTACTGATGGCAGGTGGGGAGTACTGATGGCAGGTGAGGTGGGGAGTACTGATGACAGGTGAGGTGGGGAGTACTGATGGCAGGTGAGGTGGGGAGTACTGGTGGCCGGTGGGGAGTACTGGTGGCAGGTGGGGTGGGGAGTACTGGTGGCAGGTGAAGTGGGGAGAACTGGTGGCAGTTGAAGTGGGGAGAACTGGTGGCAGCTGAGGTGGGGAGTACTGATGGCAGGTGAGGCGGGGGTACTGGTGGCAGGTGAGGTAGGGAGTACTGGTGGCAGGTGAGGTGGGGAGTACTGGTGGCAGGTGATGAGTACTGATGGCAGGTGAGGTGGGGAGTACTGATGGCAGGTGAGGTGGGGAGTACTGATGGCAGGTGAGGCGGGGGGTACTGGTGGCAGGTGAGGTAGGGAGTACTGGTGGCAGGTGAAGTGGGGAGTACTGATGGCAGGTGAGGTGGGGAGTACTGATGGCAGGTGGGGAGTACTGGTGGTAGGTGGGGTGGGGAGTACTGGTGGCAGGTGGGATGGAGCTATGAAGACAAATCAACAGATGATAATTCAATTTATGGGATTACCACAACAAGTCATAAAATTGAATGCAAGGCACCTGCATGTGCCATCATTATCATATGCAACAGTAAATATTGCTGAATTATGTTAACTACAGTAATATCAGTTTTCATTACTCATATTCATCTACTGGGAATTATTCCTAGTCTATGAGTGATGGTTTAATGAAATATCAATAATGAATTCAACTAATACAAGAATTTGTGATGCTCACTGATTTGCACATGGATACACAGCAATATGTGCAGCATAATAGCATATACTACGACAGTGGTCCCAGAGTTAGGTGGTTAGCGTGTGACTTACAGAGAGAATCGAGTGTGCCAGTGCTGGTTGTGCTGGACCTTCTGTCCTGAAGGGCCATCAGCTGCTGGGTGAGGCGCTTGTCCAGCTGGACGCTGTGACGTTTACGTCCAGCACGCGCACGGTATGCGTCCTCACCCTCTTCATCCACCATGTTCTGCATCTTCTCACCTTCATGAAACTTGTCAAAGTTCTCACTCGAGTTGGTCTTGAAGCTAAGGAACTTCTTTGCTAGAATCTCCGACATATTTGTGTGTATTTACAATGTAGATCTGTCTGGTTGGGATGCAATGTACAGCTTGTACAGGAGTCTGCCTCAGAGCTCCCAGTGACAGCCCAGTGACAGCCCAGACAGGTGAACACGGGCAGTGGGTAGGTCCGTAGTATGGGTGGAGAGGCGACTACGACACTGCCACTTGTCTTACCATGACACTCGTCCCCTTCCTCTCACACCTCACACAGTGTCAGACAATAACAAATCTCCAATCAATTGAGTTAATCCTTCAGCAGCAGCAGCAGAGTGAGGCACGCTACTGCATGGAGGAATCAGAGGGCACCTTGGCTAGCAATATACTCCCCGTCTTCTCCCACTCACTGAACACACACTGCCTTTCAGATGCCAGCTGACTTGGGTTGGCCACGACCTGTGTTATGGTTGTAAGCTTGCTTCAACTCCCTGACTGACTTCCTATAGCAATAGATAACAACCTGCACTCCACAAAGCAGGATCTCTCCCATCCGTCTATAGTGGATCTCACACAGCCATGGAACAGTCCATTCACACACAGGGGGAAAATAACCAAGCTCTCAAATTGGCAGAGACGGTTATGTTTGATCACAATAGAATTGTAAGATTAGTCTCGGCTTTTTTAACCTGTAAGGATTTGCCAGCCTTTCATCATATAATACACATGATTAAGACAAGCAAACAGTCAGCCTTGGATACATGTCTGACAGCCAATCAGCAAGGCTGGTAACTGCTCAGTACACCAAACTGTGAATTTATTAGTTTACGAGTCTACACCAATTTCATCAATCTTTGCATTCAATCAATAACTTGAGACCTACTCTCAAAGCCACTTCTATAATAAACTATCCCCTAACACAAACAACCAGGCAGAAAAATAAACTTCTCAAAAAGTAAAAAATATGGCAAAATCAATAATTCAGTGTGCAAACATATTCCATGTAATCATTATTATACCACACCTGATCAAAGCCTAAGCAGCATGTTGAAAAGGACAGTACCCACAATACCCTTGTTTGATAGGCACAGAATGTACACTGTCATAACCACCAGCTATAGCCTATTTCAATCTCCCACCAATGTAACAGAGATGTGTGGTGAGAAGGTTGACTTGCAGCAGACGTGTGTGAGATTACCTGCTTCCCTTGTTGCAGCCTCACCCTGGCTACACAATTCCTGTACCTTTATGTCACGGAGAGCCCAGACACACTCCAACTAATGCATCTTCCTGAGGTAAGGGAGTTAACTGACTGTAAAAGTCGATTTTCCACCCATGCCGAACAAGGCTAGGATTTTGGGGTTCGCTTGTAGCGCCACCAGCGGCTATTATGAGAAATATTCCTTCTATGTTTCACCTCTCATATCACTTGCATTTGCTTCAAACAAAATGAAAGCGCCCAGTCAAGACGATCTCATCGATAATTAAAATCATTATTGTGATAAAACAGGTCTTACTTCACGTCAATTCACATCAACACCATGATTTAAAACATGAAAACATTTCGAAAATATCTCTTGATCCTGAGTTGTCTGTACACATGCTTTGCAAATCCTGCAATTTGACCTAAATCTGCATGGCAGGTTACGAAGCGGATGCCGATTTCGTTATGTGATTTTGATTGGCCTATGCATAGACTTGTAAGTCAAGCCAAAATAGATTTCAATAATTCCAGCCTAGTTCGGCAAGGGTGGAAACTGGACTTTTATTAACTCCCTTGTCTCGGGAAGATGCAACTAATGCCGCTACCAGGGCTTGATCTCTACACAAACCAGTAACTGCCACATCCTACTGGTTCCCAAGCCAAAGAACTTCAAATACAACTTATGTCAATGACCAATCAATTATGACAAAGAGAAGGAGCCATTAAGATCTGTATGCACCTGAATATTTGGATCTTTGAAACAAGATTAGATTAATTCCAAATTATTCACTATACTGGTACATCAAGTTACAATATATACATACAGATTTTCATATGCATAGTGCACATTTGAGTATATTGCAGACTACACCCCCTATTCTTGGGTATAAGTTTCAGGAAAACTGCTATTTCGTGTATTGTGCACAGTGAAAAATTACATCGTATCATGTCTGGGGAACGAACAGATGATAACAAAATTGGTCAATCAAAATGTGAGTGAGTGAGTTGGGTTTAACGCTGCTTTTAACATTATTCCAGTTATATCACAGTGTGTCAGCTTAGTGTGGGAGGAAAGCACCAAGTGATGCTGGTCTTAGACGTTTACCACTCCGGTGAAACCCACTAGCACGGGTATGGTGCTGACAAACCTATAAACATAATCGGGGTGAACCGGGCTTCGAACCCACAATCATAGGTTGCTGGTGGGGCCCAAGGGACGCAACTCTGCACAGCGAATCGCAGCGCCTTAGACGACTGGGCCACCCATGCCCCCAATGAAAATGTTAAATTTGTGATAAAATATTACTTGATATGATGATTACCATTTCAATTGTATTTCCTGTTCTGCTAGACATTGTTTTATATGCAGGGATTACCATGTGAACTTCTCTCATAAACTAAGCAGGAAATATACACATTTCCTCCCCGATCTTAGCATTGATTCAGCTTAAATATGCCAAATAATATAACTTAAAAGAATTATGATGGAGTGATCAGAAGGAAACGTATCTGAAACTACTTTTTTACCAGGAATAATATATTATAACCTAATGTTATCTTATTTTCATCTTTTACTATATATAGTTACAATATCAATAACCAGAAGTGTAGCACTTTGGCACATTTGTCGTATATCTTTTACATATGGAACAGTTTGACAAGTCACCATTTGAGGCTTTTCGCGGTTTTGATAAATTGCTCTAGAAAACAATGATACGTAACATAATAGTCAAACAACAATAATATGATTTTCAATGATTCAAAGTATGGCATTAATGATATATGTATCCATTCTCTGACAACTAAGGTTCGTTTCAAGCTGTCAATAGCTGTCATCTGACTGTCGTTACTGTAAACAACGGGGAGATGATGTGATCTACTGATCAGTTCACAATTTTGCCAACTTATATGTAAACAATATTGAATGAAACTTTGAATAAAACTACTAAAGTAGATTACAACCTTAAGTCCAGATATACAACGAATATGTTTTATTATCATATATTGTAATAACAGGATTAACTTGTGTAATTCAGTAAGGATTTGTCGACATGCTTCTTCTGGTGTTACATGCTCACTGTAGCATCTTTCAGTTGGGGGGTCAAAGATACAACATCTCTACATATTTGTGGTAGATACACGTCAAAGTTGCTGCATTTATGTGGTAGATACAGGTCAAAGTTGCTGCATTTATGTGGTGGATACAGGTCAAAGTTGCTGCATTTATGTGGTAGAAACAGGTCAAAGTTGCTGCATTTATGTGGTGGATACAGGTCAAAGTTGCTGCATTTATGTGGTAGATACAAGTCAAGATGCAACATTTATGTGGTAGATACAGGTCAAAGATGTCACATTTATGTGGTAGATGCAGGTCAAAGATGTCACATTTATGTGGTAGATACATGTCAAAGATGTCACATTTATATGGTAGATACAAGTCAAAGATGCCACATTTATAAGGTAGATAAAAGGTCAAAGATGTCACATTTGTGTGGTAGATACAGGTCAAGGATGCAACATCTCTACATATTTGTGGTAGATACAGGTCAAAGCTGCTGCATTTATGGGGTAGATACAGGTCAAAGTTGCAATATCTCTACAAAAATCTAATTCTGAAATGTACCTAGTCAATGATGACTGCAATCATTGGATTTATAGTGGTCCTTTCGAGCTGCAGGCCAGCATAAATTCTGTAGGCTTATCAAGGAGCACTGTCCAAGCTCAAGACATGTTTTTATAATACATATCTCCCTACTTTACAGCACAATCTAGTCTTTGCAGCAAAACATTCTATCAATATTTGAAATAGTTTCTCCAGGCTCAGGAAAACATATGTACATGACCTATTCAAACTATTTCACAATACAGAGCCCAAGTACTGCAGCTCACCTTTCATTAAGTGGTCAATGTTTTAAGAATGACACACCATGCAGTTTGACTGCAGTCTGTTAATCCAGACAATACCATCAGAGTGACCATGATCAATTCCTTATTGTATAAGCACTACCAACAAGTACCATATTGGCCATGACTGAACTGACTCATTATAGTAGGCTGTCTATCTGTACATGACACAGTGGTCGTGAGAGAGATATTACTGTTATAGTAGGCTGACTATCTGTACATGACACAGTGGTCGTGAGAGAGATATTACTGTACTGTTATAGTAGGCTGACTATCTGTACATGACACAGTGGTCGTGAGAGAGATATTACTGTTATAGTAGGCTGTCTATCTGTACATGACACAGTGGTCGTGAGAGAGATATTACTGTTATAGTAGGCTGTCTATCTGTACATGACACAGTGGTCGTCAGAGAGATATTGCTGTACTGTTATAGTAGGCTGATTATCTGTACATGACACAGTGGTCATGAGAGGGATATTGCTGTACTGTTATAGTAGGCTGACTATCTGTACATGAGACAGTGGTCATGAGAGAGATATTGCTGTACTGTTATAGTAGGCTGACTATCTGTACATGACACAGTGGTCGTGAGAGAGATATTGCTGTACTGTTATAGTAGGCTGACTATCTGTACATGACACAGTGGTCGTGAGAGAGATATTGCTGTACTGTTATAGTAGGCTGACTATCTGTACATGACATATATGTGTAATGAGGTACCTAGTGTGTCATACACATGTAGTGAGGTACCTAGTGTGTCATACACATGCAGTGAAGTACTAAGTGTGTCGTACACATTAGTGAAGTACTTAGTGTGTCATACACATGTAGTGAAGAACTTGATGTGTCATACACATGTAGTGAGGTAGTTAGTGTGTCATACACATGTAGTGAGGTAGTTAGTGTGTCATACACATTTAGTAAGGTACTTAGTGTGTCATACACATGTAGTGAAGAACTTAGTGTGTCATACACATTTAGTGAAGAACTTAGTGCGTCATACACATGTAGTGAGGTACTTAGTGTGTCATACACATGTAGTGAGGTACTTAGTGTGTCATACACATGTAGTGAAGTACTAAGTGTGTCGTACACATTAGTGAAGTACTTAGTGTGTCATACACATGTAGTGAAGAACTTAATGTGTCATACACATGTAGTGAAGTACTAAGTGTGTCATACACATGTAGTGAGGTACTTAGTGTGTCCTACACATGTAGTGAGGTACTTAGTGTGTCATACACATGTAGTGAAGTACTTAGTGTGTCATACACATGTAGTGAGGTACTTAATGTGTCATACACATGTAGTGAGTACTTAGTGTGTCATACACATGTAGTGAAGAACTTAGTGTGTCATACACATGTAGTAAGTACTTAATGTGTCATACACATGTAAGGAGGTACTTAATGTGTCATACACATGTAGTGAAGTACTTAGTGTGTCATACACATGTAGTGAAGAACTTAGTGTGTCATACACATGTAGTAAGTACTTAGTGTGTCATACACATGTAGTGAGGTACTTAGTGTGTCATACACATGTAGTGAAGTACTTAGTGTGTCATACACATGTAGTGAGGTACTTAATGTGTCATACACATGTAGTGAGTACGTAGTGTGTCATACACATGTAGTGAAGAACTTAGTGTGTCATACACATGTAGTGAAGAACTTAGTGTGTCATACACATGTAGTGAGGTACTTAGTGTGTCATACACATTAGTGAAGTACTTAGTGTGTCGTACAGATGTAGTGAAGAACTTAGTGTGTCATACACATGTAGTGAGGTACTTAGTGTGTCATACACATGAAGTGAGTACTTAGTGTGTCATACACATGTAGTGAAGAACTTAGTGTGTCATACACATGTTGTGAGGTACTTAGTGTGTCATACACATGTAGTGAGTACTTAGTGTGTCATACACATGTAGTGAAGAACTTAGTGTGTCATACACATGTAGTGAGGTACTTAGTGTGTCGTACACATGTAGTGAAGTACTTAGTGTGTCATACACATGTAGTGAAGTACTAAGTGTGCCGTACACATATAGTGAAGAACTTAATGTGTCATACACATGTAGTGAAGTACTAAGTGTGTCATACACATGTAGTGAGGTACTTAGTGTGTCATACACATGTAGTGAGTACTTAGTGTGTCACACATGTAGTGAGTACTTAGTGTGTCATACACATGTAGTGAAGAACTTAGTGTGTCATACACATGTAGTGAGGTACTTAGTGTGTCATACACATGTAGTGAGTATTTAGTGTGTCATACACATGTAGTGAAGAACTTAGTGTGTCATACACATGTAGTGAAGAACTTAGTGTGTCATACACATGTAGTGAGGTACTTAGTGTGTCATACACATGTAGTGAGTACTTAGTGTGTCATACACATGTAGTGAAGAACTTAGTGTGTCATACACATTTAGTGAGGTACTTAGTGTGTCATACACATGTAGTGAAGAACTTAGTGTGTCATACACATGTAGTGAGTACTTAGTGTGTCATACACATGTAGTGAAGAACTTAGTGTGTCATACACATGTAGTGAGGTACTTAGTGTGTCAGTATATGCCTCCAGGGCCTTGTCTGGCTGTCATATAAACAACATGTTTCACATGCCATAAACTCACATTGAACAAATATTTCATGTTTTGTTAACTGTGTTTCATCGCCTGCAAGTGTGTCCCTGACGGGTCTGAAGAGTGCATGTCGGCTATCTGTGGCTCACATAGAAAAGGTCGTGGGCCGGTCGGGGCTCTCATTGCTAGCTATGTGGACCATCCTACATCAGGAATAGGCCACACTCACAACATATCAACAACAAATAGAAGAAAGATACATCCCTATTGCCTTGAATGCTACTTGCTGGCACACGATTTTCAAACAATTCGTTTCGAAGTAGGTTGAATGAGAGATTGGAGTGGATAACAGTGTTGATTCTGTCTACATCACATGTGTTTTTTGGCTGCTTTACTCTTCCACATCTGTTGTTGCTGCTAATGTTACTCTGCTTAGCCTAATCCACACAACAGTTTGTAGGGTGGGGCAGGGCAGGGCAGGGCAGGGCACCTACACTGTCTGTCTAGGTGGGTTCTTGAGGTACCAGAATACAGAATGGCTACCATATTGACAGCACCCTAATTGGTCACATTTAACAGAAAATCTCATAGCAATATCATTTGGTTTAACAATTCCTGAATCAAAGCCTTGTTGGGGTGGGACTTTCCGTCCTAAAATATCAGAGAGTGGAAGGTTCAAGGTTCAATCCCCGGCCGTGTCATACCAAAAGACGTTTAAAGATGGTACTTGTTGTTACCCTGTCTGGTGCTCTGCATAATGGGGCTAAAACAAGGATAGGTCGGCTTGGAGTCAGTATACTGTATCTGAGTGGGGTATTCATGTTAAACTGCGGCATGATATCTCAGTGAGCTAGCACTATAAATCGGCATTAGTCCAGACTAGTACAAGCAGCCACACACCCCCCCACACACACACATGCATCCACGTCACTATATAAGTGGAATAATCTTGGACCCAATTTCACCTCACCTCACCTAAAATATCAGCTATTCAATATGTATATCTGCAGTTAGAATCTTGGAGTGTAAATAGACCAATGACATCAACACAACGAGATCACTCAAGCAAGGTCTCATGAGGATCACTTACTGACAGCTTTACCAAATAATGGCAAGTTTGGCTTTTCTGCTATGGCCATGCAAGTTGCTGCCTGTTGATCAGTTGTCATATTTTCTCAAAGGTAATCATATCCATCCACAAGGCAAGCCATTCACAAGCTTACATACAGAATCCTCTGTGTGTACAGGGCATCCCAATACAACAGTCTATAGTTGGCAGGAGGGTGGCTACCAGTTTACATGGCGACAATAGTGCACACACAACCGTCTACAAACATTTCTCAGACCCAAACAACATCAAGCTTTTTGTCTTCCTGAAACAATTTATAGAACAAAACATAAAATAATTAAATTTGTTTCTCCTTGAAAAAACATTGCAAATTGGGTCCCATGGTAGTTATAGTGGTATCACTGTCTATTTGTGCATGTTTTTATCTTGTATGAAACAAAAAAAGCATTCATTCTATGTGTACAAGTATCATAACATGGTTGAAAGCAAGCTGTATTTTCAACAACAAAATAGCCATGAGGTCATGTGAGTTTGATCACATAATTTTTTACAGAATATTGGCAACATTACATGCAAAAGGTCACAACACATGGTCTTGGTAAACTAAAAGCAGAAAAAAATAAACTGACCTTTATACAGACGTCCTAACTACATTAAATTACACATTGATAATTCAGTGATTGTAGAGTAGAGGAATATGCACTTTGACAATATTTCAACACAGCAACAACAATGGTGAAAGGTCAAAGATGAACATTGTGCCAACATAAAAACGAAGAAAAAGTACCAAGTTCTGAAGCATACCCCAAACTCAATGCATATCACAGTTCACAACACTACATACACAAACGGTTCAGTAATGGGTAAAAAGGTTATATTCAACATGGCTGCCAGATTGTCTAAATTCAAAATCAGATAAGAATTCAGAAAGCAATATTTAGAGACGCTATACAAAAACCTTCACGGTTACATAGATGTTGAAAATGTGAAAGATTACGACTGACAGACAACAGGCAACCTGCTATGACATGATATCTCTTGAACTTCAATTGATGAAGCAATGTTGGCTCATATTTACAGGCGACGGAATCCCAAACTATCAACAATTGGACAACATATGCAGCTGATGATATCATAGGCCAACAACCTGAGCACAAAGCTTGATAGTTTGCGGTACCTAAACAAAGGTTCTTTTGAAGTGGTCTTTACCTTAACAAAGCTTAATTTCATGTAATCACTCAACATGGGAAGTTGCCTTTTGGGGTCAAGCTGTTCTTATGGTGAGGTAAGGTGAATGGGGTTTAACATTGTGTTTAAGATTATTGCACTGCGACGTGCATGCACGTGTGTACTTGCCCGGACTAATGCCAATTTAATAGTGCTAGCCCACTGTGAAACCATATGCCACAGTTTAACAGGAATACCCCTCTTAGAAATAGTATACTGACTCCAAGCCGACCAGTTCTTGTGTTAGCCGAGGGCCAACAAGTACCATCTTTAACAGTCTTTGGGTATGACATGGCTGGGGATCGAAACACGAATCTTCATCTCCGGGCGGACGCTCTACCACAAACCACGGCGGGGGTCCAGCTTTTCTTCAATAATAATGAAGTCCAATGTTGCTAATCACCTGTACTGGGATCCAGTATCCCTCGACATACATCAGACTGAAAATATGCAGTGTTCATGAGTGGTAAAACATTTCCTTCAGTGAAGAAAGCAATTCATGCAGGATAGGTGACAGCTCTTATCTGTAACATTAATCTTCAGCACAATAAAGTACAGTGTAAAGCTGGTTGTAAAGTCTACTGCAACACGTCCCAGACAGCTCATCTCCACTTCTGTAGCTCACCTGGCTCACAGGATCAGTTCAGTAACATCTATTTATATTCAAATACTCAAACACACACAAAAACACGCAATGTTAGATCATAAGTCACATAAGAGCTCCAAAACTTACCCCAAAAGATTACAAAAATGTTTTAACATTAGGGCCGACCTTTAATCTTAACCATCAAAGTGCTATGTCTATCACGCAAAGTAACTTAACCATTATAACTCAAAGCACAATAATGGGAAAAAGTGTCATCTAAAAGTCAGATGATAAGCAGTCATAAACAATCTTAACATTTGAGACAACCAACAAAATTCGACTGAGTGTGTTCCTAGAGTATCTAAATGTGGCAATTCATGCTGCCTGACATCTAAATTCTAAAACCTTTGAAGGATCATCCATACAGATAGCAAATTATAATAATTTCTTTGACAGAGAAAATCTTAATTGTAACAAAAGAAACATTGCATATGTTATTATATGCTCTGGTTGTAAAGAATACTTTTTGGAGACATTTAACTTAAGCTGAAATTACACATAAATTTGCACAGATCACAAATATATCAGACCAATAGCCCCACTGTACCTTTAAGTAAGCATTTGGACAAATTTAGAAATGTGCAATTTACAATTTTTCTAATGTACAAGCTTTACGTTCTGACAATTATTACAACAATTACTATTATGACAAGCTGTTAGAAAATAAATAAAACAGGTTCATCAGACTGTTTTCCATTAAGTTGAATCTCCCTTGTTCCCTTGGCATGGTTTGTTGTGTCATTGTACTATGATGTCCCGATGTTCTAATGCATTATCTATTATGTATGGCCTGAAGAGAGTCTGTTTACTATCGCTATGCCGGCATGTAACGATAGCTTGACCATGCCACTGTTGATACAAGCATGGGGACTGTGTAGAGATGGGGTTTTTCATTTAAATACCTACAGTAAGTACAGTGGATACTGTTTGTGCACCTTTTCTTGATACAATACTTACATCTTCCAAAGACTAAGTTATGACCACTGCATCCTTTCAAAATAAGCTGTACGTTGAGCTGAACATGAGCCAAAATGACATGCAGATAATTTCTAAACGTCAAACTTATATGCCATAATTGAGTGAATAGCATTAAAAAATTTCAGTGAATATCACTAATTAAATCAAGTAAATATCATCAATGAAATTGAACTTATTTCTCTTGTCAGTTCAACTAAAACTCGAGTGAAATAAAGACAACCCTTATAATCTACTATAAAAGGACTAATTTACTCAACTTAATTATTATAAATATTGAATGACAGGGAAACTGAGTGATCATAAATCATAATTTATCATTACATATGTTCACAAGTCTGAGCCTAGTAAAATTCAGGAAAGATTAGTGACATTTTGTTGTGGACCACCACTGATACCATTAGTTAGAAGGCAACTCTGTAACAGATGTTCATGCAGGCAAGTGAAAATAAAAAAAATAATTTCCAACCCTGCATTTCTATCATAGAAAGCCATTACAAACTTTTCACCTTAATTCGAATAAAAACGCAAAGATCAAAGACACCTTCATGATATCATCTAAAGATTCTGGTCCGTGAAGATCTGGGCTAGAATAGGTCTTCAGTAATCCATGTCGTAAGAGGTGACTATGCTTGTTGTAACGGGATTGGGTGGTCAGCTCAGTGACTCGTTTGATGCATGTCATTGTATCCCAATTGCCTAGCTCAATGCTCATGATTTCAATCACTGGATCGTCTGGTCCAGATTCGATTATTCACCGCCGTTATATAGCTGTAATATTGCCGAGTGCTGTGTTAAACAACAAACAAACAATCTAAAGATTCCATTCATCATGTATCTGGTGGTTTGTGGATAGAACATGCCAACATTCCCACAAGTAGGGTGAGAGTACAGCAAGGAGTGTAGGGATGTGGATGTACCAGGACTAAAACATTGGAAAGTAGTTACCACAAGACAAACTGAAAATGATTGACCTGAACTTCCAAAATTGGATTTGCCAAGAATCATGTCGGAAAAGCTACTCCTTCAGTACACATACAAGCTCATAAACATGACCTGAAAGGACCAACATGGTATAAATACTTCAGTCACTATACCGAAGACAAAAAATAGGATAATCTCCCCAAATCAATCCAGATTAAAACCCTAAACTGCAGTGAACTACATTTAAGCTCTGATCAATAACAGGAAGTGCAAGATGGTTGAGCAGGTTGGTGAGTAGATGGGAGAAATGGTGCAGCAAGGTATTACTTGGCAGTGAGGCAATGAGTGCCGGAGAGATTCCTCCAGCTGGAAATGGGAAACAGAGTATAGGCAGTCCTGCGATAGCCAGTCAAACCAGGATCTTCACTACAGCAGTATGCTGTATGGGAAGCAGAGAAAGGAGGAGGCAGAGAGAGAAGGGAGGGAGGAAGGAAGAGGGCATCAGCTGATACACACAAGAAATGGACTGTCCCCCTCTGTCCCTGTCTCGTCCCTGTCTCCTCCCTGCAACCTGGGGTGCTAGGCAAGGTGAGTCATACCATCATTCCAGCATGCTGCATGTTTACATTGTCCAGGGTCACCTTTAACTCAGCTGGTAAACTTTATGTGATGTAACCAATTCAACATTTTTTAAATGGAAAAAGAACACCACAAAATAAAAATATGAATGAGGAAACACCTTTAGTTGACGGCCACATCAGTTGACAGCATGTATTTTAATGCCAACCACACAACCACACAACCACAAACAACACAGGCCAATTGACAGGCTATGGCAGCATGATCACTTTTAAAAACCCACAGTAACAGTTTCTGACATGTTGAGGAATTTCAGTATGCTGGCCATGGTAAGAGTGGGACAGCAGCTTGTCATAACTACACGGACAACTACAGTTGTCAATCAGTTGTCAATCAGATGGGCATTGATTGCTGGAGATGTGCCCAGCTGATGGGCTGGCACGGAAGGATGTATTCCTCACTCCGAGGCAGGAGCTGTAGACTGCTCTCTATTACGGGAAACAGGAAGTGAAAAACTTTGATTAACTGATCAATAATTCATGCTTGTTATTGCGAGTTGTTTGAGAGAGTTACTGTATATACAATAGCGAAGTGACTTCCCCTTTTCAATGACGGTTCTACCCAAACACTGTGTATGTGACAATGTGTATCAGGAGCACTTACATATTCTGGAAAATTGGAAAGCATAAGATGTAATTGTCATGATAATTATTCCCACTGATCAGGTGAACTGCAGATCTCCAATGACCAGTTTCCCTGTTGGCACCCGGTTGTCACCCTGGTTGTCTGTCCCTAACCTACTGCTACTATGAACAAGCTCGGTTGATTATTAGTGTTCATAGAAAACCGGTTGATAACCTCTTTATTATATAATGGCATTCTTCAATTCTGTGCTCGAAAATCTCTTTCCATTTCTTACAAACATTACCTAAACATTGCAATTTTTCCTGGAATGTGCGCATTAATATATATTACATCAGAGGGTAAGTGACGCGTCAGTCGCACAGTGACAGTAGCCAATATAGTTCCAAGAGAAACCTGTTTCTTATACAGTGGCGTAACTACATACATGCAAAACAACAATTGCCTACACAAAGTTTTTTCTTACCAATCCATTGGTCTGTCCTATAGAGTAACTGCCCTTTATCAAAGGGAAGCTACTCTAACCCTAGTCTATGAAATGTCACGGCCACAGTCAGACGTTGTTGACAGTCGGCTGGTCTTGTCATAACCTTAGGTGTGCAGTCAGATGTACACACAGCGACAAAACGAAACAAGGTAACAATTCGAACATATTTCAGCCAAATCCAACTGTTTTAATTTGTGGAAAAGGTTCCAAGCCGCATAGGTCTACAAGCATAGATATGGAAAGTGATCCCGCTTGGCTAGTGCCCCCGCTAAATTGTTTCGCAATTTATATCTCCAAAGGTGCCAAAACTTGTAAAATGCCTTAGCTACTACACAGTTAGACACTGGTTTTATTAAGACTATACTTTTCATAATGATAGCAATTATGCCAGTAGTTTCTCCAGACTCCCAATGGTTAATTCTGTCTTGATCGCCGAATGACACGGGTTACGCCATGTTTGTTTATAAACAGTGAAAGTAGTCCCTACATGACCTTTGATATTTGCATCTCTATCTGCATATGACCCCAACGGATATCGTTTTTATCCGTTGGCTTTATCCTGCCAAGATACCCACCCATTATATGATAAATCAACTTATCCATGTGGTTGGATGAAAACAAAAGCCATTTGACATATAGAATACATGAGCTTTCACTGACACTTGTTGACACCCTTGATAGGACATCCAGCTCTTGCTAATGTCTGTATAAGAAGTCTTTCAAAAGTTAATACATCCGTCGCTGGTTAGCCAAACTATATACAACATGGTATACTTTGTCTGTGATCAATACTTGGGAATATGTTCACCTAGCAAAGAAACTTTTTCAGGAATAAACAATGCAAACACATGACACTCCCAGTCTTCCATGGTATTGACTTACCGAGTCATGTACTGAATAAGGGAGTACATCAAACACACTTGTAACTTAGCATTCATAAAGAAACACCTCGTCCTGGATCAGTGTTACAAAACACCTATATAAGTGGCAGAAAAGAAACAAAACAGAATGTCATAAATGTCCACTCAATTGGTTATGACATCAGTAAATATTGCAGAAACTCAGGATCGTATTGTAACAGAGAAGCTGCAGCACCGGTATCACTGGTATCAGTATCTGGAATGAAGTGAAGACTGAAGACATTTCACAGTGTTAAAATGAGCCAGTGTCTTCACTGCTTGTGGACACTGGGGTATCCAGGAGGGGCTGGTTAGGCAGTTGCTAGTGGGTGGGGAGGTGGTCAGAGTTAGAGAAAGAACCATTGTTAGAGTGTATCAGCACACAATACGATACACGTCATAACTGTGAGATGAGCCAATCAGAGGAGGGGTGACGTGTCTTGATGTTCAACCATCTGCGGTCACATGATTTGGTGATTTGACATTCGACACTGTATTGAGCAAAGGTGTTGTGTCAGATCAGAGTAATTAGTAAGTTCAACAAAAATTGTCGCGTGATAAGTTTTTAATGTCATGTTAACATGATATACATGGCTTTTCCATTGGAGGAAAGGTCATGAAGTCACATAAACACGAACCTGATGTTCATTAAGTGTATGAACGACACATTTTGACCTTCATAAGTTTTTCACTAGACTGTAGTCGTGAAATGATGGACTGCTTCCACATTCCTGGAGAAACCTTGTATGAATAAATACAGAAGCATGGATTCTGATCATTTAGACCTTAATCTTGAACTCCGCGTTCTAGCATACATTGGGATAAGTGAACTAAACGAATGCACATCCATACTATCGACTCAACCAATACCTATACTGACAGTGACAGTCTACAGCAATCTATGAATTTACCTCATTATCTATTTGACACATCTTCATAATAACCTTTCAATGATCTGCAAATTGATCAATGATGACCAACATCACAGTTATGTTAACAACTTCGGAAATCTCTTTCATCACGTTTATCGTGTCGGACATTTTGACATCCTGTATTGAATATAATAAATGTGACTGACTTAATCATGTAGTTCATAAGAGACCATTCTCATCTAATCTATTTCTTGTAACCAAAGTACAAAATATGTTGCTGTAGTGCAATTTGAGCATATATTATACACTGTCAACCGATCTTGAGGGGTATATGGTGCGATGTACCCTGTGTGTGAGCCTATGTATCCCGAACTGTCAAGCAAAGTGTACATAGGCTCACATACAGGGTATATCACACCCAAAATATATGTCCAATTTAGTTTCATTGAGTAAAATGCTTTGATTCAGCTATTTTGTCAGGTAGCAGACGAAGCAAACGAACCGAATTACTTCCCTTTACCCAATGCTTTCGGATAAACATTGGTTCATTTCAGCTCAACGATACTTATGTGAGGTGAGGTAAGTAAGCTACCTAAGGTATTCCGATTGATTTCTCAGCGGGGTACATGAGCGGGCTACATGGTAAATAATTGCCCGCTCCTTAACCAATAAGAAACTAGTATCTTCATATAAAGTGAGATAAATGCACATGCTACCTTGCTTGCCTTCTGAGGAACTATCATATTCCGTGTTACTGCTGGTTGTTGTATGACTGTCAGTGTAATAAATTAAGTCACATATACATAATTAAATTGTTATGCATCCTTCGAGCTATAAACCACATTCAGGCAGTTTGGCCCTCACTCTATGAAGGTTCATACTCCAATGAACTCACAAAGTGAAAGTCAGTTTTAAAGTGAAACAGAACACAAAACCGAATATGTGTAAATGCACATTTGAAATACTGTACAACCAACTGGCATTATGGCTCCTTTTTCTGAGGTGGCAGGCTACTTAAAATGATAGCTATTAAAGAAAATCCTTAACTAGCTATGCTTCAAATATATTTGTTATTCATCATACAAAATATAAAAAGGAACTGCACCTAGAGCCCATTACACTGTCCAAAATGCACTCAAATTCTACACTTTCCATGCTTCCCATTACTGTCAGTTATTGTAAAAATTCAATGTCATACATAAATGTGACCATGTGCTTTAGTCACCATAATACACTTAAAACAATGCTAAGTCTGTTAATTACCACTGAGATAGGGGCTTGCCCTGTGGACATTGGGTACTTGGCCAAGTAATGGAACTGTTAAAGCTTATGTGGAAGAATTACCTATCACTGCACTGACTAATGGACTGGAAAACAAGATAGGGAGGAGGCCAAGATGTTGTTGATAACACCCAGATGGCCGTTTTTCATCTTGCACATTTACATAAAACTAGGTGGTCACTCACTCTGACAAAATGGTCAAATGATAAATCAGTTTTGGAAAGATGTCCAAAAAAAGGAACACCTGCACTCAGATAATTGTTTCATAAAAATATCACACAGAGGTGCATATAAACAAAATATTCAGTCTTGTTAAAAAAAGAAAATCTTGAAAAGATCTGAGGGTTGTTTTCTACACCATGTGAAACCATGTATATTCTGATTAGAACAATCATGTCATTTATTATTTAATAAATGCCCTAATTAATATCTTAACCTCAATAAAATTAAGTAGAATATAAGTAGGTGTAGTATATAACGTGTAGATACCATAATGATGCATCTCATGAGAAACCTGTTCTATCTTTGGAAGTAAACATATTCCTGTTTGCACAAACTGTTCAGCTACAACTCATGCTATCCTCCACAAAGTGTCACGTGCTCCATTACTTCACCATGTTCATATCTCAGTGATTCAGGACATGTCTGTATACAAAGAATCCTGTTGAGTATGCTAGAACTGACAACAGAGAACTAGTAGGTATTAGGACAAGACATATTGCATTTACCATACCTTTTTTTTCTCAATGAAGACTAAAAGTTTGAACTTTTACTATAAATATGAGACAATGAAAAATGAAAGGAAAAAAAACAAGCAAAAAATTCAATGTATTAAAAGCTTTTCAAACATCACCTAAAACATGAAATAATCGGCCCCATGCAACATGCACAAACAAGGTAAGTCTGTGCTTCCCAAGCACCAAGTACTTCTGTTACATCAGACTGTCCTGACCAGGCCTGTTGGTGATAGCTTGACCATTAATGGTTTCAACAGGTCACAAATGGATGGGCCAGTCATGTCCGATATTTGTCAAAATATAGGGCATTATTCCTCATAATACTTGGTGAGATTCATTACATTACACATGCTAAGTGGTTACTAGCAATCTGCTAATATCCTACTTTTGGCTGACCGAACCAGATGTTACATGATATGAGTTCCTTTAGTACATTAGTCATGGATGATATGTGTCTGGTTGTAGTGGTACCATGTAATGAATGACCAAATGTACAAATGATGTGTAAAAAGGACTGTTAAATGTTAAGCTATTTTGAATCTGCTGTAATTTTCAAAACGTGGAAAAGATAAAAATGCTACTGGCCTGTTTGGCTACAAAAACTACAAATTCATGAAAACTAGTGAACAAGAGCTGTGTGTGGTGGTTTACTGTATCTTCAGTTTAACACTGTGAGCTCATATAAGTAACAACAGAAGCAGCTTTGTGATTTCTGTGCAAAGTAGACACTATAAAAATTAGTGTTTGTGTGCATAAAAAAAAAGAGAGCTTCAGAAACAACAAATGAGTACAGACAGAAAAACTGATATTGTCTCACATGTGTCAGGGTATTGTCTCACATGTGTTCGGGTATTGTCTCACATGTGTTCGGGTATTGTCTCACATGTGTAAGGGTATTGTCTCAAATGTGTCAGGGTATTGTCTCACATGTGTTCGGGTATTGTCTCACATGTGTTCGGGTATTGTCTCACATGTGTAAGGGTATTGTCTCACATGTGTCAGGGTATTGTCTCAAATGTGTCAGGGTATTGTCTCACATATGTCAGCATATTGTCTCATATGTGTCAGGGTATTGTCTCATATGTGTCAGGGTATTGTCTAAAATGTGTCAGGGTATTGCCCCTCATGTGTTAGGGTATTGTCTCACATATGTCAGGGTATTGTCTCACATGTGTCAGGGTATTGTCTCACATGTGTTAGGGTATTGTCCCACATGTGTCAGAGCCCAGCTTACAAGCAATAGTCGGTAATACGAGTGAGTGAGTGAGTCTGGTTTAATGCCGCTTTTAACAGTATTCCAGTCATATCACGGCGTGTCAGCTTAATGTGGGAGGAAAGCCCCAAGTGATGCAGGTCTCAGACGTTTACCACTTCGGTGAAACCCACGAGCAGGGGTATGGTGCTGACAAACCTAGAAACATAATCGGGGCGAACCAGGATTCGAACCCACAATCATAAGTTTCTGGCGTGCCTAAGGGACGCAACTCTGCACAGCGAATCGGGGCGCCTTAGACGACTGGGCCACCCGTGCCCCTGTCGGTAATACGAACGATCATAAACAGAGCGACAGAAGAAAACTTCCACACATGGTCATGTTCGTGCTAACAACAGTCATATTTATTTTATTAATGATTGAACGTTCATTATATCAAAAATGCACCGTAAGTTAAAGCTTGGTCATAATTATTAGCTGTACTTGTACTGATTTCATTGAAATAAAAACTTCACACGCGAAATATTTTAATTGAAAATTTATTATTTCATTTCTGCATGCACTGTACAAAAACTTACCGCGAACACTGGGTATTGTATCTTTTCTGTCGTGGTATTGTCTCACATGTGTCAGGGTATTTTCTCACACATCTGGTTATTGTCTCACATGTGTCAGGGTATTTTCTCACATGTCGTGGTATTGTCTCACATGTCCCAGGGTATTTTTTCAAACGTCTGGGTACTGTCTCACATGTGTCAGGGTATTTTCTCACATGTGTCAGAGTATTTTCTCACATGTGTCTGGGTATTTTCTCACATGTGTTGTGTCAGGGTTCAGATCCCATGCTTTAATATTATTGTAAGTGTTTGGGGCAAGCGTCATGTGTGACATGTTTCTGGGGCAAGTGTCATGTGTGTCATGTGTCTGGGGCAAGTGTCATGTGTCTGGGGCAAGTGTCATGTGTGACGTGTGTCTGGGGCAAGTGCCATGTTTGACGATTGTCTGGGGCAAGTGTTATGTAAGACGGGTTTCTAGGGCATGTGCTATGTTTGACGTGTCTGGGGCAAGGGCCATGTTTGACATGTCTGGGGCAAGTGTTGTGCGTGATATGTGTCTGGGGCAAGGGCCATGTTTGACGTGTCTGGGGCAAGTGTTGTGCGTGATATGTGTCTGGGGTATTTTTCAAACGTCTGGGTACTGTCTCACATGTGTCAGGGTATTTTCTCACATGTGTCAGGGTATTTTCTCACATGTGTCTGGGTATTTTATCACATGTGTTGTGTCAGGGTTCAGGGCCCATGCTTCAATATTATTGTAAGTGTTTGGGGCAAGCGTCATGTGTCATGTTTCTGGGGCAAGTGTCATGTGTGTCATGTGTCTGGGGCAAGTGTCATGTGTGTCATGTGTCTGGGGCAAGTGTCATGTGTCTGGGGCAAGTGTCATGTGTGTCATGTGTCTGGGGCAAGTGTCATGTGTGACGTGTGTCTGGGGCAAGTGTCATGTGTGACGTGTGTCTGGGGCAAGTGCCATGTTTGACGATTGTCTGGGGCAAGTGTTATGTAAGAGGGGTTTTTAGGGCATGTGCTATGTTTGATGTGTCTGAGGCAAGGGCCATGTTTGACGTGTCTGGGGCAAGTGTTGTGCGTGATGTGTGTCTGGGGCAAGGGCCATGTTTGACGTGTCTGGGGCAAGTGTTGTGCTTGATATGTGTCTGGGGCAAGGGCCATGTTTGACATGTCTGGGGCAAGTGCTGTGCGTGATATATGTCTGGGGCAAGGGCCATGTTTGACGTGTCTGGGGCAAGTGTTGTGCGTGATATGTGTCTGGGGCAAGGGCCATGTTTGACGTGTCTGGGGCAAGTGTTGTGCGTGATATGTGTCTGGGGCTAGGGCCATGTTTGACGTGTCTGGGGCAAGTGTTGTGCGTGATATGTGTCTGGGGCAAGGGCCATGTTTGACGTGTCTGGGGCAAGTGTTGTGCGTGATATGTTCTGGGGCAAGGGCCATGTTTGACGTGTCTGGGGAAAGTGTTGTGCGTGATATGTGTCTGGGGCAAGGGCCATGTTTGACGTGTCTGGAGCAAGTGTTGTGCGTGATATGTGTCTGGGGCAAGGGCCATGATTGACGTGTCTGGGGCAAGTGTTGTGCGTGATATGTGTCTGGGGCAAGGGCCATGTTTGACGTGTCTCGGGCAAGTGTTGTGCGTGATATGTGTCTGGGGCAAGGGCCATGTTTGACGAGTCTGGAGCAAGTGTTGTGCAGGATATGTGTCTAGGGGGAGGGCCATGATTGACGTGTCTGGGGCAAGTGTTGTGCAGGATATGTGTCTGGGGCAAGGGCCATGTTTGACGTGTCTGGAGCAAGTGTTGTGCAGGATATGTGTCTGGGGCAAGAGCCATGTTTGACGTGTCTGGGGCAAGTGTTGTGCAGGATATGTGTCTGGGGCAAGGGCCATGTTTGACGTGTCTGGAGCAAGTGTTGTGCAGGATATGTGTCTGGGGCAAGGGCCATGTTTGACGTGTCTGGAGCAAGTGTTGTGCAGGATATGTGTCTGGGGCAAGGGCCATGATTGACGTTTGTCTGGGGCAAGTGTGAGTAAGTGTCTGGGGTAAGTGTCATGTGTGACTATGGTCATGACACTCATGTCAATTTTCTTGGGTTAACTGTTCCCATGTTCCATGGTAGAGCACAATGTGAATACCATGCAAACAGTAGCATGTAAGCTTGGACCACACAAACAATAGGGGGTATTGGCTCATCTCAAGAAAACAGACACTACATGAGCAGAGCAGCCAGAACTACAAGTACCACAGTAGGTAGTGATAGAATACAGGCGGAGCAGGGAGCAGACATATACAACCTGAATCAGAGTCAGTGATGGGCTCGAGTTGCCCCCCACGCCCTCCTCGCCCTCCGCCGCCCCGCCCTCCTGGAACAACAAGTGCACTACTGGCTCACCCACATCAACACCACATACAACAACACCCCACTGACATCACCAGCCATACTTCATGCGTTCTTAAAAAGCTTTCATTATGTAATCAAATTCATAACAATAGCTATGAAAAGTAATGAAAAGTAATGAAAGGCAATAATAGTAACTACAAAGTAATCGTAAACATAAAACATGTCAATCATTGATGTAGCACTGAAAGTGACAAGAGAATTCCCTGGAAATAAACATTGGTGTGTATACTCACATATATATACACTGCACGTCCATGGCACAACACACTGTATACAGGCTTTCACTTCTAAAATCCATATGCATATATCACTCAGGGTAAGAAATCCCAATCAAATAAATATTGTGTCTGTCAGCGTGTTCTGACAAGTAACACCAATAAAACTTCAAGAGTTACATCCCTTTGATCACTGACTGACTTGATGCATGCATATGCCTGGCATTGTGTGCATTTCACCAATTGACTACTGTTGAATCTTAGTAATTGATCTCTCCATAATCTAATTACACAGTAACAGATTTTATTAGAAACACCACTAAATATTTCAAAAACAGTGATCTTTCTGAATCTGTTATATATATGGTCTTACAATTGCTGGAGTTACCTCCCTTGCACTAGTATCCATTAAATATACCCACAGGTTCACTGTCTATCAATGCTTAGTATAAGTTACTGTTTTCGATATAATAAGCATCCAGGGCGCTCTCAAAATTAGAAATAGGGTTGCTTATTAGAATATAATTTTAATAATTTTTTTTTACAGAATTGAAAGATTGTAAATTTTGTGGTTTGGCGAACGCAGAAAATGATCGCTCTCAGCATTTTAGAAGTCTCTTACAAATAATACTACCTGCATGCTTGCACATATTAATTTACATATCTATGTATTTGTGATAATGCAACTCCACATCAACGATGAGTAAAAATAAAGGTCTACGACCATCATTCCAAACAGGAAGTACTGGTAATCAGCAGGAAAAGTTAAAAATTTACAATAGACATCTGCTTTGTGTTTGTGATTTTCAAATATTACCTTATATAACTTACCTTTATTTTTCGGTAATAATGAGGATATATTTAATGTTTATTACTACTTCTTTGTTTTAGCTACCAATTTGTAAAATTAACTTGAATATTTTTTGTCAAAACGTGTTTGTTATGTCGGCTTTTGTGCTGGTCATGACAGGTCACCGGTTCAACAATTTATATATCCAGCATTTGAATGAAAATACTACAACCCCCTACCTGAGATTAATTCCAAAGACAATGTATGCAAATATCCTTAAAGTACATCTAGTTTCATAAGTAACATAACTTCGCTTAACACCACTGCCACGCGCTAATTTCCATGTGACATGACTGGACTTTTCTCTTGTTTTTAAACAACTTTGAAATCAGAACAGACTGATGCTTTACATATTGTTTTGCACAATTATTTGCCACTTCAACTGCGACTGTGAGGTGCACGACAATATATATTTATGCATCAAAGTGATCATACCGCTACCTCTCCCTATGCCTTCGATGACAGCATGTGATGTAAACAAATGAAGACTACGCAATTGGAAATCGTTTTTCACGTTTTGAGATATTTTCTCATTGATAGTTGACTGTGACACATTTTTATCTTAATGTGTAGATTCATTAAAAAATGAAACAGAAGAAAATAAGATCATTGTTGCATTAATAAATAGGAGTTGGTATGTGGTAAAGCAAGCTTTATGGAACCGGGTGAAGTTGTAAGTATCGTAGGGACACTATTTCACCGAAATTATTATGTAAACATTATTGAATGTAATTTTTATTAAAATTAATATAATAGATTACAAATGTAAGTCCAGACATATAATGAACACTTAAATAGTGTAACAAAAGGGTTAACTTGCGTGATTCAATATGAATTTGTTGATATTCTATTCTTTTTATTTTTATATAGCGGATCATGACAGTCATATACTGACAACCTGAAATGATACTAAAGTCTGTGTATATTATACATATGAGATATATTTTTCCAGAATTTAATTGCCCATAATTAAAGATGCATATAACAAATGAGTGCATTAGTATACACATATAACTATGTTTTGTGTACATAGATCAATCGGAAGTGGCGCTTATTGGGATTGTTCACTTGCCAATATATAAGTAAATATCACCGTAGGTGCTTATAAGAACGGGGAGTTTATTACGTCGAATATGGTATCTCTGATTTTAAGCTAAAAATGTCTCCAATACCATCTCTTTTATACCAATTCTTTAACATTACTAAGCTGATTAGATCCTGGCCCCGACTATATTCCTCATGCTTTTCCAACATCCACCATTCTGTGTGTCTATATTTTTTAGACTAGCTGCTCACCTGAGCATGGTACATGTGTTAGACTAGCTGCTCACCTGAGCATGGTACATGTATTAGACTAGCTGCTCAGGTGAGCATGGTACATGTATTAGACTAGATGCTCACCTGAGCATGGTACATGTATTAGACTAGCTGCTCACCTGAGCATGGTACATGTATTAGACTAGATGCTCACCTGAGCATGGTACATGTATTAGACTAGCTGCTCACCTGAGCATGGTCTAGTATTAGACTAGCTGCTCACCTGAGCATGGTACATGTATTAGACTAGATGCTCACCTGAGCATGGTACATGTATTAGACTACATGCTCACCTGAGCATGGTACATGTATTAGACTAGATGCTCACCTGAGCATGGTACATGTATTAAACTAGCTGCTCACCTGAGCATGGTACATGTATTAGACTAGCTGCTCAGGTGAGCATGGTACATGTATTAAACTAGCTGCTCACCTGAGCATGGTACATGTATTAAACTAGCTGCTCACCTGAGCATGGTACATGTATTAGACTAGCTGCTCACCTGAGCATGGTACATGTATTAGACTAGATGCTCACCTGAGCATGGTACATGTATTAGACTAGCTGCTCACCTGAGCATGGTACATGTATTAGACTAGATGCTCACCTGAGCATGGTACATGTATTAGACTAGATGCTCACCTGAGCATGGTACATGTATTAGACTAGCTGCTCACCTGAGCATGGTACATGTATTAGACTAGCTGCTCACCTGAGCATGGTACATGTATTAAACTAGCTGCTCACCTGAGCATGGTACATGTATTAGACTAGCTGCTCACCTGAGCATGGTACATGTATTAAACTAGCTGCTCACCTGAGCATGGTACATGTATTAGACTAGCTGCTCACCTGAGCATGGTACATGTATTAAACTAGCTGCTCACCTGAGCATGGTACATGTAATAGACTAGATGCTCACCTGAGCATGGTACATGTATTAAACTAGCTGCTCACCTGAGCATGGTACATGTATTAGACTAGCTGCTCACCTGAGCATGGTACATGTATTAGACTAGCCTCTCACCTGAGCATGGTACATGTATTAAACTAGCCTCTCACCTGAGCATGGTACATGTATTAGACTAGCCTCTCACCTGAGCATGGTACATGTATTAGACTAGCTGCTCACCTGAGCATGGTACATGTATTAGACTAGCCTCTCACCTGAGCATGGTACATGTATTAAACTAGCTGCTCACCTGAGCATGGTACATGTATTAGACTAGATGCTCACCTGAGCATGGTACATGTATTAGACTAGATGCTCACCTGAGCATGGTACATGTATTAGACTAGATGCTCACCTGAGCATGGTACATGTATTAAACTAGCTGCTCACCTGAGCATGGTACATGTATTAGACTAGATGCTCACCTGAGCATGGTACATGTATTAGACTAGCTGCTCACCTGAGCATGGTACATGTATTAGACTAGATGCTCACCTGAGCATGGTACATGTATTAGACTAGATGCTCACCTGAGCATGGTACATGTATTAGACTAGATGCTCACCTGAGCATGGTACATGTATTAGACTAGCTGCTCACCTGAGCATGGTACATGTATTAGACTAGCTGCTCACCTGAGCATGGTACATGTATTAGACTAGATGCTCACCTGAGCATGGTACATGTATTAAACTAGCTGCTCACCTGAGCATGGTACATGTAATAGACTAGATGCTCACCTGAGCATGGTACATGTATTAAACTAGATGCTCACCTGAGCTGTAGCTATCCGTGGATGACTGGGACACAGACCGGCTGTGGATGCGTGGTCTGTTTGGCGTTAAGTTGTATTTAATTTCCTGAAAAAGAAATCAAATACTTTAAGAAAACAGATCATAAAAAAATCATTTTAATCTATGCACAAAACAAACAATTTACAGCTAAATTTGTTGTACATCAATCCTTACAGGCTATGAGTGACTGAGTTTGGTTTAACACCGCTTTTATTAGTATTCCAGTTATATCATGGTGTGTCAGCTTAATGTGGGAGTAAAGCCCGAAGTGATGCAGGTCTGAGATGTTTACCACCTCGGTGAAACCCACTTGCACGGGTATGGTGCTGACAAAAGTAGAAACATAATCGGGGTGAACCGGGCTTCGCACCCACAATCATAGGTTTATGGCGTGCCCAAGGGACTACAGACTAAGATTATTGTATGTTTCAATCAAAACTTAGCGATAGTGAACCACACAATTATTGAGTTAATAGCCAAGGCTTACTGAAAGAAATGTGAAACAACATACATATTTGAAAATTTGGGAAGGATAGTGACTGCAAGCCACAGTGTGTGACCGTGACCTTTTTGATACCTCAGGGGTACTTAATCTTAGTACACACTTTAGTTGGGAGTGGTTTCCCTTTATATTATTCATTTAACAAGGAACAGACATTATACTCAAATGTATGTTATATTCCTTTATATCTAGCAAAGGTAATTAATTATATTTTGTTCTCTTTTGTTCAAAAACAACAAACTAGATTGCCTAAATTATAGAAGATACCAAGTAAATATAAATTGACCAATTTCTTTCTGAAAAAAGGTTTAACTGCTGAGATTAACATCATAGATTTATTCCACTGAATATGCTGCAATGCTGTTGACAGCAATAAATAAGACACAAGAGAGATCATATGTTTATGCAGAGGGTCGGTTGTATCCACTGGCTCACCATACAACTGCAACCACTTCTTCACAGCCTTTCTGTATTTTGTGAAGACTGTCATAACATATGATTTCATAAGATAAAAGTACAGGATATCCATGTTATTTTAACAGACAAAAGAAAAAAAACATGTTATGATAAATTATACTAAATTTAGAACCATATATTTCCCGAAATCACGGCTGTATTAATTCAAATGGTGGAAGCAGTTGTTTTGGTAACAGTGAGGGAAAGTTGAAAGCAATGTAAGTTTTTCAATTATTTTGGACCATTTTATAAATGACACAAGGTGTGATTGTGTAGGTATCCTCATAGATTCCACTGTTTGCATACACAGCCAAGAATGTGCTTTTAGACACTGACATGAGTCAAGCTCAAGATTACCTTATCTCTACCACTGGACCATCTCAGCTGAGATTGTGATCCTAAATCCAAGCCATCTTACAATCATGTGCAAGTGGAACATTGGTGATTAAGTTTATTGTAAGTGCCTAAGATTGTTTGGAACAAAGGCTGTTCTGTGTGAGTAGGTCAAGGTGTCTTTATGATTTAAATATAATAATAGAAGACTTACACTAATCAACACTCATCATGCGCATATTTTTTCTCCATGACAGAAAACATGACACAACTAAAATTACAGTGGAACAGGACTTGCAGGAGACAACAGCCACACTGACCATAGCTAACAACTAAGGAGATAATTCAACAGCATCAAAATGTGAGTCCTAAATACATCACAATTCACCAACATTCTATACAAAACATTGACACCTCAGGAGTTACAACCATTCCTGTAACTCCATGAGCCACTGCCAAGGGCAGTTGAGATGTCAATGGTGCACATTTTGGGGCCTTTCACTTTGTACAAGGTGAAAGGGAGAGAACTCTTACAATAATATCATTCTCTCCAGCCAAAGTATTTCCCCCACAAACAGTACCCTCAAGTGTATATAATCTTTCTCTGGGAGGAATTCCACTGACAAAGCCTAAGTACAGAAAAAAATATACAGGTTAAAAAGTTCAACTAGTAGTTCATGCAGGCTAATAGACTGCACTGAGAAAACATGTGAAATTGTTAAATCCACTAACATTTGATGAGACCTTCAGTGGTGTAACAGGTTTTGAGGTAAGAACATAAGAAGATGTTGCCATGCAGTACAGGAAGTTTAATGTCACCAACAGTATTGCAAGAAAAATGATGGAACTGCCATGCAAATAAAAAAGTTGGCTGTACATAGTGGTGTAGAAGTCATGTTAAAATGACCAATAAATGCATCTCTGAGAAGCCATTGTCACACACATGGCAGCCCTGATGTACATGAAGCACCATAGATTAATGACTGAACATGCCCCCTTGGTGTGTCATGTAGGAAGCCATTGTCACACACATGGCAGCCCTGATGTACATGAAGCACCACAGATTAATGACTGAACATGCCCCCTTGGTGTGTCATGTAGGAGTCCAGTGTCACACACAAAGCAGCCCTGATGTACATGAAGCACCATAGATTAATGACTGAACATGCACTCTGGTGTGTCATGTAGGAAGCCAGTGTCACACACAAAGCAGCCCTGATGTACATGAAGCACCATAGATTAATGACTGAACATGCTCCCTTGGTGTGTCATGTAGGAGTCCAGTGTCACACACAAAGCAGCCCTGATGTACATGAAGCACCACAGATTAATGACTGAACATGCCCCCTTGGTGTGTCATGTAGGAAGCCAGTGTCACACACAAAGTAGCCCTGATGTACATGAAGCACCATAGATTAATGACTGAACATGCCCCCTTGGTGTGTCATGCAGGAAGCCAGTGTCACACACAAAGCAGCCCTGATGTACATGAAGCACCACAGATTAATGACTGAACATGCCCCCTTGGTGTGTCATGTAGGAAGCCAGTGTCACACACAAAGCAGCCCTGATGTACATGAAGCACCACAGATTAATGACTGAACATGCCCCCTTGGTGTGTCATGTAGGAAGCCATTGTCACACACATGGCAGCCCTGATGTACATGAAGCACCATAGATTAATGACTGAACATGCCCCCTTGGTGTGTCATGTAGGAGTCCAGTGTCACACACAAAGCAGCCCTGATGTACATGAAGCACCATAGATTAATGACTGAACATGCCCCCTTGGTGTGTCATGTAGGAAGCCAGGGTCACACACAAAGCAGCCCTGATGTACATGAAGCACCATAGATTAATGACTGAACATGCCCCCTTGGTGTGTCATGTAGGAGTCCAGTGTCACACACAAAGCAGCCCTGATGTACATGAAGCACCATAGATTAATGACTGAACATGCCCCCTTGGTGTGTCATGTAGGAAGCCAGTGTCACACACAAAGCAGCCCTGATGTACATGAAGCACCATAGATTAATGACTGAACATGCCCCCTTGGTGTGTCATGTAGGAAGCCAGTGTCACACACAAAGCAGCCCTGATGTACATGAAGCACCATAGATTAATGACTGAACATGCCCCCTTGGTGTGTCATGTAGGAAGCCAGTGTCACACACAAAGCAGCCCTGATGTACATGAAGCACCACAGATTAATGACTGAACATGCCCCCTTGGTGTGTCATGTAGGAAGCCAGTGTCACACACAAAGCAGCCCTGATGTACATGAAGCACCACAGATTAATGACTGAACATGCCCCCTTGGTGTGTCATGTAGGAGTCCAGTGTCACACACAAAGCAGCCCTGATGTACATGAAGCACCACAGATTAATGACTGAACATGCCCCCTTGGTGTGTCATGTAGGAAGCCAGTGTCACACACAAAGCAGCCCTGATGTACATGAAGCACCACAGATTAATGACTGAACATGCCCCCTTGGTGTGTCATGTAGGAGTCCAGTGTCACACACAAAGCAGCCCTGATGTACATGAAGCACTACAAATTAATGACTGAACATGCCCCCTTGGTGTGTCATGTAGGAAGCCAGTGTCACACACAAAGCAGCCCTGATGTACATGAAGCACCATAGATTAATGACTGAACATGCCCCCTTGGTGTGTCATGTAGGAAGCCAGTGTCACACACAAAGCAGCCCTGATGTACATGAAGCACCACAGATTAATGACTGAACATGCCCCCTTGGTGTGTCATGTAGGAAGCCAGTGTCACACACAAAGCAGCCCTGATGTACATGAAGCACCACAGATTAATGACTGAACATGCCCCCTTGGTGTGTCATGTAGGAAGCCAGTGTCACACACAAAGCAGCCCTGATGTACATGAAGCACCACAGATTAATGACTGAACATGCCCCCTTGGTGTGTCATGTAGGAAGCCAGTGTCACACACAAAGCAGCCCTGATGTACATGAAGCACCACAGATTAATGACTGAACATGCCCCCTTGGTGTGTCATGTAGGAGTCCAGTGTCACACACAAAGCAGCCCTGATGTACATGAAGCACCACAGATTAATGACTGAACATGCCCCCTTGGTGTGTCATGTAGGAAGCCAGTGTCACACACAAAGCAGCCCTGATGTACATGAAGCACCACAGATTAATGACTGAACATGCCCCCTTGGTGTGTCATGTAGGAGTCCAGTGTCACACACAAAGCAGCCCTGATGTACATGAAGCACTACAAATTAATGACTGAACATGCCCCCTTGGTGTGTCATGTAGGAAGCCAGTGTCACACACAAAGCAGCCCTGATGTACATGAAGCACCATAGATTAATGACTGAACATGCCCCCTTGGTGTGTCATGTAGGAAGCCAGTGTCACACACAAAGCAGCCCTGATGTACATGAAGCACCACAGATTAATGACTGAACATGCCCCCTTGGTGTGTCATGTAGGAAGCCAGTGTCACACACAAAGCAGCCCTGATGTACATGAAGCACCACAGATTAATGACTGAACATGCCCCCTTGGTGTGTCATGTAGGAAGCCAGTGTCACACACAAAGCAGCCCTGATGTACATGAAGCACCATAGATTAATGACTGAACATGCCCCCTTGGTGTGTCATGTAGGAAGCCAGGGTCACACACTAAGCAGCCCTGATGTACATGAAGCACCACAGATTAATGACTGAACATGCCCCCTTGGTGTGTCATGTAGGAGTCACACACAAAGCAGCCCTGATGTACATGAAGCACCATAGATTAATGACTGAACATGCCCCCTTCATGTAGGAAGACTCGGATGACACTGTCCTACACTGATGTAGTGACAGAACTTCTCAACTGGTGTACAATGCCATGTCACCACCTTACCTTCCCATTCAGCTTAGCCTCTCCATTGGCATGGCCATTAGCACCATTCTCAGTTGTTCCATTGGTATCTGGGATGGTTTTCATTTTTAGATACTCAGTTGTGGAGTTATTTCTAAACTGTTCCAATAACTTCAGTAGAAGACAGAATCACAACCCTTCCGAAAACACAGCTCCCAACACAACTGCCAGGCTTTTCAATAATCTCTGTCTTACCTTTCAGTGAACTTACGATGTGAATAGAGACTGTGTAGTGACCAAATGTATCACTTTTCCTCAAATGCCCATGTTGTATTGATGCTGATGTGACTGTCAGTAGTGCTGAAACCACTGACCTGCCTTCAACTCCTCTGGGGAGGCAGTGACAACTGGCAGTGACACGGATGATGCTTGACTGAGTCTGCAGGCCCCATTAGTGGCAGCCATGCAGAACCACCACTGGAGCTCCTGTACAGAGAGTATAGGACAGCCAGGCTGAGACATGGAAGAGCTGGGTGGAGCACATCCTGGCAGAGCCCCAGCCCTTTCCCCTGACTGGGCTGACAGACAGTAAGTAACAGCTGAGAAGAGCTTCACTCCCCCTTACAGGACAGGCAGACAATTGGTAACCCTTTTCTGCCTGCCATTTCTTTGTGAAATGATGAAGTAAACATATTAGCATTATCAAAATTTCATGATGCCTGTAAGCACAATGTCCCCCCAAACAAGTCTGTAAAGTATTGAAGACCACTGAAGAGATAATTCCCCCTAATGAGCTATCCTACATGCAATGCAAAGTAATTGACATTTAGCATGTATTATGATGTTCCTCGTACAGCAGTGTGCATCGCTCTGATTATATGTTGCTCATTGCATGGTGAAACACTATCCGAGGAAATGACAGACAACATGGAAATATGAACATATCACCTGATAACGGGCTGGACCACTCTTATGCGCCACATACGGAAACAATATCCAGTGTTTCAGCTGGTACTGTGCATGAATGATGTGAAGCCATTCTGTACAAACTAGTCATGGCATCCACTTGCAGAGTTTTCACTGGCATTATTGTGTCATTTATGTGTGGTTGACACTTTGTCAGCACAAGTGGTTGGTTGCCATGACTACAGTGCATTTTCTTAGCGTCATAAAGAACCTGTACCTATTTGCAAATTACCAGACTAGCAGATTGTGTTTGTGTTACACTTAGATGGTTTGTTCAGCCATTGGTGAGGTGAGGTTAAATGGGGTTTAATGCCGCGTTCAACATTATTACACTTATATAGTGACGTGCATGCAGATGTGTGTGTGTGTGGCTGCTTGTACTAGTTCAGACTAATGCCGATTTATGGTGCTAGTTCACGGAGATACCATGCCGCAGTTTAACATGAATACCACACTAAGACAAATTAAACCATGGCTCCTTTGTCATTGACTGTGGTCTAACTAACTGAAGTGTTAGTTAAACACCACTTGGCAATGATGGAAATTCTTTTTCCCCATTACATTTGTCTTGATGATAGAACAATTTCATGAAAAACATTTGTCGCCAGCGGGATTCGAACCCGCAAAGTTCGCACAGAAGGCTAACAAATGCAGTCTTCTGCCACGGCGACATGTGAGAAAGGGTATGAAATTAACAACTAAATATTTACTTATTTACTCACATCAGTACCAAGTGCTTATCCCTTTATGAACTGTGAAATGTGTTTTATGCAACTTTTATCCAGTATGTTTCTCTATGCATTCTGGTATGTGTACAGTACTTGTGATTTTCTAGCTTTTCGTTCAAAGAAACAAAAAGAAATTACTAGTATCTTGATCAGGGCTATATTTGATCATAATAGGCCCATCAACATGGCCAAGTAATATTTAGTTGATTGATAAATGTGCTCGAGTTGGTCCAAAATGAATGGTATACTTGCCCCAGGACATGCATTTCATAACCCAAATCAGCAAAGTGCGAAAGGCTTGGGGAACACAATTCACATGCTTCACGCAGGGCCGACTCACAGTGTTCTCACAGTTGAGCATACAGTTCCTAAATATCTTTCAAAATACCATTAACAAAACAATGTTTTTTAAGCATTTTAGGTGCCATAAATGTTGGACATGGTTTAAGTATGTTAGACCACGAGGACCCCAGTGTCTAATCGTTGAAATGGTTGATTAAACCATTTCAATGATTAGACACTGGGTCCTGGTGGTCTAACCTATACGTATACTGACTCTGAGCCGGCCAGTTTTTGTTGGTCACCAGAACTAAATTTCAACCATCAATTCAATACCTTAAGGGAATAATATTGATAACATATTCACTTAAGTTGGCATTTCCTTGGAAACTAATTTAATTCTGATGTTAGATAAAGTTTAAAATGTTGCATTCATAGCTTGAACATAGGAGAAAATCACTGCAGCATGCATATGGACTTATGAGCTGGTACAAAGTCATGTCAAAACACATTTCTCCTTGCCATTTCAGTCAGACTAATAAAAATGTCAAGACATTAAACTGCCCATAATAAACACAATGTAGTGGTCTCTTAAAGGAATAACAACACTCCTCAAGAAGCAGAAGTCATGGTACACTCTTAATTGTCAGGAGTATTGAGGCTGAAGGTGGCCAAGGGGAAAGGGGGAAGAGGGGAGGGGGAAGGGGGGAGGGGGAGGGGGAGGGGGAGGAGGGTCAGGATCAGATCCATGGTAGGTAAAATGGTAGGGTAAGTGGATGTGGGGTCAGCATGAGATCTGTGGGGTCAGGATCAGACCTGAGGTGGGGGGAGGTGGGGTCAGGATCAGAGCTGAGGTGGGGGAGGTGGGGTCGGGATTAGAGCTGAGGTGGGGAAGGTGGGTCGGGATCAGAGCTGAGGCGGGGAGTTTGGTCGGTATCAGAACTGAGGTGAGCTGAGGTGGGGGAAGTGGGTCAGGATCAGAGCTGAGGTGGGTCAGGATCAGAGCTGAGGTGGGGGAGGTGGGGTCAGGATCAGAGCTGAGGTGGGGTAAGGATGAGAGCTGAGGTTGGGTCAGGATCAGAGCTGAGGTGGGGTCAGGATCAGAACTTGGGTGGGGGAGGTGGGGTCAGGACGAGAGCTGAGGTGGGGGAGGTGGGGTCAGGATCAGAGCTGAGGTGGGGTCAGGATCAGAGCTGTGGTGGGTGGAGGAGGTGTCAGGATGAGAGCTGAGGTGGGGTCAGGATGCATCATTCATCAAATCTGCAACAAGAAGATTATTCAAGAAGCTTGTATAGCATATGTATGCAAGAGACCATAACTTTGCAAGAACCTGGATTCCCTGGGTATGTTTTATAAGATCTAGTGCATCATTCTGGTAGATGAAGAGATGTTGATGCAAACCACATCATGACAAGGCTGCTATTAGAGCTGATCATTAAAACTATCAAATCAATCATTTTCTTGGACAAATTGATGATCATGATCATGATTTTATTCATTTCCATCTTTGTTTACTGCTTGAAGTGCAACAATGAGAACCCTGCCCAGTGTAGTGGAACAGATCAAGGTCCTTGTCTCCTATTTGTCACAAACACGATGTGGTCAGTAGGCTGTAGAAGTACAAGTTGTTCACACAGGATGCTCGGCCACAAAACAATGTATACACTGTAGCAGACAGGGCACATTGAGACACATGCTGCAGACAGGGCACATAGAGACACATGCTGCCAACAGGGCACATAGAGACACATGCTGCAGACAGGGCACATAGAGACACATGCTGCAGACAGGGCACACAGAGACACATGCTGCAGACAGGGCACACAGAGACACATACTTCAGACAGGGCACATAGAGACACATACTTCAGACAGGGCACACAGAGACGAATGCTGCAGACAGGGCACATAGAGACACATGCTGCAGACAGGGCACATAGAGACACATGCTGCAGACAGGGCACACAGAGACACATACTTCAGACAGGGTACATAGAGACACATGCTGCAGACAGGGCACATAGAGACACATGCTGCAGACAGGGCACACAGAGACACATACTTCAGACAGGGTACATAGAGACACATGCTGCAGACAGGGTACATAGAGACACATGCTGCAGACAGGGCACACAGAGACACATGCTTCAGACAGGGAACATAGAGACACATGCTTCAGACAGGGCACATAGAGACACATGCTGCAGACAGGGCACACAGAGACACATACTTCAGACAGGGAACATAGAGACACATGCTTCAGACAGGGCACACAGAGACACATGCTGCAGACAGGGCACATAGAGACACATGCTTCAGACAGGGCACACAGAGACACATGCTTCAGACAGGGCACACAGAGACACATGCTGCAGACAGGGCACATAGAGACACATGCTGCAGACAGGGCACACAGAGACACATGCTGCAGACAGGGCACATTGAGACAGATGCTGCAGACAGGGCACACTGCAACACATGCTGGCAAGGCAGGTTACAAAAGACATTCTGATCAAGCCTACCCCAACCACCTCATCCAACATACCCATTTACACTTGCTACATCAACATGGTGTCTTGGTTGCCACATACACAAAAAATCTGAAATCAATACAAGCAACAACATCCAGTGTCTTGAAACCTCTTACTGCAGTAGTCTAACACAAACACCTCAGGGATAGTGCTCAACTGTCATTGAACACAATCATTGATAAATGATATCAAAGATTCAGGTTTCTAAGAAAACCGTATTGATGCACTTGTCTAGGTGGTCCATGTATATATAAACAAGATGATTTGACAAACCCATTTTCTTGTCTTTATCAATTAAAGTCATTAAGTCCCGCTAAGGTGGTCGGAAACAAACCAGCCTGCCAGACATTTACCATGTTTACTCAAATGTTATGTTACCTTTCTGTATTTCTTGAGATTACATATCTTAACAGTATGGAAAGAATGCATGTATTATTGTCTACTGTTCTCATTCCATTCATGTCCAACAATGGACAGATCAGTAGTTTCAGATGCTCCCTTATTTATAAGTACTTGATGTAAGTAAAGAGCAGCGGTAGAAACTAACATTTTTAGTCCACTAGTCCTTACAATGATAACATATAGCAAAACCAATTTTTTTTGGCAAATTTCTACTAGTCCTTATGATACCTTAACTATTGGGCAGTTTGGTAAGGACTACAGGACTAGTGCCAATTTCTACCACTGAAAGAGGCTTCACTGTACATCAACAGATATATACAGAAAGACTCTCTCCGTGCACACATGGCATGGGCCAGAGGAAGTTTTAGTGCTGTTCCGGATTGTTGAATTTCACTAATAATTGGGTCAGGCTTCAGACATCATGAATATGCATATACAGTCGTGCCTCGTTTATACGGACACTTGCGTCATTTCACAATTCGTCCGTATAAACAAATTTCCGTGTAACTGAAACCAGCTTCTTACTGGAAGAGTTACTTTAATTTCCTTTCAATTATGCAACTCATGACATATGACAGAGCAAACGAAGAACCGTCTGCATTCGCACAAAGAGCCACACTAACACGGTCCTTGGATCGTTTCGTACCACTAACAGGCTTGGACGCAAGTGTCTGATTTGGTCCCAACTTAAAAAACAACCCAGTTTCATCAATGTTAAAAATGTCTTGCTCCTCGTATTCTTGCAGTTCTTTTCGAAGATCTTCCCTTCCTCTCACAACAGCGTCCTTGTCTGCACTAGCAGCCTCCCCTTGAAATTTCCTACATGATACACTATGTACAATAAACATGTACAATAAAATATACGTACAATATACAAGTACAATAAACAAGCTCGTCTCAAATGTAACTCAGTGTCACTTGGTTAATTGACTTCTCACGAATCAAAGGATTACCACCAGCAGAAGTGTATTGTCCGGGTAAGTGAGACAATTTTGTGTGCATTTCAGTGTTTTGTGTATGAAAATGACCATCCGGTTCAGGAAACTGAATTTCCGTATATATGGGTAAATTTATATAGTAATTATTTTGTTTTGAATGAAAATCATCTGGGAACCGAGTTTCCGGATATCTGAAGTCCGTATAAGCGGGGCATGACTGTATAATGTTTTATTATAATGTGAAGTGGCATCTACTTGAGAATATTTTGCCACTTGATTTTTTTGTAAAAAGCATGACTAGTCTTTATAACTATACTGCTCCATTCATACAGGAATATTTCCTTCTTTCCATGATACACAAAAATACACAGAAATATTGCTATAAGAAAACAACTTACAAAACATTCTTTTCCCGGCTATCTCATGACTAGCTTTGTATGGAGTTCTATAACATCTCTGTACCTCAAAGGCATATGCATGACACATTTAATGCTGAGGAATATGTTTGGCAACCACAATGTAAGGAAATAAGATCTTTCTATTGATCGTAAAAACTTGTGAACAATATAATAACTTGGTGCATTTCCAATAAGGAAAGAATATTTGTAGAAATTTCATCCATCTGTTTCATTTGAAGGAAGCAGGTGCCAATTGCAGATAAAGTTGGACTTGGGAGATGTAATTCTTAGTTAAACGATGAGGTACTTCTAGGCCAGAGCATCGTTGTCCAAAAAGCTTTCCAGTATACTTGACATTGTTGCTTTCTTATGTCCTTCGGTATAATACTGTTTAGTCACCAAGAGCTTTCCCAGCTTATCCGGGCTTCTCCTATGAGGCTACTAAAGTCTTCCCTGTTCTTTACTTGCTGGTCCTCCAATATCTGGGCCGAACCTTTTCCATGTCCTTAAGTGTAATTCTAACATTGTAGTAAGGACTGCTGACAGTTGTTTATTAATCTGGAAGTCCCTTTATCCTGAACATCCTGGGCTGAGATTGTCAGTGGTGTGGTTGCCTGCAGCAGGACTGCCTCATATGCCTGGACACAGTGGGGGAAGCAGGGAGAAGATCTGAGCCCTCCCCCCAGTCAGCTTAACTCCAAAATCCTCTTATATGACAATCAATACATACGCTATGACATGGACACAAACCCATCAAACAATTCATATTTAAATCTCACTTACACAAGGAGACAGTTGCCCTGTAAACATATTCATCACACAGCGCCATTACTTCATGCCCGACAATATGACATTCACATGACTCGTTCACAGAAATCACAGCTTGTGTACACCAGACAGGCTGAAGAAATACACATCAATATTACTTACTAATCCTGGTAAATGTACACCAGCCTGACAAATGTCTTTTAGTCAGATAAACAACCAGACAAACAGACACCTGGGAATACCAGTAACCTGAAGAGAGGCTGAACAATGCTGGACCTTTCATGTAAAAGTCCATGTAAGTCAAGGAGAACCTGTGTCTTAAACTGACAGTGTTTAGACAGGACTTGAGGGTTTTAAACTTTCAACTACTCGTGTTAATACATTTGATGTAAAACACTCAGGTAGGATTCTCTAGATCTTGAAACTTAAATGCAAATTATTTCAATATAATTCAGCACAATCCTGTTTTCTGAACAACCTCAGAAATGTCCACAATGTCAGAGAAACGAAAAAACACAGATATCATACAAGTGTCAGACTTGGGTAAGCCTTGGCAGGATAAAAAGGTGTTCTTCCCTGTAAAGTCAGAACACAACTGTTGGGTTCCTTTGTAACTGATAGGGAAAAGGGTGTGAATCTCCTGAGCTTTATCGCATGACAAACAATTTGATCACCTTCGCCTCAAATGAAAAGGTTGAGATGGTCATGCACATGATTGTAAGTCAAGCCCCTACCTTTCAGCACACAAGTCATCAGGGCAGTGTCATCAACTCATAATGCATGTGGGAAGCAGGATTCCTGGACAAGTCCTATCAGTTGAGATCATAAAAACAAATGAAGCTCAGTATCATATACAAGCATGCTCATTAGCATGCTGGAAACAACAGATGAATCATGAAACTTAGCTCCATTGATAATCATGCTCTAATTGGCTAGCTGAATGTTGGCATACATTAGAAATACACATTGGCATTATGCATTTTTTTGGGTGATCACTGAACTAGACCAATATTCTTGTGAAGGAAATCTAAATGAGCATGTATCTATGCTGGGAAATGTTGAGAGTTAGAATCTATCTTCTGAAGCAGATCCAAATTTAAGTACTTTTGGAGCCTGTGAGAACCTCGGAGTGGTTGGACAAATTTCTCTCATTGATATTAAAAGTGTGCCATATGTTGAAAATATTACTGACTTGACTCCAAACCAAAGTATAACACAGATGGACACAAATAGCAACATATACGCAAAACCAGGGGTCCGGAAAATTTAAAATCCCAATCGGACATTTGCATTTAGGCCACGCCCCCTTCAAATAGCGTATTTTAGTACGACTTTTCACACACATTACAAGTTTAAGTATTCATAATATGATGAATTATGAATTGTTTCAATTTAAATTGTTTAATTCACCGGACAATTAATAACAAATAATATCATTTTAGATTTACATGGAAAACATACGTTTGTTTCTGTTATAATAACGGTCTGTTAATGTAGTGAACGGTCTAATTAATATTCATGAGTCATATTCATGAGTCTGCTCAAGTGTACGCGTTGTAACATTTGGATCAAGACTATTATCCCATATTTGGTTATCACGTGACCTGACGGGAAAAGTTTTTTTTAAACTAAAGATTTTCTTAAAAACAAGACAGATAATTTAATCACAAATACTAAAATATCGTTGATAGCAATAGTTATTTGAATACTTTTTTCATCTGTACTTAATTATTGACCATAAAAAAATTGGATATCGATCGTCCGAGAAAGCAAAATGGCGGTCAATCAAGATTCAATATACGACTAGCTACTGAAAACAATAAAATCTGCAAATCCTCATTGTATGTCAACCAAGTGAAAGTCGTTAGCCACGACTTACAAAATGATCGTCCAGACTTTGAGGGTTTGGCAGATCCGCTCGACTGATCTGCATCGGTCGACTGGCTGTCGTCACGCTTTCGCTTCTTGTCTGAGGTTACGTATCGTAGCATTGTGAGGATGATGAGGTACATCGATGATGCAAGGTATTAATGTACAGTTGTAAACACCTTTCACTCAAATTAACAAGATGTTCTCAGTAATTAATCCTCGATTAATCAGTGTCAACTCAGTTTATTGCCTATTACAGTGATTGACCGATTGGACTATCATGTAGGTACGATGTATTTTCAGCAATCAAAACAAACAAAGCTTGTCAGTGTAGTTAATCTTCATTGTGTTGCAACTGCAGACAGAAACTGCTCAGTCCTAACTGTTGATCATGTCCGGTCAAAATTTAACAATGTCCGGACAATACTTTTTAAAATGTCCGGTAAGCAATATTTTAAAACGGACATTTGAGATTCCCAATCGGACATGTCCGGCGCATATGACGGTTTCCGGACCCCTGCGCAAAACCATATTGGGCCCATAAATGTCAAGACAAGTAGACTTCAACTTCTCACAGGTAGATTTTAAGTAACATGTATTATTTGCTCAATACTGACCCCCAGCTGACCTTGTGAACTTCAGCAGCCTTTTGTGTATGACCATCCATAGTCTGGTCCAAACCAATCTTATCGGTGTTCACAATATGCAGATGATGCCAAAAGCCAGAGCCCCAGTGTAGCATTATAAACTCTATTAAATGTCTATCCTTGAGTTGCTTCAAGAGATAGGACTCATCAGCAGTGCCACAACAATACAGAATACAGTTCTCAATCCCATTATCAGGTATTGGACACTTGGTTTAAGCTGTTTGTTGTAAATCCTACCTAAACCTTATGCATGACTTAGGCAGTGATCCTCAGAGGGACATCAGCTCCAAATAACATTGGAAACCATGTATTTGAATGAATAATATTAAGCTCTTCTCTAAGGACACATGGCTGTGCAGAATGTTCATGCTGCCATCTTCTGGTTATTGTCTTATTACGATCTGACAGCACCAAATTAATAATAATAGGTTTCCTGTCTGTGTCAAACATTCTGGTCTACTAGCCCGAAGCTGTCACCTGACATCATTTCTTCAGAATGAAAGTCTTAGTTGTGTATGATATCACACTTTCCTGTCCCATTGAACTGATATGACTGAATTTCACGATACATCAGCATTAACAAAAGGTTAAACAGTGTGAATTTTAAATATATTCAAGGCCAATCAAAATAGCTTTCACATTGGATCTTTATCCATCTGTCTTCAGAAGCAGGGAGAAGATTTGTGACACCATTCACTCAGATTTCCAGGAGACTGCATAGGCTATAAACTGTTACATACCCTGAATTGACTTAACCCCAAAGTCAGATACGGAGACTCAAATCCTGATAAAAGTAAGTAAATACCCATTAACAATACAGGAAAGAGCGTGCCTACAGTGTGCTTGGTATATATGTGCCCCAAGCAACCTGCATAATGCACATCATTAACTTTGTTCTACAAATTAATCCTTGAAATATCAAGTGCAGTACAAAGCCAGCAGCTTATAAGCTCTTGTTGGGGTTATCTGAGCTCCCAGCGCTGTCCTGTTGCCAGGGTACACACATGTGACAGTCCAGCTCTATGCAGCGAAGCAGGGTCCAAGTCCATCATCTGGTGCACCTATTGCCTATATCTGTATGAATTTCCAATACTCTGCTTCATTGTTAAAGTTCTCTCACCTCTTGTCTTGTGACAAGCACAATGGTTGAAATGTGTGCCCATGCTAAAGATCAAGGTTAGATTTCCCATTTGAAATATATCTATGAGTGTTTCAGTTTGGGACAATTTCAAGCCAGACAGATGCACTGTCAAGTCAAATAAATTGCTAATCAAGTTTTTATGTCACCAGTCCAGATTAAAAACAAATAACTACAGATGAGAATAATTTATACTTATTTTATAAGTTATTATCCTTTATATTATTAACTAAATCTTCAAGATTTCAAGACCGTCAGAATGAGGGAGTGGTTTAACAATATTCCAGCCATGTCACAGCACACCAGCCCATCATGCATGGAGAAATGAAACCCTGGGCTTTGGCAAGCCCATGACTTTATCAACTTGGCCATCTCCAGGATGTCATGAACTTGTACTGAGGGCCCATGGAGATGTTGTTCTCTCTGGAGTTGACAGTACACCAAGCAGGTTGATGGGGTCACCCTACCACATTTCCCCCATAAAGCTGACAGCAGCTGAACACCAATGGTGTCAGTGTCAGTGCCACAAGTCACATGTTTGACAATACTTCAGATGCACTAGAAATGGGCAGATATTTCCTTTGTCTTGAAAGTCATCTTGTCCTGTCAATAACACTGGGTGGTGGTCAACATGGTAAATGAAGTAATATATGTGGTACCATAGTCAAGAATGTAGACAACAGGATTTATGTACTAGTTGATTGTTCAATTTCGGTCACAAGTTTAGTTATATTATGAGTCCATAGATAAAACAATAATATTATGACCAGGATGAAAGTCGTAAAAAACTACTGTAAATCTTGAAATTTACATGAGCGTGAATTTAATACGAAAAATGCAACGGGTCTTTGTTCGCATTAATGAAACTTTGCATTTATGTCTCCAAAATGACATCAACAATAAGCCAGCCTAACTGCACACTTTGGATCGTTACTTAATTACATTGGGAATTTAACTTGCGCTTTCCGTGTTTCCAACATATGCGTATTTCGCCCACGGACATTTAGTGTTTTGTTGAAAAGGGTATGTGTGAATAGGTGAGGCAACCTAGGTGGGGCTTTTAGGGTTGTTTACTTAATTTGGAGAAAAAATTTGGAATTTTGAAATATGCCATGCAAAAGAGGGGGGGGGGGGCTTTCCAACTGCAAGCGTAGGTCGCACACCGGACAGTGGACAGTACTAACTTACTTACTTTGGAGATTTTAACGACTGATGCGTATTTCGCACACGGGCCCGGCCAGGCCATTTAATGTGTTTCCGAAAGGGGCGAAAGTGGTGTGTGCAGCCCAAGAGGGGGCTTTAGGGGTTGCTTATATAGAATTTGGGAATTTTGAGATTTGGAATAGATGCCGATGGGGTTGGGGAGGAGAACTAAGGGAGCTGGGTATGGTGGATGTTTGTTTGTTTATGTGATTTTGATTTGGTAGATTATTTTGTTTTTAGATGCATTTTATTAGTTCCGCTTTGATTAAGAATAGGCCTAAGGCCTTGAAGTTTTCTAATTTATTTTGTGGGTTTAGTATTGCTTCTAGAGTGAGAGCCTTGTTTAGATTGAGGGTGGTTTGTAATGCGGTTTGATGGGTAAGGTAGTGTGTGCAGTGGATGAGTGCGTGTTCTGGGGTTTCTAGTTGTTTGCAGTGTGGGCAGTTACCTGTAGTGTTTTTTTATTTTTTTTAGGTGGTTATTTAGGTTGGTGTGTCCTGTTTGGAGTTTAGTGATTACTCTGTTGATTTTTTTTGATGGATGGAGAAATTTGGTTTGGTTAGTGGTTTGCTGAGTACTTTTTTGATTTGGCTATTTGAGTTTACATATAGGTTATGCCATTTTTGGGGGGTTTTTTGCTTGTTTACACTTTTAATTTCTGATTTTGAGATGGGCAAGTTTAAGCTTATTTCTGGGATTTTGAGGGATAGTTTAGCTGCTTTATCGGCGTTTTCATTACCGTATATTCCTACGTGGACAGTGACTGACTGATATAGAAGATTTAACGTGCGCTTTCCGACTGCAGCGTATTTCGCACACGGGCCTGGCCAGACCATTTAGTGTATTCCGAGAAGGGTGAAAGTGGTGTGTGCAACACAAGAGGGGGCTTTTAGGGGTTGCTTATATTGAATTTTTGGAATTTTTAAATTTGGAATAAATGCCGAGGTGGGTGGAGGAGGGAACTAAGGGAGCCGGGTGAGGTGGGTGATTGTATGTTTATTGGATTTTGGATTGGTGAGTGAGTGAGTGAGTATGGTTTTACGCCGCTTTTAGCAATATTCCAGCAATATCACAGCGGGGGACACCAGAAATGGGCTTCACACATTGTACCCATGTCGGGAATCGAACCCGGGTCTTCGGCGTGACGAGCCAACGCTTTAACCACTAGGCTACCCGACCGCCCCCTTTGGATTGGTAGATTAATTAGTTTTTGGATGCGCTTAATTAGGTCTGTTTTGATTAGGAATATGCCTAGGGCCTTGAAGTTTTCTAGTTTATTTTGAGGGTTTAGTATTTCATCTAGAGTAGGAACCTTATTTAGATTGAGGGTGGTTTGTAGTGTGGTTCTGTGTGTTTGGTAGTGGGTGCAGTGGATGAGTGCGTGTTCTGTGGTTTCGGGTTGTTTGCAGTGGGGGCAGTTGCCTGTGGTGTGTCTTGTAAGTTTTTTTAGGTGGTTATTTAGGTTCGTGTGTCCTGTTTGGAGTTTTGTAATTAATCTGTCAATTTTTTTAGAGGGGTGTAGGATTTTAGGTTTGGCTAGTGGTTTTCTGAGCACTTTTTTTATTTGGCTATTTGAGTTTTGATATTGATTATGCCATTTTTTGGTTATTTTTTGTTTGTTTACACTTTTAATTTCTGATTTTGAGATGGGTAGGTTTAGGCTTATTTTTGGTATTTTGAGAGATAATTTAGCTGCTTTATCGGCGCTTTCGTTGCCGTAAATTCCTACGTGGGCGGGGATCCACAAGAAGGTTATTTGTTTGCCTGCTTTTGTTAGGTCGTTGGAGCTTTTAAGTATTTGGTTTATTAATTTAAGTCGTTTTTTGGTATTTTTGTTTTGGAGGGCTTGTAGTCCACTAAGGGAGTCGGTGAGAATTAGGATTTTATTGTTGTTTTTAGATTGTTGGTTATGCAGGGCTGAGGCCATGCCCATAAGTTCGGTCGTGAATATAGATTGGTTGTTAGGGAGTCGGTAAGATTGTGTGGATATAACTGGTTGTGTGGTATGGACTCCGAAGCCTGTGTGGTTGGAGATCGGGTCTGAAGATCCGTCAGTGTATATGTGACACCAATTTGGCCAATTTTCGTGTATGTATGCAAGTGTGGTGGTTTTAGCTATGTTTGGTTCGGTTTGTTTATTTATTTGATTAGCTAGCGTTGTGTCTATTTTGGGTATTTTGAGTTTAGGGGTGAAGATATTTGATTTTTGCAGTTTTGTTTAAGATTTTGAGTTTGGTGTTCATTGAGGTAGTTAGTTATTCTTTGGGATATTGGGGTGAGTAAGGGGTGTTTGCGAGCTAGAGCTTGGTTTCTTGGGCTAATGTTTTGGTTAATTAAGTTTTGGATGAGAGGGTTTGTTTGGGATGCGGCCCAGAAATTAAGGCTTAGATGTTCCCTGCGTAGATTTAGTGGCATTTCCCCTGTAAGGGCCTGAAGTGAGGTGTAGGAGGTGCCATGTTGGTGCATGTAATTAGTTTAAGGGCTTGGTATTGTATTGAGTCAAGTTTTTTAGATAGAGAGTTGTTTAGGGTATTGTATATGGCACAGCCATAGTCTAGTTTTGATCTAATTAGTGCTGTATAGAGTGAGAGGAGGGTATCTTTTGCTGCATCTAGTTTTTAGGTTTTGGACGTGAGCCTCCCAGGTGAGGTGTTGATCGAAAATGAGTCCTAAGAATTTGGTTTGTTTTTGGAATTTGATTGTTTGGTTGTTTAGCTGGAGGATTGGGTAGGCAGGTTTCATGTTTTTATGTTTGAATACTACTCCTGTTGATTTATCTGAGTTAATGGAGAAGCCCCATTTGTCTGCCCATTGTTGTATTTTATTTAGAGATTTTTGGATTAAGTTTTCTGCCATTTTAATGCTTTTAGTGCGGATCCATAAGGCTCCGTCATCCGCAAATTTTGAAGTGTTTAGTTTAGGGGATAAGCCCTTGAATAGATCGTTTATCATTATATTGAAGAGGGTTGGGCTGAGGATGCTGCCCTGGGGAGTGCCATTTTCTAGGGGACACTGGTCTGATAGCGTATGGTCTATACCCACGGTTATTTTGCGATTGTTTAGGAAATCTTGGATGAAGTTTATTATTTGGCCTTTTAGTCCTATTTATTTCAGTTTTTGTATTAGCCCGTGGTGCCATACCATATCGAAAGCTTTAGAGAAGTCGAGGAATATGCCTATGGTGTATTGCTTGATTAGCTGTCCTGTTTTTATATCCTGTTCTAGTCGGGCGAGGTTATCGAGAGTTGATTGGCCAGGAGTGAAGCCGCTTTGGTCGGGTTTTATGATTTTGTTTTGGTCTAGGTAGTGCTGTAGCCTATTTTTAGTCATAAGTTCCATTATTTTGCAGAGATTTGAGGTTAGGGAGATGAGCCTATAGGAGTTAGCCTGATCTGCTGGTTTATTTGGTTTAGGTATTGGGATTACTAGAGCTTCCTTCCGTGAGGATGGGACCTGTCCGTTTAGGTAGACTAGGTTGTATAGTTTAAGTCAAGTTTGGAGTAGTTTGGTAGGGAAGTGTTTGATTATTTGGTAAGAGGTGAGGTCTAGGCCATTGTTTAGTACGTGATTTAGTTCTTCTAGGGTGTAAGGCTGGTTTATTTCTAGATTGTCTTGTCTGTTTTCTTTGGAGAATTTGGTTTCATTTTTTAGTTTATCTTGGAATTTCTTACTGAAGTTACTGTTGCTACTAACTTTAGAGAAGTGTTTGGCTAGGTTGTTGGCCTTTTGGGTGGGGTTAGTTGAGTTTTTATATTGGGGCTTTTTTTGTGCCGTTTGATGCCTCTGATGGCGTGAATTTTGCGCCACACCTTCCTAGCGTCGGTGTGGTGGTTTAGCTCCTCACAGAATTTTTTCAAGTTTTTGGTTTTAGCAGTTTTAACTAGGTTTTGGACTTGGTGGTTAAGTTCATGGGCTGTTTTGAGATGAGAGGGGTCTCGTTTAGCTCTGTTGAAAGCTGATTTGCGTTTTAGTCTAGTTAGCTCTATTTCCTCATTCCACCAAGGGACTGTGGGTTTTCCTCGGTTGGATGATTTGAAGGGGATTGCGGATTTGGCTGCGTTGATTATGAAGTTAGTTAGGTTTTGACAGAATGTTTCGGGGTCTTTTGTTTATAAATCGTTTAGATTAGCTTGGTTGCATAATTCTTGGAATTTGTCCCAGTTGGCATTTTTGTACTGAAATTTAGGTTCCTGTTTAGGGGTTTGATTTGGTATTTTTAGATTTCCTAGGGTTATATTTATGGGAAAGTGGTCGCTGCCTAGAGGTACTGGGTGGACGTCCCACATCAAACTTTGTGCTAAGTCTGGCGTATATATTGTTAAGTCGATAGCCGACATGGTGTGGTGGATTTTGTCGTATCTAGTTGGTTGGTTATTGTTTAATAGTATTAGGTCATTTTTTTCGATCCACTCTGATATTAGTTGTCCATGGTTGTCTAGTTTATCTGCAATGCCCCAGGTAGGAAGATGGTTGATTTATTTCCTAATTGGTAAAGGATGTCTAGGTCTGTATCTTTAATTGGTTTAAGTGTTGAGTGATAGATGTTAATGATTTTTTTTTTTTGGTTATTGATGGTGACTTGGATTCCATTAGCTTCTAGATTAGGAGTGTTTACTTTAACTTCCTCGTAGTTAATATCCTCTCTAACGTAGATGATTTGACCTCCTCCTGTTCTGCCTGGGATGGCTTTGGACCTGTCAGTTCTTACTGCGTTATAATTTGGTAGGTTGAATTTAGTTTTATGTGAGAATTTGGTTTCTTGAATACAGGCTACATGGGGACCTTTATCTATTTTGAATTTAGCATAAAGTTCAGAACCATGGCCGGCAAGGCCATTGGCATGCCATTGAAAAATGTTTAGGCCTTCCATTGGGTAACTGGGTGGATTTATGTTTGGTTTAGGCTTGGTTTAGGTATTTACTTTAGTAGGTCATTAAGGTTGCTGCTGAAACGGTCGAAAGGGGTGGTGACGAGTTTTAGTTTATGTGCTACACCAAAGAAGGCTTTGGAGCTGGCTTCTGGATTAGACTGCTTTAACATGTAAGCTAGTAGGACTAAGTTGTTTAGTTTTTTGCTTGCTACGTTTTGGGTGAGTTTTTTTCTATAGCTGTTGGTTTTGGGGGCTGACAAGGTTAGATTGTTTATTTCCTCTGAGGATGTGTACTCGTCCTCTTCGGTTAAGTTAGTTTGGTCACTCTCTTCGGTGGTGGGTTGCATGCTGGGTTTGGGTGTAAGAGTCTAAATGGTTTCTGTAGTTTCCCTGTTGACTGGATGTTAGGGGGGTGCCTGTAGGTTTTGGGGTGTCGTTGCTCTGTGGCTGTGATGGCTTGTATTGGTGCTGGTTGTGTGGTGGTCTTTGTGCGTTGGGTTTTGCTTGCGGGTGTAGATGTGGTAATTGTGGGGTGAGAGGCGGGGAGGGTGGGAGTGTGGGTTTGTGGGATGTGTGGGGTGTTTGTTTCGTTTGCGATGTATGCGTCTTGCTGATTTTGGTCCCATACGGAGCCTGGGTATACTGTTTTGCGTGCGTGAGTGTTGTTGTTTGGGGGTGGTGTTGGTAGTAGTGCTTTGTATGCTTGCGGTGTGGGTTTTTTGGTTTGGATTTTGGCCGTGTTTATGGCTATATGTTTGTTGGCCTGTTGGGAGAGTGATAGTCTGTGGGGGCATTGGTTGGAGAGTGATGACTGTTTTATGGATTTGCAATGGATGCACCAGGGTGTGCATATGCCTGGGCAGTCCGTTTGGGCACAGTTTTTGCATTGAGTTTTTTTTAAGGTACATTGGTTAGCGGTGTGATTATATTGTAGGCAATTAGAACATTGCTTTACTTGCTTGATGTATGGTTTGACCTCTAAGTTATGGTTAGCGCCGAAAGTGATATGTTTGGGGGCTTCAGGGTGTTTAGTTGTTTTTTTAAAGTTTATTATTACAATAGGTGTGGGGGTGGTTTTCCCGTTTCTGTTTGATTTAATCCTGCGGAGGCTAGTTATTTGTGGTTGGGTTTGGATAGTGTTAGCTTCTTGGGCAGTGGAAATACCAACTTTAATATATACACAAACACTGTTTATTGAGCAGCCGTTGTAACAAGTATATAAAAATGTCATTTAAATAATAGGAATTACACAATAGACATCCGGTTAGTTATCACTGCTGGGGTCAAGAGTTCTACCCACTCGTGTCAAACTAGGCATCATTGACCACTCCAATCAGTGAACTGTTGTTGGTTCAATTATTTTATTGTCTTTGAGTCAGCAAAATAAACATATAACCTGCATGTTGTCTTTAGAAAAAAACACTGTTAATTGTTATTACAGAAGTGTTTTACTAAGTGCTAATAAGCGGTACTATTTCCTGTTTGACTGAATTAAGGTAAGGATATTTATCATTCCAATGGGCATGAGGTGGGGGGAGTCACACTTTTGGCTTGGGTCAGCCTTTGTATATAATTTCAAGATTTACAGTATTTGATAGCAACAGGAATCTGCCCACATTGCAAACAACAAGAAACCCCAGAACACCCAGTCATACACTGCACCCACTACCTAACACACCGAACTACACTACAAACCACCCTAAATCTAAATAAGGCTCTTACTCTAGAAGCAATCCTAAACCCACAAAATAAAATAGAAAAATTCAAAGCCTTAGGCATATACTTAATCAAAACAGGACTAATAAATCGCATTTAAAAAAACCCCAATAAACTACCAACACCAAACCACATAATCAAACTAACAAACTTCCATATTCAGGTCCCTTAGTTCGCCCCCCAAACCCTCTTGGCATTTTTTCCAAATCTCAAAATTTCCAAAATTCTATATAAGCAACCACTAAAACACCCCTACTGGATTGCCAAACAACTTTTTCCCCTTTTTCGGAAACACATTAAATGGCTTGGCCGGGCCCGTGTGCGAAATACGCTGCAGTCGGAAAGCGCACGTAAAATCTCCAATATAAGTAAGTAAGTAAGTAAGTATTTGATCTCTCGGCTTGGACACTCGCCCTGCAAACACGTCCTCCTGAGCTCTCAAAACTACAAGCCGACTATGAGAGACCTCTCAAAGTCACTACCGAGGGAGCTTGTCTTCATCCTGGAGATTAAGGAAAGTCTTCCCACTACCCCTCCATCCCCAACAGCAGCACCGGAGCTCGCTCCCCTCGAATCCAGAGGGGAGGAGCCCTTTCGCTCGCCTGAGGGGACAGGACACGGGAGAAAGAAGAGGAAGAGGAGAAGCATATTCTCCCCAGACGCTTCACCCCTCTCAGCTCCTACAATCACCAAGTCCATAGAGTGTCAGACCGCCGACCCACCAGGCCCTGCACTCAATGACAGCCACACCCAGACCGCCACTCCACCAGTCCCTCCTCTCCGCGACAGCCACACCCAGACCAACCCGGTCAAGGTGCCAAAGGAGAAGCCAGAGGACGCGCGCCTCATGCTTACCCGGGAAGCGGCTAGAGTCATGGACCTGTTCAAGCACCTGCCCCCACCCGCCTCCGGGAAACCAACCAACAGGATCCATGGTTATGGTCCAGACCATAGAGGGCGAACGCTTCGAACACGAGATCCACAGTTTCCAGGACCTCAAGGACTTCCTGGAAAACAGCGATGTTGTCTACTCCAACAACTTCGTCGCCACCATGGCCGCCCGCCTCGTCGACGGACTCTTCCCAGGCATCTGCCGGGAAGAATGCAAGATCGCTTCCACTCTCCTCACCGGCGCTCTCAAGTAAACGCCTCTGGTCGCCACACAAGCTCGCCCGCTGACGCCGTGCCTTCCCACGCTTGACCCCCTCCCCCCCAACCCACGCCCAACTTTTACCATATTATTCAGTCTTCTTTTACCACCCTCTCCCCACCCAGCCAACCCCCACCCCCTGCAGCTTTATTAGATTAGTCCTGTAAAAGTTACATTTTTTTGGGTCACACTTCTTTATTTATTCATTACGCTTTTTTTTCCCCAATAGTATAAAGTGCTTCCCCGTGTGCGAAATACGCTTTAGTCGGAAAGCGCACGTAAAATCTCCAAGTCTGACTGACTGAGTATTTGATACACTCGGCTTGGACACTCGCCCCGTGCAGACGTGTCCTTCCTAGCTCGCAACCCACGCTCTACCATGAGAGATATCGCTCTATCGCTACCTAGGGAGCTAGTTGCCATCCTGGAGCCCTTGCTGGCTTACAGGGTTGGGGACTACTCCCTCCGGACTTCGTACAAGTCCAACTCATCCACCCTCTCCATCTCCTTTGACCTAGGCCAAAAGGCCTCTGGTCAAGGCTCCGGCCAAGACCAAGCCTAAGGAGAAGAAGACCCCTGCCCCTACCCCTGCTGCACCACGCCCGGTACAGAAGGCCAGGCCGCCTACAGTGAAGAAGGCTCCACCAATCACCCCCATGGAGATCCAGGAGAGCCTTCCCACCACCCCTCCGCCCCTGACAGCTGCACTGGAACTCGCTCCTCTCGAATCCAGAGGGGAGGAGCCCTTTCGCACACCGGTAGGGACTGGCCACGGGAGGAAAAAGAGAAAGAGGAAAAGTATCTTCTCCCCTGACTTTCCCTCCCTCCCATCACCTCCAACCTGCAAGACCACGGAAACGCAGACCGCCACAACACCAGGCCCCTCCCTCAACACCAGCCAAGTCCAAACCGACCCGGTTCTGGAACAAGATGTTGAGGTAGACGTCCGTGCCCACCTTGCACAGCAGGCAGACCTCATCCTGGAGCAGCACAAGGTCCACCCTAACCCCTGCTACCAGAATGAGAGCGGCAAGATTTACCCCAGCAACCGCCCACGCCCACCCTTGGTGCTGGTGCAGTACTGGGGTGAAGAAAGGTTTGAGCACGAGATCCACAGCAACCAGGATCTCTCGGAGTTCCTGGTCGACTGTGATCTCCCAGTCAGCCCGCTCTTCATCACCAACGCCGCCGCCGCCCGCCTCACCACCGCACTGTTCCGAGCTCTTCCTCCAGGAGAGCTCGACCTAGCCAGGAGGCTCCTGGCTGGGAAGAAGCAGTAACTTCCTTCGCCACACCAGCTCGCCAGCCGACGCTGTGCCTTCCCACGCTTGACCCCCTCCCCCCCCCACCCAAGCCCAACTTTTCCACATTATTATTATTCTTTTACAACCCCCACCCCACCCAGCCAAACCCACCCCCCTAGATTAAATTTTTAGGTTTACTTAGTTTACATTTTTTTGGGTCGCACTTCTTATTTATTCATTACGCTTTTTTTCCTATTTAGTTAAAGTGCTTCCCCGTGTGCGAGATACGCTTAATGTAATTTATTACATGCGGAAAGCGCACGTTAAATCCCCTAACGAACGAACCAAAGTATTTGATACAAGTCACAAAACACAACACTACACACATTACATTTATGCATGCCTCATAGTGATTAACATTACAGTGATGTTGTTTGATGACATCTGAAGGCGCCAACTACAAACGTGTTACTTCAACTTCACACAAAACACATGGCATGTTCAGGGAAAGGGAAACTCAAGGACAATTGGCTAAGTAACATCCATATTTCAGAGCTCTAGATAAGCTTTTGGCTATTTGGGTATTTTACCCATGGGTTTCATTTTGATTGGGTATCCACAATTCTTAGAGGTATTCAAATATGTTTTACCTACCTGTTTCTTGACAGTTGGGTTTTTAATTTACAACCTGTTTTGTAACAATCCCCTTCAATGATTTAAAACTATGTTAATATTAGTATACCCGTCTTTGTCTGCTTGTGACTCCCTTTCCGGGAAGCATATTTTTGTTTGCAAATCTTAGCATTGTAAGAAAGGCGCTTTTTTAAAATCACCAATCAGCGACTGTTTAAGAAACAACATGTACATTGACTAGGCATGATGTGCTTTTCAAATGGAATCTAAGTATCATTATGGTTGTCGCACAAGCTTTTCCGAATGTAATTGTCGGTAAGTGAATTTCGCGATAGATAAATGATTGAGTATAACTATCAGCCTAACAGTTTTAAAATACGTAATTGTTTTATCTAATAGTTATAATATACACATTAATTTTATTTCAATAGCGTGTTTTTAGTTTTTGCTGTGTAATTGATACATATGGATTTTATTTGTCTGCGTATTTCAGTTTATTTAATGCGTTTTTTACACAAATACACAGCTTATCTCTAGCTCTGATATTTTCATCATTTTCATATGTAACAATTTTGTGAATTTTGTAAAAATAATTGTAAAAAAGACAAGCATACATATCTGCATATATTTGGAAAGGGTCATCTCTTTTTATTCAATCATTGATAAAAAAGAAATACCACCCCATCCTCATAACTGATCTGCTGCATCTTATAGTTTACCACCCCAAACAATTGAAAATTGAATTATTATAAATGTGGCACATATTAAACAAAAACCTTCAGTCACTCTCCACTCTTACTGTGAGCTAATTATTACTGCCGGGATCCTGTAGGCCGGAATAATACTGTATGCACGGAGGGTCACTGCCCTAAGAGAAACAACAGTGTACTTGTAAGACACATCATTATGAAGACCACCATATAGCTATTGTCCTACTGTCTGCTTCCACAGTACTGGATAAGACACCGCTAAAACACAGCCAATGGCACATTTCTTTGAAAAATGACAGATTCAGAATAAAAAGGGCACATTGATCTTTGTGATATGTCAGACTATTAGTTCCGTCCCCAACACAATTAACCGTAATCCATCCTTATCATCGTCAGTCCCTAATGCAAGGAGGCTGTCACAGAAACACATACAATCAAATTAGTGAAGAAGACTTTCCAGCTCCTGTTGCTTCTCAATCACTCCCTTTATCTTTCAACCTGAGGTGCCTCTTCAGCACTCATCACAGCCACATTGGAGTCCTGGCAGCTTATACATGGAGACTACATTACTTGCTGATCATTCCCATACATAAAGTACTCACACATCACCTCCGTCCAACTCCTCAATTAACTCCTGATGTTGGAAAATTAACACCACGTGACTCATCTAACTTCATGTAGCTTGTCAAAAACTATCAATTTTAACTCAATTATTACCTGGCAAAAGTAAAACTTTTAAAATTCTCCTTTTAAGCTGTAAAGGCCTATTCAGTGGAATGAAATGTTCCATACCTCCAAATTGAAGGATTATGTGGTAGGGAAATCTTGTATTTTAACATTTTCAAAAGACACTTTTCATATTATTTGATACAAAAGAATTGTTGGGATAAGGCACTGAAGACTTTGATAGTTAAGTTGTTGGAGTCCACGCCATAACCTTGAAACACTATGAAAATCACAGAAAGTATGTGAGTAAGTGAGTGAGAATGGTTTAACCCTGATTTTTGCAATATTCCAGCAATATCCCGGTTGGGGGACGCCAGAAATGGGCTTCACATATTGTACCCATGTAAGGATTTGAACCCTGATCGCTTTAACCACTAGGCTTCCCCAGTGCCCCCAGAAAGTATGCGAAAATCAAGTACCGTATTCGACGTAATGACCGCCCAGGGTGCTCCAAATTGTTTTATTAGAGTATTGGTGAAAGAGTTGAAAGATCGTAAATTTTGTGGTTTATGCTGACAGCCTGAAATGATACAAAAGAAAAGTCTGTGCATATTATACACGACAGATATATTTTTCAAGAATTTAATTGCCCGTAATTAAGGGTGCATATAACACACAAGTGCGTATTATACACAAATAAATAATAAATGTCTTATGTACATTGATCATTGATCAAACGGAAGGGTGCTAATTGGGATTGTTCACTAGCAAAAATATTAACAAATATCGCCATGGGCGCTTATTAGAGCGGGGCGCTTATTACATCGAATACAGTAATCTCATACCCCTGCCTTACTTCTTCCATCACATACCTCTGTCCTATTTACAGCCAGTGCCTGTCAATCCATTAGACCACATGTCAATTTTGACCAGATTGGAGATTTTACAAAATAATACAAATACCTTTGTGATACAAACTTGGTTCCTCTTATACTGGTTAGGCACCAGATGAAGTAGAAGAATATTTATTGTACATAAACACCCACAGGGGGCAGGGTTCAAAACATGAACATGACTAATTAAACATTAACATACACAATAGAATACAAATATTGCTATGATTATACTGTTAGAGAGGAGGATGTGTTTATAGTTACATGACACTGCCTTATGTCAAGCTGGGCAATGGATGAGAAACTCTTGAATGTCTACTGACCACACATTACTGACCCGCTGACAGTCCAATGTCAAAACAAGATCCTAGATTTTCTGTGAATTGGCATGTCAATGGCACAGGCAGTCAAGCCTACTGTCTACACAAGGTCACATCAATTTGAGCTCTGCATTTTTGTCAAATGAATGAAGCCATTTTGTAGACGAACACAAACCCTGTGTATTTCTTGCTGTGACAAACATTCATTAAGCATTAATGCAACTTTATCCATGATTAAACATGACGTTTGCAGTCAGATTCAACCAGGCATGACAACTGTTCATAAACATGAAATAGTTTCCTTTTAACGGATTTCTGTTCATATTAAGTTACAAAGTGTGTGTGTAGGTGTCTGTGCCTGTGCCTGTGTGTCTTTAAGTTGGTGTGCATGTGCGTGTTTGTGTGTGCATGTGTATGTGTGCCTCTGTGTATGTGTGTGTGAGAGAAAGTAGGTGTGCCTGTGCGTGTGTTTGTGTGCGTGTGTTTGTGTGCGTGTATGGTGTGTGTGAGAGTAGGTGTGCCTGTGTGCCTATGTTTGTGTGCAGTTAATATCCCCAATACATTGTAAAGAAGGAGTACGTCTTATGTGGAGTTACATGTGGTACCTGTTACCCAGACCGGGGAAAATTGAGCATGAATGTAGTGTTTATTTCTATACAATCACCTGATGACCAATGACACATCTGTGACAGAGTGGAACATTTTGGTGTCCTTGTTTGTGTCAGTGTGACACAGCTGACAGTGTTCTGACTGCGAGTCACCAGACACTATGACTGCTGCAGTGGCTCACTCACTAGCATGTTGTAATGGGAAAACCGTATGTCTCCACAGTGAGGGGCTGAAGGACCGGCTAGGAAAGTCAGGGCAGTCCAATGTTGCTATTCCCGTTGGAGAGGGGATTCACTGAGAACTGAATGTCCTCTCACAGCACCAGCATGTGTACAAACAATACAGTCATCAGGACAAAGTTCACAGCATCTGTCTCCCATATAGGACAGTGTAATCAATATGTGTATCACTTTATAAAATGAGACACATAAATATTGTTCTTGTACAAAACGACAGCTTTACACATTAAAAATACAATCAATTTAGTTCTCCTCAGTAATGATTGAATTAAGATAGATTTGGTAACATGTGGTGGGCTGCCATGTTCACAGTGAGAAGTGTATATGAGATTCTACTACCTGTACGACTTTTTCCTCTATTGCATGTGACGGCCTACGAGATCGGCTCAGCATAGGCTGTAAGTTGGCCATCTTGTATCCTCCTCCTCCAACAGTAACAACAGTCCCCGCGGCACACAACGTCTGTCTGCTACACCTGGGAGAGGCAACACTGGCTGGCTTGCTGGCTGGCCCCACTGTCACACAGCAGGCTGGCAGAGAGAGGCAGCGACAGATGACTGGGACACTCACTCACTGTATGTGTGTGCGAGACTGTGTCCAGGCAGGCAGTGTGTGAGATCGAAGCGACAAGTTGTGTACATAGATAGGACTGGCCTGGCTAATCTAGCCACGAGGTGAATTTCCCTCTTGAGGTATGGAGATTAAACTCCACTGCCACCTGCTGATACACGCCACTCCTGTAGTGGGAAGTACTGCCTGGGTTCAGATCCTGGTCCTCACTACAGCAACAGGTATATGGCTCGCTGCTTCCAGCGAGTGATGATGCCTAGCATCTAGTTTAGCTATTCCCAGGTAACAACAGGTTTGCTGGATGTCACAATGAATGAGGAGTTTACAGAAAACAAGCTAACCAATCCAGAAACTCTGCTATGTTTCCCAAGTTAAGTGGATTTGTACCTTGACAAACTCTACCAACAACTGAGATGTTTTTAAATCAAGACTGAAAGCAAGGTAAGATTATTAAATTTGCTTCTATCTAAATTTGGAACAACCACTTACCTTTTGATCTACTTGAAGTCTACTTTTATTTACTTTCATACCCCTTATACACATAATTCTTCAGGATAAACATCACATATCATGTTGTACATTTTCAACTGGCAAATTAATCTTCAAAGCAATGCCAAAGTAGGCAAGCATCATAAATTGCTGGCACTAACAAGTGGCAAGGGAGGATAGTTTAATTTATGACATATCACACCATATAGCTGACAGACATGAGCTTGCACAGACCCTCTACCTCCTCAACCCACATGATGGGGTTATGGTCCACCCCACTGCAGCTAGAAGTGATCCCCAGATATGGAAACAGCCTAGGCAGTGGTAATATTCCTCATGTGCTATCAGTTTCATCTGCATAGCCATAACAGTCTGGGGATTTGAGGGAGATGCCCCTTCTAATGCATGGCTACAGCTGCACTATCACATGTCTCTCTGTCGACCCCATAGCTACAGCTGCACTATCACATGTCTCTGTCGACTCCATGGCTACAGCTGCACTATCACATGTCTCTCTGTCTACGTCATGGCTACAGCTGCACTATGATATGTCTCTGTCTACCCCATGGCTACAGCTGTACTATCACAACTCTCTGTCTAAGTCATGGCTACAGCTGCACTATCATATGTCTCTCTGTCTACCCCATGGCTACAGCTGTACTATCACATGTCTCTGTCGACTCCATGGCTACAGCTGCACTATCATATGTCTCTCTATCTACATCATGGCTACAGCTGCACTATCATATGTCTCTCTGTCGACCCCATGGCTACAGCTGCACTATCACATGTCTCTGTCGAGTCCATGGCTACAGCTGCACTATCACATGTCTCTCTGTCGACCCCATGGCTACAGCTGCACTATCATATGTCTCTCTTTCTACGTCATGGCTACAGCGGCACTATCATATGTCTCTCTGTCTACGTCATGGCTACAGCTGCACTATCATATGTCTCTGTCGACCCCATGGCTACAGCTGTACTATCATATGTCTCTGTCGACCCCATGGCTACAGCTGTACTATCACATGTCTCTCTGTCTACGTCATGGCTACAGCTGCACTATCAATAGTCTCTGTCAACCCCATGGCTACAGCTGCACCATCACATGTCTCTCTATCTACATCATGGCTACAGCTGCACTATCACATGTCTCTCTATCTACATCATGGCTACAGCTGCCCTATCAATAGTCTCTGTCAACCCCATGGCTACAGCTGCACTATCACATGTCTCTCTATCTACATCATGGCTACAGCTGCACTATCACATGTCTCTCTATCTACATCATGGCTACAGCTGCACTATCAATAGTCTCTGTCAACCCCATGGCTACAGCTGCACTATCACATATCTCTCTATCTACATCATGGCTACAGCTGCACTATCACATGTCTCCCCAAGTGTCTACCCCACAGACAGCTCGACAATCACATATCCCAATCCTACAGCAAGTTGGACAAGTAAATATTGCAAAAATGAAACTTTATATCATTTTTTTAAGACTGAGACAGGAACATAGCTAAACATACGCATCAAAGGTTGAAACACCTTCTAAATGTGAAAACCTGGAATAAGGAGAGGGATATGTCATCAGGGTCATAACTATTCTTGTAAAATCATGGGACTGTTTATCCATTCTTTTAAAAGTTGATTGCTTGAAGAAAATGCAGATACTTATTTCGGAATGTTGATAGACTTGGCAGCATGCCTGGTGTTCTGCTGATAAACATGACATCTAGCCTGTCTCCACAAGCCTGTACCCGACAATGTTGTACACATTAGTTTCCATCCTGCCTAAGCCAAAGCTAGACAAACAGTTCAAGGAAACATCAATAAGCATTTATGAACTAAAGTCACATATCACACTGACAAGGCACATATGCAACTTAAGTTGCTGAAGTGTCACTGTACAGTAAACCTACAGACGAAAGGGCCGGACACACGTGTGTTGCTGTAGTGTCACTGTACAGTAAACCTACAGACGAAAGGGCCGAACACACGTGTGTTGCTGAACTGTCACTGTACAGTAAACCTACAGACGAAAGGGCCGGACACACGTGTGTTGCTGTAGTGTCACTGTACAGTAAACCTACAGACAGAAGGGCCGGACACACGTGTTGCTGTACTGTCACTGTACGGGCCATCTACGGACAGAAAGGCCTTAACACACATGTTGCTGTACTGTCACTGTACGGGCCATCTACAGACAGAAAGGCCGGACACACGTGTGTTGCTGAACTGTCACTGTACAGTAAACCTACAGACAGAAGGGCCGGACACATGTGTGTTGCTGAACTGTCACTGTACAGTAAACCTACAGACGAAAGGGCCAGACACACGTGTTGCTGAACTGTCACTGTACGGGCCATCTACAGACAGAAGGGCCAGACACACATGTTGCTGAACTGTCACTGTACGGGCCACCTACAGACAGAAGGGCTGGACACACATGTTGCTGAACTGTCACTGTACGGGCCATCTACAGACAGAAGGGCCGGACACATGTGTTGCTGTACTGCCACTGTACGGGCCATCTACAGACAGAAGGGCTGGACACACGTGTTGCTGAATTGCCACTGTACGGGCCATCTAGAGACTGAAGGCCTTAACACACATGTTGCTGTACTGCCACTGTACGGGCCATCTACAGACAGAAGGGCCTAACACACATGTTGCTGTACTGCCACTGTACGGGCCATCTAGAGACAGAAGGGCTGGACACACGTGTTGCTGAATTGCCACTGTACGGTCCATCTACAGACAGAAGGGCCGGACACACATGTTGCTGAACTGCCACTGTCAGGCCACCTACAAACAAAAGGGCCGGACACACGTGTTGCTGAATTGCCACTGTACGGGTCATCTACAGACAGAAGGGCCGGACACACATGTTGCTGAACTGTCACTGTACAGGCCATCTACAGACAGAAGGGCTGGACACATGTGTTGCTGTACTGCCACTGTACGGGCCATCTACAGACAGAAGGGCTGGACACACGTGTTGCTGAATTACCACTGTATTGGCCACCTACAGACAGAAGGGCCTAACACACATGTTGCTGTACTGCCACTGTACGGGCCATCTAGAGACAGAAGGGCTGGACACACATGTTGCTGAATTGCCACTGTACGGGCCATCTACAGACAGAAGGGCCAGACACACATGTTGCTGAACTGTCACTGTACGGGCCACCTACAGACAGAAGGGCCAGACACACATGTTGCTGAACTGTCACTGTACGGGCCATCTACAGACAGAAGGGCCGGACACATGTGTTGCTGTACTGCCACTGTACGGGCCATCTACAGACAGAAGGGCTGGACACATGTGTTGCGGAATTGCCACTGTACGGGCCATCTAGAGACTGAAGGGCTGGACACACGTGTTGCTGAATTGCCACTGTACGGGCCATCTAAAGACAGAAGGGCCGGACACACATGTTGCTGTACTGTCACTGTACGGGCCATCTACAGACAGAAGGGCCGGACACATGTGTTGCTGAACTGTCACTGTACGGGCCATCTACAGACAGAAGGGCCAGACACACATGTTGCTGAACTGTCACTGTACGGGCCACCTACAGACAGAAGGGCCAGACACACATGTTGCTGAACTGTCACTGTACGGGCCATCTACAGACAGAAGGGCCGGACACATGTGTTGCTGTACTGCCACTGTACGGGCCATCTACAGACAGAAGGGCTGGACACACGTGTTGCGGAATTGCCACTGTACGGGCCATCTAGAGACTGAAGGGCTGGACACACGTGTTGCTGAATTGCCACTGTACGGGCCATCTAAAGACAGAAGGGCCGGACACACATGTTGCTGTACTGTCACTGTACGGGCCATCTACAGACAGAAGGGCCGGACACATGTGTTGCTGAACTGTCACTGTACGGGCCATCTACAGACAGAAAGGCCAGACACACATGTTGCTGAACTGTCACTGTACGGGCCATCTACAGACAGAAGGGCCGGACACATGTGTTGCTGTACTGCCACTGTACGGGCCATCTACAGACAGAAGGGCTGGACACACGTGTTGCTGAATTGCCACTGTACGGGCCATCTAGAGACTGAAGGCCTTAACACACATGTTGCTGTACTGCCACTGTACGGGCCATCTACAGACAGAAGGGCCTAACACACATGTTGCTGTACTGCCACTGTACGGGCCATCTAGAGACAGAAGGGCTGGACACACGTGTTGCTGAATTGCCACTGTACGGTCCATCTACAGACAGAAGGGCCGGACACACATGTTGCTGAACTGCCACTGTCAGGCCACCTACAAACAAAAGGGCCGGACACACGTGTTGCTGAATTGCCACTGTACGGGTCATCTACAGACAGAAGGGCCGGACACACATGTTGCTGAACTGTCACTGTACAGGCCATCTACAGACAGAAGGGCTGGACACATGTGTTGCTGTACTGCCACTGTACGGGCCATCTACAGACAGAAGGGCTGGACACACGTGTTGCTGAATTACCACTGTATTGGCCACCTACAGACAGAAGGGCCTAACACACATGTTGCTGTACTGCCACTGTACGGGCCATCTAGAGACAGAAGGGCTGGACACACATGTTGCTGAATTGCCACTGTACGGGCCATCTACAGACAGAAGGGCTGGACACACGTGTTGCTGAATTGCCACTGTACGGGCCATCTAGAGACAGAAGGGCTGGACACACATGTTGCTGAACTGTCACTGTATTGGCAATCTAGAGACAGAAGGGCTGGACACACGTGTTGCTGTACTGCCACTGTACAGGCCATCTACAGACAGAAGGGCTGGACACACGTGTTGCTGAATTGCCACTGTACGGCCATCTACAGACAGAAGGGCTGGACACACGTGTTGCTGAATTGCCACTGTACGGTCCATCTACAGACAGAAGGGCCGGACACACATGTTGCTGAACTGCCACTGTCAGGCCACCTACAAACAAAAGGGCCGGACACACGTGTTGCTGAATTGCCACTGTACGGGTCATCTACAGACTGAAGGGCTGGACACATGTGTTGCTGAATTGCCACTGTACGGGCCATCTACAGACAAAAGGGCCGGACACATGTGTTGCTGTACTGCCACTGTACGGGCCATCTAGAGACAGAAGGGCTGGACACACGTGTTGCTGAACTGTCACTGTATTGGCAATCTAGAGACAGAAGGGCTGGACACACGTGTTGCTGAATTGCCACTGTACGGTCCATCTACAGACAGAAGGGCCGGACACACATGTTGCTGAACTGCCACTGTCAGGCCACCTACAAACAAAAGGGCCGGACACACGTGTTGCTGTACTGCCACTGTACGGTCCATCTACAGACAGACAGGTCGACTGCTGTATCTGCCACTGGTGACAGAAGGCACCAACAGAAGGCACCAACAGCAGGTTGTGAACCAAGCATTATCCAAAAGTGTTACTTCCAAGAAAGGCACGCCTAGTCCTATTCTCATTTAGTTTTTCAGGCAGTAAGTACTGTGATCAGCAACCATTCCTGCTGTCATGTATGATGAGGTGTTACAGCTGGCCTCTCCAGTTGGGGAATCAACTCCCTTTTGGCATGAGGTCCTGTGAATCTTCTTCAACGGGTTTGTCTTTTGAGGAACGCTGCTGTACTCTTGTATTCCAACCAGTTTGTAGATTATACAGCTTTTACCAAACAATCCAGTAAGTGAGTGAGTGAGTGAGTGAGTATGGTTTTACGCCGCTTTTAGCAATATTCCAGCAATATCACGGCGGGGAACACCAGAAATGGGCTTCACACATTTACCCATGTCGGGAATCGAACCCGGGTCTTCGGCGTGACGAGCAGACGCTTTAACCACTAGGCTACCCGACCGCCCCCAATCCAGGAAGTGACATCCGAGTATTGATCAACTCAATTGGGATACTGTGACAGGCAATCAACAATCCACCAAGTCACCAACACTGACCACCCAATGCACCTTTTCACCGCTTAAGACAAGCATATGTTGCTGGAGACCTATATTATTTCCCAGAATCACCACTGTTATTTTTTGTTAATGAAACACTTGAAAAGGTTATGAACAATCAGAACTTTCTGTTTACTGTTAAACATTCCAGGCGAAACACTGTTAGTCCAATTTTCTGCTTCAGGAGGAGATTCACAACCCTTGTCCAATCCTGTTTCCTACTTACATGACTAAGGACAGGACCCTGTGGAAATCTGGGGGAGATAAGCCAATCAGTTCAAAGAATAGAAAGTCCTCCTAACGAAGTCTGCAGGCTAAGGTCCCAGTTATCATAAATATTCACTAATTAGCACGATATCCATTTCAAAAGACTTGATTAACCTCCTCAGTCAAGGAATCACCACTGCCTGCACACATGAATAATAATTGGTGTTAAAGCACCAACTGGTAAACAGATCAACTCAATTGGGATACTGTGACAGGCAACTGACCACCAACACTGACCACCCAATCCACCTTTTCACCGCTTAAGACAAGCATATGTTGCTGGAGACCTATATCATTTCCCAGAATCACCACTGTTACTTTTTGCTAATGTAACACTTGAAAAGGTTTTGAACAATCAGAACTGTTTTTGATCACTGTTAAACATTCCAGAGGAAACACTGTTAGTCCAATTTACAGCTTCACAACCCGTGTCAAAAATGATTAGCTTTTAGTTTGGTAAGGAAATAATTTATTCCAATGAACATAACTAAAAGTGTCTGACATCAAGGTACACCGATACCCCGGTAGCTGACATCAGGGTACAACGACACCAGTGGTTGACATCAGGGTACACCGCCACACCAGTGGTTGACATCAGGGTACACCGACACACCGCAGGTTGACATCAGGATACAACCACACACACCAGTGGTTGACATCAGGGTACAACGCCATACCGGTGGTTGACATCAGGGTACACCGACACACCAGTGGTTGACATCAGGGTACACCGCCACACCGGTGGTTGACATCAGGGTACAACGACACACCAGTGGTTGACATCAGGGTACACCGCCACACCGGTGGTTGACATCAGGGTACAACGACACACCGGTGGTTGATATCAGGGTACGACGACACACCAGTGGTTGACATCAGGGTACACCGCCACACCGGTGGTTGACAACAGGGTACAACGACACACTGGTGGTTGACATCAGGGTACAACGACTCACCAGTGGTTGACATCAGGGTACACCGCCTCACCGGTGGTTGACATCAGGGTACAACGACACACCGGTGGTTGACATCAGGGTACAACGACACACCAGTGGTTGACATCAGGGTACACCGCCACACCGGTGGCTGACATCAGGGTACAACGACACACCAGTGGTTGATATCAGGGTACAACGACACACCAGTGGTTGACATCAGGGTACACCAAAACACCGCAGGTTGACATCAGGATATAACCACACACCAGTGGTTGACATCAGGGTACAACGACACACCGGTGGTTGATATCAGGGTACAACGACACACCAGTGGTTGACATCAGGGTACATCGACACACCGGTGGTTAACATCAGGGTACACAAACATACCGCAGGTTGACATCAGGGTACAACGACACACTGGTGGTTGACATCAGGGTACACAAACACACCGCAGGTTGACATCAGGGTACACCAACACACCGGTGGCTGACATCAAGGTACACTGACACACCGCTGGTTGACATCAGGATACAACCACACACCAGTGGTTGACATCAGGGTACAACGCCATACCGGTGGTTGACATCAGGGTACACCGACACACCAGTGGTTGACATCAGGGTACACCGCCACACCGGTGGTTGACATCAGGGTACAACGACACACCAGTGGTTGACATCAGGGTACACCGCCACACCGTCGGTTGACATCAGGGTACAACGACACACCGGTGGTTGATATCAGGGTACGACGACGCACCAGTGGTTCACATCAGGGTACACCGCCACACCGGTGGTTGACATCAGGGTACAACGACACACTGGTGGTTGACATCAGGGTACAACGACTCACCAGTGGTTGACATCAGGGTACACCGCCACACCGGTGGTTGACAACAGGGTACAACGACACACCGGTGGTTGACATCAGGGTACAACGACACACCAGTGGTTGACATCAGGGTACACCGCCACACCGGTGGTTGACATCAGGGTACAACGACACACCAGTGGTTGATATCAGGGTACAACGACACACCAGTGGTTGACATCAGGGTACACCAAAACACCGCAGGTTGACATCAGGATATAACCACACACCAGTGGTTGACATCAGGGTACAACGACACACCAGTGGTTGATATCAGGGTACAACGACACACCAGTGGTTGACATCAGGGTACATCGACACACCGGTGGTTAACATCAGGGTACACAAACACACCGCAGGTTGACATCAGGGTACACAAACACACCGCAGGTTGACATCAGGGTACACAAACACACCGCAGGTTGACATCAGGGTACACAAACACACCGCAGGTTGACATCAGGGTACACCGACACACCGGTGGCTGACATCAAGGTACACTGACACACCGCTGGTTGACATCAGGATACAACCACACACCAGTGGTTGACATCAGGGTACAACGCCATACCGGTGGTTGACATCAGGGTACACCGACACACCAGTGGTTGACATCAGGGTACACCGCCACACCGGTGGTTGACATCAGGGTACAACGACACACCAGTGGTTGACATCAGGGTACACCGCCACACCGGTGGTTGACATCAGGGTACAACGACACACCGGTGGTTGATATCAGGGTACGACGACACACCAGTGGTTGACATCAGGGTACACCGCCACACCGGTGGTTGACATCAGGGTACAACGACACACTGGTGGTTGACATCAGGGTACAACGACTCACCAGTAGTTGACATCAGGGTACACCGCCACACCGGTGGTTGACATCAGGGTACAATGACACACCAGTGGTTGACATCAGGGTACAACGACACACCAGTGGTTGACATCAGGGTACACCAAAACACCGCAGGTTGACATCAGGATATAACCACACACCAGTGGTTGACATCAGGGTACAACGACACACCGGTGGTTGATATCAGGGTACAACGACACACCAGTGGTTGACATCAGGGTACATCGACACACCGGTGGTTAACATCAGGGTACACAAACACACCGCAGGTTGACATCAGGGTACAACGACACACTGGTGGTTGACATCAGGGTACACAAACACACCGCAGGTTGACATCAGGGTACACCGACACACCGGTGGCTGACATCAAGGTACACTGACACACCGCTGGTTGACATCAGGGTACAACGACACACCGCAGGTTGACATCAAGGTACACTGACACACCGCAGGTTGACATCAGAGTACAATGACACACCGGTGGCTGACATCAAGGTACACTGACACACCGCTGATTGACATCAGGGTACAATGACACACCGGTGGTTGACATCAGGGAACACCGCCACACCGATGGTTAACATCAGGATGCACCGACACACCGGTGGCTGACATCAGGGTACACCAACACACCAGTGGTTGACATCAGGGTACACTGCCACACCAGTGGTTGACATCAGGGTACACCAACACACCGATGGTTAACATCAGGGTACAGGGAACACATCAGGGTACAACGACACACCGATGGTTGACATCAGGATACACCGACACACCGATGGTTGACATCAGGATACACCGACACACCGATGGTTGACATCAGGGTACACCGACACACCGCAGGTTGACATCAGGATACACCGACACACCGCAGGTTGACATCAGGGTACAACGACACACCGATGGTTGACATCAGGGTACACCGACACACCAGTGGTTGACATCAGGATACACCGACACACCGCAGGTTGACATCAGGGTACAACGACACACCAGTGGTTGACATCAGGGTACACCGCCACACTGATGGTTAACATCAGGATACACAAACACACCGCAGGTTGACATCAGGGTACAGGGAACACATCAGAGTACACCGACACACCGGTGGCTGACATCAGGGTACACCAACACACCAGTGGTTGACATCAGGGTACAACGACACACCAGTGGTTGACATCAGGGTACAACGACACACCAGTGGCTGACATCAGGGTACACCGACACACAGGCTGACATCAGAGTACACCGCCACACCGGTGGCTGACATCAGGGTACACCGACACACCGGTGGCTGACATCAGAGTACACCAACACACCGGTGGCTGACATCAGGGTACACCAACACACCAGTGGTTGACATCAGGGCACACCGACACACCGCAGGTTGACATCAGGGTACAACGACACACCGCAGGTTGACATCAGGGTACAACGACACACCGGTGGTTGACATCAGGGTACAACAACACACCGGTGGTTGACATCAGGGTACAGGGAACACATCAGGGTACACCAACACACCGCAGGTTGACATCAGGGTACAACGACACACCGGTGGTTGACATCAGGGTACAACGACACACCGGTGGTTGACAGTATGAGCATCAGAGTAACATGCCCTGATATCAATGATTGTTCCCACTAACAGGTCAACACTTGAACATGTACAGGACATTGTGATGTTGGTTGGTTGGTTTGTTGTTTTACGCTGCACTCAGCAATATTCCAGCTCTATGACGGCGGTCTGTAAATGATCTAGTCTGGACCAGACAATCAAGTGATGACATCATGAGCATGAATCAACGCAATTGGGATATGATGACATGCTTCAACCAAGTCAGTGAGCCTGACCACCCGATCCCGTTAGTCGCCTCTTACAACAAGCATAGTCGCCTTTAAAGGCAAGACATTGTGATGTAACAGGAATATTGATGATTGTAGTTTAATTTACATTGTGTATGACCATGCTTATAAATTTCTTCAAAATTTAAATTAAATTTCCAAATGCAACATACAATACTTTTTGGGGGTAAGAAGACCATCTGATTATCTGTGAAACAAGCAGTGGATGAGTGAGTGTTGGTGCTGGGTCTGACTAGTAAAACGATCAGTCACACTGTGTCACCGCCCACCAGAAGGGATCAGCTCGCCAGACAACCCAACACTTGTCATCATTTGCCAATTACAGAACATAATAACCATAATTGAGCATATTGGTGGCAAGTCGCCATGTAGGGCTTGTCACAGGGAACTTGATATAGGGCAAAGGCACAGCTGGAGATTCAATACTGGAATACTAACTGTCCTGTGAAAACTGCTCATTTTAAAGCGGAAATGGTTTCAGTTGTATGTTTAACATTTTCAGCTTTCATTCTTCCTGTCTAACAACATAAAGTGTGTGACTGAATGGGTCCTTGACTGGGCGGTCCAAGTACAGGCATGATAAAAGAACACTGGGAATTGACTTATAATACAACTCATCCATTGCATCAAAAGAATTTGTTCAGATAGACTCACATATTGTGTTAAATTATTCATCCATTGAAGATACAACTGTTTAATAAACATATGTACCCGTGAAGATCCAGGTTAGAATAGGTCTTCAGCAAACATTGCTTGTCGTAAGAGGTGATCAGGATCAGGGGGTCAGACTTGCTGACTTAGTTGATGCATGTCATCGTTTCCCAATTGAGTGGATCCATGCTCATCATATCACTGGATTGTCTGGTCCAGACTTGATTTTTTACGAACTGCCACCATAAAGCTGGAATATTGTTGAGTGTGGCGTTAAACAACAAATAAAGAATAAACATACAACAATAATTTCTTAATTTGAAGTTTACACCATAAATGGCTTTTCCGTTGTCAACGACACAATTTGATGTTCAAACGTTTACATGATAGTCTTCATGAAATGACGTAAACACTGACTCCATATTCCCTGGGAATTCCCTTACATGAATACCTTCAGAAGTGTTGTTTATAATTATTAGACCCTATAATCTTGAACTCAGCATTTTATATTACATTGAGAAACGACAGAGAGTTTTACTGCATGAGCGTTCACGAACATCCTCGCTTCTACCCATCTTAGTGAACAAAACATAGAAATGCACATGATGTCATCCATTATCGTAGTATCGACTCGATCCGGGAAAAGACTGACAGTTACAGTCTACAGCAATCTATGAATTTACCTTTGTATGTATTCAACACATCTTTATAATCCCCTTTTCAATGACTGTCCAACTGATCAATGATGACTATCACACGCAAATGCCACAGATTCATTAACAACTTAAGAAATCTCTTCCGTCACGTTTATCGTGTCAGCCATTTTGACGTCTTGTACTTGATGTAAATGTATAACAGCGCACTGCCACTGTGACTGACTTACTGAGGTAGTTCTTAACAAACCTTTCTCACCCAATGATGAAATTATTTAAATACATCTCTTGTACAACAGATGTTCCTGTAAAGCAAGTGGAGCATACATACTCTCATGTCACCTCTCTTTTTGGGGAACTATCATACAGCTGGTTGTTGTATGGCTGACAGTGTAAACATGAAGTCACACGTACAGATCTAGCGCTACATCCCTCAAAGAGAAAGTCAATTCTTAAGTATTACACATTGTGAAGTTTGTAGTTCGAAAGGGGTAGGATGGCAGCACTGTGCAACTGTGCCCCCCCTGACAGATGAACTACTACTTGAAGCCCCCAATTGTCACACAACACCAGAGATGCAGCAACACAATCTGTACTAACAGAAAAAAGTACCTATGCCATATAAAGAATTATAAAAATCAATTTATTCTGAATTAAAATTCATCTTTAAACACATATTCATGAAGACATCTCCTTGACTTAAAGATCGTGATTCACAATTTGCACTTGTATGTTAGCGTGTTTGTGGGGAGTATGATACTCACAAGTTTGTTTAATGTGAACACACAATGATAGTGTAGCTATCAGGTGCTCATAAAAAACACTTTTGTGTAACCATAAATAATGCTTATGCAATGCCACAACTTGCTGAAAATTAACATCTATGAGCCATGAAATTGCTACAAACAGGAATGACGCAAAATGCAGTGGCCAGACATTTTAATGTCCATCGAAACACAACATCATCTCTTCGGAGTCATCCATGTGGGACGTCACGTCAACAAGACAACCATATAAGGTTGGTGCATCTACAGAATCGATACCAAACTGACACATTTACAGCTTGGACAATTTCTGGGTTGAGACCAATTTGTGGCAGAACCGTACACAACTTGTTGAGGGAGCACAACATCCGGGCAAACATCTGTCTGTACATCCAATTTTGCTTCCACAGCCGAGCTTTCAGAAGACCAGACTGGGACAGTATACTGTTTACAGATGAGTCCAGGTTTCATTTGGACAGCTCTGATGGTTCTAAAGGCGTCCAGGTGAACATTTTAGTGATGCTTGCGTTACTCAACATTGTCTATTTGGGGGTCGACGTGTAATGGGGTAGAGGTGGCATCACAACACATCATTGTTAATGGCAATTTGAATGGCATATGCTTCCTGGGGATGACATCGTTTGAGATAATCTTCTGCCAAGTTTACCCTCTGTGCAAATACCCACGTTGCACCAGGATAATGCCCGCCTACACATTGCACATGATGTAACAGACTTTGGGACGGACGTTGTGACATTGCTGTACTGCCATGGCCAGCTGTTTGTCCAGACCTCTTCCCCATAGAACATGTCTGGGATGAGATGGAACTACACATACGACAGAACCAGAAGCAACTGGTAACGCTAGTTCAGTTGGACCAAACTTTGGTTGATATTTGGAGCTGATAGGCTGTCTTCAATAATCTGGGGTCTTCAATGTGTCTCCGCTACTTCGCCTGTATCAACGCAAATGGTGGTCACACCTGATATTGACATTTAACATGTTTAAGGATGGAATTTGCATTTGTTGACATTCATCAGCTGATAAAGACCGTGCCTCAACGTGAACAAATTCCATGATGCACAAAGGCTTTATTTTATTGTTTTATGTACCAACCAACCAATGAAATATTATGAATGGGGAAAATAGAAACTTGTTCATTATGAATATATGATATTATTATTACTTTGTGTCATTTAAGTATTTATGCGATCAGCAGAATATTGCGTAGGCCTTTACAGATTGCAAGCACCTGTCAGTGATGAAGAAAGGTGACAAAAGCAGTTAAACCATCACTAAACTACAGACTTGGCAGGTATATATTTTTAAGCTTAAACTGTTGATTAAGACTTGGTTTTCATTCAGAAAGTTACAATAATACCAGACTAGTTTAAAATGACTGTTTACACCTGATCAAAACTACGTCAAACCATGTATGACAGAGCGGCCCGATAACTTTATCTTCTAAATCAATCTCATTAAAATCAAATCTGAGGACATCCCATTACATGTCACGTCAGAACGACCTTTCATCCGACCAATCAAAGAGTCGCTTACAACATCATAAAGCTCGGGAAAGCTGCTTTCTAATTGGCTGATGTCGACTTCTTGTTAGTCATTTTAGTGGTCAGTCGAAGTTTGTGAAAGGTCATTCTGACGTGACCTGTTACGGGATGTCCTCAGATCTTTGTTTAGTGGCAGCGAGAACTTAGATCTGATTTTAATAAGATTGTCTTCTAAACCTACATGAGAAAACAGTAACATAACAACAAACTGTTTTCTACTGAAAGTGAGCAAGTTCTGTTTAACCCTGATTTGGACAGTGATTTTGAAGTGACATCATTCCAGCTTAACATGTTTAAGGCATAAATCATCTAATAAAACATTACTTTGTCTTGCTGTTCTCAAATGTACACTTGCTATGATTGATGTTCAAGAATAGAACATATATTTACCATGCATGTCTTTTGTTTAACGTCACTTTTAGCAATATTTAAGCAAAATCACGGCAGGGGACACCAAAAATGGGCTTCACACATTGTATCCATGTGGTGAATCGAACCCGGGTCTTTAGTGTGACAAGCGAACACTTTAATCACGAAGCTACCCCACCGTCCTAATCTTCTTTAACATCATGCATAGTAAGTGTACATTTGATAATATCAACACAAAGTCACCCAATAACGTTAAAAAGGATAATGACAAGATTTAAAACATTTTGCAAAAATGTTGTGAAAGTCAAAATTACTTGATAAGACACCCGGGGAAAAAACCCAAGAGTTTCCGTTTAATAATGCCAGGTGGGAGAATGCATGAGGTTGAAAAACCACTTGTATGTATCTTCTACTTCTACAAGTCCCCAAAGCTCCATAAATGTGGGTCAGTCTCTCCACATAGCCTATTCCACTGTGCACAATCAAATACACAACACAGGGCAATCGGACAGTTTCCTTTCTAATCCGTACTGCTAACAATTTAGTCCAACTCAGTACCAGCACAGCTGAAGTACTTCGTGTAGGTCACAGGCGCAGGTTGGGACACCTCAAGCTGGTCAGGACAAACCTAATTTAGCCAAGCAGCTTGTAGTGAAGCATTGGGAAGCACAACATTAAAAACTAGGTGTAAAAAATTAGCTGAATTCAATTTGTCTCCAAAACCTTACTTACAATGTAAGAGACACCTGACAAGGACACAAGCCTGCAAGACTGTGGGTACAGCAGGTGAGGCTATCTTGAGAGGTAGTACCTATATAATAACACAACATTGGCCACAGAATGAATCCATTTTTCAGTTCATTGGCATTTCCTTGCATGCGTGCATGCGTGCGTGCGTGCGAACTAATGCCAACATACAGACTCCGAGCACCAGGCAGGGTAACAACAAGTACCATTTTAATGCCTTATTGTATGACGTGGCCGAAAAGGAACTCACCACCTTCTACTCTCCGGCAGACACTCTATCCACCAGACCACGGAAGATGTCTTTCCATATAGTTGGCCTTCCATACAGTTGTATCAACATAATTATGAGAGCTTTGCGATGTAAACCACAGTAACATTAACATTAGCATGTAGAGAAAACTGTACTATTCTGTTAGTAAGTAGAGTAAAAATGTAAGTTGAAATCGTCCCTACTAACATGACTAAATTACTATTAGTATTAAGTATTTCACTACACTGTAATTTGGGCTCATCCTTGTTAACCATACTTTGGTACCCTGCAGATGAAGAGCTACACTGTGAAGCCTGGCCTGTACCAAGGAGCTGCACTGTGGTGCCCCACCTGTATGAAGGAGCTACACTGTGGTGCCCCACCTGTATGAAGGAGCTGCACTGTGGAGCCCCACCTGTACAAAGGAACTGCACTGTGGAGTCTGGCCTGGCCTGTACCAAGAAGCTGCAGTGTGGAGCCCGGCCTGTACCAAGGAACTGTACTGTGGAGCCCCACCTGTACCAAGGAGCCTGGCCTGTACCAAGAAGCTGCAGTGTGGAGCCCCACCTGTACCAAGGAGCTGCACTGTGGAGCCCGGCCTGTACCAAGAAGCTGCAGTGTGGAGCCAGGCCTGTACCAAGGAACTGTACTGTGGAGCCTGCTGGCCTGTACCAAGAAGCTGCAGTGTGGAGCCTGGCCTGTACCAAGAAGATGCAGTGTGGAGCCCGGCCTGTACCAAGGAGCTGTACTGTGGAGCCCGGCCTGTAACAAGGAGCTGTACTGTGGAGCCCGGCCTGTACCAAGAAGCTGCAGTGTGGAGCCAGGCCTGTACCAAGGAACTGTACTGTGGAGCCTGGCCTGTACCAAGAAGCTGCAGTGTGGAGCCCGGCCTGTACAAAGGAACTGCACTGTGGGGCCTGGCCTGTACCAAGGAGCTGCACTGTGGGGCCTGGCCTGTACCAAGGAGCTGCACTGTGGAGCCCCAGCTGTACAAAGGAACTGCACCATGGGGGCGGGCCTGTACAAAGGAGCTGCACTGAGGAGCCAGGCCTGTACCAAGGAGCTGCACTGTGGAGCCCGGCCTGTAACAAGGAGCTGCACTGTGGAGCCCGGCCTGTACCAAGAAGCTGCAGTGTGGAGCCCGGCCTGTACAAAGGAACTGCACTGTGGAGCCTGGCCTGTACCAAGAAGCTGCAGTGTGGAGCCCGGCCTGTACAAAGGAACTGCACTGTGGGGCCTGGCCTGTACCAAGGAGCTGCACTGTGGGGCCTGGCCTGTACCAAGGAGCTGCAGTGTGGAGCCAGGCCTGTACCAAGGAGCTGTACTGTGGGGCCTGGCCTGTACCAAGGAGCTGCACTGTGGGGCCTGGCCTGTACCAAGGAGCTGCAGTGTGGAGCCCGGCCTGTAACAAGGAGCTGTACTGTGGAGCCCGGCCTGTACCAAGAAGCTGCAGTGTGGAGCCAGGCCTGTACCAAGGAACTGTACTGTGGAGCCTGGCCTGTACCAAGAAGCTGCAGTGTGGAGCCCGGCCTGTACAAAGGAACTGCACTGTGGAGCCCGGCCTGTAACAAGGAGCTGCACTGTGGAGCCCGGCCTGTACCAAGAAGCTGCAGTGTGGAGCCAGGCCTGTACCAAGGAACTGTACTGTGGAGCCTGGCCTGTACCAAGAAGCTGCAGTGTGGAGCCCGGCCTGTACAAAGGAACTGCACTGTGGGGCCTGGCCTGTACCAAGGAGCTGCACTGTGGGGCCTGGCCTGTACCAAGGAGCTGCACTGTGGAGCCTTGCCTGTACCAAGGAGCTGCACTGTGGAGCCTGGCCTGTACCAAGGAGCTGCACTGTGGAGCCTGGCCTGTACCAAGGAGCTGCACTGTGGAGCCCCACCTGTACAAAAAGCTGCACTGTGGGGCCTGGTGTCATGAAAGCATCAAGGCAGCAACTTCACCTTCTGCATGTCTTGCAAGGTCAGTGTTTCAAATCATACCACATAGCTCAATATTATTATACTGTTAACCTAATCCAGGAAATCACTGTAGGAATACAGCCATGATTGCCTTACCAACCAACTCATGAATTAAGCTTAGTAGTACATGTGACCTTCCAGAACAAATGATTGCTTGGTTGCAGCCTGGATATTGAGATAAGAAATCAAGTGTTACCCTGTGACCTGGGATCTGGCATATGTCAAGAGTATTATCAGGAGACTAGACTGATTAGATAACTTTTCACAGGCAGCATTTGACTAGCTGCAATAGTTGTCATTTAATTCCAGGAGAATATAAATTCATATTCATCATGTTCATATTCTAGCAGTCCCTTGAATTGAGGAGAAAAAGTTAAAATTGCATCTAACCATGCAAACCAAATTTTTGTCAAAATCTAAAATAATTTGATATTGTTGGGTGGCTGAAACTTTCTGAACCTAATTATAGAGGACTGAATTGATTGAGTTAGATGTTAGATGTTTCCACTGCTGAGAATGGTGAAAGTATCTCGGGCTGATGGCTGCGAACTCAAGACTTGTCCTTGGTTACAAACACCTCAACAAAATGAGCTGGGTGAGCTTCACAATGATAAACCTGGACATCAGGTGACATATATAGTGCCCCTGGGCTAACACAACTACAGTCAAGTCCTGTTAATCCGACATCGATGGTTGCATACGATTATGTCGGATTAACGAGTATGTCGGAAAAACGAAATTAAGTAGTATCAACGTTCGTGATCGAAAATTGGACAACTACACGATAGATACAAGGATTCAAACACGTAATAAAAAACATAAAATAAATATTCATATTGTTATGTTACATTGTTGGCGGAATATGTTTTCTAAGCATGCAACCTCTAAAGTTTAACACAAAACAACTGTTACGGACTGTATGACTTATTCAAAATACTTTAAAAAGCATAGTCTGGAATGGCAGTCGCAACTTTGAAACTGGTACCCAAAGCTAAGAAAGCTGCTTTCTAAGTGGCTAACGTCGACTTCCTGTTGGTCATTTCATTGGTAGGTCATAGTTCGCAAAAGGTTGTTCTGACGTGACCTGTAATGGGATGTCCTCGTCGAGAGCGAGAACTTGTATCTGATTTTAATAAGATTGAGGTAATCTAAGCATGTGATTTAGCCTGTTTTCTTTTTATTTAAAGCATTTATTGTTCATTGTTTAAGCAAGTTTATCTCTGCAGCCATTGTAATATGCAGCTACCAGCCAATTCGTCTCGCATCAAAACATGGGCAGTGTACTCGCGGTCAGATGACCACGGAGTACGCTGATCACTGTGTTGGATTTACGAGACTGATTAATGATTTTGGTAATTCGTGTGTCGGAGTCAGAGTGTGAGACTGTCAGATTAACAGGTCTAAATAGCATTGATTTAATCGGTTCCCATCATTATCGTCAGATAAAGCCCCACATAACCACACAGAACAAACACATGTACACACTGGTGCAACATCAGTGCCCCTGGCCCCACACAACCACACAGAACAAACACATGTACACACTGGTGCAACATCACTGCCCCTGGCCCCACACAACCACACAGAACAAACACATGTACACACTGGTGCAACATCACTGCCCCTGGCCCCACACAACTACACAGAACAAACACATGTACACACTGGTGCAACATCACTGCCCCTGGCCCCACATAACCACACAGAACAAACACATGTACACACTGGTGCAACATCAGTGCCCCTGGCCCCACATAACCACACAGAACAAACACATGTACACACTGGTGCAACATCACTGCCCCTGGCCCCACATAACCACACAGAACAAACACATGTACACACTGGTGCAACATCACTGCCCCTGGCCCCACAGAACAAACACATGTACACACTGGTGCAACATCAGTGCCCCTGGCCCCACATAACCACACAGAACAAACACATGTACACACTCGTACAACATCTGTGCCCCTGGCCCCACATAACCACACAGAACAAACACATGTACACACTGGTGCAACATCAGTGCCCCTGGCCCCACATAACCACACAGAACAAACACATGTACACACTCGTACAACATCTGTGCCCCTGGCCCCACATAACCACACAGAACAAACACATGTACACACTGGTGCAACATCACTGCCCCTGGCCCCACATAACCACACAGAACAAACACATGTACACACTGGTGCAACATCAGTGCCCCTGGCCCCACATAACCACACAGAACAAACACATGTACACACTGGTGCAACATCACTGCCCCTGGCCCCACAGAACAAACACATGTACACACTGGTGCAACATCAGTGCCCCTGGCCCCACATAACCACACAGAACAAACACATGTACACACTCGTACAACATCTGTGCCCCTGGCCCCACACAACCATACAGAACAAACACATGTACACACTGGTGCAACATCAGTGCCCCTGGCCCCACACAACTACACAGAACAAACACATGTACACACTCGTACAACATCTGTGCCCCTGGCCCCACACAACCACACAGAACAAACACATGTACACACTGGTGCAACATCTGTGCCCCTGGCCCCACAGAACAAACACATGTACACACTGGTACAACATCAGTGCCCCTGGCCCCACACAACCACACAGAACAAACACATGTACACACTGGTACAACATCAGTGCCCCTGGCCCCACAGAACAAACACATGTACACACTGGTACAACATCAGTGCCCCTGGCCCCACATAACCACACAGAACAAACACATGTACACACTGGTGCAACACCACTGCCCCTGGCCCCACATAACCACACAGAACAAACACATGTACACACTGGTTAAACATCAGTGCCCCTGGCCCCACAGAACAAACACATGTACACACTAGTACAACATCAGTGCCCCTGGCCCCACATAACCACACAGAACAAACACATGTACACACTGGTACAACATCAGTGCCCCTGGCCCCACAGAACGAACACATGGACACACTGGTACAACATCAGTGCCCCTGGCCCCACACAACCAAACAGAACAAACACATGTACACACTGGTGCAACATCAGTGCCCCTGGCCCGACACAACTACACAGAACAAACACATGTACACACTGGTACAACATCAGTGCCCCTGGCCCCACAGAACAAACACATGTACACACTGGTACAACATCACTGCCCCTTGCCCCACACAACCACACAGAACAAACACATGTACACACTGGTACAACATCAGTGCCCCTGGCCCCACACAACCATACAGAACCAACGCATGTACCTAAATCCAAATGCAGTAAGAATGTGTTTTCTTAAACCTATAGTGATATAAACCAACCTGGAAGTACTAAGGAGGTGTCTGTTTCCCGAACCAGAAGTAATAAGACCAAACACACAAATATTAGAATGTAAGCTCAAGCCATGATGAATTTCTGTTCAGAGCTTTAAATTTCTGTAAAAGTATTTATTAATTGTTATTGTTATTATTAGCATTATTATTATGATTATGGACAAAAAATGATGTGTTGTAAGCAGGTAAGAGCTTTTTAATCAAGCATTTGTATTTTTCATCATTTTCGTCTTTCTACTTTAATGCCTGGCATGGTCTACATACAGATGCATCATCCAGATGGCTAACAGGACAGAATACTCCTTCATATTTCCTCTTGGTGGGAACAGAGAGTAATTGTGCTGAACTTTGGAATTCAGTGTGAACCTTGCCATTCCAAATAGTGTATACAAATTTGTCAAGTAAGTAAAATGTAAGTGAACCAAGTTTATCAGGCTGTGGTTAAAGAGTATTGGCTATTGAATTTCCCAGTACAAATCTTATTTCAGTATGTATTTTGCATCCTAAACTAGGCTTAAGATTTAATTAGATGTGCTGTCAGTTGTGAGCACATGACATACTGATAATATTAATTATACAAGTGCAAAAGTGAGCGTGGCTCACTAATACCCCCGACCCGCCGAGTGTGTCAGTAGTTACAAATTAAATAGCTAGGATAGGGTTAGGGTTTGAAAAATTCATACAAAAATGGAAAATTAATAAAAACATTTTTTTTCTTTTGACTGCACCCCTCCATATGACATAGCTTATATGTACTAAGTTTGAGATGAATCCACTGAATAGTTTAAAAGAAATCGCGAGGACAAAGTTTTCAGATGGACGTTAGGGTTTGAAAAATTCATACAAAAATGGAAAATTAATAAAAACAATTTTTTTTCTTTTGACTGCACCCCTCCATATGACACAGATTATATGTACTAAGTTTGAGATGAATCCACTGAATAGTCTAAGAGAAATCACGCGAACAAATTTTTGGGACGGACGGACGGACTGACGGATGGACTGAACCTTGGTATAACTATATACCCCCGACATTTTGTCGGGGGTATAAAAGTGGTTTCCCCTCCTGTAATGCATGGTACAAGGAAAGGGAGAACAACAACAGGAAATTATTCTTCAAATGTTAGTCCTTTAACATTTAAAAGGCCACTCATTTCATGGAAAAACCACGATGTTTGGGAAATGAAAAAGACCTGTGGATATTACATTTCTTTCTACAATCATCTCGTTTATCACACATACCAGAAAATATTTCCTGTGAATAATAACTCTGATGTCAGATTGTCACCTGTAACTGTGATCAACTGGCTTATCATGGCTACGTGGTACATGTATACATTATCTCATGTCAGCTAGACCACAAACCTAAAACTTCTCCATCGATCAAGGTTGTATATTAACCTAACACTCATTATTCTGCATATAAAGACAGACAGTTCTCTCGACATGGAGAATACTAAGACACATCACGGAAATACATCATAAAAAATGTATTTGAGTTTGACAGACTAGAGTTATGTCCCTTAAATCATATTTGAAGCTGCAAAATACAAGTAATCAAATATTTGCCAAACAGAAACCTCAAACAAAAGACTTTCGTTTATAGACATGATTAGCACATCATCACTAAGGTGTGGTACCTGACTGATGCAGGACAGTGATAATAAAGGCATGGCTTATGAACCATTGTCACCTGGAGTATAGTCTATGTCCAAATTAAAAGGTCACATTTTGAAAACATTTAATCAATATGTATTCGTTAGGATATGTTTCAAATATCCTTGTATATTACATATAAACAAAAAAAGTTCCCATTTGACTTGACAATCTTTGATTATTGTGCTATGTTAAGCATATGAAGGCTTGACTAAAGGGAGGTAAATCTATTGCAACCTGCATAGAGATAGTTGAAGCACTTTAAAATCTTCTGAGACAAAATACTATCAATCTTATGAGACTATTTTCATGTTTGAACATTAAGACATATAACATACACTGATCACAACAGTTTCACATCTGTGTATGCTGTTCACAGTTCAACTCGCTCACGAAGGACAATGAGCACTGAAAGGACATTTTAGAGAATAAGATAACAAGGGGAAATAGGTCTCAAATGTCCCATGTCCTATCTGCTATCTTTCTCCAGATTTACCACTGTTCCGTACCAGCTGCGGAGGACAAGTGGAGTTATAAATCAAATAATTGATTAATTGTTCCATCCATCTAAGCAGTCAAAACCATTATCCATTTTGCCAAATGAATAATCAATAAAGCAATACCATATAGTTTGCTGTGAGAAGTATCTTTGGGGGTAAAGCAGGCAGGGATATAAACATGATAAATCTAACAACTACATCATGCAATTATGTATGTTTTCACTTGACACAAATTGAAGACACTAAGATAGGACTTCTGTCTATTCAAGGTAAATGTTTCTGGTATTATAAGCCTGGTCTTGTGGTATCTCTCCCCATCAGCCATGCTCCAGTGACTATCAGTTTATCATTTTAGATACATTATGCCACAGATACATTATTTTCACAAGGAACAAATTCTGATTCTGATCAGTTTGACAGCTCAAGTCATCTATATGAATATTCAGGGTAATAATCTGCATTACCTGGGTATATATTAAATAAAAACTACCAAAACAACATGTTTCCACACTATCCTGCTTGCATGGTAAGAGAAACCTCACATATTTACAACAAGAGTAATCAGAAGATGACATGTACCAAGTTTGGATAAAGAATGTTGAATAGTTTTTTAGTTCTGCTCCAGAAACAACACCTACCTCCGTTTCAGCTGCTATTGAATATTTAGTTAAGCACAGAATTCATTCATAAACCTACATGTCCCAACTGACTAAACCATGTAAACACTTCAATATGAGAATGATGCATTGATTCATATAGAAATCATGCATAGTGTATTAAAAATATTTTTTATATTCAAACAGGAAGACTACTCTCTTTACATGATCCAACATGTTTAAGAATTTGAGTAGATTATTGACCTGATGTGCATGAACCTTATAACTAACGGTAGCACAATACAATTTTCAAGTTTTGTAGGTTAAATATACTTTTAATTAAATACTCAAATGTTAATTTTGTTTATGCAGATCAACCAGTAGCATATAATCAAAAGTAACTCTCAGAATCTCTCCATGACCCGTGAAGATCCGGAGTAGAATAGGTCTTCAGCAACCCATGCTTGCCGTAAAAGGCGACTATGCTTGTCGTAAAAGGCGACTAACGGGATTGGGTGGTCAGGCTCGCTGACTTGGTTGATGCATGTCATCGATCCTAATTGCGTGGATCGATGCTCATGATATTAACTACTGGATTGTCTGGTCCAGACTCGATTATTTACAGACCGCCGTCATATAGCTGGAATATTGCTGACAAGCAAACAAACTCCCCAGGTATGCTTCAAAGGGGTCACATTCAGGAGGTACTGAGGCAGGTAGATTCTGGAAACTCTCAGGGTCACCTTCATATCAAGTACAGGTATAATAAGTGACATCAAGTACAGGTATAATAAGTGACATCAAGTACAGGGATAATAAGTGACATCAAGTACAATTATAATAGACGACATCAAGGTCACCTTCATATCAAGTACTGGTATAATAGGTGACATCAAGTACAGGGATAATAGGTAACATCAAGTACAATCATAATAGACGACATCAAGGTCACCTTCATATCATATCAGTACTTGATATGAAGGTGACCTTGAAGTCGTCTATTATGATTGTACTTGATGTCACTTATTATACCCCCGTTTACGAAGTAAATCGGGGGTATATAGCGTTCCGTTCGTCCATCCTTTCGTCCGTCCATCCGTCCGAGCTTTTGTACATCATATCAAGTACTGGTATAATAGGTGACATCAAGTACAGCGATAATAAGTGACATCAAGTACTGGTATAATAAGTGACATCAACTACTGGTATAATAAGTGACATCAAGGTCACCTTCATATCAAGTACTGGTATAATAAGTGACATCAAGTACATGGATAATAATTGACTTCAAGTACAGGTATAATAAGTGACATCAAGTACAGGAGTAATAAGTGACATCAAGTACAATTATAATAGACGACTTCAAGGTCACCTTCATATCAAGTACTGGTATAATAGGTGACATCATTTACAGGAGTAATAAGTGACATCAAGTACAATTATAATTTATAATAGACGACTTCAAGGTCACCTTCATATCAAGTACTGGTATAATAGGTGACATCATTTACAGGGATAATAAGTGACATCAAGTACTGGTATAATAAGTGACATCAAGTACTGGTATAATAATTGACTTCAAGTACAGGGATAATAAGTGACTTCAAGTACAGGGATAATAAGTGACTTCAAGTACAGGGGTAATAAGTGACATCAAGTTCAATTATAATACACGACATCAAGGTCACCTTCATCTCAAGTACAGGTAAAAAGGCTACATCAACATGATCAACGTCACATGAATACCAAGTTCACAATAATACAACAGAATGGCAGAATATTTGGCAAAATTAGACTTTCATTGTGGTTGCTGTGGCAGACATTATTGCTTTGATCTATGTCTTGGACAGGTAACTGGGTTACCCAGGTTAAGTAGGACCTGGGTACCCGCAGGATGACCTGTTGCCATAGGACTACCTCCACAACAAGTTGCCTGATCCTTGTTTTATATGTGTATCTAAATAGTGTTTGCCGAGGGATCTGGTAAAACAATTCCCCATTAGACGTTTTGTACCCAACAATTGAGACCTACAACCTGTATCCTGGTAGGGTCGGTAATCAGTGATAGGGGGTCTGATACCTGAGCAGTAAATTTGGACTCGTCCCAGCCCGACTTCGATCCATTATTCAGTGTGCAACATTCATTGGCCTTGTGGTTTCAATGGAAAAGGTAACAAATGTTAGGTAATAGATGGACTGATCAATTACAGCTATTAACATCAACTCACAATCAAGCGAATGTTTAGTTAAGGTGAGCTAAACCTCAGGGAGCACTGATCACAAAATGAACACATGCATTACAGAAATGAGTCAGGTAATGAGGAAGAAACATGTGGAGCACCTGTATGACATACTGACTTGGTCTTGTCATGTCCTCACAGATGTTTCCCATTGACAGTTCCTTCTAACCTTTATCGCTGCTCCCACATACCCTGGAGAAGGGACACACTTCTAGAGGGGAAAAAAACACTGTACTGGAACCTCTCTTCCCACACACACAGCCACACAATACACCTGTAAGGGTTCACAATGATTGACACACTGGAGGGGTTGAGGGCCCATGCTAGCAATTAGCCTTGCATATGTTATAAGGATGTCTTTGCTGTATATATTCTGAGTTTTCACTGGCCTGTCCAACGAGACAACAAAAGAAACCCATTTAGATTTGTTAGGTAATCACTAATGGCTTAGGTAAACAATGGAGACATCCCAGTAGCCAAGCTGACTCAACAACAGACTGTCAAGGAAGCGTTTCCACATATGTTCTTCTCTTCCAGACACTTCAGGTCTGTATTCACTGTGAAGTTAGCTATGTGTTGCACAATATAGATAGTATACAAGCATCTTAATAACATTTCAGGGAAATTAATTTAAAAAACTGACAAAGAATCAGTATTTGAACATACTGCAATTAATAACTACGTAAATACAGATAATGATCATGATGATGAACAGTTAAAAATTGTCTTACAGTCCAGTGTGCCGTTGTACAAAGCAACCTTAGCGCTACGACTGTTGCAAACCTATATTATGGTATGGGAGTTAAAATCACCTTAGCGCTAAGATCGCTTTGTACAACAACACCCTGGGCCCTGCTCCACAAAGCAATCTTAGTGCTAAGAGCATCATTATTCCCTCACTTTAGCTTAAACTTACGACAGTCGTACTCGTAGTGCTAAGATCATTTGCGTAAGAAGACCTAGGTGTGACTCAACATGTCTAAACATGTCTACATGTGCCACTGTCACCATACACTGTCTGCACAATCACCATGTGACACTGTCTGCACAATCACCATGTGACACTGTCACCATACACTGCACAATCACCATGTGACACTGTCTGCACAATCACCATACACTGTCTGCACAATCACCATGTGACACTGTCTGCACAATCACTGTGTGACACTATAATAAAGGAGTTTTCGTTTCAAAATGGGCATAATTTGTACTATTTTGTAGCTAAACAACAATACCTATTGTATTATTCTTGGTACTGTGCCATGAACATTACTCTTTATGACTTATTCAGAGCTTCACTCAGATAGGTGTTAGATATATTCCATGTGGCACTTTCAAGAGTTCCACAAAGAGAGCAAGTGATGCCTGCTGTGAAGTGGTCAATTATTTGTAAAGGTTCTACAGCCTACATGTTCCATGGAAGTAAACTATGTTTTAAAGACATCTCCAGCAGGGTGGCCAGTGTTAATTAAGGACTGAGTGTCACCCAGGAACCACTAGGCAGACAAGGCAGACTTGCCCGATAGACTGGAGCATGGAGCATTGAGGGAGGGTAATGAAGTGCCCTGTGTGGAGCTGGCAATCTTATTGATCCCTCTAGAAAGAACTGAAACCATTAACAGTCTTCAGGGAGCACATGTGATTGCCTCTTTCTGTTAGTACTAGTTTCTGACCTTCACATACATCGTCTAGAATAAAAGCAATTTGCTAATCAATGTTATTGTTGAAGGTTGCTCTGTGATAGACATACTGTTTGCAATACTATCACTGCAGGAAACTTGCCATAACATTCTGCTATTCAGTGTATACATAGTGCTTTAGACATCGAAAAACAGTCTTCAATTTTAACCAGTTTTTGCATTCTTCCGACATTAATTTTTGTTGTTGCTTGCATAAAGATGTTAAATGACACACAACAATACTCCAGCTATATTATGGCATAGTTACTGTCAATTCTACCATGAATTTGGAATTTACTCGATTCTGATTGGTCAATCAGAGGCTATTAAATCACAATAAACCCCCTCTGATTGAAACAGCTGGTTTGACAGCCGCATCACCGCGGAAACTAATATTCATAGAATAGTACTTTTTTCAGTCATTGTCGGTAGGCATATTTAAATAATTATATCTACAATTACAGGTTACAAAATGCACAGATGCGGTTACTACAATATTCAAAGGATGTGTGGCAATACATTTCGTGCAGAAAACACGATAGAAATCTACAAAGGGAATGTATTTACGTTTTGGAGACAACAGAGAGCTTGGAATTTTGGCGTTTTTCTCTATACGACTGTGACGTCATATCTTTGGCATCACAATGAGCGACATGACGTCATAATGGTGACACGCGATGTAGAGTGAAAGCCTTGCAAAGCTTGCTTTGTTTTCTTTTGGGATGCCCACCTCATGTTAGCTTACCAAGTTACCATGCTTATATGCTTTCAATGCCTGTCATATGTTCGAGTGAAGTATTAGGGTGTAAACAAACTGCTTGAGTATATACAGCGCCATATTTTGTTCAGTGATTCCGTAATTCAGATCGATGACCCACTCAAAACGCTGGACTCAACCCATGCCGCTTCACTCAGTATATTTGCTAACACCAAAGAGTTCGCGTTTTATTTAGTCATGGTAGAATGGAGATAAACATACTGTGTTTTCAATGTAGAGCTAAGTTATCTGTAGATTTAACCGCGCTAAATTTAACATTTGAAACCTCACGCTGCGCTTTCGGTCCCAAATTCAATTTATCGCGGTTAAATCTACAGGTAACCTAGCTCTACATTGGAAAAACAGTATGTTTATCTCCTAATTTAAGCTCCAAAGACGGTTATAAGGAAGCACTTCTCCACTATTTGTGGAGAGTTTAGTTACCTGGCATACACTTTGGTCAACATTAAGAATAAAAGGGCAAATAAATCTCATTCAAAGCGGCAATTTAAAGAAGATAATACAGTAACCCTAACAACTGCAATCCTTCAAAGAAAACACTTGTGTATTATAGCTTTGTGAAGTCAAATAACACATTCCAAATGTAACTAGTGTTACCTACATTATGCCTTGGTGCCCTGAAATTCATTTGGCTACTTAAATAAAAAGTTCACTTTGAGGCCTGTAAGTGTAACAAAAAATTTAACCATGTCAAACCACGCAAACATAACATAATCTTTTATGTGCAACACACTTTAGCAGTCAGATGACCATTTGTGCAACGCATCCAAGCAATCAGGTGACCTTATGCCCATCACACCCCAGCAATCAGATGACCTTATGCCAAACACACCCCAGCAATCAGATGACCTTATGCCAAACACACCCCAGCAATCAGATAACCATTTGTGCTACACACCCCAGCAATCAGATGACCATTTGTCTAACACACCCCAGCAATCAGGTGACCATTTGTCCAACACACCCCAGCAATCAGGTGACCATTTGTCCAACACACCCCATGAAATCAGGTGATCATTTGTCCAACACACCCCAGCAATCAGGTTGCCATTTGTCCAACACACCCCAGCAATCAGGTGACCTTATGTCCAACACACCCCAGCAATCAGATGACCATTTGTGGAACACACCCCAGCAATCAGGTGACCATTTGTCCAACACACCCCAGCAATCAGGTGACCTTATGCCCAACACACCCCAGCAATCAGGTGACCATTTGTCCAACACACCCCAGCAATCAGGTGACCTTATGCCCAACACACCCCAGCAATCAGATGACCATTTGTCCAACACACCCCAGCAATCAGGTGACCATCAATGGACATCATTGTAAGCTCATCTGCTAACATCTTGGCTGAATATGCTCAGGAAACTTCATATGTGATGACAGCTGTTGAAACGTCCAAATGACAAAGCACATTATCTATGATAAGTTATATTAGTTAAATGATGATGTTATGGCAGTGAAAATCAAACGGCCTGACATTGGACTGTCTGGTAGTGGTTGGTGCCCTGATTGATTCCACTATGCGAGCAGATAGTGGCAGCAGAAGACAGACTTGATATGGTATCTGCCGTACAGCTGGTCTGTTTGGCCAAACCTGTATTGATCACATCTTAATCCACTCCTTCCTGTGCCACTTGCAAACAAATCTCTTAATGTGATTTGAAGAATGATATCTTTTCTTCACTGCACCATTATCTACTGCACACAGCAGTGTCAGATGGACTTCCACGCAGTGGAAGTGGTACAAGAGTATAAGTAATTTATGTCCTTTCACTCCTTTGCCCTAATCAGGAGGTGAGGTGAAATGGGGTTTAGCATCGCTTTTAACATTATTGCACTTATATAGCGATGTGCATGCAAGAATGTGTGTGTGTGTGTGTTTCCGTGGCCGCTTCTACTAGTCCGGACTGATAGCGATTTTATAGTGCTAGCCCACCGAGATGCCATGCCACAGTTTAATATGAACACCCCACTCAGACACAGTATACGGACACCAAGCTGACCAGTTCTTGTATTAGCCCCTTTATGCAGAGCACCAGGCAGGGTAACAACAAGTACCATCTTTCAACATATTTTGGTATGACGTGGCCGGGGATCAAACCCCTAACCTTTCACTCTACCACCAGTGACCTAATCAAGAACATGTATTTGAAAATGGCCCCTAACATGCTCAAATTGCCATCACATATTACCACTGATTGCTGTCAAAGTGTCATGAGCGACAAGTAGAGGCATCTTCTTGGCACTGCACTCTAGCACACATGAAAAACACATTCCCTAACATGCAGCTTGGACACAAAAATTTAATTAAATATAGGCAAATAGCCTTTCCTTTTATCATCAAAACATATGCGGTCATCCACACTTGTTACATTGGCCCATGATTAAACTTTCCGACATTAGTGAAATTGGCATAGTTGCATTTTTTGGTAATGACCCTTTCATTGGTTAATCCTCAATAAGACAGGTTTTACTATTATATGAAATCATATCAATTTCATCAAAGAAATGTGTTCATGTGGAATGCCTTTTGATCTTTGACCCATCATCTTGTCTTCAGTGTTGTGTCTTGCATAGCAATGTTTATTAATACGGATCAGTTCTTATTTGGCATATTTTTTTGTTTATATAGCTGCAAACTTTCCCAAATCACAATTTATATTTTGTTTAGATCTTCTGGTCGGGACACCAAAGTCTGATGACACATCCAATCATCTACATTACAATATACATATATAACCATGTGATTCTGAAACTCAGTTGATAATTTTAGTGCTTAGTTTCTATTTCTACTACAGCAACAAATGGGGTGTCTCAGCTGGACATATGCAACATCATAAATAGGCTTCATACCATGCAGTTGATAAAACAGACATGCGTACGTTTTTAGCAGATGGTTTAAGGTTTAATAATGACCCTCTCTTTACCAGTGTCCATAAAAATTTAGTCCTTGTTACTTTTTCCCAATACATTGACATTCAATTTGTATGAATTAAGGAATAATTCAGTTTTTCATTGCAAATTCGTAACAAATACGAAAAATTTGGGACAGTCGGATGCTATGTGTTTATAAATTTAAAAATCAAAGGTTATTTTGGCAGGACAACGAGGGGCCAGCAAGTCTCCAGTACCTGTAGTCACACCTCGGTCTTCACAGTCTCAGAATTTTCTTAAGAATACTCTTAACTTGCTAAGAAACTTCTTAGATGTAAGAGAAACATTTGGTATTTCTTAGAATTCTCTCAGACTTAAGACCTCTTTTGCACTCTAAGAAGTTTTATGAATAACGCTGGCCCCCCTTGTAGCAAAGCTACTAAGCCCTACCTAGTTTCATATAACAAGTGCATGTCACATTCGACAGCCGCAGAAAATCTGTAAACATGTAGTATCATCACACATGCACAGTAGTTGTCAACAGATGCCACCTAGTACAACCTTCCTAGCTTACCCCCACTGCTCAACTGTAGCGTAACAAAACCGAAATACAATATGCAATAGGTGTGAATATTTACTTCTATGGCTGATCTTACTCTAAACAGTTTCATTAAAATGCTTTTCAAGCATATGAACATATACCTGTGACCAGAGTTTGAAACCGATGCAAACATTATGAAAAAGATTTATACTTGTATCTTATGAATGGAACAATGTTCCAGAGTTGCTCAAAACCTTACTCCGACTCATCATATCAAACTGGGCATCACGACTTAACACATTAGTTTGTAATTTCAAAACTGTTTCTATATCTAAATGTTCTTATCATGTTCTTATTACAGGCACTGGAGACTTGCTGGCCCCACTGCTCCCTGTGTCCTGACTGTGATGACCAAGGTGTGACTACAGGTACCGGAGACTTGCTGGCCCCACTGCTCCTCTGTGTCCTGACTGTGATGTCCGAGGTGTGACTACAGGTACCGGAGACTTGCTGGCCCCACTGCTCCCTGTGTCCTGACTGTGATGTCCGAGGTGTGACTACAGGTACCGGAGACTTGCTGGCCCCACTGCTCCTCTGTGTCCTGACTGTGATGTCCGAGGTGTGACTACAGGTACCGGAGACTTGCTGGCCCCACTGCTCCCTGTGTCCTGACTGTGATGTCCGAGGTGTGACTACAGGTACCGGAGACTTGCTGGCCCTATTGCTCCCTCTGTTCTGACTGTGATGACCATGGAGACTTGCTGGCCCTACTGCTCCCTCTGTTCTGACTGGGATGACCATGGAGACATACTCCATCTGTTCTGACTGTGATGACCAAGTAGATTTGCTTGCCCTACTGCTCCCTCTGTTCTGACTGTGATGACCATGGAGACTTGCTGGCCCTACTGATCCCTCTGTTCTGACTGTGATGACCATGGAGACTTGCAGTCCCTGTGTTCTGACTGTGATGACCATGGAGACTTGCTGGCCCTACTGCTCCCTCTGTTCTGACTGTGATGACCATGGAGACTTGCTGGCCCTACTGCTCCCTCTGTTCTGACTGTGATGACCATGGAGATTTGCTGGCCCTACTGCTCCTCTGTTCTGACTGTGATGACCATGGAGACTTGCTGGCCCTACTGCTCCCTCTGTTCTGACTGTGATGACCATGGAGACTTGCTGGCCCTACTGCTCCTCTGTTCTGACTGTGATGACCATGGAGACTTGCTGGCCCTACTGCTCCTCTGTTCTGACTGTGATAACCATGGAGACATGCTGGCCCTACTGCTCCCTGTGTTGTGACTGTGATGACCGAGGTGTGACTACAGGTACCCGAGACTTGCTGGCCCTACTGCTCCCTGTGTTGTGACTGTGATGTCCGAGGTGTGACTACAGGTACTTGAAACTTGCTGGCCCTACTGCTCCCTGTGTCCTGACTGTGATGTCCGAGGTGTGACTACAGGTACTGGAGACTTGCTGGCCCTACTGCTCCCTCTGTTCTGACTGTGATGACCATGGAGACTTGCTGGCCCTACTGCTCCCTCTGTTCTGACTGTGATGACCATGGAGATTTGCTGGCCCTGGATTACACGATTCTATTCTTTCAAAGAACAGGAAGGAGAGATGATGCATGGAAGATGTACACTGCGACAGGAAACTAGTTTTGGTAAGAAAAATGTTATTTTAACTTCCTCAGCCTCATACCTCAGCATTACATTGCTTGTCAGAAGAGGCGACTAAATTGGATTAGGTTATCAGGCTCAGACTTGGCTGACGGTATCAAACCCTACCCCATCAATGTGAGACAATGCTCATAATATCAAACACTGATTTGTCTGTCACAGATTCATTTATTCACAAGCGGCCCTCAGATAGCTGGAGACCCATAAAAATCCAGGTTAGAATAGGTCTTCAGCAACCCATGATTGCTGTAAGAGGTGACTAACGGGATCGGGTGGTCAGGCTCGCTGACTTGGTTGATGTATGTCATTGTATCCCAAATGTGTGAATCGATGCTCATGATGTCAATTGGTGGATTGTCTGGTTGATTATTTACAGACAGCTGTCATATAGTTGGAATATTCCTGAGTTTGGCGTTAAACAAACAAACAAACAGATAGCTGGAATATAGCTGAATGCAAGATTCACTCATCACCATTGTTTGTAAAGATAACTTTACAACATCATGGTTGAGTTGCCAGCTTGGGAAGCAGGACAGAGACAACCGACTTCTGAGAAACTTAAAACCTCAATGCTCAATAAGAAAACAATTAAATAAATCTCCTAATTCTGTGACTTCTTTGGGATAAACATCTCTGCAAGATTTACTTGAGAGTCCCATTTACCAATCCAGACTGGCAGACTTGGCCCTACATGTAGAGCTTCAGGGAACATCAACACTGACCAGACAACATCTTCTCGAGTCAAGGAGGTAAATGACTATAAAAGTCCAGTTTCCTTCCTTGCTGAAAATTATTATCAATTTTAACTTAAAACAGCTCACAACCAACCATGTGTATTAAACTCCTGTTATTTAGTGATTGTGAATGAGTGTGTGGTGCCGCTTTTAACAATATAAAGATGGGGGGACACCAGAAACAGTCTTCACACTGTACCCATATGGGGAATCGAACCCGGGTCTTTCGGCATGCTAAACTAACGCTTTAACCACAACCCCACTACCCCTATTATCTAGACATCAAGGACCTAGAAGCAGTAACTATGTAAATGAATACTTTTACAGGTTGTGTTTACAGCAAGATTATCACAGTGCAGCTGACAACAATGCATTTCACATGTCCGTCATTCACATCTACAAGGGTAAGATCACATCTACATACCATATTATATCCTTACATCCCCAACTCTTTCCATCAACATCTGGTGCTTTACATGTATCGTGACAGCTGGGGGTAACCTATCTTCCTGAGGCAAGGGAGTTGACTGCCAATAGAAGTCCAGTTTGACAAACCTTGACAAATAAGGCTGGAATTTCTGGGCTCGATCGTGGCACTACTAATGGCTATTACGACTTATGTCCCTTCTTTGTCCCTCCTATTGACCAATCAGATTCCACCTCTCATATCAGATGGATAATCAAAATCTATCTTGTAATAAAACAGGTATTACTTCGCAAAGTGCATCAATCATGTAACCTTCTTCATTAAAAACATGAAAAGATTGGGAAAATATCTGTTGATGCGGAGTTGGCATTTCACATGCAATGCAAATCCTGTACTGACCGAAATCTGCACTGCAGTTTACGTACCAGATGTCGAATTCATTACGCAATTGTAATTGGACTAAGCATATGTGGTCGATGTAGTTTTTGTATATATTTGTTTTAATTTCATTTCAGGTTTTTACATATATTTATTATACATAACTAGTTGTTAGTTTCATCAGTCAGCTATAACACACTGTATCTGTCCTATGTAACCTACTAATTGCCCCATGGCCAGAAGCTTAATATGCTGATTGGCCAAGCTAACACCTACTGTTAAACTGCATGCTTTGATCACCCTGCATACTCTCTTAGCACATGAACTGACAGAACTGCTCAGACCAGCGAAGAATAAAGTTGTAATCTTAAATCAAGTGAATTAAATGGCTATAATCTCTATTTTGTGTTGTATTGAAATAATACAGTATGTATAAAGTGTTTTATTAAGTAAACCAAATGTATGTAATCTAACATAAATGTTGGTTATGTCTAATTATTTAAATCTGCATAAGGTAACCTAAACACTATAATGTATCACTAAAATAAAGACTATCACTTCAATGAAATATGTGTGTATGTGTTGATTTACTTCTAGAATGTTTTAAAAGCTTTGTAATGTAGAGATTCGGATGTGGTACATGATTTCATAATTTCTGTCTTAAAGTATTGTATATGTTACACAGAATGTGTAAGCGTTATGTACTTATTTTGTGTATATACTATATAACCAATATAAAAGTCAAGCATGTAGCAAATTTATTACTGTATATATATATATATATGTGTGTGTGTGTGTGTGTGAGTGGGGGGGGGGGCAGACATCTTATCGATAATGTTGTACCTTTTATTTATTATGTAATTTTGTGTTTCAGGGTGTCTTTGATCTTTGATTTCCCAACACAAACGGCATTGCACTAAAGTCCTCACCTTGTAGCATATGATTGTTCAGTGTGTGACAAGACATCCACTATGCGGCTACACATAGACAAGTTTGTCCATAATTCCAACCTAGTTCAGCATGGGTGGAAACTAGATTTTTGTAGTCAGTTAATTCCTTTGCCTCAGGAAGATTGGGGTAACCATACAATTCAGATTGTATTACATGTATTCTGACATCCAAGAACCATTGTAGTTATCTTCCTGAGGCATTGATTGATAAGCATGATAAGTATGCAATTCAATGACTACACTTCTAGATCGTGCCTGCCTCTGTCATGAACAGCTGCTGCCCTGATACAATAACATGTGATGTCCCTGTAAATGTCACCTCTAGAGTTACAATCATAGTACTGCATGTTAATGAATGAAATAGTGGGAAAATGCCACCCTCCCTAGAGTCATATGTATATCAAAACAAATTTATTCATCTTTGTACAAAATGTACTGACACAGTATGGTAGCCTCATGGTTAAAGCGTTCACCACTCATGCTTCATGGTTCTATTCATTCTTGACTTGTGAAGTCAATTACTGGTGCTATAGCCATGTAACAGCTACTAACCCAACCACCTGCTTGCAGCAAGATGTAGTATCGATCAATATGAGCTTATGTTAAGTTTGACAGCCATGTGATGTCATTGTAAGTCTTAGACCAAACACTGCCCAGTCTCAAACTTTTCTCTAATATGAGGACACCTCCACAGAAGGTAATGGCAGATAAACCCTGAACAAACTTCTACCTTAAGGATGTGGGGGTTCTTGAGCCAGTCATATGTAAGCTTTCTAAAACAATTTGGCTACATTTCTTTACATAAGTTCCATAATTTAGATTTTATCAAGAGAAAGTCAACAGAGAACACAAGTATTCCTCCGATGGAACTTCTGTTTGTGTATACATGCCATGGGTGTAAAAAAATATCCATAATATAATGGAGTGGTGTTATTATTTACATTCAGAACTGGTCGCTTTAAGTTCATTTTCAAGATGTAAAAATCATAAGTGCTGGTCTGAATGCTTCGCTCACACATACCAAGAATGTAGACGCTTCAACACTAATTAGAAAGTTCACCTGACGTGTATTGTATTGGAGGAAAGGACCTGAATGAGATTGAACAGTGTCAGGAGTACCAGTAGCTGGTGTACATGAATGAGATTGAACAGTGTCAGGAGTACCAGTAGCTGGTGTACATGAATGAGATTGAACAGTGTCAGGAGTACCAGTAGCTGGCGTACATAACAGTGATAATAATGTATCTGTAGACTGTTAGCAGTCTCTAAATCTCATGTCAGGAGTCAGCTGATTTGCAGTTTGACATGTCAGTATAGGACCCTGTCTTTCAAAGTTGTGTAGCCAACCATGGCGTTCGCTGGAGGATGAACACTTCCATGTTCTTGACACTGAAGCGTCAGACAGAATCGTCAGTCAGAGTTCAGAGGTCAAAGAGGGCAGACAGTCCCCCTCACTACAGGGGTACTGCCGTGGGAGGTCGTATGCTCGTCCCCGCACACGATCTTCCCACTTCAGTTCACCACTACATGGAACCGCGGGGAGAACACGGGAGTTGTGGTGGTACATCGATTATCTTGAGTTTCACTTTTACTGACAACTGCAGTCACTTTCAACCTAAATATATACAAACATAACACTACACACCGACCAATGTAGATCTTCAAAATCAACACATAGCTTACATTAGGTCTGATCGCTATGCACTTACAGAATGGTCCACGGTTTGTTATGTGAAACACGTACGGCTCCACCAGTCACTATTCGAACACGTGAAGGAAGAGCGATGTTCGCTGGCTCCCGTTCACATAGCTTAAACACGATTAGAGAAATAATAACAAAATAATAACAAACTTACTCTGTTGGCTATATCCGTATCACAGATTTTTGGATCTATCCTCACATTTCTGTCTCTCTGCGATATAAGCCCAGCTGTTTCGCCGTTCTCCACGTCTCCCTCCGACATTTTGACTATAGCCAAGTCACGTGATTTTGCTTTCACGTTCTGGGAGCCTGCCCGCTAGATGGCAGTGATCTATTTCTGTTTCTCGCCTTTAAAAAAGACAGGTAAAATATTCTCATAAAATTCAGTGAACCCACCAAAATCTGACGTGTGTCAGTAAATGCTTTTAACGTATTTCCGTCTGGTTTCGTGATGTAGTTTATGATTAATGAATGCATGAGAACTTACCTACGTGAATGGTTTACAAAATAGGAGATAATTTAAGAGGTAGGCCTATAGGACCATTCTGACGTTTGCTGACAACTTAAATCAAAGGTAACTCCTATTCGGTGGCGAATGTGATACGTCCTTTGTGCGGCCACTGGGTCTGCTCGGGGGTATAGCAGACAGACACTGCTTCAAAGCAAGCTTTTATCAGGCCCATAAATTGCCTATATCGAAATGAAATGTCAAGAAAATCAAAACAAACACGTACACGCCGCTACTTGTTTCTTGTGTAATGACACTGATGCAAGCTATATAGGCTTAATCGATATCCATGCAAGGTGATATCAAGGAGACAATTTAATGCTGTATTTACCGATCATTCATTCAGTGCTGAAATTACATTGCAAGTGAGCGAATGTTGTTCAATAAATATGCCACAGCAATTTACATATAGTTAGCAATATTCCAGCTTTATCACGAGTGCCCGTTTAATCGAGTCTGGCCCAGGAAGACCATGCGCTGACTGAAAACACCGAGCAATGATCGGGCACGGTATGGCACACACGGAATTTACCAAGTCACAGATCTATCGTGACCCCTATCAAATTTGTTTTGGACTTGTGTGATCCGCAATATGGTGTCTTACAAACCGGCAGTTGATAGCACGGACATTGATCATCCATCCTAAGGACATTTTGACTTACATCACAGAGTATTTTATTTTATCACAGAACTGTTCCAATGTCATTTTAAATAGATCTTTGAAATCTTAAGAATTCAAGAGCAGATAATACCTATAGAATCGATCGTTTTAGAAGAGTAGAATGGATGTACACGTAAGTGTTAGGGTTAACGCCGCATTGACCATTATTTTATCGACGTATCGCATCGTGTCAGCTCATATATACTCAGTTTAAAAGGAAACGCACACACCCAAGTTTGCGGGGTCTGCGTCTGAGATTTACCGCTGACAATCGACGCACTGCTAAACTACCCCATTGGCAGGTTTATATGTTTCAACTTTAACTAGTAGTTTAGTCGAGGGTTTTGGTTGAAAACGCAAAATTACCTCTAAACAACGGACAACCACACGGACCGGAGTAGGGCTCTACATAACGACGTTACGAAACGATGAACGTCCGCTTCTTAAGCGATCGCACTGCTGGTCTGTGCAATAAAACGATAGGGAAACCTGTAGATCTCTAACGACTCGTGACCACCTCCGTGGTCTAGTGGTAGAGCGTCCGCCTGGAGAGCGGAAGGTTCGTGGTTCGATCCACGGCCGCGTCATACCAAAAGATGTTAACAGATGGTACCTGCATGGCGCTCGACATTAAGGGTAAACAAGGACTGGTCGGAGTCAGTGTACTGTGTCTGAGTGGGGTATTCATGTTAAACTGCGGCAAGGTATCTCAGTGAACTAGCACTATGAATCGGCATCAGTCCGGACTAGTACAAACAGACAGACACACACAGACACACACACACACACACATGCAGGCACGTCGCTATATAAATGCAATAATCTTGCATGCGACGTTAAACCCAATTTCACCCTCACCTCTCGCGAGTATTGTTGCCGCCATACCTGCTTCAAAAGCGCTTAATGCTCAATTGTTTGTTCCAATCATTGGCGTCATTCATAGAACTGACGCACGCTTGTTTCCACGTTTCACTTAAATTTATGGGTACCTTCAACACCCAACAGTCCGTGTTCCACATTAAAAAATGTGCATGTTGTTAGCATGTGCTCCGAATGACAGTTCTGGCCAGTTTGTCTCAAGGATATGAACAATATGACGGTCAGAGTTCGAAACCGAAAACGATGTGTGGAACGTTTTTTGACATGCTATTCTATCATTGTGTTTCCTTTGTTGTGCAATAGATCACTTTTATTTGATATCAAGTTGCGATATGAGATGCACGTTTCTTCTGGTACTTGTATATACGAGGGCTGGTCAAAAGGTTCTAAGCCTAACAAACAAAACCAACAATTGTGTAAGTGTTTTAAATATTATTTTCCAACATAATCTCCCTGCCTTTCAATACGCTTCTCATATCGACAGTGAATCTTTTCAATCCAAGCCAGGAAGAAGTTTTCTGAAGCGACCCTGAAAACCCCATTCACGGCAGCATTTAAGTCATCGATTTGGTCATAGCGCTTTCCACGAAGGTGTTCTTTTAATATAGGAAACAGGTGGAAATCATTTGGTGCCAGGTCTGGCGAGTATTGATGTGGGGAAACTCTTCGAACCCACATTGTCGCACAGCTGCCTTTGCAAGTCGAGAGGTGTTAGATGAGGCATTGTCACGAAACAGTAGAAATCCAGTAGGCACAGGTAATCTTCTTTAGACTTTCTAAGTAATCAACAAGGATCACACCCTTTGCACCCCAAAATACAGTGGCCCTTACTTTCTTCATTGATCTTGAAGACTTTAATTTCTTTGCGGTGCCGGGGTAGTGGAATGGGGGGTTCCATAGCGGTATAGACCAATGTTTCATCACGGTAGCGGTATAGACCAATGTTTCATCACACCTTACTAATCTCTTTTTTATTTTGACCAAATCCTCCTCAATTAGCTCTTAATATTCTCTTGCAATGTCAGTTCTATTTTCCTTAAGATCAGAAGATAGAAACTTTGACACCCAACGAGCAGATATCTTATTCATCTGTAAATCTTCATGAATAATAGTTTCAATGGATCCATGGCTTAGACCCGTGTCTTCCTCAAGTTCAGCAATGGTTATACGTCTATCTGACAGTTTAAGATTTCTATCTTCATTGATGGAAGTTGAAGGACATCCAGATCTAGGGTCATCATCAAGGCTTGTTCCCCCAGCTTTAAACATAGCCGCCCAACATTTAACAGTGGAATAGCTTGGGCACTTATCCCCATACACTTGTGACAGGCGGTCATGAATTTCTGGGGGAGTACTTTTCTCTAAAGTCAAAAACTTGATGACTGCTTGGTACTTGTTCTTTTCCATTTTTGTATCCATTTGGACCCCTTCGTTCAACTGACTGTTACTAATATGCAAGCGGCCTCAACAGACCAACTACACTTGCAATGAACTACTCAAACAATGTACTACTTTGTTATTGCCCATAGTTGAAAGTTAGTCAGACTCAGAACGTTTTAACCAGCCCTCGTGTTATATCGAACTAAAGGGGCAAAGTAACACAGGTTACAGGTGTCATCCATTTTTGTAAACCCACGATGGTGGTTACAGAATCATAAACATGCCAAGGCACGAGACTTTGAAAAGTGGAATGAGGCGTCGCAGAAAACTTGACCATCGGTGTCTCGAATTGAAATTATGTTATGAATTATGTTGTATGAACGATAACTGAGATTCTTGAATAAGTATGTGGACCGTGTTTCCAACACAACGTGTATACCGAGGGATTACACGCTATGTCATCCTCGTTGACAGGTATGGTTTGCTTCAGCAGAATGACGTTTAATTAACAGCTTTCAAAACTAGACATCAGCTCCAGTGTGGCTAAGGTTTCTTTAATTGGTTTGTTTGTTTGTTGTTTAATGCGGCACTCAGCAATATTCCATCTGTCCGACGGCTGGCTGGAAAAAATCGAGTCTGGACCAGACAACCCAGTGATTGACACTATGAGCATCGACCAACGTACTTGGGATACGATGACATGCATCAACCGAGTCAGCGAGCTGGCAACCCGATCCTGTTTCCAAGGAAACTGCCAACAGCCTGTATATAATATTGTTAGCTTCGTTCTGACTAATATTCGATTCAACGGGAAATCACTTTAAATGTAAAACTATAACAGTTACCACAATCGTGATAACTACTGGCATCACATCTACAACACGTCACAGATCTGACAGTACCACCACATCTACAACACGTCACAGATCTGACAGTACCACCACATCTACAACACGTCACAGATCTGACAGTACCATCACATCTACAACACGTTACAGATCTGACAGTACCACCACATCTACAACACGTCACAGATCTGACAGTACCATCACATCTACAACACGTCACAGATCTGAAAGTACCACCACATCTACAACACGTCACAGATCTGACAGACCCACCACATCTACAACACGTCACAGATCTGACAGTACCATCACATCTACAACACGTCACAGATCTGACAGTACCATCACATCTACAACACGTCACAGATCTGACAGTACCACCACATCTACAACACGTCACAGATCTGACAGAACCATCACATCTACAACACGTCACAGATCTGACAGTACCACCACATCTACAACACGTCACAGATCTGACAGTACCATCACATCTACAACACGTCACAGATCTGACAGTACCACCACATCTACAACACGTCACAGATCTGACAGTACCACCACATCTACAACACGTCACAGATCTGACAGTACCACCACATCTACAACACGTCACAGATCTGACAGTACCATCACATCTACAACACGTCACAGATCTGACAGTACCACCACATCTACAACACATGGCAGATCTGAGGGTCACATCTACAACACGTCACAGATCTGACAGTACCATCACATCTACAACACGTCACAGATCTGACAGTACCACCACATCTACAACACATGACAGATCTGAGGGTCACATCTACAACACTTCACAGATCTGACAGTACCACCACATCTACAACACGTCACAGATCTGACAGTACCACCACATCTACAACACGTCACAGATCTGAGGGTCACATCTACAACACGTGACAGATCTGACAGTACCACCACATCTACAACACGTCACAGATCTGACAGTACCACCACATCTACAACACGTCACAGATCTGACAGTACCACCACATCTACAACACGTCACAGATCTGAGGGTCACATCTACAACACTTCACAGATCTGACAGTACCAGCACATCTACAACACGTCACAGATCTGACAGTACCATCACATCTACAACACGTCACAGATCTGACAGTACCATCACATCTACAACACGTCACAGATCTGACAGTACCACCACATCTACAACACGTCACAGATCTGACAGTACCATCACATCTACAACACGTCACAGATCTGACAGTACCACCACATCTACAACACGTCACAGATCTGACAGTACCACCACATTTACAACACGTCAAAGATCTGAGGGTCACATCTACAACACTTCACAGATCTGACAGTACCATCACATCTACAACACGTCACAGATCTGACAGTTCCACAACATCTACAACACGTCACAGATCTGAGGGTCACATCTACAACACTTCACATATCTGACAGTACCATCACATCTACAACTCGTTTCAGATCTTACAGTACCACCACATCTACAACACGTCACAGATCTGAGGGTCACATCTACAACACTTCACAGATCTGACAGTACCATCACATCTACAACACGTGACAGATCTGACAGTACCACCACATCTACAACACGTCACAGATCTGACAGTACCACCACATCTACAACACGTCACAGATCTGACAGTACCACCACATCTACAACACGTCACAGATCTGAGGGTCACATCTACAACACTTCACAGATCTGACAGTACCAGCACATCTACAACACGTCACAGATCTGACAGTACCATCACATCTACAACACGTCACAGATCTGACAGTACCATCACATCTACAACACGTCACAGATCTGACAGTACCACCACATCTACAACACGTCACAGATCTGACAGTACCATCACATCTACAACACGTCACAGATCTGACAGTACCACCACATCTACAACACGTCACAGATCTGACAGTACCACCACATTTACAACACGTCAAAGATCTGAGGGTCACATCTACAACACTTCACAGATCTGACAGTACCATCACATCTACAACACGTCACAGATCTGACAGTTCCACAACATCTACAACACGTCACAGATCTGAGGGTCACATCTACAACACTTCACATATCTGACAGTACCATCACATCTACAACTCGTTTCAGATCTTACAGTACCACCACATCTACAACACGTCACAGATCTGAGGGTCACATCTACAACACTTCACAGATCTGACAGTACCATCACATCTACAACACGTGGCAGATCTGACAGTACCACCACATCTACAACACGTCACAGATCTGACAGAACCACCACATCTACATCACGTCCAAATCTGACAATACGATCACATCTACAACACGTCACATATCTGACAGTACCATCACATCTACAACACGTCACATATATCTGACAGTACCATGACATCTACAACACTTCACAGATCTGACAGTAACATCACATCTACAACACGTCACAGATCTGAGGGTCACATCTACAACACGTCACAGATCTGACAGTACCACCACATCTACAACACGTCACAGATCTGACAGTACCATCACATCTACAACACGTCACATAACCTGACAGTACCATCACATCTACAACACGTCACAGATCTGACAGTACCACCACATCTACAACACGTCACAGATCTGACAGTACCATCACATCTACAACACGTCACAGATCTGACAATACCACCACATCTACAACACGTCACAGATCTGACAATACCACCACATCTACAACACGTCACAGATCTGAGGGTCACATCTACAACACTTCACAGATCTGACAGTACCACCACATCTACAACACGTCACAGATCTGACAGTAACATCACATCTACAACACGTCACAGATCTGACAGTACCACCACATCTACAACACGTCACAGATCTGACAGTACCACCACATCTACAACACGTCACAGATCTGACAGTACCACCACATCTACAACACGTCACAGATCTGACAGTACCATCACATCTACAACACGTCACAGATCTGACAGTACCATCACATCTACAACACGTCACAGATCTGACAGTACCATCACATCTACAACACGTCACAGATGTGACAGTACCACCACATCTACAACACGTCACAGATCTGACAGTACCATCACATCTACAACACGTCACAGATCTGACAGTACCACCACATCTACAACACGTCACAGATCTGACAGTACCATCACATCTACAACACGTTACAGATCTGACAGTACCATCACATCTAGAACATGTCACCGATCTGACAGTACCATCACATCTACAACGCGTCACAGATCTGACAGTACCATCACATCTACAACACGTCACAGATCTGAAAGTACCATCACATCTACAACACGTCACAGATCTGACAGTACCACCACATCTACAACACGTCACAGATCTGACAGTACCATCACATCTACAACACGTCACCGATCTGACAGTACCATCACATCTACAACACGTCACAGATCTGACAGGATCACCACATCTACAACACGTCACAGATCTGACAGTACCACCACATCTACAACACGTCACATATCTGACAGGACGATCACATCTACAACACGTCACAGATCTGAAAGTACCACCACATCTACAACACGTCACATATCTGACAGGACCACCACATCTACAACACTTTACAGATCTGACAGTACCATCACATCTACAACACGTCACAGATCTGACAGTACCACCACATCTACAACACGTCACATATCTGACAGGACGATCACATCTACAACACGTCACAGATCTGAAAGTACCACCACATCTACAACACGTCACATATCTGACAGGACCACCACATCTACAACACGTCACAGATCTGACAGTTCCACAACATCTACAACACGTCACAGATCTGAGGGTCACATCTACAACACTTCACATATCTGACAGTACCATCACATCTACAACTCGTTTCAGATCTTACAGTACCACCACATCTACAACACGTCACAGATCTGAGGGTCACATCTACAACACTTCACAGATCTGACAGTACCATCACATCTACAACACGTGACAGATCTGACAGTACCACCACATCTACAACACGTCACAGATCTGACAGAACCACCACATCTACATCACGTCACAGATCTGACAGTTCCACAACATCTACAACACGTCACAGATCTGAGGGTCACATCTACAACACTTCACATATCTGACAGTACCATCACATCTACAACTCGTTTCAGATCTTACAGTACCACCACATCTACAACACGTCACAGATCTGAGGGTCACATCTACAACACTTCACAGATCTGACAGTACCATCACATCTACAACACGTGACAGATCTGACAGTACCACCACATCTACAACACGTCACAGATCTGACAGAACCACCACATCTACATCACGTCCAAATCTGACAATACGATCACATCTACAACACGTCACATATCTGACAGTACCATCACATCTACAACACGTCACATATCTGACAGTACCATGACATCTACAACACTTCACAGATCTGACAGTAACATCACATCTACAACACGTCACAGATCTGAGGGTCACATCTACAACACGTCACAGATCTGACAGTACCACCACATCTACAACACGTCACAGATCTGACAGTACCATCACATCTACAACACGTCACATAACCTGACAGTACCATCACATCTACAACACGTCACAGATCTGACAGTACCACCACATCTACAACACGTCACAGATCTGACAGTACCATCACATCTACAACACGTCACAGATCTGACAATACCACCACATCTACAACACGTCACAGATCTGACAATACCACCACATCTACAACACGTCACAGATCTGAGGGTCACATCTACAACACTTCACAGATCTGACAGTACCACCACATCTACAACACGTCACAGATCTGACAGTAACATCACATCTACAACACGTCACAGATCTGACAGTACCACCACATCTACAACACGTCACAGATCTGACAGTACCACCACATCTACAACACGTCACAGATCTGACAGTACCACCACATCTACAACACGTCACAGATCTGACAGTACCATCACATCTACAACACGTCACAGATCTGACAGTACCATCACATCTACAACACGTCACAGATCTGACAGTACCATCACATCTACAACACGTCACAGATGTGACAGTACCACCACATCTACAACACGTCACAGATCTGACAGTACCATCACATCTACAACACGTCACAGATCTGACAGTACCACCACATCTACAACACGTCACAGATCTGACAGTACCATCACATCTACAACACGTTACAGATCTGACAGTACCATCACATCTAGAACATGTCACCGATCTGACAGTACCATCACATCTACAACGCGTCACAGATCTGACAGTACCATCACATCTACAACACGTCACAGATCTGAAAGTACCATCACATCTACAACACGTCACAGATCTGACAGTACCACCACATCTACAACACGTCACAGATCTGACAGTACCATCACATCTACAACACGTCACCGATCTGACAGTACCATCACATCTACAACACGTCACAGATCTGACAGGATCACCACATCTACAACACGTCACAGATCTGACAGTACCACCACATCTACAACACGTCACATATCTGACAGGACGATCACATCTACAACACGTCACAGATCTGAAAGTACCACCACATCTACAACACGTCACATATCTGACAGGACCACCACATCTACAACACTTTACAGATCTGACAGTACCATCACATCTACAACACGTCACAGATCTGACAGTACCACCACATCTACAACACGTCACATATCTGACAGGACGATCACATCTACAACACGTCACAGATCTGAAAGTACCACCACATCTACAACACGTCACATATCTGACAGGACCACCACATCTACAACACTTTACAGATCTGACAGTACCACCACATCTACAACACGTCAAAGATCTGAGGGTCACATCTACAACGCGTCACAGATCTGACAGTACCACCACATCTACAACACGTCACAGATCTGACAGTACCATCAGTGTATATTAGTCAATGATGCTTTTTCAAACCATAACTTGAGTCAACCCAAGTTACATACTCACATAAGCAAATGAAAACACGCCAAAGGTGGACATTAGAAACATGTCCTCAATTCAATACAGATACATGCACATACTTCCACGTATGGTATAATGCTGGCATCACGTGTAGTATTAACAGTTCTGTAGATCATGAGTGTATACCCCTTGCACTGAAGGAGCCAGCAGGTCGTCAGGCCGAAGAACAATTCTCACTCTGGACAGAAGCGAATCAGCCCATGGAACAACGATCCATATTTCACAGAAGCAAACGATTAACGCGCTGCTGCAATCATTCTTGGTGTTTTAACAAACGGGACATTTATCTTTCAACATACTAAATCCGTTCTTGACGTTACCAGCTGCATGGACATTAACATTGTAATTACCAAACCTTCGCAATATGTGAAATATAAATAGGAAATCACTGACTCATAACTTGTGACAATATGAAAGGTGCCTTTCACGATTAAACTACACGTTCAATCTGAGTCGCTGACCCCAGTGTTATTCCAGAAATGAAACACTCTTGAGCAATGTTCATAATACAATGTATTCGCGGGAAAGAAGGACAGAAGATCAACAGAAAGAATGTTTTCTTTTCACGTAATGCACTGACGGCTTTGAAGCGGTGCTTATCTGGGTGAGGGAGCCTACATGGTTTCAGTGTTGAGTTGCGTCAAGACATGCGCGTGCATCTTCAAAGGAACTAACGTAACAAGGAACAGTAAAAAGCAAAATATACTCTTCAAAAAAAAGAAACTTGACACTGACTTTCAAAATGTAATACAATGCGATTGTTTCAAAATAGGACACAGAAACCATAAATTAAACACTGTTTCAAGATCAATGTACACAATGTTCAAAACAATATTCGTGTCACCTAGACAGACACACGTACACGATACAGTTACTGCACAGGGGTACAGAAAATGTCAGTATCGGTTGTGCCCACCACGTGCATCAATCACTGCTTGACACCGACGACCCATAGATGCAATCAAGTTGTCAATAACACGCTGTTGGATGTGCTGCCATTCATGCTGAAGTGCATCAAGAAGCGCCGGAAGTGTTTGGGGCGGTGGATTCCTTCAGGGAACGCGTCGATCCAACTCGTCCCACAGATGCTCAATCGGGGACAAATCTGGTGACCTGGCTTGCCAAGGTAATGTCTGGATGTTGTTGTGCTGTAAGAAGTCCTGACAAACACGTGCAATATGCGGTCGAGCGTTGTCCTGCTGGAACTGTCCGCCATGAACGTTGACGTGAGGAAGAACTTAAGGCTGTAGGATCAAGTCTCTGTAACGCTCACCTGTGAATGCACCTGCCAAATGCACGAGAGGCGTCCTACCACCGTGATGAATTCCGGCCCATACCACTCCCCAAATGGGACAACCTGCTGCACACAGTTGGGGGCGTAACGTTCACCCCGACGTCTGTACAACACGTGCGCGCCCATCAGCACGTGTGAGTAGGAAACGGGACTCGTCAGTAAACAGTACATTTATCCACCTTACACGTGCCCATCTAACCCTCTGTTGGCACCAAAGCAGACGGTCCGCCAGATGACGTGGGGTCAATACATGACGTCGAACAGGTCTTCGTGCAAAAAGTCCAGCCTCCCTCAGTCTGTTGCGTACCGTTTGATCTGATATTCTGCGTACCCCAGGGATCTGTGTGGTGGTAGGCGTGGCTGTGGTAGTGCGGTCTCGGAGGTGTCGCAGCCGGATGTATCGATCTTGTGCTTGGGTTGTCACCCTTGGTCTTCCTGACCTTGGTCTGTCGTCAACTCTGTTGGTGTTGTTGTATCGGGTCCACAGTGCGGAAATTGTCTGTCTGGATACGCCAAAGTGCCTGGCCAGTTGCTCCAGCTTGTAATCTCCCAATGGCGTTGTTCCTTTGAGCTGCATTCAGTCTTGGCATTCTGTCACCGCCTCTACTGCCGTTATAAGGACTGTATGAACTACAGTGTGTAGACCTCCGGAAGGCGTAATGTCAACTTTGCAACAGAAGACAGACAATGATGCCCGATTTACGTACATGAGATAGTGCTGTGTAAGTTTGAACGTCATAGGTACGTCATATCACTGATCACTGATGCTGAGAGCTTCACTTGTCACGTGTCTGTCGTTGTTTTATGTTGTTTTTTGTTTTTTTACTAATTCGGGCATCAGCGGTAGAACGGTCAAGACTGGCTATCAACTTGAAGAAAAGAGAAGGTTGCGGAGCCGTAGGCTTAAATCGGCGGAGGCAGAGTGATATACATAGCATAATAATACAATAAGTATACAAGCTCTTGACCGCTAAAACGTTTTCACTGGTGTCAGGAACAGGTGGACGTTTCCAAATTGCGCTGGTTTCGAATCCAGTATAGGGTTGACGTGCACACATAATGTGGGCAGTCCGTCACTCACTCATTCAAGCATGCCTTTAGTGAACAGGGGTTTTACATATCTTGTAACCTGGCTTTTAAATATTGCTCCATGTAAGAGTGTGTGAGTTATGGTTAACGCCGCTTTGAACAGTATTCTGTCATATCAAGGGATGTCACATATTTTGAAAGGAAAGTAACGCATGTCTTAGAAATTTACAACTTTTGCAAATCCCACCAATATACCGTCGAATGGGGAATTTCAACCCCAATCAGCGGATCCTGGGGTACCTGCTGATAGAAGGAAGCCATGGGTTACGGTGCTTCCAGACCATACACACAATAAGCCATGCAGTAAATACATTGCAACCACACAGGGCACCAAGACGTTCTGCTCCAATGTTCTCTAAAACGAGTGATATACATTATTATCACGAACTATTTTAGAAAAAAATTCAATTGAACTGTACCTGCCTACCAACTCTAAATTGATACACCATATTTGTCGGTGACATCATGGACTAAGGACGACGTCGTCCAGCGTCCAGCGTCAACCAACAAGGGACAAGACACCTGTAGCTTCATGGACAAATATCACAAATATATTATGATATATGCAAAGAAACTGACACTCGGGAAATAACAAAATCATTGACGTGTCACCCAGCGGTCCCTGCCAGACATCAGCCAGATCATCCACAACGAAATGCTGGTGAAATTACCTGGAAGAGCCGACTACAGCGGGGATCGCGTGACTACGGTGCGTTGCTCGTGTAATTAACCACTGGTTTATTAGCTCCGGTATTTACATACCATTGTAACGTACTTATGTTATTATTGACCCATATAAAACAATATTCCTTTTCCCTTTGCAACAAATGCCGCAAATCAAGTCCACCATTCTGCACCGCCGATTACCGACGTTGGAATCCCAGTCCGCGTGTTGCTGCCGATGACGTGCTAGCCGGCAATATCGACAGTCAACAGTCAACTATATTAAATAGTTACCGGTAATGTTTTAGGTGCACTATCGACCATTTGCGAATAACCTCCCTGCTTAAAACAAAACACACGGTTTAGGCACTCAGCACATAACGAGTTTCACCAGCCCTGTTTTGCTTGTGCCATTCCAAGCCTTAGCAAATATCTCAACTTCTCTTTCATGGAAGCTAGGGTCAGTTTGAGAACACGTATGTCTATCACGAGTACGTGAATGTTGTTTTGAGCTAGCTGTGTCACAGGTACCACAAGTTTTAGATGTGGCGGTAATACAAGTTCGGTGTTTGATCTAATGAAATTCCAATCTTTTACCCCGATACGATACCGCTCTGCGTGACAATCCGAGGTGGCGCATCTGAGAAGGTCGATAGTACGAGTGTACCCTTTTGGATGTACATGTCAATATGTATAGAATATAGACAGCAATAACAATATAAAATAAACAAAAACAACAACAGTCACAACATCTTCTGTCAGATCTGTGACCATTTCTACTCTGCGACGGTACTTTCAGATCTGGTCGTACTTTGAACGTGACGATCCTGCCAGATCTGTGATGTGTTGAAAGTAAGATGTGATCACAGGAACTCGTTATAATACATATAACATATTACATACATTTATATATTTGTATTCACTGACCAATGGCAAGTTCCTGTGGATGTGCTGCAGTAATATGCGTTTAATACGAATTTCTTGATTAACTGCATTGAGGGTGGTTCTGGGGCTTCGTTGCATCTGCTCTCGGCTCAGACAGGCCGGGGTGAATATGATGACGTCGGTCTGGGGCCAGGGCTTGTGTGAATCTGTATGTCTTAATTTCCTCCCCAGGCTCCAGGACGTGGCCGCGATCACATAACATGTCCACTGCCAGTCGAGCAGAAAAAGCAACACTTCAATAACCGCGTAGTAATGGTGGAGGGATGAGTCCCGTGCGAATTGACAGGTGCTTGCTCAATATGCAGTAAGCAGTATAGTTTGTGTGCAAAGCTTCGAGGGGAATTGTGCCACATACATGTCCCTAGTCCAGGGTGTCACATATATGTCCCTGGTCCAGGGTGTCACATACATGTCCCTGGTCTATTGTGTCATATACATGTCCCTAGTGCTGGGTGTCACATACATGTCCCTAGTCCAGGGTGTCAAATACATGCCCCTAGTCCAGGGTGTCACATACATGTCCCTGGTCCAGGGTGTCAAATACATGTCCCTAGTCCAGGGTGTCACATACATGTCCCTGGTCTATTGTGTCATATACATGTCCCTAGTCCAGGGTGTCACATACATGTCCCTGGTCCAGGGTGTCAAATACATGTCCTTTGTTAATTGTGTCATATACATGTCCCTGGTCCAGGGTGTCACATACATGTCCCTAGTCCAGGGTGTCAAATACATGTCCCTGGTCCAGGGTGACACATACATGTCCCTAGTCCAGGGTGTCACATACATGTCCCTAGTCCAGGGTGTCACATACATGTCCCTGGTCCAGGGTGACACATACATGTCCCTGGTCCAGGGTGTCACATACATGTCCCTAGTCCAGGGTGTCAAATACATGTCCCTAGTCCAGGGTGTCACATACATGTCCCTGGTCTATTGTGTCATATACATGTCCCTAGTGCTGGGTGTCACATACATGTCCCTAGTCCAGGGTGTCACATACATGTCCCTGGTCCAGGGTGTCACATACATGTCCCTGGTCTATTGTGTCATATACATGTCCCTGGTCCAGGGTGTCAAATACATGTCCTTTGTTAATTGTGTCACATACATGTCCCTAGTCCAGGGTGTCACATACATGTCCCTGGTCCAGGGTGTCACATACATGTCCCTAGTCCAGGGTGTCACATACATGTCCCTAGTCCAGGGTGTCACATACATGTCCCTAGTCCAGGGTGTCACATACATGTCCCTAGTCCAGGGTGTCCCTAGACTGACCTAGGCTTCCGGTGACATCAGGTCAACCTGCTCCAGCATAACAGAGATCTTTATTGATCCGGCCGATGATTCCCAACCCTCGGTATAGCGAACATGAGACGTCGCTCTAGTGGATAGAGCGTCTGTCAGGAAAGCCTCATACTGAAAGACGTTAAAGTACGATGGTATTTGTTGTTACACTGCCTGGCGCTCGGCATTGAGGGATATCACAAGGACTGGGCCGCATCCATGTTAAACTGCTCCAATGTATCTCAGTTGACGAGCACTTTAAAATCGGCATAAATCCGGAGTTGCACAAGCAGCACAATCACCTGTCGCTATGTAAATGCAATGACCTTGAGCGCGGCGTTAAATCCCACTCGCCTCACCTACGTCAACCTGCATACTATGTGGTCGTTTAGTTATGTCTATGTATAATAAATGGTGGTCATGACTCATGTAAATATCTGTACTGTCTTATGTCGTGCAGTTGCTGAAATAGTGCTTCGTCTCAAACAAACTCATACGCACACACGCGCACGCACGTCTTTAAAAAGACATTTTGTTATCAGCGGAGAGTTGTGCTGTGACACTTCAAGTAAAATGTCAGAAACCTTTTAGCGTGAATAAAAATGAATTTGAGCATTGTATGCTGACTGATGATTCGGTCATGATTAAGTAGTTTGGCCATATTGTGGGAGCATAATTCACTGTCAAACGGCTTACAAATCTCTATTCTAATGGCGTACACCACCATGTAAGCAATATCCTGTGCAATATGGTAAGGGCATCCGGAAAAACTACAAACAAATATTTGCCAACGTGTTCGTAGGCAGTCTGCACAACTCTAGTGCATAAATCGTTGACTTGCGAAGTGTCTTCCAGACGGATTTACCAGAGCAGCCCTATACCCGGCCCGACAAGCACTTCACAAGACGGACATAATCCAACAAACTGACTTGCTGACAGTGATCAGCGTCAAGTAATAGATCGATTTAAATCGCTGCTCATGTCCTAGCCCTGAGGTACCTGACTGTCACACACTGCAATCGGAAGTGTACTGACTGACGGCCCGACACATGGCAACAGCACAAACACTCTACGTGCGTATGTCAGGAGCATGTGCAATGACTTCCACATGCCATGCTTCAGGTAATATGTGCACAACATACATACATGTGACAAAACATGAGTAATTCGTAGACTGTAGCATCACGGCAACAGCAGCAGTCAAATTCCTGTCTAGGGCTCCTTCGAACCTCATAGGTTCCCAGTTCCTCATCGTTGAAAGAATTTGTCTGAAAGGGAAATGGGATGAATCGGTGCATGACCTAGCTGACTGGGTGTTGCAACCGGTCTATCTGATCAAACATTGAAAACATTGACATTGAAAGCTGTCGCGTAAAACAACCATCACTAACTCATATTTCACACTACACATTAATAATGCGACAGCAAGGTGTGGAAGCGGATGATACGTTCATGATGTCAAATCGGTCAGCAAACATCGACTATCGTAGTACAAGTCAGATGACATGTGTTGGTGCAGGTAGTGAAGGAGACATGTGTAGGGGCAGGTACTGACAGAGACATGGTGTTAGCTTAGCAGGCTACCTTACAGCTCACCTACACCAAATCGCTCTCACCAACAGTCCAAGATGGCTTTAATAGGGCGTTGGGCAGGAGTCTCTCATGACGCATGCGTGGCGAAAGAAGTCAAAAGTGTCCGCAACTGGACATTGTTGTAAAGCACTATGCACCCTTCTTCGCCGTCAGAGGTAGAGCTTCATAACTTGCAATTGTAATGCTTGACGGAGGACACAGTTCGGGGAACAACTCGTACAGAACAAACAGGAATAGGTTGAAACTGAAACAGTTGCGCTGAAGGCAGTCGGGACACGGACGATATCATGTTTCATCGCTGTATCTGTCCATGTTCCATGCTGTCCAAAACAGGTACACATATGTAGAACTTACATGTACAGTTTTTGTCTAACACTACAAGGCTTCCATCTATATACTTCAAGGTGGACAATTCTACAGTACCACTAAAGTCATATTCCATCCGACGATGGGACCTGGTTCACCTCGTGTAGTTCACCGTGTCTAAAACTTGTAGATACGTAGAGGACATTTGGCTTCTTTGTCAAATAACATGTATGATGCAGTTACTGTCAGAGGTGTCGTGACTTTTATTATTACTGCTGATAGTGATGTGTGCAGGGGGTAGGTACTGACAGAGACATTTGGAGGGGGTATGTACTGAGAGACATGTGTAGGAGGCAGGTACTGACAAAAACACGTATTGGGGCAGGTACTACAGAGACATGTGTAGGGGCGGGTACTGACAGAGACATGTGTAGGAGGCAGGTACTAAAAGAGACATGTGTAGGAGGCACGTACTGACAGAGAAATGTGTAAGGGCAGGTACTGACAGAGACATGTGTAGGGGCAGGTACTGATAGAGACATGTGTAGGGGCAGGTACTGACAGAGACATGTGAAGGGGCAGGTAGTGACATAGACATGTGTAGGGGCAGGTACTGAGAGAGACATGTGAAGGGGCAGGTACTGACAGAGACATGTGTTGGGGCAGGTACTGACAGAGACATGTGAAGGGGCAGGTACTGACAGAGACATGTGTAGGGGCAGGTACTGACAGAGACACATATAGGAGGCAGGTACTGACAGAGACATGTGTAGGGGCAGGTACTGACACAGACATGTGTAGAGACAGGTACTGACAGAGAAATGTGTAGGGGCAGGTACTTACAGAGACACGTGTAGGGGCAGGTACTGACAGAGACATGTACAGGGGCAGGTACTGACAGAGACATGTGTAGAGACAGGTACTCACAGAGACATATGTAGGGGCAGGTACTTACAGAGACACGTGTAGGGGCAGGTACTGACAGAGACATGTGTAGGGGCAGGTACTGACAGAGACATGTGTAGGAGGCAGGTACTGACAGAGACACGTGTTGGGGCACATACTGACAGACACATGTGTAGGGGCAGGTACTGACAGAGACTTGTGTAGGGGCAGGTACTGACAGAGACATGTGTAGGGGCAGGTACTGACAGAGACATGTGTAGGGGCAGGTACTGACAGAGACACATCTGTAAGGGCAGATACTGATAGAGCCACGTGTTGGGGCCTGTACTGACATAGACTTGTGTAGGGGCAGGTACTGACAGAGACATCGGAAGGGGCAGGTACTGACAGAGACATGTGAAGGGGCCGGTACTGACATAGACATGTATAGGGGCAGGTACTGACAGAGACATCTGTAGGGGCAGATACTGATAGAGACATGTGTTGGGGCAGGTACTGACAGAGACGTGTGTAGGGGCAGGTACTGATAGAGACATCTGTAGTGGCAGGTACTGACACAGACATGTGTAGGGGCAGGTACTGACAGAGACATGTGTCGGGGCAGGTACTGATAGAGACATCTGTAGGGGCAGGTACTGACAGAGACATGTGTCGGGGCAGATACTGATAGAGACATTTGTCGGGGCAGGTACTGACAGAGACATCTGTAGGGGCAGGTACTGATAGAGACACGTGTCGGGGCAGGTACTGACATAGACATGTGTTGGGGCAGGTACTGACATAGACATGTGTAGGGGCAGGTACTGACATAGACATGTGTAGGGGCAGGTACTGATAGAGACATGTGCTGGGGCAGGTATTGACAGAGACACGTGTTGGGGCAGGTACTTACAGAGACATGTGTAGGGGCAGGTACTGATAGAGACATGTGAAGGCGCGGTTACTGACTGTAACATCTGTAGGGGCAGGTACTGATAGAGACACGTGTTGGGGCAAGTTAGCTCACCTACACGAAACCGCTCTCACCAACAGTCCAAGATGGCTTTAATAGGGCGTTGGGCAGGAGTCTCTCATGACGCATGCGTGGCGAAAGAAGTCAAAAGTGTCCGCAACTGGACATTGTTGTAAAGCACTATGCACCCTTCTTCGCCGTCAGAGGTAGAGCTTCATAACTTGCAATTGTAATGCTTGACGGAGGACACAGTTCGGGGAACAACTCGTACAGAACAAACAGGAATAGGTTGAAACTGAAACAGTTGCGCTGAAGGCAGTCGGGACACGGACGATATCATGTTTCATCGCTGTATCTGTCCATGTTCCATGCTGTCCAAAACAGGTACACATATGTAGAACTTACATGTACAGTTTTTGTCTAACACTACAAGGCTTCCATCTATATACTTCAAGGTGGACAATTCTACAGTACCACAAAAGTCATATTCCATCCGACGATGGGACCTGGTTCACCTCGTGTAGTTCACCGTGTCTAAAACTTGTAGATACGTAGAGGACATTTGGCTTCTTTGTCAAATAACATGTATGATGCAGTTACTGTCAGAGGTGTCGTGACTTTTATTATTACTGCTGATAGTGATGTGTGCAGGGGGTAGGTACTGACAGAGACATTTGGAGGGGGTATGTTCGTAGAGACATGTGTAGGAGGCAGGTACTGACAGAGACACGTGTTTGGGCAGATACTGATAGTGACATCTGTAGGGCCAGGTACTGACAGGGACATGTGTAGGAGGCAGGTACTAAAAAAGACATGTGAAGGAGGCAGGTACTCACATAGACATGTGTAGGGGCAGGTACTGACAGAGACATGTGTCGGGGCAGGTACTGACAGAGACATGTGTAGTAGGCAGGTACTGACAGAGACATGTGTAGGAGGGAGGTACTGACAGAGACATGTGTAGGGGCAGGTACTAAAAGAGACATGTGTCAGAGCACGTACTGAAAGAGAAATGTGTAGGGGCAGGTACTGACAGAGACATGTGTAGGGGCAGGTACTGGCAGAGACACGTGTAGGGGCAGGTACTGACAGAGACATCTGTAGGGGCAGATACTGATAGAGACATGTGTTGGGGCAGGTACTGACAGAGACATGTGTAGGGGCAGGTTCTGATAGAGACATCTGTAGGGGCAGGTACTGACATAGACATGTGTAGGGGCAGTTACTGACAGAGACATGTGAAGGGGCAGGTACTGACATAGACATGTGTAGGGGCAGGTACTGATAGAGACATGTGTCGGGGCAGGTACTGACATAGACACGTGTTGGGGCAGGTACTGACATAGACATGTGTAGGGGCAGGTACTAACAGAGACATGTGAAGGGGCAGGTACTGACATAGACATGTGCTGGGGCAGGTACTGATAGAGACATGTGCTGGGGCAGGTATTGACAGAGACACGTGTTGGGGCAGGTACTTACAGAGACATGTGTAGGGGCAGGTACTGATAGAGACATGTGAAGGCGCGGTTACTGACTGAAACATCTGTAGGGGCAGGTACTGATAGAGACACGTGTTGGGGCAGGTACTGACATAGACATGTGAAGGGGCAGGTACTGACATAGACATGTCTAGGGGCAGGTACTGATAGAGACATGTGAAGGGGGAGGTACTGACAGAGACAAGTGAAGGGGCAGGTACTGACATAGACATGTGTAGGGGCAGGTACTGACAGAGACACATCTGTAGGGGCAGATACTGATAGAGACATGTGTAGGGGCAGGTACTGACAGAGACATCTGTAGGGGCAGGTACTGACAGAGACATGTGAAGGGGAAGGTACTGACATAGACATGTGTAGGGGCAGGTACTGACAGAGACATGTGAAGGGGCAGGTACCGACATAGACATGTGTAAGGGCAGGTGCTGACAGATACACATCTGTAGGGGCAGATACTGATAGAAACATGTGTAGGGGCAGGTACTGACAGAGACATGTGGAGGGGCAGGTACTGACAGAGACATGTGTAGGGGCAGGTACTGGCAGAGACACGTGTAGGGGCAGGTACTGACAGAGACATCTGTAGGAGCAGATACTGATAGAGACATGTGTTGGGGCAGGTACTGACAGAGACATGTGTAGGGGCAGGTTCTGATAGAGACATCTGTAGGGGCAGGTACTGACATAGACATGTGTAGGGGCAGTTACTGACAGAGACATGTGAAGGGGCAGGTACTGACATAGACATGTGTAGGGGCAGGTACTGATAGAGACATGTGTCGGGGCAGGTACTGACATAGACACGTGTTTGGGCAGGTACTGACATAGACATGTGTAGGGGCAGGTACTAACAGAGACATGTGAAGGGGCAGGTACTGACATAGACATGTGTAGGGGCAGGTACTGATAGAGACATGTGCTGGGGCAGGTATTGACAGAGACACGTGTTGGGGCAGGTACTTACAGAGACATGTGTAGGGGCAGGTACTGATAGAGACATGTGAAGGCGCGGTTACTGACTGAAACATCTCTAGGGGCAGGTACTGATAGAGACACGTGTTTGGGCAGGTACTGACATAGACATGTGAAGGGGCAGGTACTGACAGAGACAAGTGAAGGGGCAGGTACTGACATAGAAATGTGTAGGGGCAGGTACTGACAGAGACACATCTGTAGGGGCAGATACTGATAGAGACATGTGTAGGGGCAGGTACTGATAGAGACATGTGAAGGCGCGGTTACTGACTGTAACATCTGTAGGGGCAGGTACTGATAGAGACACGTGTTGGGGCAAGTTAGCTCACCTACACGAAACCGCTCTCACCAACAGTCCAAGATGGCTTTAATAGGGCGTTGGGCAGGAGTCTCTCATGACGCATGCGTGGCGAAAGAAGTCAAAAGTGTCCGCAACTGGACATTGTTGTAAAGCACTATGCACCCTTCTTCGCCGTCAGAGGTAGAGCTTCATAACTTGCAATTGTAATGCTTGACGGAGGACACAGTTCGGGGAACAACTCGTACAGAACAAACAGGAATAGGTTGAAACTGAAACAGTTGCGCTGAAGGCAGTCGGGACACGGACGATATCATGTTTCATCGCTGTATCTGTCCATGTTCCATGCTGTCCAAAACAGGTACACATATGTAGAACTTACATGTACAGTTTTTGTCTAACACTACAAGGCTTCCATCTATATACTTCAAGGTGGACAATTCTACAGTACCACAAAAGTCATATTCCATCCGACGATGGGACCTGGTTCACCTCGTGTAGTTCACCGTGTCTAAAACTTGTAGATACGTAGAGGACATTTGGCTTCTTTGTCAAATAACATGTATGATGCAGTTACTGTCAGAGGTGTCGTGACTTTTATTATTACTGCTGATAGTGATGTGTGCAGGGGGTAGGTACTGACAGAGACATTTGGAGGGGGTATGTTCGTAGAGACATGTGTAGGAGGCAGGTACTGACAGAGACACGTGTTTGGGCAGATACTGATAGTGACATCTGTAGGGCCAGGTACTGACAGGGACATGTGTAGGAGGCAGGTACTAAAAAAGACATGTGAAGGAGGCAGGTACTCACATAGACATGTGTAGGGGCAGGTACTGACAGAGACATGTGTCGGGGCAGGTACTGACAGAGACATGTGTAGTAGGCAGGTACTGACAGAGACATGTGTAGGAGGGAGGTACTGACAGAGACATGTGTAGGGGCAGGTACTAAAAGAGACATGTGTCAGAGCACGTACTGAAAGAGAAATGTGTAGGGGCAGGTACTGACAGAGACATGTGTAGGGGCAGGTACTGGCAGAGACACGTGTAGGGGCAGGTACTGACAGAGACATCTGTAGGGGCAGATACTGATAGAGACATGTGTTGGGGCAGGTACTGACAGAGACATGTGTAGGGGCAGGTTCTGATAGAGACATCTGTAGGGGCAGGTACTGACATAGACATGTGTAGGGGCAGTTACTGACAGAGACATGTGAAGGGGCAGGTACTGACATAGACATGTGTAGGGGCAGGTACTGAAAGAGACATGTGTCGGGGCAGGTACTGACATAGACACGTGTTGGGGCAGGTACTGACATAGACATGTGTAGGGGCAGGTACTAACAGAGACATGTGAAGGGGCAGGTACTGACATAGACATGTGCTGGGGCAGGTACTGATAGAGACATGTGCTGGGGCAGGTATTGACAGAGACACGTGTTGGGGCAGGTACTTACAGAGACATGTGTAGGGGCAGGTACTGATAGAGACATGTGAAGGCGCGGTTACTGACTGAAACATCTGTAGGGGCAGGTACTGATAGAGACACGTGTTGGGGCAGGTACTGACATAGACATGTGAAGGGGCAGGTACTGACATAGACATGTCTAGGGGCAGGTACTGATAGAGACATGTGAAGGGGGAGGTACTGACAGAGACAAGTGAAGGGGCAGGTACTGACATAGACATGTGTAGGGGCAGGTACTGACAGAGACACATCTGTAGGGGCAGATACTGATAGAGACATGTGTAGGGGCAGGTACTGACAGAGACATCTGTAGGGGCAGGTACTGACAGAGACATGTGAAGGGGAAGGTACTGACATAGACATGTGTAGGGGCAGGTACTGACAGAGACATGTGAAGGGGCAGGTACCGACATAGACATGTGTAAGGGCAGGTGCTGACAGATACACATCTGTAGGGGCAGATACTGATAGAAACATGTGTAGGGGCAGGTACTGACAGAGACATGTGGAGGGGCAGGTACTGACAGAGACATGTGTAGGGGCAGGTACTGGCAGAGACACGTGTAGGGGCAGGTACTGACAGAGACATCTGTAGGAGCAGATACTGATAGAGACATGTGTTGGGGCAGGTACTGACAGAGACATGTGTAGGGGCAGGTTCTGATAGAGACATCTGTAGGGGCAGGTACTGACATAGACATGTGTAGGGGCAGTTACTGACAGAGACATGTGAAGGGGCAGGTACTGACATAGACATGTGTAGGGGCAGGTACTGATAGAGACATGTGTCGGGGCAGGTACTGACATAGACACGTGTTTGGGCAGGTACTGACATAGACATGTGTAGGGGCAGGTACTAACAGAGACATGTGAAGGGGCAGGTACTGACATAGACATGTGTAGGGGCAGGTACTGATAGAGACATGTGCTGGGGCAGGTATTGACAGAGACACGTGTTGGGGCAGGTACTTACAGAGACATGTGTAGGGGCAGGTACTGATAGAGACATGTGAAGGCGCGGTTACTGACTGAAACATCTCTAGGGGCAGGTACTGATAGAGACACGTGTTTGGGCAGGTACTGACATAGACATGTGAAGGGGCAGGTACTGACAGAGACAAGTGAAGGGGCAGGTACTGACATAGAAATGTGTAGGGGCAGGTACTGACAGAGACACATCTGTAGGGGCAGATACTGATAGAGACATGTGTAGGGGCAGGTACTGATAGAGACATGTGTTGGGGCAGGTAATGACATAGACATTTGTAGGGGCAGGTACTGACAGAGACATGTGAAGGGGCAGGTACTGACAGAGACATGTGTGGGGGCAGGTACTGACAGAGACACATTTGTAGGGGCAGATACTGATAGAGACATGTGTAGGGGCAGGCACTGATAGAGACACGTGTTGGGGCAGGTACTGGCATAGACATGTGCAGGGGCAGGTACTGATAGAGACACGTGTTGGGGAAGGTACTGACATAGACATGTGTAGGGGCAGGTACTGACATAGACACATATGTAGGGGCAGATACTGATTGCGACATGTGTAGGGGCAGGTACTGATACAGACACGTGTTGGGGCAGGTACTGACAGAGACATATGAAGGGGCAGGTACTGACAGAGACATGTGAAGGGGCAGGTACTGACAGAGATATGTGAAGGGGCAGGTACTGATAGAGACACGTGTCGGGGCAGGTACTGACAGAGACACGTGTAGGAGGGAGGTACTGACAGGGACATGTGTCGGGGCAGGTACTGACAGAGACATGTGTAGGGGCAGGTACTGACAGAGACATGTGAAGGGGCAGGTAGTGATAGAGACATGTGTTGGGGCAGGTACTGACAGACATGTGTAGGGGCAGGTACTGACAGAGACATGTGAAGGGGCAGGTACTGACATAGACATGTGTAGGGGCAGGTACTGACATGGACACATATGTAGGGGCAGATACTGACAGAGACGTGTGTAGGGGCAGGTACTGATACAGATATGTGTAGGGGCAGATACTGATAGAGACATTTGTTGGGGCAGGTACTGACAGAGACAGGTGTAGGGGCAGATACTGGCATAGACATGTGTAGGGGCAGGTACTGACAGAGACATGTGTTTGGGCAGGTACTTACAGAGACATGTGTAGGGGCAGGTACTGATAGAGACATGTGTAGGGGCAGGTACTAATAGAGACAGGTGTAGGGGCAGATACTGATAGAGACATGTGTAGGGACAGGTACTGACAGAGACACGTGTTGGGGGAGATACTAATAGTGACATCTGTAGGGGCAGGTACTGACAGAGACATGTGTAGGGGCAGGTACTGACAGAGACACATCTGTAAGGGCAGGTACTGATAGAGACATGTGTAGGGGCAGGTACTAACAGAGACAGGTGTAGGGGCAGATACTGATAGAGACATGTGCTAGGACAGGTACTGACAGAGACACGTGTTGGGGCAGGTACTTACAGAGACATGTGAAGGGGCGGTTACTGACAGAGACATGTGAAGGGGCAGGTAGTGATAGAGACACTTGTTGGGGCAGGTACTGACATAGACATGTGAAGGGGCAGGTAGTGATAGAGACACGTGTTGGGGCAGGTACTGACATAGACATGTGAAGGGGCAGGTACCGACATAGACATGTGTAGGGGCAGGTACTGACATAGACACATATGTAGGGGCAGATACTGAAAGAGACATGTGTAGGGGCAGGTACTGACATAGACACGTGTTCGGGCAGGTACTGACATAGACATGTGTAGGGGCAGGTACTGACAGAGACATGTGTAGAGACAGGTACTGACAGAGACATGTGTAGGAGGCAGGTACTGACAGAGACATGTGTAGGGGCAGGTACTGACAGAGACATGTGTAGGGGCAGGTACTGACAGAGACACATGTTGGGGCAGGTACTGACAGAGACACGTGTTGGGGCAGATACTGACAGTGACATGTGTAGGAGGCAGGTACTGACAGAGACATGTGATGGGGCAGGTACTGACAGAGACACGTGTTAGGGCAGATACTGTTAGTGACATCTGTAGGAGGCAGGTACTGACGGAGACATGTGTAGGGACAGGTACTGACATAGACATGTGTAGGGCCAGGTACTGACAGAGACATGTGTAGGAGGCAGGTACTGACAGAGACATGTGTAGGGGCAGGTACTGACAGAGACATGTGTAGGGGCAGGTACTCACAGATACATGTGTAGGGGCAGGTACTGACAGAGACACGTGTTGGGGCAGATACTGATAGTGACATCTGTAGGGGCAGGTACTGACAGAGACATGTGTAGGGGCAGGTACTGACAGAGACACATCTGTAAGGGCAGATACTGATAGAGACATCTGTAGGGGCAGCTACTGATAGAGACACGTGTTGGGGCCTGTACTGACATAGACTTGTGTAGGGGCAGGTACTGACAGAGGCATGTGAAGGGGCAGGTACTGACAGAGACATGTGAAGGGGCAGGTACTGACATAGACATGTGTAGGGGCAGGTACTGACAGGGACATCTGTAGAGGCAGATACTGATAGAGACATGTGTTGGGGCAGGTACTGACAGAGACGTGTGTAGGGGCAGGTACTGATAGAGACATCTGTAGGGGCAGGTTCTGACACAGACATATGTAGGGGCAGGTACTGACAGAGACATGTGTCGGGGCAGGTACTGATAGAGACATCTGTAGGGGCAGGTACTGACAGAGACATGTGTAGGGGTAGATACTGATAGAGACATTTGTTGGGGCAGGTACTGACAGAGACATGTGTAGGGGCAGGTACTGACAGAGACCTCTGTAGGGGCAGATACTGATACAGACATGTGTTGGGGCAGGTACTGACAGAGACATGTGTAGGGGCAGGTACTGAGAGATATCTGTAGGGGCAGGTACTGATATAGACATGTAAAGGGGCAGGTACTGACAGAAACATGTGAAGGGGCAGGTACTGACAGAGACATGTGAAAGGGCAGGTACTGACATAGACATGTGTAGGGGCAGGTACTGATAGAGACATGTGCCGGGGCAGGTACTGACATAGACACGTGTTGGGGCAGGTACTGACATAGACATGTGTAGGGGCAGGTACTGACAGAGACATGTGAAGGGGCAGGTACTGACATAGACATGTGTAGGGGCAGGAACTGATAGAGACAGAGACACGTGTTGGGGCAGGTACTTACAGAGACATGTGTAGGGGCAGGTACTGATAGAGACATGTGAAGGCGCGGTTACTGACTGAAACATCTCTAGGGGCAGGTACTGATAGAGACACGTGTTGGGGCAGGTACTGACATAGACATGTGAAGGGGCAGGTACTGACAGAGACAAGTGAAGGGGCAGGTACTGACATAGAAATGTGTATGGGCAGGTACTGACAGAGACACATCTGTAGGGGCAGATACTGATAGAGACATGTGTAGGGGCAGGTACTGATAGAGACATGTGTTGGGGCAGGTAATGACATAGAAATTTGTAGGGGCAGGTACTGACAGAAACATGTGAAGGGGCAGGTACTGACAGAGACGTGTGGGGGCAGGTGCTGACAGAGACACATTTGTAGGGGCAGATACTGATAGAGACATGTGTAGGGGCAGGCACTGATAGAGACACGTGTTGGGGCAGGTACTGACATAGACATGTGCAGGGGCAGGTTCTGATAGAGACACGTGTTGGGGAAGGTACTGACAGAGACATGTGAAGGGGCAGCTACTGACAGAGACATGTATTGGGGCAGGTACTGACAGAGACACATCTGGAGGGGCAGATACTGATAGAGACATGTGTAGGGGCAGGTACTGGCAGAGACATGTGTAGGGGCAGATACTGATAGAGACATGTGTAGGGCCAGGTACTGACATAGACATGTGAAGGGGCAGGTACCGACATAGACATGTGTAGGAGGCAGGTACTGACAGCGACACATCTGGAGGGGCAGATACTGATAGAGACATGTGTAGGGGCAGGTACTAATAGAGACACGTGTTGGGGCAGGTACTGACATAGACAGGTGTAGGGGCAGGTACTGACAGAGACATGTGAAGGGGCAGGTACTGACAGAGACATGTGAAGGGGCAGGTACTGACATAGACATGCGTAGGGGCAGGTACTGACATAGACATGTGTAGGGGAGGTACTGACAGAGACATGTGAAGGGGCAGGTACTGACATAGACATGTGTAGGGGCAGGTACTGACAGAGACATGTGTAGGGGCAGGTACTGATAGAGACATGTGTAGGGGCAGGTACTGACAGAGACACATCTGTAAGGGCAGATACTGATAGAGACATCTGTAGGGGCAGCTACTGATAGAGACACGTGTTGGGGCCTGTACTGACATAGACTTGTGTAGGGGCAGGTACTGACAGAGGCATGTGAAGGGGTAGGTACTGACAGAGACATGTGAAGGGGCAGGTACTGACATAGACATGTGTAGGGGCAGGTACTGACAGGGACATCTGTAGAGGCAGATACTGATAGAGACATGTGTTGGGGCAGGTACTGACAGAGACGTGTGTAGGGGCAGGTACTGATAGAGACATCTGTAGGGGCAGGTTCTGACACAGACATATGTAGGGGCAGGTACTGACAGAGACATGTGTCGGGGCAGGTACTGATAGAGACATCTGTAGGGGCAGGTACTGACAGAGACATGTGTAGGGGTAGATGCTGATAGAGACATTTGTTGGGGCAGGTACTGACAGAGACATGTGTAGGGGCAGGTACTGACAGAGACCTCTGTAGGGGCAGATACTGATACAGACATGTGTTGGGGCAGGTACTGACAGAGACATGTGTAGGGGCAGGTACTGATAGAGATATCTGTAGGGGCAGGTACTGATATAGACATGTGAAGGGGCAGGTACTGACAGAAACATGTGAAGGGGCAGGTACTGACAGAGACATGTGAAGGGGCAGGTACTGACATAGACATGTGTAGGGGCAGGTACTGATAGAGACATGTGCCGGGGCAGGTACTGACATAGACACGTGTTGGGGCAGGTACTGACATAGACATGTTTAGGGGCAGGTACTGACAGAGACATGTGAAGGGGCAGGTACTGACATAGACATGTGTAGGGGCAGGAACTGATAGAGACAGAGACACGTGTTGGGGCAGGTACTTACAGAGACATGTGTAGGGGCAGGTACTGATAGAGACATGTGAAGGCGCGGTTACTGACTGAAACATCTCTAGGGGCAGGTACTGATAGAGTCACGTGTTGGGGCAGGTACTGACATAGACATGTGAAGGGGCAGGTACTGACAGAGACAAGTGAAGGGGCAGGTACTGACATAGAAATGTGTATGGGCAGGTACTGACAGAGACACATCTGTAGGGGCAGATACTGATAGAGACATGTGTAGGGGCAGGTACTGATAGAGACATGTGTTGGGGCAGGTAATGACATAGACATTTGTAGGGGCAGGTACTGACAGAAACATGTGAAGGGGCAGGTACTGACAGAGACGTGTGGGGGCAGGTGCTGACAGAGACACATTTGTAGGGGCAGATACTGATAGAGACATGTGTAGGGGCAGGCACTGATAGAGACACGTGTTGGGGCAGGTACTGACATAGACATGTGCAGGGGCAGGTTCTGATAGAGACACGTGTTGGGGAAGGTACTGACAGAGACATGTGAAGGGGCAGCTACTGACAGAGACATGTATTGGGGCAGGTACTGACAGAGACACATCTGGAGGGGCAGATACTGATAGAGACATGTGTAGGGGCAGGTACTGATAGAGACACGTGTTGGGGCAGGTACTGACAGAGACACGTGTAGGAGGCAGGTACTGACAGAGACATGTGTAGGGGCAGATACTGACAGAGACATGTGTAGGGCCAGGTACTGACATAGACATGTGAAGGGGCAGGTACTGACATAGACATGTGTAGGAGGCAGGTACTGGCAGAGACATGTGTAGGGGCAGATACTGATAGAGACATGTGTAGGGCCAGGTACTGACATAGACATGTGAAGGGGCAGGTACCGACATAGACATGTGTAGGAGGCAGGTACTGACAGCGACACATCTGGAGGGGCAGATACTGATAGAGACATGTGTAGGGGCAGGTACTAATAGAGACACGTGTTGGGGCAGGTACTGACATAGACAGGTGTAGGGGCAGGTACTGACAGAGACATGTGAAGGGGCAGGTACTGACAGAGACATGTGAAGGGGCAGGTACTGACATAGACATGTGTAGGGGCAGGTACTGACATAGACATGTGTAGGGGAGGTACTGACAGAGACATGTGAAGGGGCAGGTACTGACATAGACATGTGTAGGGGCAGGTACTGACAGAGACATGTGTAGGGGCAGGTACTGACAGACACGTGTTGAGGCAGGTACTGACAGAGACATGTGTAGGGACAGATAGTGATAGAGACATGTGTAGGAGGCAGGTACTGATAGAGACACGTGTTGGGGCAGGTACTGACAGAGACGTGTTGGATCAGGTACTGTGATTGAGACAGTTTTCTCATTGTCGCAAAGATGGTTTATCATTGGTTCTTAAACCAGTTTCACACTCTCGCAATTGCCTGCATTCTATTATTGGCAGTAACCTTGCATACAAATCACAACAAGCTATTCGGTGTTACTTTGCACATCGACGCTCACTGATCACATTTCAGTCGTGGTTAAAAATCAATTTAGAAGATAGTATCCGTGTCAAAAACTGTGTAGAAAACTATACATTGTGTATGCAAGTGTCTGGTCGCCTCTGGTAATAGAAAACTATACATTGTGTATGCAAGTGTCTGGTCGCCTCTGGTAATAGAAAACTATACATTGTGTATGCAAGTGTCTGGTCGCCTCTGGTAATAGAAAACTATACATTGTGTATGCAAGTGTCTGGTCGCCTCTGGTAATAGAAAACTATACATTGTGTATGCAAGTGTCTGGTCGCCTCTGGTAATAGAAAACTATACATTGTGTATGCAAGTGTCTGGTCGCCTCTGGTAATAGAAAACTATACATTGTGTATGCAAGTGTCTGGTCGCCTCTGGTATTATATCGATTGCGTAACAACGGAGAGGGAGAGGACACGTAACCTTGTGATCCCTGGTTGAAGGTGACTGTGTCCGGGACATCGTGCGGACCCGGTGGCTACAGACCTGTCATGTCATATTCACGGCAGGGGCCTCAGAGAATCCTTTCAATTATTCCTTTTATTATTCAATTTATAGATTGTCCCATGAATGAATAAAGTAAATTTAATATCTATTTTGAGAAAAGAAACTCGGAAAAATTACCATGTTGGTCCAAATGCAAAAGACAATGGCCTTCAGACGTAGGGACATGTAGTGGTTTTAGTACGTGCTGGGTTTCAGTCAGTCACTGTGGGATTGCTACCCCGAGGTCTGGTTTGAAACCACGAGGTGTTGGGATATCACTTCAATGACAGTTTATCGCCAATCCCTTTTCAGTTACATCAGTGGCTGTACCGTTTTGTTCCGAAGCCAAATCATCAAGCCTGACCGTCTGATCCAACTCACATAACAAGCAATGGAGAGCTTGGGATCTAGATCCTGTGACGGGAGTCCCACTGTCTATAGGTGAATGGAGCTTGGCCCATGGTATCCTTTATACAGCGCGGTGTGTTACTTCTTTGGTTTTGAGTGAGCTCTAGCTAAGGTCAAGTTTGGTATAAGAGGCGTCCGTTCTTCTCCTTATCCATTGACTTATCTTGAATATTATGGAAGCATGAAGTGGTTGTGGGTTGAAATAATGGTGAACACATATAGGTTTTTTAATTTATGGAAAGAAATTACCAGCTTCTCATATCATGAATAGGTCACCGAGAACGTCTTTCTGAAGTGATATTTAAGACGATGAGCAAGTACAAAACATGTATATAAGCTGGGTCCATGTGATGGCGAGGGCTATTGACGGTCGATCGATATAGTGGAACTGCATGCACAAACAGTGCACATGAAGGTTGTCAAAAAAGTTTTGTTTGTTCGTTGTTTAACGCTGCACTCAACAATATTCCAGCTATAAGACAGCGGTATGTAAATAATCGAGTCTGGACCAGACAATCCAGTGATTGATATCACGAGCATCGTTACACGCAATTGGGATACGATGATATGCATCAATCAAGTCATCGAGCCTGACCACCCGATCCCGTTCGTCACTTCTTACGACAAGCATAGTCGCCTCGATCTTACGATAATCGTGGGCTGCTGAAGACCTAGTCTAACCCGGATCTTCACGGGTCTATAAATGGAAGTGCATGCACGTATGCATGTAGAGTACATGTACATAATACATCCATGTTATTATAATTATATGCATCCGCTAAGGAAAGCATTTGAAATTGCTGATTCTGAAATCAATAACCTGAAGTAATGTCTGTTTAATGCGAAATCTAATTGAACTACAGAGATTTTGCCCTTGCATTAACCTTTCCGACCCCCAACCCTCCCAGTAGTTGATGGTAGGAGACAGCTTGCATGAGCGGCATGAAACGCTCATTTCCCTTGTTCATTATCCGCATTCTTTGAAATATCGGCAGTGGCAATTTCAGTTTCAGGGAGAGAAGGGTGGGAAGAGTTTGTGCGTGATTAAGAGACAGTGAGAACTAGATGGAGTGAGATTGTGTGTGAGTGAGAGACATACAGTGAGAACTAGATGGAGTGGGATTGTGCGTGAGTGAGACAGGGAGAACAAGACGCAGTGAGATTGCGCGTGAGTGAGAGACAGACATGAAGAACTAGATGGAGTTGGATTGTGCGCGAGTGAGAGACAGACATGGAGAACTAGATGGAGTGAGATTGTGCGTGAGTGAGAGACGTGGTGAACTAGATGGAGTGAGATTGTGCGCGAGTGAGAGACAGACAGGGAGAACTAGATGGAGTGAGATTGTGCGTGAGTGAGACAGGGAGAACTAGACGCAGTGAGATTGCGCATGAGTGAGAGACAGACAGGGGGAACTAGATGCAGTGAGATTATGCGCGAGTGAGAGACATACAGTGAGAACTAGATGGAGTGGGATTGTGCGTGAGTGAGAGACTGGGAGAACTAGATGAAGTGAGATTGCGCGTGAGTGAGAGACAGACAGGGGGAACTAGATGCAGTGAGATTTTGCGGGAGTGAGAGACATACAGTGAGAACTTGATGGAGTGGGATTGTGCGTGTGTGAGAGACTGGGAGAACTAGATGAAGTAAGATTGTGCGTGAGTGGCAGTGAGAACTAGATGGAGTGAGATTGTGCGTGAGTGACAGTGAGAACTAGATGGAGTGAGATTGTGCGTGAGTGACAGTGAGAACTAGATGGAGTGAGATTGTGCGTGAGTGAGAGACAGACATGAAGAACTAGATGGAGTGAGATTGTGTGTGAGTGAGAGACATACAGTGAGAACTAGATGGAGTGGGATTGTGCGTGAGTGAGAGACTGGGAGAACTAGATGATGTGAGACTGTGCGTGAGTGAGACAGGGAGAACTAGACGCAGTGAGATTGTGCGTGAGTGAGACAGGGAGAACTAGACGCAGTGAGATTGTGCGTGAGTAAGAGACAGACATGAAGAACTAGATGGAGTTGGATTGTGCGCGAGTGAGAGACAGACATGGAGAACTAGATGGAGTGAGATTGTGCGTGAGTGAGAGACGTGGTGAACTAGATGGAGTGAGATTGTGCGCGAGTGAGAGACAGACAGGGAGAACTAGATGGAGTGAGATTGTGCGTGAGTGAGACAGGGAGAACTAGACGCAGTGAGATTGCACATGAGTGAGAGACAGACAGGGGGAACTAGATGCAGTGAGATTATGCGTGAGTGAGAGACATACAGTGAGAACTAGATGGAGTGGGATTGTGCGTGAGTGAGAGACTGGGAGAACTAGATGAAGTGAGATTGCGCGTGAGTGAGAGACAGACAGGGGGAACTAGATGCAGTGAGATTTTGCGGGAGTGAGACAGGGAGAACTAGACGCAGTGAGATTGCGCGTGAGTGAGAGACAGACAGGGGGAACTAGATGCAGTGATATTTTGCGGGAGTGAGAGACATACAGTGAGAACTAGATGTGTGGGATTGTGCGTGAGCGAGAGACTGGGAGAACTAGATGATGTGAGACTGTGCGTGAGTGACAGACATGGAGAACTAGACGCAGTGAGATTGTGCGTGAGTGAGACAGGGAGAACTAGACGCAGTGAGATTGCGCGTGAGTAAGAGACAGACAGGGGGAACTAGATGCAGTGAGATTTTGTGGGAGTGAGAGACAGACATGAAGAACTAAATGGAGTGGGATTGTGCGCTAGTGAGAGACAGACATGGAGAACTAGATGGAGTGAGATTGTGCGTGAGTGAGAGACAGACATGAAGAACTAGATGGAGTGAGATTGTGCGCGATTGAGAGACAGACAGGGAGAACTAGATGGAGTGAGATTGTGCGTGAGTGAGAGACAGACATGGAGAACTAGATGGAGTGAGATTGTGCGCGAGTGAGAGACAGATAGTGAGAACTAGATGGAGTGAGATTGTGCTTGAGTGAGAGACTGGGAGAACTAGATGGAGTGAGATTGTGCGTGAGTGACAGTATGAACTAGATGGAGTGAGATTGTGCGTGAGTGAGAGACAGACATGAAGAACTAGATGGAGTGAGATTTTGCGGGAGTGAGAGACATACAGTGAGAACTAGATGGAGTGGGATTGTGCGTGGGTGAGAGACTGGGAGAACTAGATGATGTGAGACTGTGCGTGAGTGAGACAGGGAGAACTAGACGCAGTGAGATTGCGCATGAGTGAGAGACAGACATGAAGAACTAGATGGAGTGAGATTGTGCGCGAGTGAGAGACAGACAGGGAGAACTAGATGGAGTGAGATTGTGCGTGAGTGAGAGACAGACAGGGAGAACTAGATGGAGTGGGATTATGCGTGAGTGAGAGACGGGGTGAACTAGATGGAGTGAGATTGTGCGCGAGTGAGAGACAGACATGAAGAACTAGATGGAGTGAGATTGTGCGCGAGTGAGAGACAGACAGGGAGGACTAGATGAAGTGAGATTGCGCGTGAGTGAGAGACAGACAGGGGGAACTAGATGCAGTGAGATTTTGCGGGAGTGAGAGACATACAGTGAGAACTAGATGGAGTGGGATTGTGCGTGAGTGAGAGACTGGGAGAACTAGATGAAGTAAGATTGTGCGTGAGTGGCAGTGAGAACTAGATGGAGTGAGATTGTGCGTGAGTGACAGTGAGAACTAGATGGAGTGAGATTGTGCGTGAGTGACAGTGAGAACTAGATGGAGTGAGATTGTGCTTGAGTGAGAGACAGACATGAAGAACTAGATGGAGTGAGATTGTGTGTGAGTGAGAGACATACAGTGAGAACTAGATGGAGTGGGATTGTGCGTGAGTGAGAGACTGGGAGAACTAGATGATGTGAGACTGTGCGTGAGTGAGACAGGGAGAACTAGACGCAGTGAGATTGTGCGTGAGTGAGACAGGGAGAACTAGACGCAGTGAGATTGTGCGTGAGTGAGACAGGGAGAACAAGACGCAGTGAGATTGCGCGTGAGTGAGAGACAGACATGAAGAACTAGATGGAGTTGGATTGTGCGCGAGTGAGAGACAGACATGGAGAACTAGATGGAGTGAGATTGCACATGAGTGAGAGACAGACAGGGGGAACTAGATGCAGTGAGATTATGCGTGAGTGAGAGACATACAGTGAGAACTAGATGGAGTGGGATTGTGCGTGAGTGAGAGACTGGGAGAACTAGATGAAGTGAGATTGCGCGTGAGTGAGAGACAGACAGGGGGAACTAGATGCAGTGAGATTTTGCGGGAGTGAGACAGGGAGAACTAGACGCAGTGAGATTGCGCGTGAGTGAGAGACAGACAGGGGGAACTAGATGAAGTAAGATTGAGCGTGAGTGACAGTGAGAACTAGATGGAGTGAGATTGTGCGTGAGTGACAGTGAGAACTAGATGGAGTGAGATTGTGCGTGAGTGAGAGACAGACATGAAGAACTAGATGGAGTGAGATTGTGTGTGAGTGAGAGACATACAGTGAGAACTAGATGGAGTGGGATTGTGCGTGAGTGAGAGACTGGGAGAACTAGATGATGTGAGACTGTGCGTGAGTGAGACAGGGGGAACTAGACGCAGTGAGATTGCGCATGAGTGAGAGACAGACATGGAGAACTGGAGGGAGTGAGGTTGTGCGCGAGTGAGAGACGGGGTGAACTAGATGGAGTGAGATTGTGCATGAGTGAGAGACAGACATGGAGAACTAGATGGAGTGAGATTGTGCGCGAGTGAGAGATAGACTTGGAGAACTAGATGGAGTGAGGTTGTGCGCGAGTGAGAGACGGGGTGAACTAGATGGAGTGAGATTGTGCATGAGTGAGAGACAGACATGGAGAACTAGATGGAGTGAGATTGTGCGTGAGTAAGAGACTGGGAGAACTAGACGCAGTGAGATTGTGTGTGAGTGAGGGACGGGGGGAACTAGATGCAGTGAAATTATGCGTGAGTGAGAGACTGGGAGAACTACATGAAGTGAGTTTGTGCGTGAGTGAGAGACAGACATGGAGAACTAGATGGAGTGAGGTTGTGCGCGAGTGAGAGACGGGGAGAACTAGATGGAGTGAGATTGTGCGCGAGTGAGAGATAGACATGCAGAACTAGATGGAGTGAGATTGTGCGTGAGTAAGAGACTGGGAGAACTAGATGGAGTGAGATTGTGTGGGAGTGAGAGACAGGGGGAACTAGATGCAGTGAAATTATGCGTGAGTGAGAGATTGGGAGAACTAGATGAAGTGAGTTTGTGCGTGAGTGAGAGACAGACATGAAGAACTAGATGGAGTGGGATTGTGCGCGAGTGAGAGACAGACATGGAGAACTAGATGGAGTGAGATTGTGCGCGAGTGAGAGACGGGGTGAACTAGATGGAGTGAGATTGTGCGCGAGTGAGAGACAGACATGGAGAACTAGATGGAGTGAGGTTGTGCGCGAGTGAGAGACGGGGTGAACTAGATGGAGTGAGATTGTGCACGAGTGAGAGACAGACAGGGAGAACTAGATGGAGTGAGATTGTACGCAAGTGAGAGACAGACAGGGGGAACTAGATGGAGTGAGATTATGCATGAGTGAGAGACAGACATGAAGAACTAGATGGAGTTAGATTGTGCGCGAGTGAGAGACGGGGTGAACTAGTTGGAGTGAGATTATGAGTGAGTGAGAGACAGACATGGAGAACTAGATGGAGTGAGATTGTGCCTGAGTGAGAGACAGACATGAAGAACTAGATGGAGTGAGATTGTGCGCGAGTGAGAGACAGACATGGAGAACTAGATGGAGTGAGATTGTGCGCGAGTGAGAGATAGACATGGAGAACTAGATGGAGTGAGACTGTGCGTGAGTAAGAGACTGGGAGAACTAGATGGAGTGAGATTGTGCGTGAGTGAGAGACGGGGGGAACTAGATGGAGTGAAACTATGCGTGAGTGAGAGAGTGGGAGAACTAGATGAAGTGAGTTTGTGTGTGAGTGAGAGACAGACATGAAGAACTAGATGGAGTGAGATTGTGCGCGAGTGAGAAACGGGGTGAACTAGATGGAGTGAGGTTGTGCGCGATTGAGAGACGGGGTGAACTAGATGGAGTGAGATTGTGCACAAGTGAGAGACAGACAGGGAGAACTAGATGGAGTGAGATTGTGCGCGAGTGAGAGACGGGGTGAACTAGATGGAGTGAGATTGTGCACGAGTGAGAGACAGACAGGGAGAACTAGATGGAGTGAGATTGTGCGCGAGTGAGAGACAGACAGGGGGAACTAGATGGAGTGAGATTATGCATGAGTGAGAGACAGACATGAAGAACTAGATGGAGTTAGATTGTGCGTGAGTAAGAGAGTGGGAGAACTAGATGGAGTGAGATTGTGCGTGAGTGAGAGCGGGGGGAACTAGATGCAGTGAGATTATGCGTGAGTGAGAAACAGACATGAAGAACTAGATGGAGTGAGATTGTGCGTGAGTGAGAGACACACATGGAGAACTAGATGGAGTGAGGATGTGCGAGGGTGAGAGACAGGGAGAACTAGATGGAGTGAGATTGTGCGCGAGTGAGAGATAGACATGGAGAACTTGATGGAGTGAGATTGTGCGTGAGTAAGAGACTGGGAGAACTAGATGGAGTGAGATTGTGCGTGATTGAGAGTGGGGGGAACTAGATGCAGTGAAATTATGCGTGAGTGAGAGACAGACATGAAGAACTAGATGGAGTGGGATTGTCCGCGAGTGAGAGACAGACATGGAGAACTAGATGGAGTGAGTTTGTGCATGAGTGAGAGACAGACATGAAGAACTAGATGGAGTGGGATTGTGCGCGAGTGAGAGACAGACATGGAGAACTAGATGGAGTGAGATTGTGCGCGAGTGAGAGACGTGGTGAACTAGATGGAGTGAGATTGTGCGCGAGTGAGAGACAGACATGGAGAACTAGATGGAGTGAGGTTGTGTGCGAGTGAGAGACGGGGTGAACTAGATGGAGTGAGATTGTGCGCGAGTGAGAGTCAGACATGAAGAACTAGATGGAGGGAGATTGTGCGCGAGTGAGAGACAGACATGGAGAACTAGATGGAGTGAGATTGTGCGCGAGTGAGAGACGGGGTGAACTAGATGGAGTGAGATTGTGCACGAGTGAGAGACAGACAGGGAGAACTAGATGGAGTGAGATTGTGCGCGAGTGAGAGACAGACAGGGGGAACTAGATGGAGTGAGATTATGCATGAGTGAGAGACAGACATGAAGAACTAGATGGAGTGAGATTGTGCGCGAGTGAGAGACAGTCATGGAGAACTAGATGGAGTGAGATTATGCGCGAGTGAGAGACAGACATGGGAACTAGATGGAGTGAGGTTGTGCGCGAGTGAGAGACGGGGAGAACTAGATGGAGTGAGATTGTGCGCGAGTGAGAGATAGACATGGAGAACTAGATGGAGTGAGATTGTGCGTGAGTAAGAGACTGTGAGAACTAGATGGAGTGAGATTGTGTGGGAGTGAGAGACAGGGGGAACTAGATGCAGTGAAATTATGCGTGAGTGAGAGATTGGGAGAACTAGATGAAGTGAGTTTGTGCGTGAGTGAGAGACAGACATGAAGAACTAGATGGAGTGGGATTGTGCGCGAGTGAGAGACAGACATGGAGAACTAGATGGAGTGAGATTGTGCGCGAGTGAGAGACGGGGTGAACTAGATGGAGTGAGATTGTGCGCGAGTGAGAGACAGACATGGAGAACTAGATGGAGTGAGGTTGTGCGCGAGTGAGAGACGGGGTGAACTAGATGGAGTGAGATTGTGCACGAGTGAGAGACAGACAGGGAGAACTAGATGGAGTGAGATTGTACGCAAGTGAGAGACAGACAGGGGGAACTAGATGGAGTGAGATTATGCATGAGTGAGAGACAGACATGAAGAACTAGATGGAGTTAGATTGTGCGCGAGTGAGAGACGGGGTGAACTAGTTGGAGTGAGATTATGAGTGAGTGAGAGACAGACATGGAGAACTAGATGGAGTGAGATTGTGCCTGAGTGAGAGACAGACATGAAGAACTAGATGGAGTGAGATTGTGCGCGAGTGAGAGACAGACATGGAGAACTAGATGGAGTGAGATTGTGCGCGAGTGAGAGATAGACATGGAGAACTAGATGGAGTGAGACTGTGCGTGAGTAAGAGACTGGGAGAACTAGATGGAGTGAGATTGTGCGTGAGTGAGAGACGGGGGGAACTAGATGGAGTGAAACTATGCGTGAGTGAGAGAGTGGGAGAACTAGATGAAGTGAGTTTGTGTGTGAGTGAGAGACAGACATGAAGAACTAGATGGAGTGAGATTGTGCGCGAGTGAGAAACGGGGTGAACTAGATGGAGTGAGGTTGTGCGCGATTGAGAGACGGGGTGAACTAGATGGAGTGAGATTGTGCACAAGTGAGAGACAGACAGGGAGAACTAGATGGAGTGAGATTGTGCGCGAGTGAGAGACGGGGTGAACTAGATGGAGTGAGATTGTGCACGAGTGAGAGACAGACAGGGAGAACTAGATGGAGTGAGATTGTGCGCGAGTGAGAGACAGACAGGGGGAACTAGATGGAGTGAGATTATGCATGAGTGAGAGACAGACATGAAGAACTAGATGGAGTTAGATTGTGCGTGAGTAAGAGAGTGGGAGAACTAGATGGAGTGAGATTGTGCGTGAGTGAGAGCGGGGGGAACTAGATGCAGTGAGATTATGCGTGAGTGAGAAACAGACATGAAGAACTAGATGGAGTGAGATTGTGCGTGAGTGAGAGACACACATGGAGAACTAGATGGAGTGAGGATGTGCGAGGGTGAGAGACAGGGAGAACTAGATGGAGTGAGATTGTGCGCGAGTGAGAGATAGACATGGAGAACTTGATGGAGTGAGATTGTGCGTGAGTAAGAGACTCGGAGAACTAGATGGAGTGAGATTGTGCGTGATTGAGAGTGGGGGGAACTAGATGCAGTGAAATTATGCGTGAGTGAGAGACAGACATGAAGAACTAGATGGAGTGGGATTGTCCGCGAGTGAGAGACAGACATGGAGAACTAGATGGAGTGAGTTTGTGCATGAGTGAGAGACAGACATGAAGAACTAGATGGAGTGGGATTGTGCGCGAGTGAGAGACAGACATGGAGAACTAGATGGAGTGAGATTGTGCGCGAGTGAGAGACGTGGTGAACTAGATGGAGTGAGATTGTGCGCGAGTGAGAGACAGACATGGAGAACTAGATGGAGTGAGGTTGTGTGCGAGTGAGAGACGGGGTGAACTAGATGGAGTGAGATTGTGCGCGAGTGAGAGTCAGACATGAAGAACTAGATGGAGGGAGATTGTGCGCGAGTGAGAGACAGACATGGAGAACTAGATGGAGTGAGATTGTGCGCGAGTGAGAGACGGGGTGAACTAGATGGAGTGAGATTGTGCACGAGTGAGAGACAGACAGGGAGAACTAGATGGAGTGAGATTGTGCGCGAGTGAGAGACAGACAGGGGGAACTAGATGGAGTGAGATTATGCATGAGTGAGAGACAGACATGAAGAACTAGATGGAGTGAGATTGTGCGCGAGTGAGAGACAGTCATGGAGAACTAGATGGAGTGAGATTATGCGCGAGTGAGAGACAGACATGGGAACTAGATGGAGTGAGGTTGTGCGCGAGTGAGAGACGGGGAGAACTAGATGGAGTGAGATTGTGCGCGAGTGAGAGATAGACATGGAGAACTAGATGGAGTGAGATTGTGCGTGAGTAAGAGACTGTGAGAACTAGATGGAGTGAGATTGTGCGTGAGTGAGAGACAGGGGGAACTAGATGCAGTGAAATTATGCGTGAGTGAGAGAGTGGGAGAACTAGATGAAGTGAGTTTGTGCGTGAGTGAGAGACAGACATGAAGAACTAGATGGAGTTGGATTGTGCGCGAGTGAGAGACAGACATGGAGAACTAGATGGAGAGAGATTGTGCGCGAGTGAGAGACGTGGTGAACTAGATGGAGTGAGATTGTGCGCGAGTGAGAGACAGACATGGAGAACTAGATGGAGTGAGGTTGTGCGCGAGTGAGAGACGGGGTGAACTAGATGGAGTGAGATTGTGCTCGAGTGAGAGACAGACAGGGAGAACTAGATGGAGTGAGATTGTGCGTGAGTGAGAGTCAGACATGAAGAACTAGATGGAGGGAGATTGTGCGCGAGTGAGAGACAGACATGGAGAACTAGATGGAGTGAGATTGTGCGCGAGTGAGAGACGGGGTGAACTAGATGGAGTGAGATTGTGCACGAGTGAGAGACAGACAGGGAGAACTAGATGGAGTGAGATTGTGCGCGAGTGAGAGACAGACAGGGGGAACTAGATGGAGTGAGATTATGCATGAGTGAGAGACAGACATGAAGAACTAGATGGAGTTAGATTGTGCGCGAGTGAGAGACGGGGTGAACCAGATGGAGTGAGATTATGGGTGAGTGAGAGACAGACATGGAGAACTAGATGGAGTGAGATTGTGCGTGAGTGAGAGACAGACATGAAGAACTAGATGGAGTGAGATTGTGCGCGAGTGAGAGACAGTCATGGAGAACTAGATGGAGTGAGATTATGCGCGAGTGAGAGACAGACATGGGAACTAGATGGAGTGAGGTTGTGCGCGAGTGAGAGACGGGGAGAACTAGATGGAGTGAGATTGTGCGCGAGTGAGAGATAGACATGGAGAACTAGATGGAGTGAGTAAGAGACTGGGAGAACTAGATGGAGTGAGATTGTGCGTGAGTGAGAGACGGGGGGAACTAGATGCAGTGAAATTATGCGTGAGTGAGAGAGTGGGAGAACTAGATGAAGTGAGTTTGTGCGTGAGTGAGAGACAGACATGAAGAACTAGATGGAGTGGGATTGTGCGCGAGTGAGAGACAGACATGGAGAACTAGATGGAGTGAGATTGTGCGCGAGTGAGAGACGTGGTGAACTAGATGGAGTGAGATTGTGCGTGAGTGAGAGACAGACATGGAGAACTAGATGGAGTGAGGTTGTGCGCGAGTGAGAGACGGGGTGAACTAGATGGAGTGAGATTGTGCGCGAGTGAGAGACAGACAGGGAGAACTAGATGGAGTGAGATTGTGCGTGAGTGAGAGACGGGATGAACTAGATGGAGTGAGATTATGCGTGAGTGAGAGATAGACATGGAGAACTAGATGGAGTGAGATTGTGCGTGAGTGAGAGACAGACATGGAGAACTAGATGGAGTGAGATTGTGCGCGAGTGAGAGATAGACATGAAGAACTAGATGGAGTGGGATTGTGCGCGAGTGAGAGACAGACATGGAGAACTAGATGGAGTGAGTTTGTGCGTGAGTGAGAGACAGACATGAAGAACTAGATGGAGTGGGATTGTGCGTGAGTGAGAGACAGACATGGAGAACTAGATGGAGTGAGATTGTGCGCGAGTGAGAGACGTGGTGAACTAGATGGAGTGAGATTGTGCGCGAGTGAGAGACAGACATTGAGAACAAGATGGAGTGAGGTTGTGCGCGAGTGAGAGACTGGGTGAACTAGATGGAGTGAGATTGTGCGCGAGTGAGAGACAGACAGGGAGAACTAGATGGAGTGAGATTGTGCATGAGTGAGAGTCAGACATGAAGAACTAGATGGAGGGAGATTGTGCGCGAGTGAGAGACAGACATGGAGAACTAGATGGAGTGAGATTGTGCGCGAGTGAGAGACGGGGTGAACTAGATGGAGTGAGATTGTGCACGAGTGAGAGACAGACAGGGAGAACTAGATGGAGTGAGATTGTGCGCGAGTGAGAGACAGACAGGGGGAACTAGATGGAGTGAGATTATGCATGAGTGAGAGACAGACATGAAGAACTAGATGGAGTTAGATTGTGCGCGAGTGAGAGACGGGGTGAACTAGATGGAGTGAGATTATGCGTGAGTGAGAGACAGACATGGAGAACTAGATGGAGTGAGATTGTGCGTGAGTGAGAGACAGACATGAAGAACTAGATGGAGTGAGATTGTGCGCGAGTGAGAGACAGACATGGAGAACTAGATGGAGTGAGATTATGCGCGAGTGAGAGACAGACATGGGAACTAGATGGAGTGAGGTTGTGCGCGAGTGAGAGACAGGGAGAACTAGATGGAGTGAGATTGTGCGCGAGTGAGAGATAGACATGGAGAACTAGATGGAGTGAGATTGTGCGTGAGTAAGAGACTGGGAGAACTAGATGGAGTGAGATTGAGCGTGAGTGAGAGACGGGGGGAACTAGATGCAGTGAAATTATGCGTGAGTGAGAGAGTGGGAGAACTAGATGAAGTGAGTTTGTGCGTGAGTGAGAGACAGACATGGAGAACTAGATGGAGTGAGATTGTGCGCGAGTGAGAGACGGGGTGAACTAGATGGAGTGAGATTGTGCGCGAGTGAGAGACAGACATGGAGAACTAGATGGAGTGAGGTTGTGCGTGAGTGAGAGACGGGGTGAACTAGATGGAGTGAGATTATGTGTGAGTGAGAGACAGACAGGGGGAACTAGTTGGAGTGAGATTATGCGTGAGTGAGAGACAGACATGGAGAACTAGATGGAGTGAGATTGTGCCTGAGTGAGAGACAGACATGAAGAACTAGATGGAGTGAGATTGTGCGCGAGTGAGAGACAGACATGGAGAACTAGATGGAGTGAGATTATTCGCGAGTGAGAGACAGACAGGGAGAACTAGGTGGAGTGACATTGTGCGTGAGTGAGAGACAGACATGAAGAACTAGATGGATTGAGATTGTGCGCGAGTGAGAGATAGACATTGAGAACTAGATGGAGTGAGATTGTGCGTGAGTAAGAGACTGGAAGAACTAGATGGAGTGAGATTGTGCGTGAGTGAGAGACGGGGGGAACTAGATGCAGTGAAATTATGCGTGAGTGAGAGAGTGGGAGAACTAGATGAAGTGAGTTTGTGCGTGAGTGAGAGACAGACATGAAGAACTAGATGGAGTGGGATTGTGCGCGAGTGAGAGACAGACATGGATAACTAGATGGAGTGAGATTGTGCGCGAGTGAGAGACGTGGTGAACTAGATGGAGTGAGATTGTGCGCGAGTGAGAGACAGACATGGAGAACTAGATGGAGTGAGATTGTGCGTGAGTGAGAGACAGACATGAAGAACTAGATGGAGTGAGATTGTGCGCGAGTGAGAGACAGTCATGGAGAACTAGATGGAGTGAGATTATGCGCGAGTGAGAGACAGACATGGGAACTAGATGGAGTGAGGTTGTGCGCGAGTGAGAGACGGGGAGAACTAGATGGAGTGAGATTGTGCGCGAGTGAGAGATAGACATGGAGAACTAGATGGAGTGAGTAAGAGACTGGGAGAACTAGATGGAGTGAGATTGTGCGTGAGTGAGAGACGGGGGGAACTAGATGCAGTGAAATTATGCGTGAGTGAGAGAGTGGGAGAACTAGATGAAGTGAGTTTGTGCGTGAGTGAGAGACAGACATGAAGAACTAGATGGAGTGGGATTGTGCGCGAGTGAGAGACAGACATGGAGAACTAGATGGAGTGAGATTGTGCGCGAGTGAGAGACGTGGTGAACTAGATGGAGTGAGATTGTGCGCGAGTGAGAGACAGACATGGAGAACTAGATGGAGTGAGGTTGTGCGCGAGTGAGAGACGGGGTGAACTAGATGGAGTGAGATTGTGCGTGAGTGAGAGACAGACATGAAGAACTAGATGGAGTGAGATTGTGCGCGAGTGAGAGACAGTCATGGAGAACTAGATGGAGTGAGATTATGCGCGAGTGAGAGACAGACATGGGAACTAGATGGAGTGAGGTTGTGCGCGAGTGAGAGACGGGGAGAACTAGATGGAGTGAGATTGTGCGCGAGTGAGAGATAGACATGGAGAACTAGATGGAGTGAGTAAGAGACTGGGAGAACTAGATGGAGTGAGATTGTGCGTGAGTGAGAGACGGGGGGAACTAGATGCAGTGAAATTATGCGTGAGTGAGAGAGTGGGAGAACTAGATGAAGTGAGTTTGTGCGTGAGTGAGAGACAGACATGAAGAACTAGATGGAGTGGGATTGTGCGCGAGTGAGAGACAGACATGGAGAACTAGATGGAGTGAGATTGTGCGCGAGTGAGAGACGTGGTGAACTAGATGGAGTGAGATTGTGCGCGAGTGAGAGACAGACATGGAGAACTAGATGGAGTGAGGTTGTGCGCGAGTGAGAGACGGGGTGAACTAGATGGAGTGAGATTGTGCGCGAGTGAGAGACAGACAGGGAGAACTAGATGGAGTGAGATTGTGCGTGAGTGAGAGACGGGATGAACTAGATGGAGTGAGATTATGCGTGAGTGAGAGATAGACATGGAGAACTAGATGGAGTGAGATTGTGCGTGAGTGAGAGACAGACATGGAGAACTAGATGGAGTGAGATTGTGCGCGAGTGAGAGATAGACATGAAGAACTAGATGGAGTGGGATTGTGCGCGAGTGAGAGACAGACATGGAGAACTAGATGGAGTGAGTTTGTGCGTGAGTGAGAGACAGACATGAAGAACTAGATGGAGTGGGATTGTGCGCGAGTGAGAGACAGACATGGAGAACTAGATGGAGTGAGATTGTGCGCGAGTGAGAGACGTGGTGAACTAGATGGAGTGAGATTGTGCGCGAGTGAGAGACAGACATTGAGAACTAGATGGAGTGAGGTTGTGCGCGAGTGAGAGACGGGGTGAACTAGATGGAGTGAGATTGTGCGCGAGTGAGAGACAGACAGGGAGAACTAGATGGAGTGAGATTGTGCATGAGTGAGAGTCAGACATGAAGAACTAGATGGAGGGAGATTGTGCGCGAGTGAGAGACAGACATGGAGAACTAGATGGAGTGAGATTGTGCGCGAGTGAGAGACGGGGTGAACTAGATGGAGTGAGATTGTGCACGAGTGAGAGACAGACAGGGAGAACTAGATGGAGTGAGATTGTGCGCGAGTGAGAGACAGACAGGGGGAACTAGATGGAGTGAGATTATGCATGAGTGAGAGACAGACATGAAGAACTAGATGGAGTTAGATTGTGCGCGAGTGAGGGACGGGGTGAACTAGATGGAGTGAGATTATGCGTGAGTGAGAGACAGACATGGAGAACTAGATGGAGTGAGATTGTGCGTGAGTGAGAGACAGACATGAAGAACTAGATGGAGTGAGATTGTGCGCGAGTGAGAGACAGACATGGAGAACTAGATGGAGTGAGATTATGCGCGAGTGAGAGACAGACATGGGAACTAGATGGAGTGAGGTTGTGCGCGAGTGAGAGACAGGGAGAACTAGATGGAGTGAGATTGTGCGCGAGTGAGAGATAGACATGGAGAACTAGATGGAGTGAGATTGTGCGTGAGTAAGAGACTGGGAGAACTAGATGGAGTGAGATTGAGCGTGAGTGAGAGACGGGGGGAACTAGATGCAGTGAAATTATGAGTGAGTGAGAGAGTGGGAGAACTAGATGAAGTGAGTTTGTGCGTGAGTGAGAGACAGACATGGAGAACTAGATGGAGTGAGATTGTGTGCGAGTGAGAGACGGGGTGAACTAGATGGAGTGAGATTGTGCGCGAGTGAGAAACAGACATGGAGAACTAGATGGAGTGAGGTTGTGCGTGAGTGAGAGACGGGGTGAACTAGATGGAGTGAGATTATGTGTGAGTGAGAGACAGACAGGGGGAACTAGATGGAGTGAGATTATGCATGAGTGAGAGACAGACATGAAGAACTAGATGGAGTTAGATTGTGCGCGAATGAGAGATGGGGTGAACTAGTTGGAGTGAGATTATGCGTGAGGGAGAGACAGACATGGAGAACTAGATGGAGTGAGATTGTGCCTGAGTGAGAGACAGACATGAAGAACTAGATGGAGTGAGATTGTGCGCGAGTGAGAGACAGACATGGAGAACTAGATGGAGTGAGATTATTCGCGAGTGAGAGACAGACAGGGAGAACTAGATGGAGTGACATTGTGCGTGAGTGAGAGACAGACATGAAGAACTAGATGGATTGAGATTGTGCGCGAGTGAGAGATAGACATGGAGAACTAGATGGAGTGAGATTGTGCGTGAGTAAGAGACTGGAAGAACTAGATGGAGTGAGATTGTGCGTGAGTGAGAGACAGGGGGAACTAGATGCAGTGAAATTATGCGTGAGTGAGAGAGTGGGAGAACTAGATGAAGTGAGTTTGTGCGTGAGTGAGAGACAGACATGAAGAACTAGATGGAGTGGGATTGTGCGCGAGTGAGAGACAGACATGGAGAACTAGATGGAGTGAGATTGTGTGCGAGTGAGAGACGTGGTGAACTAGATGGAGTGAGATTGTGCGCGAGTGAGAGACAGACATGGAGAACTAGATGGAGTGAGGTTGTGCGCGAGTGAGAGACGGGGTGAACTAGATGGAGTGAGATTGTGCGCGAGTGAGAGACAGACAGGGAGAACTAGATGGAGTGAGATTGTGCGTGAGTGAGAGACGGGGTGAACTAGATGGAGTGAGATTGTGCACGAGTGAGAGACAGACAGGGAGAACTAGATGGAGTGAGATTGTGCGCAAGTGAGAGACAGACAGGGGGAACTAGATGGAGTGAGATTGTGCGTGAGTGAGAGACGGGGTGAACTAGATGGAGTGAGATTGTGCACGAGTGAGAGACAGACATGGAGAACTAGATGGAGTGAGATTGTGCGCGAGTGAGAGATAGACATGGAGAACTAGATGGAGTGAGACTGTGCGTGAGTAAGAGACTGGGAGAACTAGATGGAGTGAGATTGTGCACGAGTGAGAGACAGACAGGGAGAACCAGATGGAGTGAGATTGTGCGCGAGTGAGAGACAGACAGGGGGAACTAGATGGAGTGAGATTATGCATGAGTGAGAGACAGACATGAAGAACTAGATGGAGTTAGATTGTGCGCGAGTGAGAGACGGGGTGAACTAGATGGAGTGAGATTATGCGTGAGTGAGAGACAGACATGGAGAACTAGATGGAGTGAGATTGTGTGTGAGTGAGAAACAGACATGAAGAACTAGATGGAGTGAGATTGTGCGTGAGTGAGAGACAGACATGGAGAACTAGATGGAGTGAGATTATGCTCGAGTGAGAGACAGACATGGAAAACTAGATGGAGTGGGATTGTGCGCGAGTGAGAGACAGACATGGAGAACTAGATGGAGTGAGTTTGTGAGTGAGTGAGAGACAGACATGAAGAACTAGATGGAGTGGGATTGTGCGCGAGTGAGAGACAGACATGGAGAACTAGATGGAGTGAGATTGTGCGCGAGTGAGAGACGGGGTGAACTAGATGGAGTGAGATTGTGCGCGAGTGAGAGACAGACATGGAGAACTAGATGGAGTGAGGTTGTGCGCGAGTGAGAGACGGGGTGAACTAGATGGAGTGAGATTGTGCGCAAGTGAGAGACAGACAGGGAGAACTAGATGGAGTGAGATTGTGCGTGAGTGAGAGTCAGACATGAAGAACTAGATGGAGGGAGATTGTGCGCGAGTGAGAGACAGACATGGAGAACTAGATGGAGTGAGATTGTGCGCGAGTGAGAGACGGGGTGAACTAGATGGAGTGAGATTGTGCACGAGTGAGAGACAGACAGGGAGAACTAGATGGAGTGAGATTGTGCGCGAGTGAGAGACAGACAGGGGGAACTAGATGGAGTGAGATTATGCATGAGTGAGAGACAGACATGAAGAACTAGATGGAGTGAGATTATTCGCGAGTGAGAGACAGACAGGGAGAACTAGATGGAGTGACATTGTGCGTGAGTGAGAGACAGACATGAAGAACTAGATGGATTGAGATTGTGCGCGAGTGAGAGATAGACATGGAGAACTAGATGGAGTGAGATTGTGCGTGAGTAAGAGACTGGAAGAACTAGATGGAGTGAGATTGTGCGTGAGTGAGAGACGGGGGGAACTAGATGGAGTGAGATTGTGCGTGAGTAAGAGACTGGAAGAACTAAATGAAGTGAGTTTGTGCGTGAGTGAGAGACAGACATGAAGAACTAGATGGAGTGGGATTGTGCGCGAGTGAGAGACAGACATGGATAACTAGATGGAGTGAGATTGTGCGCGAGTGAGAGACGGGGTGAACTAGATGGAGTGAGATTGTGCGCGAGTGAGAGACAGACATGGAGAACTAGATGGAGTGAGGTTGTGCGCGAGTGAGAGACAGACATGGAGAACTAGATGGAGTGAGATTGTGCGCGAGTGAGAGACAGACAGGGAGAACTAGATGGAGTGAGATTGTGCCTGAGTGAGAGACAGACATGAAGAACTAGATGGAGTGAGATTGTGCGCGAGTGAGAGACAGACATGGAGAACTAGATGGAGTGAGATTGTGCGCGAGTGAGAGATAGACATGGAGAACTAGATGGAGTGAGACTGTGCGTGAGTAAGAGACTGGGAGAACTAGATGGAGTGAGATTGTGCACGAGTGAGAGACAGACAGGGAGAACCAGATGGAGTGAGATTGTGCGCGAGTGAGAGACAGACAGGGGGAACTAGATGGAGTGAGATTATGCATGAGTGAGAGACAGACATGAAGAACTAGATGGAGTTAGATTGTGCGCGAGTGAGAGACGGGGTGAACTAGATGGAGTGAGATTATGCGTGAGTGAGAGACAGACATGGAGAACTAGATGGAGTGAGATTGTGTGTGAGTGAGAGACAGACAGGGGGAACTAGATGGAGTGAGATTATGCATGAGTGAGAGACAGACATGAAGAACTAGATGGAGTGAGATTATTCGCGAGTGAGAGACAGACAGGGAGAACTAGATGGAGTGACATTGTGCGTGAGTGAGAGACAGACATGGAGAACTAGATGGAGTGAGATTATGCTCGAGTGAGAGACAGACATGGAAAACTAGATGGAGTGGGATTGTGCGCGAGTGAGAGACAGACATGGAGAACTAGATGGAGTGAGATTGTGCGCGAGTGAGAGACGGGGTGAACTAGATGGAGTGAGATTGTGCGCGAGTGAGAGACAGACATGGAGAACTAGATGGAGTGAGGTTGTGCGCGAGTGAGAGACGGGGTGAACTAGATGGAGTGAGATTGTGCGCAAGTGAGAGACAGACAGGGAGAACTAGATGGAGTGAGATTGTGCGTGAGTGAGAGTCAGACATGAAGAACTAGATGGAGGGAGATTGTGCGCGAGTGAGAGACAGACATGGAGAACTAGATGGAGTGAGATTGTGCGCGAGTGAGAGACGGGGTGAACTAGATGGAGTGAGATTGTGCACGAGTGAGAGACAGACAGGGAGAACTAGATGGAGTGAGATTGTGCGCGAGTGAGAGACAGACAGGGGGAACTAGATGGAGTGAGATTATGCATGAGTGAGAGACAGACATGAAGAACTAGATGGAGTGAGATTATTCGCGAGTGAGAGACAGACAGGGAGAACTAGATGGAGTGACATTGTGCGTGAGTGAGAGACAGACATGAAGAACTAGATGGATTGAGATTGTGCGCGAGTGAGAGATAGACATGGAGAACTAGATGGAGTGAGATTGTGCGTGAGTAAGAGACTGGAAGAACTAGATGGAGTGAGATTGTGCGTGAGTGAGAGACGGGGGGAACTAGATGGAGTGAGATTGTGCGTGAGTAAGAGACTGGAAGAACTAAATGAAGTGAGTTTGTGCGTGAGTGAGAGACAGACATGAAGAACTAGATGGAGTGGGATTGTGCGCGAGTGAGAGACAGACATGGATAACTAGATGGAGTGAGATTGTGCGCGAGTGAGAGACGGGGTGAACTAGATGGAGTGAGATTGTGCGCGAGTGAGAGACAGACATGGAGAACTAGATGGAGTGAGGTTGTGCGCGAGTGAGAGACAGACATGGAGAACTAGATGGAGTGAGATTGTGCGCGAGTGAGAGACAGACAGGGAGAACTAGATGGAGTGAGATTGTGCCTGAGTGAGAGACAGACATGAAGAACTAGATGGAGTGAGATTGTGCGCGAGTGAGAGACAGACATGGAGAACTAGATGGAGTGAGATTGTGCGCGAGTGAGAGATAGACATGGAGAACTAGATGGAGTGAGACTGTGCGTGAGTAAGAGACTGGGAGAACTAGATGGAGTGAGATTGTGCACGAGTGAGAGACAGACAGGGAGAACCAGATGGAGTGAGATTGTGCGCGAGTGAGAGACAGACAGGGGGAACTAGATGGAGTGAGATTATGCATGAGTGAGAGACAGACATGAAGAACTAGATGGAGTTAGATTGTGCGCGAGTGAGAGACGGGGTGAACTAGATGGAGTGAGATTATGCGTGAGTGAGAGACAGACATGGAGAACTAGATGGAGTGAGATTGTGTGTGAGTGAGAGACAGACAGGGGGAACTAGATGGAGTGAGATTATGCATGAGTGAGAGACAGACATGAAGAACTAGATGGAGTGAGATTATTCGCGAGTGAGAGACAGACAGGGAGAACTAGATGGAGTGACATTGTGCGTGAGTGAGAGACAGACATGAAGAACTAGATGGATTGAGATTGTGCGCGAGTGAGAGATAGACATGGAGAACTAGATGGAGTGAGATTGTGCGTGAGTAAGAGACTGGAAGAACTAGATGGAGTGAGATTGTGCGTGAGTGAGAGACGGGGGGAACTAGATGGAGTGAGATTGTGCGTGAGTAAGAGACTGGAAGAACTAAATGAAGTGAGTTTGTGCGTGAGTGAGAGACAGACATGAAGAACTAGATGGAGTGGGATTGTGCGCGAGTGAGAGACAGACATGGATAACTAGATGGAGTGAGATTGTGCGCGAGTGAGAGACGGGGTGAACTAGATGGAGTGAGATTGTGCGCGAGTGAGAGACAGACATGGAGAACTAGATGGAGTGAGGTTGTGCGCGAGTGAGAGACAGACATGGAGAACTAGATGGAGTGAGATTGTGCGCGAGTGAGAGACAGACAGGGAGAACTAGATGGAGTGAGATTGTGCCTGAGTGAGAGACAGACATGAAGAACTAGATGGAGTGAGATTGTGCGCGAGTGAGAGACAGACATGGAGAACTAGATGGAGTGAGATTGTGCGCGAGTGAGAGATAGACATGGAGAACTAGATGGAGTGAGACTGTGCGTGAGTAAGAGACTGGGAGAACTAGATGGAGTGAGATTGTGCACGAGTGAGAGACAGACAGGGAGAACCAGATGGAGTGAGATTGTGCGCGAGTGAGAGACAGACAGGGGGAACTAGATGGAGTGAGATTATGCATGAGTGAGAGACAGACATGAAGAACTAGATGGAGTTAGATTGTGCGCGAGTGAGAGACGGGGTGAACTAGATGGAGTGAGATTATGCGTGAGTGAGAGACAGACATGGAGAACTAGATGGAGTGAGATTGTGTGTGAGTGAGAGACAGACATGGAGAACTAGATGGAGTGAGATTATGCTCGAGTGAGAGACAGACATGGAGAACTAGATGGAGTGAGGATGTGCGAGGGTGAGAGACATGGAGAACTAGATGGAGTAAGATTGTGCGCGAGTGAGAGATAGACATGAAGAACTAGATGGAGTGGGATTGTGCGCGAGTGAGAGACAGACATGGAGAACTAGATGGAGTGAGTTTGTGAGTGAGTGAGAGACAGACATGAAGAACTAGATGGAGTGGGATTGTGCGCGAGTGAGAGACAGACATGGAGAACTAGATGGAGTGAGATTGTGCGCGAGTGAGAGACGGGGTGAACTAGATGGAGTGAGATTGTGCGCGAGTGAGAGACAGACATGGAGAACTAGATGGAGTGAGGTTGTGCGCGAGTGAGAGACGGGGTGAACTAGATGGAGTGAGATTGTGCGCGAGTGAGAGACAGACAGGGAGAACTAGATGGAGTGAGATTGTGCGTGAGTGAGAGTCAGACATGAAGAACTAGATGGAGGGAGATTGTGCGCGAGTGAGAGACAGACATGGAGAACTAGATGGAGTGAGATTGTGCGCGAGTGAGAGACGGGGTGAACTAGATGGAGTGAGATTGTGCACGAGTGAGAGACAGACAGGGAGAACTAGATGGAGTGAGATTGTGCGCGAGTGAGAGACAGACAGGGGGAACTAGATGGAGTGAGATTATGCATGAGTGAGAGACAGACATGAAGAACTAGATGGAGTGAGGTTGTGCGCGAGTGAGAGACGGGGTGAACTAGATGGAGTGAGATTGTGCGCAAGTGAGAGACAGACAGGGAGAACTAGATGGAGTGAGATTGTGCGTGAGTGAGAGTCAGACATGAAGAACTAGATGGAGGGAGATTGTGCGCGAGTGAGAGACAGACATGGAGAACTAGATGGAGTGAGATTGTGCGCGAGTGAGAGACGGGGTGAACTAGATGGAGTGAGATTGTGCACGAGTGAGAGACAGACAGGGAGAACTAGATGGAGTGAGATTGTGCGCGAGTGAGAGACAGACAGGGGGAACTAGATGGAGTGAGATTATGCATGAGTGAGAGACAGACATGAAGAACTAGATGGAGTGAGATTATTCGCGAGTGAGAGACAGACAGGGAGAACTAGATGGAGTGACATTGTGCGTGAGTGAGAGACAGACATGAAGAACTAGATGGATTGAGATTGTGCGCGAGTGAGAGATAGACATGGAGAACTAGATGGAGTGAGATTGTGCGTGAGTAAGAGACTGGAAGAACTAGATGGAGTGAGATTGTGCGTGAGTGAGAGACGGGGGGAACTAGATGGAGTGAGATTGTGCGTGAGTAAGAGACTGGAAGAACTAAATGAAGTGAGTTTGTGCGTGAGTGAGAGACAGACATGAAGAACTAGATGGAGTGGGATTGTGCGCGAGTGAGAGACAGACATGGATAACTAGATGGAGTGAGATTGTGCGCGAGTGAGAGACGGGGTGAACTAGATGGAGTGAGATTGTGCGCGAGTGAGAGACAGACATGGAGAACTAGATGGAGTGAGGTTGTGCGCGAGTGAGAGACAGACATGGAGAACTAGATGGAGTGAGATTGTGCGCGAGTGAGAGACAGACAGGGAGAACTAGATGGAGTGAGATTGTGCCTGAGTGAGAGACAGACATGAAGAACTAGATGGAGTGAGATTGTGCGCGAGTGAGAGACAGACATGGAGAACTAGATGGAGTGAGATTGTGCGCGAGTGAGAGATAGACATGGAGAACTAGATGGAGTGAGACTGTGCGTGAGTAAGAGACTGGGAGAACTAGATGGAGTGAGATTGTGCACGAGTGAGAGACAGACAGGGAGAACCAGATGGAGTGAGATTGTGCGCGAGTGAGAGACAGACAGGGGGAACTAGATGGAGTGAGATTATGCATGAGTGAGAGACAGACATGAAGAACTAGATGGAGTTAGATTGTGCGCGAGTGAGAGACGGGGTGAACTAGATGGAGTGAGATTATGCGTGAGTGAGAGACAGACATGGAGAACTAGATGGAGTGAGATTGTGTGTGAGTGAGAGACAGACAGGGGGAACTAGATGGAGTGAGATTATGCATGAGTGAGAGACAGACATGAAGAACTAGATGGAGTGAGATTATTCGCGAGTGAGAGACAGACAGGGAGAACTAGATGGAGTGACATTGTGCGTGAGTGAGAGACAGACATGAAGAACTAGATGGATTGAGATTGTGCGCGAGTGAGAGATAGACATGGAGAACTAGATGGAGTGAGATTGTGCGTGAGTAAGAGACTGGAAGAACTAGATGGAGTGAGATTGTGCGTGAGTGAGAGACGGGGGGAACTAGATGGAGTGAGATTGTGCGTGAGTAAGAGACTGGAAGAACTAAATGAAGTGAGTTTGTGCGTGAGTGAGAGACAGACATGAAGAACTAGATGGAGTGGGATTGTGCGCGAGTGAGAGACAGACATGGATAACTAGATGGAGTGAGATTGTGCGCGAGTGAGAGACGGGGTGAACTAGATGGAGTGAGATTGTGCGCGAGTGAGAGACAGACATGGAGAACTAGATGGAGTGAGGTTGTGCGCGAGTGAGAGACAGACATGGAGAACTAGATGGAGTGAGATTGTGCGCGAGTGAGAGACAGACAGGGAGAACTAGATGGAGTGAGATTGTGCCTGAGTGAGAGACAGACATGAAGAACTAGATGGAGTGAGATTGTGCGCGAGTGAGAGACAGACATGGAGAACTAGATGGAGTGAGATTGTGCGCGAGTGAGAGATAGACATGGAGAACTAGATGGAGTGAGACTGTGCGTGAGTAAGAGACTGGGAGAACTAGATGGAGTGAGATTGTGCACGAGTGAGAGACAGACAGGGAGAACCAGATGGAGTGAGATTGTGCGCGAGTGAGAGACAGACAGGGGGAACTAGATGGAGTGAGATTATGCATGAGTGAGAGACAGACATGAAGAACTAGATGGAGTTAGATTGTGCGCGAGTGAGAGACGGGGTGAACTAGATGGAGTGAGATTATGCGTGAGTGAGAGACAGACATGGAGAACTAGATGGAGTGAGATTGTGTGTGAGTGAGAGACAGACATGGAGAACTAGATGGAGTGAGATTATGCTCGAGTGAGAGACAGACATGGAGAACTAGATGGAGTGAGGATGTGCGAGGGTGAGAGACATGGAGAACTAGATGGAGTAAGATTGTGCGCGAGTGAGAGATAGACATGAAGAACTAGATGGAGTGGGATTGTGCGCGAGTGAGAGACAGACATGGAGAACTAGATGGAGTGAGTTTGTGAGTGAGTGAGAGACAGACATGAAGAACTAGATGGAGTGGGATTGTGCGCGAGTGAGAGACAGACATGGAGAACTAGATGGAGTGAGATTGTGCGCGAGTGAGAGACGGGGTGAACTAGATGGAGTGAGATTGTGCGCGAGTGAGAGACAGACATGGAGAACTAGATGGAGTGAGGTTGTGCGCGAGTGAGAGACGGGGTGAACTAGATGGAGTGAGATTGTGCGCGAGTGAGAGACAGACAGGGAGAACTAGATGGAGTGAGATTGTGCGTGAGTGAGAGTCAGACATGAAGAACTAGATGGAGGGAGATTGTGCGCGAGTGAGAGACAGACATGGAGAACTAGATGGAGTGAGATTGTGCGCGAGTGAGAGACGGGGTGAACTAGATGGAGTGAGATTGTGCACGAGTGAGAGACAGACAGGGAGAACTAGATGGAGTGAGATTGTGCGCGAGTGAGAGACAGACAGGGGGAACTAGATGGAGTGAGATTATGCATGAGTGAGAGACAGACATGAAGAACTAGATGGAGTTAGATTGTGCGCGAGTGAGAGACGGGGTGAACTAGATGGAGTGAGATTATGCGTGAGTGAGAGACAGACATGGAGAACTAGATGGAGTGAGATTGTGCGTGAGTGAGAGACAGACATGAAGAACTAGATGGAGTGAGATTGTGCGCGAGTGAGAGACAGACATGGAGAACTAGATGGAGTGAGATTATGCGCGAGTGAGAGACAGACATGGGAACTAGATGGAGTGAGGTGCGCGAGTGAGAGACGGGGAGAACTAGATGGAGTGAGATTGTGCGCGAGTGAGAGATAGACATGGAGAACTAGATGGAGTGAGATTGTGCGTGAGTAAGAGACTGGGAGAACTAGATGGAGTGAGATTGTGCGTGAGTGAGAGACGGGGGGAACTAGATGCAGTGAAATTATGCGTGGGTGAGAGAGTGGGAGAACTAGATGAAGTGAGTTTGTGCGTGAGTGAGAGACAGACATGGAGAACTAGATGGAGTGAGATTGTGCGCGAGTGAGAGACGGGGTGAACTAGATGGAGTGAGATTGTGCGCGAGTGAGAGACAGACATGGAGAACTAGATGGAGTGAGGTTGTGCGTAAGTGAGAGACGGGGTGAACTAGATGGAGTGAGATTGTGCGCGAGTGAGAGACAGACAGGGAGAACTAGAGTGAGTGAGATTGTGCGCGAGTGAGAGACAGACAGGGGGAACTAGATGGAGTGAGATTATGCATGAGTGAGAGACAGACATGAAGAACTAGATGGAGTTAGATTGTGCGCGAGTGAGAGACGGGGTGAACTAGATGGAGTGAGATTATGCGTGAGTGAGAGATAGACATGGAGAACTAGATGGAGTGAGATTGTGCGTGAGTGAGAGACAGACATGAAGAACTAGATGGAGTGAGATTGTGCGCGAGTGAGAGACACACATGGAGAACTAGATGGAGTGAGATTATGCGCGAGTGAGAGACGGGGTGAACTAGATGGAGTGAGATTGTGCGTGAGTGAGAGACAGACAGGGAGAACTAGATGGAGTGAGATTGTGCGTGAGTGAGAGACAGACATGGAGAACTAGATGGAGTGAGATTGTGCATGAGTGAGAGACGGACATGAAGAACTAGATGGAGTGAGATTGTGCGCGAGTGAGAGATAGACATGGAGAACTAGATGGAGTGAGTTTGTGTGTGAGTGAGAGACAGACAGTGAGAACTAGATGGAGTGAGATTGTGCGTGAGTGGGAGACATGGAGAACTAGACGCAGTGAGATTGCGCGTGAGTGAGAGACAGACAGGGGGAACTAGATGCAGTGAAATTATGCGTGAGTGAGAGTGAGGACTAGATGCAGTGAAATTATGCGTGAGTGAGAGACAGTGAGAACTAGATGGAGTGGGATTGTGCGTGAGTGAGAGTGACAGTGAAAACTAGATGCATTGAGATTGCGTGTGAGTGAGAGACTGGGAGAACTAGATGATGTGAGACTGTGCGTGAGTGAGAGACATGGAGAACTAGACGCAGTGAAATTATGCGTGAGTGAGAGACATACAGGGGGAACTAGATGCAGTGAAATTGTGCGTGAGTGAGAGACAGTGAGAACTAGATGGAATGGGATTGTGCGTGAGTGAGAGACAGTGAGAACTAGATGGAGTGGGATTGTGCATGAGTGAGAGACAGACAGGGGACCTAGATGCAGTGAATTCATGCGTGAGTGAGAGACGGTGAGAACTATAATAATGTTTGATATCAAGTTAGTTATTTCTAATGTTCCCAACAATAAAGTATCTAATAGTTCTGTTATATTATCAGACTCCTACCTCTTCCAATAGTGGCTTCATGGTTAGACGAGATGCACAAATGTTGAGATTTGACGCAGTAAAAGACGCAGAATAACATTCATTTTATCTACATCGCACCAAGAGCAGTTATTGGTGTCTGTCATTTCATCCATCAATCATGAGTCACTGTCAACATACTCATTAATTCATTCCAGGCTCTAAAGTAATGATAGAAAACGTACAGTAAAACTACTTTACAGAACGTGTAAAGTCCATCAATACAGGTCAATCATTAAGATGTTTGTTGAGTGAATCTTCGCAATGCTTAGGTTCAACAGAAAATGGTAAACGGCGTCACATGTCTCATGTTACCACACACTGGATTTTGTCATGGTCCACTTTCTATCGACTTGTTGCCACCAAATGTTATGAAGTTGTTGTGATGTTGTAACTTCAAACATACGACGCAGTCGTCAAGTTGTTTCTACTGGTTTCTACTGGTATGGAACTTACGATTCTTCCCAGCTAGTGTCCAGCTTGGCTATAAATGGAGATATAGAGGGCGGCATGCCTATTGTTTAAATGATCGTCACACGTACTCAGTTTCTTAATTACTGAATACTAGCTGCCGGGTAAGTGAGGGGGGCCCAAACGAAGATTACGTGTGTATAATTAGCTACATACGTGTCCCTGCCAAACCGGAAGTTGGTCGGTATAGCAACGTGTTACTGTCCAGCTAGAAAATGGTAGTTGCAATACCTACCAACTTCGGTTTGCCATGGACAGCGCTTACCCCTTTGGCCCGGGTTGTTATTGAAAAGTACATTAACCTAATTTGTTTGAGCCGACGCCTCGCGCAGCGAGGATACAATGTTGGGCGATATTCCCGAAGCAAGGGAGTTAACTGACTATAAAAATCCAGTTTCCACCCTTGTCGAACTACGTTGGAATTGATGGGCTTGATCGTAGCAACTACGAGTTTTGTCCGTTCTCCGTCCCTCCAACTGACCAATCAGGTTCCACGTCTCATATTTGCATTTGCTTCAGTCAAGATGATCTGATCGATAATCAAACTCTGTATTGTAATTAAACGGGTCTGACCTCGCGAAGCGCATCAAATTATTTGAGCACCATGATTAAAAACATGAAAAGATTTGGAAAATATCTGTTGACGCCCAGTTGACCGTTCACTTGCTTTGCAAATCCTGCAGTCGACCGAAATCTGCACGTTAAAATCCATGTTGTTTATTAACCGGACGTCTAGTTTGTTACGCGATTTTGATTGGACTATGCATATGTTAGTCCAGCCAAAATATAACACCATAATTCCAGCCTAGTTCGGCAAGGGTGGAAACTGGACTTTTGACAACCTCCACCACCAGGGTCCCGACGAATGTATTTTCTATACAGCTCTAAAACATCGTAAAAATACATGTACACAAGTTCTGACACTGTCGTACTGCCTATAAAGTGATGTGACAAAAGAATACGTCACCAATTAGGTAGCGTCAACAGTTGTGTTCGAAGGCAATATGTCCACGGGACTTTAATTAATGCTGAAAGTTCCGAACCCTAGTCTTTTTTCTCAGAAAATGAACATATCAGATCAGTTTATCTAATGTTGTGACGTCATGACATCACAAACAATGGATGACATCATCTCGAACTTCCGTTCATATGTGTTCATAATACGTCACGTTGCTATGTGCCTCTTCGCAAACAATGAAAACAAATGAAACAAATGTTATAATGTTCAGTGAGAATTACTGACAGAAAATTCACCTATATCCGTACCCTTATGAGAAATATATAAGTATAGTACTATTACACATGTGGATTTTAATCAATACGCTTTTTTTTTATACTAAATGTAGTTATAACTGTCCGGTACGAAGACGGCTGTAGAAGTTACACCGTCGCCCTGACACCAGGCGCTGCTGATCACATATACGGTATACGCGATCACAAGTATACTACTCACCGCACTGCCTCTGTGGTTTAAGTTAGGGAGCCAGTTGTTAACTGCCCACGCGGCCTGAAATTGAAATTCAACATATTGTACTCAGACTTTCTAATACATATAGGAATGACCTTGTACAAAACATGAATGTATGAAACAGGCGTAGCCTAAATACTGGATTTGTTTAAGTTATGGATGACTAAATCTCGTAGACTTGACAATCTAATTTACCTCCAGGAAAAGTCGAATCATGTCTAACTTGACATACAAGCTGTGTGGAACATGTAAGGCGCTGACGCATAAGGGGCGAGAGGCGACCGAGGACGCCGCCTGGAGAACAAGGAAACATCATTTTAAAGGGTTTTAGAGATGTAGGTGCAGAATTCATTAACAGATGTAAGTTACAAAAGTTAACAAATGGTCGGGTAGTTGAGAGTGTTATGTTCCGGAGGCACTGGCTCCTCTCGGAATCCTAGACAATATTATGCTGGTCATGGTTGATATGTACGGCTTTGACGCGGCTGACGTGATCACATGTTGTCAGAGGTGAACTGTGTGGCGTCTCCCGACAAAGACCATTCACAACCTTCCTTCTGTGACATGTATTAACAGAACGCCCAAGTCGACCTGTACTAAACTAAAACAGCGTACATATTAGAACTTCATAGCTTAAATCTGGAGCAGGGAGTTTACCCAATAACGTATTATGAACCAGTGTGTCAGTCGTATGACATTATGTGTAAGTCAGTGTCCTGTCCAGGGTGACTCCTATGAAATGTAATAAACCTAGCTGTCGGTGTAGTCGTCACAGCAAGCCACCGGCCTGAGTGACACACGTCTCGCATGCATACATACATGCATCAACCTATATACAAGACCTTCATGTTGGAAAGTCAGGTGGTTGGGTATTACCCCCTGCAGAGTTGGCCTATCCGACTTTTAGGCCAGACCGATTTGATTACTTGTTTCACCAATCCGCCTATCGCGGTTTAATTTATAACAACTGTAAGGTACCGGAGACATTGGTATTTTGAAGTTGTTTGTCCCTCCCTTCCACCGAAAGACTTCTCTTAAAGCAAAATGATATCATTTCTCCCTGAAAGATGACACCCCCCCCCCCCCCCCAAGGTGTATGGCAAAATGTATTATACATTACATGCATACACTGTACTTTACTCCCAAGCTGCTACTGTGTAAAGTAAACTACTACACCATTCCCGATTTTACAGTCAAATGTTGTGGCTGCCGGCCATGTCTGTGTCACACTGAACGTCTGTACATGGGACACACGTGAGATCACTTTCACATTCTAGGTAAGTGTGCACATCCGGGTCACAGTTCAGAGCAGTTTTATAGTATATGCCTACATATTACTTCCTCTACTGTATCCTGCCTGACTCTACTGTACCCTGCCTGACCCTACTGTACCCTGCCTGACTATACTGTACCCTCCCAGACTCTACTGTACCCTGCCAGACTCTACTGTACCCTGTCTGACTCTACTGTACCCTGCCAGACTCTACTGTACCATGTCTGACTATACTGTACCCTGCCGGACTCTACTGTACCCTGCCGGACTCTACTGTACCCTGCCTGACTATACTGTACCCTCCCAGACTCTACTGTACCCTGTCTGACTCTACTGTACCCTGCCAGACTCTACCGTACCCTGCCTGACTATACTGTACCCTCCCAGACTCTACTGTACCCTGCCAGACTCTACTGTACCCTGCCGGACTCTACTGTACCCTGCCGGACTCTACTGTACCCTGCCTGACTATACTGTACCCTGCCTGACTCTACTGTACCCTGCCGGACTCTACTGTACCCTGCCGGACTCTACTGTACCCTGTCTGACTATACTGTACCCTGCCAGATTATACTGTACCCTGTCTGACTATACTGTACCCTGCCGGACTCTACTGTACCCTGCCAGACTCTACTGTACCCTGCCTGACTATACTGTACCCTCCCAGACTCTACTGTAACCTGCCAGACTCTACTGTACCCTGTCTGACTCTACTGTACCCTGCCAGACTCTACTGTACCCTGTCTGACTCTACTGTACCCTGCCGGACTCTACTGTACCCTGCCAGACTCTACTGTACCCTGCCAGACTCTACTGTACCCTGCCTGACTATACTGTACCCTGCCAGACTCTACTGTACCCTGCCAGACTCTACTGTACCCTGCCGGACTCTACTGTACCCTGTCTGACTATACTGTACCCTGCCGGACTCTACTGTAACCTGTCTGACTATACTGTACCCTGCTAGACTCTACTGTATCCTGCCAGACTCTACTGTAACCTGCCTGACTCTACTGTAACCTGTCTGACTATACTGTACCCTGCCAGACTCTACTGTATCCTGCCACTCTCTACTGTACCCTGCCAGACTCTACTGTACCCTTCAAGACTCCACTGTACCCTGCCAGACTCTACTGTATCCTGCCTGACTATACTGTACCCTGCCGGACTGTACTGTACCCTGCAAGACTACTGTTCCCTGCCAGACTCCTCTGTACCCTGCCAGACTCTACTGTATCCTGCCTGACTCTACTGTACCCTGCCAGACTCTACTGTACCCTGTCTCACCATACTGTACCCTGCCAGACTCTACTGTACCCTGTCTGACTATACTGTATCCTGCCTGACTATACTGTACCCTGCCAGACTCTACTGTACCCTGCCTGACTCTACTGTACCCTGCCAGACTCTACTGTACCCTGCCTGACTATACTGTACCCTGCCTGACTCTACTGTACCCTGCCGGACTCTACTGTACCCTCCCAGACTCTACTGTACCCTGCCAGACTCTACTGTACCCTGCCAGACTCTACTGTACCCTGCCAGACTCTACTGTACCCTGCCGGACTCTACTGTACCCTGCCAGACTCTACTGTACCCTCCCAGACTCTACTTTACCCTGCCGGACTCTACTGTAACCTGTCTGACTATACTGTACCCTGCCTGACTCTACTGTACCCTGCCAGACTCTACTGTACCCTGCCAGACTCTACTGTACCCTGCCGGACTCTACTGTACCCTCCCAGACTATACTGTACCCTCCCAGACTCTACTGTACCCTGCCAGACTCTACTGTACCCTCCCAGACTCTACTGTACCCTGCCAGACTCTACTGTACCCTCCCAGACTCTACTGTACCCTGCCAGACTACTGTTACCTGTCTGACTATACTGTACCCTGCCAGACTCTACTGTATCCTGCCAGACTCTACTGTACCCTGCCAGACTCTACTGTACCCTGCCTGACTATACTGTACCCTGCCAGACTCTACTGTAACCTGTCTGACTCTACTGTACCCTGCCGGACTCTACTGTACCCTCCCAGACTCTACTTTACCCTGCCGGACTCTACTGTAACCTGTCTGACTATACTGTAGCCTGCAAGACTCTACTGTATCCTGCCAGACTCTACTGTACCCTGCCAGACTCTACTGTACCCTGCCTGACTATACTGTACCCTGCCATACTCTACTGTAACCTGTCTGACTATACTGTACCCTGCCAGACTCTACTGTATCCTGCCAGACTATACTGTACCCTGCCAGACTCTACTGTACCCTGCAAGACTCTACTGTATCCTGCCTGACTATACTGTACCCTGCCAGACTGTACTGTACCCTGCAAGACTACTGTTCCCTGCCAGACTCCTCTGTACCCTGCCAGACTCTACTGTATCCTGCCTGACTATACTGTACCCTGCCAGACTCTACTGTACCCTGTCTGACTATACTGTACCCTGCCAGACTCAACTGTACCCTGTCTGACTCTACTGTACCCTGCGAGACTCTACTGTACCCTGCCTGACTCTACTGTACCATGCCAGACTCTACTGTACCCTGCCAGACTCTACTATACCCTGTCTGAATAAACTGTACCCTGCTGGACTCTACTGTACCCTGCCAGACTCTACTGTATCCTGCCTGACTATACTGTACCCTGACTTACTATACTGTACCCTGCCAGACTGTACTGTACCCTGCCAGACTCTACTGTACCCTGTCTGAATATACTGTACCCTGCCGTACTATACTGTACCCTGCCTGACTATACTGTACCCTGCCTGACTCTACTGTACCCTGCCTGACTCTACTGTACCCTGCCAGACTATACTGTACCCAGTCTGACTGTACTGTACCCTGCCAGACTACTGTTCCCTGCCAGATTCCTCTGTACCCTGCCAGACTCTACTGTACCCTCCCAGACTCTACTGTACCCTGCCGGACTCTACTGTACCCTGCCAGACAATACTGTACCCTGCCAGACTCTACTGTACCCTGTCTGACTCTACTGTACCCTCCCAGACTCTACTGTACCCTGCCCGACTCTACTGTACCCTGCCCGACTCTACTGTACCCTGCCAGACTCTACTGTACCCTGCCTGACTCTACTGTACCCTGCCAGACTCTACTGTACCCTGCCAGACTCTACTGTACCCTGCCTGACTATACTGTACCCTGCCAGACTCTACTGTACCCTGCCTGACTATACTGTACCCTGCCGGACTCTACTGTACCCTGCCAGACTCTACTGTACCCTGCCTGACTATACTGTACCCTGCCTGACTATACTGTAACCTGCCAGACTCTACTGTACCCTGCCAGACTCTACTGTACCCAGCCTGACTCTACTGTACCCTGCCGGACTCTACAGTACCCTGCCACTCCTCTGTACCCTGCCAGACTCTTCTGTACCCTGCCTGACTCTACTGTACCCTGCCACTCTACTGTACCCTGCCAGACTCTACTGTACCCTGCCAGACTCTACTGTACCCCGCAAAACTCTAATGTACCCTGCAAGACTCTACTGTACCCTGCCAGACTCTACTGTACCCTGCAAGACTCTACTGTACCCTGCCACCTGACATTGACTATCATCTGTGAGAATAATCCCAATATATTTAAAAATCGATGCATTGTTTCAAGAGCCTATTGTCATCTGCTTGTTAATGAGGGTGCCAAGTGCAGATATGACAATTGGATGTGATCGAGTGTTAAGTTTTTGTAATTTTGTATTACATTTGCGAAATTGTGTTAACCTACTCCTGTATAATGTTTAATGACCAAAACTTTGGTCGTCATCATTTCTAACTTTGAACAGATTACTTGCCAATATTAGTCGTGTGTGGAACGGGCATATTTTAGGTTTATTTGACAATGATTGTATGTAAAATCAGCACTAAGATGATCATAATTCCTACACTTTACCATAGACTTACAACAGTTGTAGTGCCTCTCTCTGTTTAAGTCTATGGTGGTAGCTCGGATTATGTATTCTGCTATTAAGTGTTCTGAATGTATAATCACGTTTCTTCAAACAAGGCTTATTTTCAATACACACTGATGATGTTTTCACATTTTTGTATCTCACGCACCATAATATTACTATCTTAATTTCTCAATGATGTTCTGTACGCAATGCTCTTATAATTTGATCAATACTTACACCTCTACTGACCTCTTAAGCCAGTGATTATCTGCTCTAGGCCTCTATCAATGTGCTTGTTAGATGACAGTCTCAAGTGACAGTTCCTGTATTTGTATCCTGTCATTAAATGTAATGTTGTAATGTGTAAATCTTCTTGCATGACACATAAGTGTATTTGTACAGTTCCAGGTTGATGCATGGACACATTCGACAAAAAACACAAGACAGAAAACTAAAATATTATTTTATTAACATAAAGGCATTTGAAAACATTATTTTATGCCCTTCTAAAATGTATTCAGTAGATGTACTGTAGTCCTATCACACATCACCTGGACACTCCAGAACACTTTCCCCACGACACACAGACCCACTACATACAGTGTTAATAGCTGCAAGTATAGACAGTCAGATATAAAGAACACTCAAAGCTATCCACTAAGTACTGACAACTGCAATGTGGGGGTAGGGGCTTATCGTAAGGGGTAAGAGGGTTGGGGGTCGAGTAAGAACATTAGGGGTGGGTAGGGCAATTTTGTCTCTGCTCAAGATTGGGTTAAATGGAAGCTGATTCAGTGATAACTGTCACTAAATGATGATAGAAAAACCCCAGAATGGATTATTTCCAGTTACATTATCTCCATATAACAAGCAGGAATTCTTACATCAAATATACTCATTGCATCAAATAAAGAGAAATATGAAAATGTGATTAATGTTTCATTAATGGAAATAAAGCTAATGATAACCTGTAATCAATTAATACTGGTGATCTATGTATAAACAACTACAAAATGTTACATTAATATGATCTAGAAAAAAACCCAATGGATATAAGTAAAGGATGAAATTATCACAGAATTTGAAAAAATGTGCATGGTGCATACCCATGAATAAAGTAAACAAAAACTGAAATAAACAATGTGGTTAGGTTATAAACAATTCATCAAAGTAAACAACAGCTCTGTCACAGTTTCCTTTCATCATTTTCAATTAGTACACACTTTAAACCTACATTTCTCATAGTGTTACAAATCAATAAATTTTGTTTGAATTTCTCAAATATGAGTTTGAGACTGTAATGAATGTTAGTGTTCCTTGCTTATGGTGAGAGAGGACACTGCTGTGTGAAGTAGGAAGTCATCTCTCTATAGTGAGGGATTCGGACTTCAGTCCAATATAATGCCTCATCAAAGATTGAATACTGAACATTACGAAACAAAACTAGAACAATTAACATGTAGAAATGTATTAAAATATGTGGGCATAAGTAATTCTCATATTTATTTGAGAAAAGCAAATATACATGTATATTTGGAGTGAATATTTGGTACTTCTAGAAAACTTTCTTTGCCTGGCAATGTATAGCAAATACTAGTACTGGAATGTATGTATACAAAGGTTCCGGTAGGTTCATCAATGGATCTTCCCTCAATATTTTGTTCACAATATACAGAACAAATAATGGCAAGGTGTGGTAAGTGATGTACTATTTGGCTTATCAATGTACATTCTTTAGGCACTGATGTAATCACAGAACTTGGCACAAACAACTTCAACAAGTCGTTTCATTATGGCATTTTGGATGACTTTGTCCTGAGAAAATGCACTAGCTTCACCTGATTCTGATATGCACACATTTCAATAAACAAGGCTAGGTTAACAACAAACATGAAACTAGGTTCTATGTGATGTCAAAAGTGACACCTGTTACAATTAACATTTAACATTTGCTGTAAAATATCCATCAAAAGTTAAACTTCAAGTAGCAATATAATCTTCATTGTCACACATGAATTTTGTAAAACAAGACCCCCTCATTTCTGCTAAAAATAACACCTATGTTTTGACTACTCAGTTGATCAATCCATCCATATATCCACACATATGATTCTGAAACATCTAAAACAAATGAATGGACCTTCTCTCCTACTTTTTCTTTTTTTTGCCCTTTTTCCCCTTCTTCCCCTTGGGTGCATCTGGCCAGCCGAAGCCCCTCATGCTGAGCGCGTCCACTGCATCATGTGCTATATAATACAGGTTCTCCATGGCTGGAGGACTGAGAATGTCCACCTCAGATTTCACGCTTTTTATGGATTTGGCAGAAGATTTGCCAGACTTTTTGCCAGACTTCTTGCCAGACTTTTTCCCCGACTTCTTTCCCGACTTTTTGGCAGACTTCTTTTTGCCTGCCTGGAAAATCAAGACATTTTACATCAAATACACCTTCTGCTATTGTATCAGTGAATTCAATTTCTAATATTGTTCATATATTTAATCATTTAGGTTTATGACATAATTGCTGACAAAATAACTCAAAGTAATAAAAAAGAAGCTGTTTTTAAGCCATAGCACCTTTTAAGAACTAGAAGTCTGACAGATTAAAGTGAACAAAGCAAATATCAAGGGATACCTTTCTTTGTCATCTAAGTAACATTTGTCTATTTGTATGGCTACTTAAAGCTATTATAAACAGAAATGTTAAAGTCATACCATATAACTACTATTTTCAAATTGAAACAGTTCATAAACAGTCTACAACTTTACTTTTGTTCACGTAACAAACGTGACATTATGAAGCCAATGTCAGGAACACACAGATACACACCATGTTTTCTAGATGATTTTGGACCATTGATAAATCTCAGTAAACACAGGTGAAGGTTGGAGTTGGGAGCCCCAGGTCCGCCTGATGACGTTTCCCCCCGGACACCCCAGTGACGCAGCTGCTTCTGTCATGAGTTCTGTAAAATACAATTCAAAACAGTCAGGGTTTTGTAATATTAACTTTTTTTATTAATCATTTGTAACTCACTACACAGACAGTCAAGGGAGTTTATAACATGGTCTATCTGCATCAGTGTCTTCATGTATCTCAAAGTCATGTGAGTGTATGTCATAAAGTGACAACACCTGCATTTCAAAACATCCTAGTGTCTTAACCCTCTGGAAGCCAGAAGGACATAATATATGTCCTTCCTCTTCAGGCCCGTGAAGATCCGGGGTAGAATAGGTCTTCAGCAACCCATGCTTGCCTTAAAATGTGACTTCATCTTTATCGTATGCGGTGTAAGCTACCAAAATCTACTCCCCTTCAGAGTATACCCGAGTAGTTTCTGGGAGCTCCCAGAATCTCCCCCCTTTCCCTGAATCTACCCCGGTGTAGATAATAATAAATTGTTTATCGAATCCAAAATTTCAAAATGTGGTTTATACATGCAAAGAAGACATAAATATTGTTTAAACTAATAAAAAATATCTTACATATCACATTGACTTTAACTCATTGCAGTCATCATCAATTTGTAAGTTCGAAAGTTGGTGTTGAGAATTGTGTGAGGAAATGTCTTACACTTATGTTATTGAATAAGCTTTAACATGCTTTGTGAATAGACCTACCTACTTTTGATTGCATATAAAATCATTTTGAAACCAATTATAAGTATGCACTTGTGTCTGTAAGTACCTTTGTTTGGGGAGGCATGTATCACAGTATCAGGAATATATTCTGACTATAGAAGACATCACATCATTCAAAGCATCTACTTATTTGTTCATTTACATTCTTATTCTTCTAAGTTTAGTCAGATGGGTATAATAAGTTTCATGAAGCAGTTGTCATTGTCTTAGTCAGAGTTTTTCCATTATTATCAATAATAAATAGAGAAACCTAACATAAGATATGAGATCAATTTTATTCTGAAAACCAATATCAAATTATTCCATGAATCAAAAAGTTGTCATATACTTGATCATCCATAATTAAAAGTGTATGTGTATGACCTATTCAAATGAGTCACATTCTCATCTCACATGTGAGAATTCTTCAATTATGATTACTGTTTGGAAAAACTGGTGCTCCCACCTTTGTCTTCTCAATTTAAATAACAAGATATGCATGTTTTAAAACTAATTAGATGTGTACTGAATAGGCATTTATGTAAACTTGATGACATCAGATGACAATGTTTTTACAGCAATTGACCAGAAGAGATCAAGACTGAGGTAGATGCATCCCCAAAAAGAAACTTCAAGTACATTCATGAAATAAAAGGGGGCACGGGTGGCCCACTCGTCTAAGGCGCCGCGATTCGCTGTGCAGAGTTGCGTCCCTTGGGCACGCCGAAAACCTATGATTGTGGGTTCGAATCCCGGTTCGCCCCGATTATGTTTCTAGGTTTGTCAGCACCATACCCGTGCTCGTGGGTTTCACCGAAGTGGTAAACGTCTGAGACCTGCATCGCTTTGGGCTTTCCTCCCACATTAAGCTGACACACCGTGATGTAACTGGAATAATGTTAAAAGCGGCGTTAAACCCAACTCACTCACTCACTCACTCATGAAATAAAAATGTTTAAATCAAACAGGGCTGGAGTAGAATCTGGGCACTCCAAGAGTATACCTCTGGGGGTTGATTCTGTGAAAGGGGGTAAGATTCTGTGAGCTCCCAGATGTGCTTGTCATAAGAGGCAACTAATGGGATCGGGTGGTCAGGCTACGATACAAGTAATCGTATCCCAATTGTGTAGATAGATGCTCATGATGTCAATCACTGGATTGTCTGGTCCAGACTTGATTATTTACAGACCACCATCATATAGCTGGAATATTGCTGAGTGTGTTGTTAAACAACACACAAACAATCCTTGACACTAGAAACACATGGCTAATGACACCATCTATCTAAAATCCCCACTAGAAAATACTTGGCAACACCTGTTGAAATGAAGGATCAACTACTAGATGACAGTGAAGAGTTCCAGAGGGAAATCAGGGGCAATGTGTAATATGAATGATACTGGTGATTAATCTCACTACATGTATCTGTTTATCTGTCCATTTTTTTATCTCTAAACATTTAGGACTTTATCATAACAATCCAATTTTGTACAAATTGCAAACCCTATTTAATAACATAAGATATCAGCTTTGTTTAAATTGTCAAAACTATACCAGCATGTTTTAGAATAACCATAAACTTGTCAATGTAGACCACTTTATGGATAACAATTTCTTTTTTACTGCAGAGGTGACGTTTCAGTATTGAACCTCATACCATTGTCAAGCAACGGTAGACAGACCATGGTATAAAGATCTATACCGAACTGTCACCTCTACATTAAATAAAGAAGTTGTTATCCATAAATTGTGTCTACTTTGTCATCCGTCAACTTCTACGTAATGCATATAAAAAAATACAACTATAAACTTGTCTTTTTCTGTCAATGTATTATGCTACAGCTAATTCATTACATGGAACATTACATTAATGAATGAACCTTCGGATTATTTGATAACACTGAGTGCAACGTAGGCAATAGAAGATACCGTTACACCTGAACATGCTGACGAGAATGTGACTAAAGGGAGATAACTTCTACTGATAATAATAGTCATGTCTGAAATTTGGCTCTCCCAACAAACGCTGACATGCAAGTCATATGGATCTGTGAACCTGGAATTAAAAATAAAAGCAGGTAGCTAGAAAATCTTAATGTCTATTTCTGTACAGATTACGTCTTTTTTTAGCCTCATAAAATAGGCTTCTTGTGACATATAGGCATATATGCATGCATCTTCCCGAGGCAAGGACGTTAACTGACTGTAAAAGTCCAGTTTCCAGTCACTACAATTCAAACATTCTCTTAAAGGAAAAGGAAATGTGGTAATAATGAATAATGACTGATTCATGATGTGTTTTAACATCATTCGTAATAAAAAAATATCCATGTTAATGGGTAACGAAGTAAATGCAGTTTTTAGAACTCCAAATGATGAGTTTGCATTACAAAAAAGGCAGTACATGGGTTATCAGCCATTGTTAAGAGGGCACTGGTGCAGACAACTGTAAATGCTTTCATCTACCATTGATTTGAAGGTCAGGGATTTAGTCAAGTTTAATGTAGGTAGGCTGTTCTGACTCTACAGTAGTAAGTTCATTTCGTGACTGTGCCAATGACATCAAGGAACCATGACATAATTACCATGTCCAAATTCTGAATTTGTTAGAGTGTGTTCAGGATACAGCATGTTCTTCATAAATCAAGTCAAAATGTTTTCAGCACTTTGAAATTTTAAAAGACATGTTAGTTTGACTGATAACTGTTCTGGCAAAACATGTGTTAGGCCTATCAAAAAAATATGTTTGGTTCCTATCACATAGAAAAATATAAGAGGGTAGGTTGGTCAGAAAATTATTTTATTTTTTCAAATATTGTACATGGCCTATCTATCACTTAAAGTCACTTCTTGTTGCATGGATGACAACAAAAACTTTTTTCCCCAGTATGTCAGATAAACAATCAATTAAACAGGGAAATAAAGAATTTAATGAAACATGTTGTAATCATATTGTCAGCACTGAACAAAATGATGAAAAACATCAAGATAAAGTCTGGGGATTGTCTCATTTTAAAATCAATCTGAGTAAAAGTAGATAGGATCAGGAGTAAAATGTAGGTAGGGTCGGGTAACAGGAACCAAGCATATTTTTTTATACGCCTTATGCAATGCTTCATAACTCAAATCAAAGAATGAGTAATTAACAGCTGAATACATAGTACCATTAAAAAAGTGTTACTAGTAATTGTGGTCTAGATTTTTATTTTTGAAAAATCATCGATAGTAGGTTGGAAATAAATTATATAACAAAGACATTTCACATTATATTTTTATTATTCAAAATGTTACACGATGATTATATCATGAGCAATGTTAGTTTAACTTATCTTGCAGGTCCTGGTTAACTGTATGCACGAGAACTGGACAAGCCAAACCTCCTTGTATATTTTGGCGGACTCGTACACAAATGTTGGATAACCATACCCACCAGAGTTATGGGCTGGGTACGTCAAATCTGAATTTCAGAGAGTCCCGGGAGTGCCAATCTCATAAATCAAGAGATTCTGTCGGGAGTGCCAAATTGAAGGATTATGACCTCTTAAAACACTTAAAGCAACAACAACAATAATACCAACAAAATGGCAAATGCTCAAGTGAGAGTGACTTTTTATAGAGAGTGTGATAGGCGGACAGCAACTGTACTATGGCGGGTATAGATTTCGTTGCAAAAGCATAATGAAACAAAATATTGGAGATGTGCTGTCGTTGGGTGTAATGCAAGCCTTTCAACCCGTGAAGACAGACTCAACAAGGTTGAAGAACTGGCCCACACACTGTACATTTTAAAGTTTAACTTTAATGCATAAATATGGTAATGAAATTGATGAGTAGTACTCCTTTGTTCTCGTTTTATTTGCCTTTTACCGGGAGTGCCAAATCCCATGTCAATGAACCGTCCCTGAGTCCTTACTGGTCCCAGGAATACCAAGAGGATCTTTCCTCCTGAATATCAAATTTGGAACTCCCGGGCCGACACCAACCACCAGTACCTAATGAACTGGATGACGCCATACTCTAAAAAGTGTATTCCTACACAAGGAAAATTAATATGATTTTAAACATGCTATTATGAAACACTACCTTAAATTCCTGAAAATCTTTTTAGTACTACCAATCACTTCGGGAAAGTATCAGCTCTACCGCAAAATATATATATTTTCACACCATCTGACTTCAAGGAACTCAGTTGTTTAATACTGAAACAACAATATGCCCAAAGGACCAATTGAGCTAACTTAGTTTATTTATTGTTCGTTGATTACAAGGCCACTGGAAGAGGATTAGGGCCACTGATCACTGTGTGTAAAGCTGCATGTGTAGGACACTGAATGTGTTATTGGTTCTTAGTATAGGGATAATAATCAATTATTCCAATCAACATACTGAGTGAATTGAAATTCAGAATGTTTGAAAAGTATCATGAATGATTGAACGTATGGGGTTTACACTAAAAGTGCCCAGAATGTTTGAATGCAAGAAAATAGTGTGCTATAAATAAATTGTAATTGTGATTAGAGAATCTATAATAGCCACTAAACGGGTACCTAACCCTAATGACAGTAAAGGGGGTAATGATCGTAAAGGGGATCCAAGGGCTAAGGATAGAGTTTGGGGGTAACCTACCCTAACACCGGCTACATTTGGATGCGTTCAGCGCCAATATAATATACCTAATAAACTGCATTCTTGAGAATAATAATCAAAATTAATAAACCGAATAAAATAATTGATGTATTTAGTTCCAAATGTAACCATTTTAGCCACATGAATTATGAAAAAATATGAATAAAAAATATATTGAAAATGAAAGTGCTCTTGTAAACGAGCGCTTGCTATAAAATGTGCAGCCACAGGCTATATTGAGTAAACAAATATTCAAAACTCTCAACATCACTGGGCGTATTCAATGACATTGCACGTAGAGATGATAGATCACTGGGAGGAGCTTATGCACATTCAATGACCCCTGACATCACATGGCATTGTTTCGCCGGTGTGACTAGCAACAAAATACTATAAATTACGTCATAGGGTATTGTCGCATGTTTGAAAAGTTTATAGTACTGTATTCTAAAGGTAGGCCCATAAAAAAAACGAAATTATAAAAAAATGTTTAGGAGACTAAAACCGGTTACGAGAGGATATTTCAATCACAACAATATTTACATTCATGAAAGTAGTTTTAGGAAATGACACGACATAAGTAAGGAATAAGAGGATATTAAATATGTATTATTTAATTAATCCTTTGCATCATTGATTTTCATAGGCACAATGATTTTTGTTATATCATAAAAACAGTGCAAAACAATTCTAATTTAGTCAATAATTATTTTTGTGATTCCTACTGCTAGATTATTATTCATTATCTGATTAGCATAAAAACAATATACCGTTTGGACGGTTTTAATGACATAATTTGCTAGAACTGTTAATTTTCCCGTGCAAAACAACTAGGCTAGACCATATACAGTTTGATGGATTACTAACTACCGCAAAATTCTCTTCCACTGAATACTCATAATGACAAGTGACAAGCAAGGACAAAAAGAAAGAGAATTAATGAAGGTAGAGATGCAGCCCATGATGCTGGACATTGGTGTAACCCTGTAAGATCCACGAAACAGGCACTGATCACCGGGGTAACTTTACAGGGTGTAACAATCCTCTCAATAATTAACCTAAACGCTGGGAAATTGTGGCCCAGTGTTGATTGCATTACACGGTCAAGATATTCAATTATACATCAGCCATGAGTACTAACTTACCATAGCGTTAGATTCGTGCGAATGTCATGAATAAATAATGTATATGGCACCTCTTGTTTACATCGTCACGCACAGGCCGCCATTACGAGTCATAGTTTCTATGGTTACAGACTTCGAAGAAGTGAATATAATTAAAGGTGTTTAATATTCAACGTAATAGTTATAATTCGTACATGGTTTTACGGTAGGATAATTACCATAAAAGTGGATTTGGCTTTTTTTCTCTCGCTATCTTGTCAAAATAAGGCATAATCATATGTGACGTCACTTCCGTGTATGGCGACGTCGACGAGGGAACATTTCAAGGTTGTGTCCATTAATATTTTAGAAAATATTTCACATTTGAAGATCATAATTTTATCTTTGTGTCATCCCTTAACACTGAACAATCATTGACCATATTTCTACGGTAATTCCTTTCAACATTGCCGTTTCATTTCTTTGCCTTTTTCCAATAATAAATCCAATGTCCGTTCATGAGAAAGAGTTCCGAAAGCATACCAACTTCCTCAAATTATTTTTTGTCGATCAAACACTTCATTGCTTCCTTTCTTAACTCCCAGTGACTTTATTAATAATCACCCAACGACATTTTAGAATGCTTATTATTCTTTCTACAGCATGACATAGTAAACTAAGATAGCTGACCTAGATTGGCTTACCAGCTTATCAAGACGAGGGTGAAATAGTGTAATAGTGTGGATCATGCTGTTATTAGCCTATATAGTTTCAAGAAGTGCTAATAAATGTGAGACTGTGTTTCTGTGTGAGAAGTAGAGGTTTACATGTTTCCTGTTGTATTTGAAAGATATGTACAAATATGTATACACTAGACCTAGATAATAATTGATTGAAGCTTGGACAATTGCCATCTGGAGTCTCGACAGATACCACCAGCCACTTTAACCGGCCAACTAGCTTTGTTCTTCACCTGCAGAAATAACTGTAACAAATGTTTCCTTTATCATATACTAACCTTTGAGGGCAGTTCAGGTTTTATCAAACTTATTCAAAATCTCACTTTAAAACTTAAAGGGACTGTATGTCAATGTTCAGTGTATTTTTAGATCATGCATGAAATAATTCTGAGTGTGACGTCACACCTTCAGTTCAAGCACGATTCAATTCTCAAACCTAAACAATAGAGCTCCTCAGCGAATTGACAACTTGCAAATAGAAGAGAAAGTTGTGATGTTTTCACATGGAAGAGTTACAAAATACTAATCATGCTAATTGCAAGCTTTTTTGGATTAGAAGCCAGTGTTTATCAAGGCAAAGAGTACAATATAGATGCCTCTGTTGTATGAAGCCATGGAATCACTCACCTACTCAGAGTTCCTTGAGGCCAGCCTAGTTCCTCTGCAATATCGTCACATCTTACAGTCCATTCAAGTTATTGCATCTTTTTCAGCTATACATTTTGATAAACATATGTCATGAAATATTTAACTTTGAGAAAATATCCTGAAACGTTACCATTTGAAAAACTGTTACTATTTGCGTATTTATTCTATGTTTAGATTGGTTGTATGGCTCCAGGAGCTGTCATCGAGACCCAACGGAGAGCTAACGATACGGTCACTTTGATATTTAAAGCTATATTGTCGTGTACCTCAACGTCGCAGTTGCAGGAGCATATCTACATAACTATGCAAAACAGTATGTAAAGCCCACCGCAAGGCTTGCATTGGGTCAGTCTGTTCTTATTTCAGAATAAGTGTGTTTGTTTACAAACAAGTGTAAAGTCTGGTCACTTGATCAGCCTACACCCACGGTGTAGTCACCGGAGCAGAAACTTTCTCACGGAATAAGGCGAACAGAGCCGAGTAAGCTGAGGGGTTATCAGATCATGTTTACAAACAAAGCTTCAGGATGGTCAGTGTACTGGCCCTTTAAATTTTGTCTGTCAATCTGTCTGACTGTACCATATACATGGCTTGTGAAAACAATGTATGTCTCACATCGAAGAACTTCCCAACCATGACGTAGAGGAACAAGAATGATTCTATTCAATGCAACAGCAAATCAATGAAAACAAAATGCAAATATCATAATTACAACCTACCAAAGTTTATATGTATAAATTTAGAATGCTACCTTGTTCGAGGAATGTATCCGTGAATATCCACATATATGAACAATTCCATACGTCTGCAGCTGTACAAATAAACTTATTCGATGTAATGAGTCTCTGTAACAATCAAATATTTTAAAATATATATAGTGTTTTGGGATATAATAACCCGTATTCGTTTCTCAACTGATCACTTAGTTTGTTTCAAGTTTTTCACATAGGTGTCAAGTCTCAAAGGTCAGCTGAGAAAGCCCACGTGCCAACTATTTTCATAATGTCCACGGTTCTTTAAAAAACCATAGCATTAGATAACAATGAACAATCAATCAACGTATTATCGGCTAATACTTTGAACAAAGTATTTTGTTTTTACATTGGCCCTTCATCCCCAGATATGGGTGTATTCTGTCTGCTTAAGTAAACATACACTTGTAAATACTTGCTTTTGACAAATCTACTGTGCAAGATAACAGTGATTAATCAATCAACACATTTTCTGTTGATCCTTTGAAGGAGAGGAATAATCTGTTGATTTACGAAAAAGTAAATCAACTGATCACTCCTATTCTGGGCTGCCACGTGCATATTACATAACATACATTTACCTCACTTCAAACCTGGATTTAGATTAAATAATTACCCCAGACACAAGAAATGCCAATGGAAACCTTTGTCAGGTAATCTGAGTGGTGCTACCACTAATTATACCTGTAATAAGTTCATTAACTGAGCTTCAAGTGAATACACAGGTGTAGTCATATACCAGGAAACAGTGGATGACAACAAGAGATAGCAATTGTATTATCTGCGAAATCCGAAATCTGAAATCTGAAAATGCTTTCACTGAAGGGATACTTTTTTATTATTAAACTTATAACCATCAGGGGTATTTCCAAATAACGACATCCGATGAGCTTTCACCGTTCTTTTTGTCTGTTTCTTTAGGCTGAAGAAATGAATTAACATGCACCCTTTGTCGAAATCTTCATAGATCATGGGTAACCAATCAGTTTTCAAAAATGCGTAAAACAGATATTGCCTCGAAGTTTATTAAGCTGTCCTTACAGACGGTAGCCAAGTCTTTGTCACGCTCTTCAGTAACAATTTCAAAAGCCAACTCACCCTTGTGGCGTCACTAGCCAAGCTTATGCCTTCCTTGATCCTTACTATGATCCGCATTATCCTTAGTGTCCCCTCCCACACTTTACTGTCACAAAGTCACCTGACAAATTATTAAATGTTATTCACTCAGGCAATTCATAAAATGTATAAATATATCAGTAATTTACAGATTGACTGAAACATCTGTCCATTTATTCAACAGATTGTCTAACAATTTTTAAAAGGTTCAAAAGGGCTTAAAACTTCACAATAGACTATATATGTTAGGATGAGAGTGAGTGAGTATTGTTTAAAGCTGCTTTTAGCAGTATTCCAGCAATATCAGAGCGAGGGACACCAGAAATGGGCTTCACACTTTGTACCCATGTTGCGAATTGAACCCGGGTCTTCGGGGTGACGAGCGAACGCTTTAACCACTAGGCTACCCGACCACCCCGCTAGGATTAGAAGCCCAAACTATAGAAATGTACTTTGAATTTTGTTTTCTTTTAATCCTATCATTTTCAGTCACTGGGTGATGAAATTAAAGCATAAAAATGTTTGGAATTTGTTATCATAATAACATAAATGAACAGATTTTTCAGTCAATTTGTAAAATAACTGAATATACACACGATAAAAATAAGTAATGCTCAGATGAAATATTTACTTTGTGTTGCAAATCAAAGTAGCGTGAATGAAAATCACACAATAACAAGCAAGTGACTTATGAAAACTGTCACCATTACCGATGCAAAGATACCTACATTTCCATATTATCTTCAAGACTCGGCTGTATTTCATTTTGTTGTTCAATGTGACCATACGCCCTTACACTATCAATAAAAGCGACAAATGCGCTTATGATTGGCGAAGCACAGGTCGTGAACTTGTCTAGATTTCTGCTATACATCCGGGTACTCACGGTGAAAAAACAATAACAAAGGCAACACCCAGTCCCGGGGAATTGCTGTAGATCAGTGCCCCTTTAATAATGAAAATTAATTAATTGAAAAAATATCCATTTATAATCCTGTTAGCATCATGAATTAAGTTGAAACTGAAATATCCAAATATAGTGAAAATTAAAATGCTTTCATAAACTAGCGCTTGCTAGAAAATGCGTTGCCACAGGCTATATTTAATAAACAAATCTTTAAAACTCTCAACATCACTGGGCATGTTCAATGACATTGTGTGGAGAGATGACAGATCACTGAGTGGAGCACATGAATTATAACAATACTGTTCAACATCCAGCTCGCGCAGATTCTGTAGTATTTCCCCTCTAGCTATATGTCTCTGCCCTACAATATGCCATTTTGATCTCTGAAATTTAAAACATATGATTCAAGTTGGTGATTCATCTGCAAAAAGAAAGAATATCAACTTATGAAATATAAGTTCAGCATCGGGATATGAATCATATTGCACCCTAGTATCAGGATATGTATTGTATCGCAACCTTATCCTTTCGTTACACCTTTAGTCAAAACTTCAGTTACACTTGACACAAGAAGCGTATTCATACTTGTACACAAATAAAAATACAATGTACTCATGAAAAACTGTGAGAGGTCACAACTGTGCCTATAGTGCTACCAGTACCTCGCTATAGCACTAAATGTCTCAAACAGCATTGTGTGTTGCTTCACTGGTCTTGCCTGTCTTTTCGTAAGAAAACATAATTGTTTCATGTAAATATGTCAGACATTAACTGATTATCATAAGATTGCAGTAAGAAGAATGTACATCATATGTTGTCTGGAAGTGACAGTTGACAGCTTATGAAGCTAGACCCGGTTTCTTGTTATGTTGACCAATCACTTACGCTAATATAGAAAATTTTCTCTGCTTCAGCAAAAAACATTAAATTTGTTGTTGTTATTGATTTGATGTTTTCTATCAACATGATCAGTAATCAGTGTTTCAACTTTAAAAAGGGGCGGTCGGGTAGCCTAGTGGTTAAAGCGTTCGCTCGTCACGCCGAAGACCCGGGTTCGATTCCCGACATGGGTACAATGTGTGAAGCCCATTTCTGGTGTCCCCCGGTGATATTGCTGGAATATTGCTAAAAACGGCGTAAAACCATACTCACTCACTCACTCAACTTTAAAATGATTGCAGATAAATTTATTTATGGATATATAGTGAATTACGAAAACAACATTGGAAAAAGTGTCGTTATCAGCTATAAATGTATAAGGGAAAAAGGGAACAAGAACTCAGCTGTTGTTTCAAAAATCAAATTATCAACTTTCTAAATGAGGCCTTAATACATGTAATAGTTTTTTATGTTTAATTCACTTATTGGTTGAAAGTGGAAATTCCATGATGAAATGAATATACAAATTTCAAACGCAGTTTCAATAGTGCATTGATCAGCTGGTGATAGACATGTGTAAATATTGTTGCAAGTGTTAGTAATGAGATGACCCATGAAGATCCAGGTTAGAATAGACATGATAGATCTTCAGCAACCCATGCTTACCGTAAGAGGTGACTAACAGGATCAGGTGGTCAGGCTTGCTGACTTGGTTGATGCATGTCATCGTATCCCAATTGCGTGGATCGATGCTCATAATATCAATCACTGGATTTCGCTTTAGTCATTTTCTGTGAATCCTACGGTGCATATTGTCAGACATCTTCCAGAGGCAGGGAAGTTAACTGACTATAAAAGTCCAGTTTCCACCCTTGCCGAACTAGGCTGGTATTATGGAGTTACATTTTGGCTGGACTAATGAGTCTATGCATAGTCCAATCAAAAGCGTGCACCAAAATCGAAATCCTGTTCGTTAACTGTCATGCAGATTTTGGTCGATTGCAGGATTTGCAAAGCATGTGCACCGCCAACTCGTCAGCAGATCTTTTCCACATTTTTTAATGTTTTTAATCAAGGTGCTCATGTGATTTGATGCATTTCGCGATGTAAGACCCGTTTTATCACAATATAGATCTTGATTGTCGATCAGATCGTCCTGACCGGGAGCCACCATTTTGTGTGAAGCAAACGCAAGTGATACGAGAGGTGGAATCTGATTGGTCCATAGGAGAGGCTTAGAAGGGACATAACTGGTAATAGCCACTGGTGGCGCTACGATCAAGCCCAGTAATTCCAGTTTAGTTCGGCAAGGGTGGAAACTGGACTTTTAAAGTCACTTAACTCTCTTGCCTCGGGAAGATGATTGTCAGACTTTCTTAAGGGTTGATACATGGACCCCATTAGTGATGATCAACAGCTAATACTGAATGAGGGGGATCTGGTAGCCACAACTAGAATGAAATACTGTTTAAAGTGGCAATAAGCTTAACTCGCTTGCTCACCCACTTACTTACCTGGTTTGGGAAATAGCTGGGATTACTGACCAACTAATTAATTTGAATTTCGTCAGTGTTATCAATCTATTATCTGTTACAACTATCATCAATTTGTTTTCCACAGGTGTCTGACATCCTTGAATGATTATCCTGCTGGTAGAAGCTTCTGAGTGAGAGTCTGCACCATGGAGGATGGGCAGGTGTCCCAGCCTCACTCCGATCATGGCTACAGCTGTGGAGACCCTTCCTCCACTGCCTCCCCACAGATCAAGATGCCCTTTCTGGAGAAGTTGTTACAGCTGCGAGAGAAGCAGCTGTACTGTGACCTGGTGATAGAGGTGAAGGCAGTCAAGTTTTACTGCCACCGTGCAGTAGTAGCTGCCTGGAGTCCTTACATACACAGCATGCTCAACATGAAGAATATAGAGAGAGAGGTCATCAAGATCAATTTCAACAACGTAGCTGTCTTTGCTGCTGTGCTGGATTATATGTACACTACTGCCCTTGACCTCCGAGAAGTAAATTTGATCCAAGTGTTGCATTTGGCAACCAGTTTCCAGGTGCAGCCACTGCGGGATATGTGCGAGGGGTCACTGCGCTGCAACCTTCATGTGGGTAATATCATCAGTACGTTCCAGTTAGCACGCAAGTTTCAGCTCTCTGGCTTGGAGGACTACTCTCTGACATATCTTCAGATGCACCTACCTGAAGCAGTTAAACAGAATGACTTCCTTAACCTAAGTGCTGTGCGCTTCAACACTTTCTTGTCAAGTGGGTATGTGATAAACTTGAAGCCAGAGGTGAAGCTCTTTCTCATTATCAGCTGGCTTGGCTATGATGTGAAGGAGAGGGAACAGTATTTTGTTGTGCTACTCGGTCACATAGACTGGTCCACTGTAGCTAATGACTTCCTTATGGAGATCAGTCAGACTGAGAATTTCTTCACCACCAATGAGTCCAGTTTGTACCTCCTCCTTCAGACACTTCACAGCTCTGGGATATCTCTTGGACCATACACCAATGCCTTCAGTGACCTCCGTAGCAAGTACTCCTACCTCCTGTCCCAAGTTGTGCAGAGTAGTATTTGGAAGACAGCACCTGAAGTGTTCTCCCCAGTGACTGTGTGTCTGGTGACCCAGCAGCAGGTGGCCCGGCCGAAGCCTGTCAATGCAGGCATCTCAAGTGTGGCTGTGCAGACAGATAGTGACTCTGCTCATAAGCTACAGCAGCAGGTGGACAGTCGAATGCTTTGTGTTGCAGATGTGTCAGAGGACAGGCAGTTGGTGTTGAAGTCTGAGGAAGGATCTTTACCTGAAGCTATTCAGCAGTCTACGTCAAGCAGTGATTTACCAAAACGGAGATCCAGTGGACGTAAGAGTTCAAAGCCAAAGAAAATTCCAAGGATGAAAAAAAGATTGACCAAGGGTTTGAAGAGATCGAGGAGACGAAAAGCAGGCTTGAGAGGGCTCGAAGAAGAAGCTGATATTGTGACAAGAAGAGAGTCTTCCAGGGTTCCTAAACCTGTCGTGTATGATGAATTTGATAATGGTGATGAAGTAAATGATGAAGAGGACAATACAGCGGAAGAGCCAGAAGAATTGCTGGAAGACGATGATGAAAATGACCCCGACTTCACTGCAGGAAGAAACCAAGATGGTGATTTGTCACCTACTGGTGAATGTGATGGGGAAAATGAAGAAGTGTCCAACTTCCACAAATTAGCTCAGGCACTACAGCTGCAGCAACAAGATGATGATGATGATGATGATGATGAAGATGAAGAGGAGGAGGAGGAGGAAGAAGATGAGGAAGATGAGAATAATGGACATTCGGGTCAGCAAAGGTTCAAGAGAAAACGAGGACGTCCAAAGAAAGGCACAGAACCCATTAAACCAAAATGTGAAAAGTGTTCTTATATTGGCAAAAATGAACAAGCACTAAGAAATCACATGAGAAGGATTCATGAGGAAGGTTTAGCATTCAAGTGTGCAATGTGTCCTTTTGAATGTCAATGGAGCAAGGAATATTACAGTCACTGTAAGGAACATTACGGGGAACCGCCCTACCATTGTGACTTTGAAGAATGTAATCAAACATTTGATAAGATCCATCTCCTATTGAATCACAAGGATAGGCACACAGATGAAAGGAGATGGGCATGTGATCAGTGCCCAGCTCGGTTTCGGGCAAGGAATAATCTTACGTCTCACAAGAGATCTCACACAGGTTTGATGTAGTTTTCATTATGTTTAGCATGGTCAATAATGTAGTCCTGTACGACAGCTATAGGGAAATTCCTGATGAATTTGTAGGAGCCAAGGGTCACCCTGCGCTGTATCCGAGGTAGCAGTACATCAAGGGGCATTTTATCGAGGGTTCCCTGTATGTAGACAAGGTGAATACATTCTAGATTGTGTACATGGTGTAGTCGGAAGTAAATGTATTTTACTAGATGCATTTTATCTTTGTCCTCATCATGCGCATCTTTATGCTAAAGAGTAGGACCAACATGATCTGTGACATGTTGCGTAAGTACTTTTACCATGAATATTAGCGTGATTTGTAACTACATTTATGAGGCTGTCGGAACACTGATTAGCTTGGAGTTTCAGCAGGCTTAGGTTGGGTTCTGGTTGCAAACTGGAAATTGTGGCACATTGTAAGATGTTTAGCATGCACAGTGAGCTTGTCAGGTCCATAATGACAATGATGATTGTGGTTGTATGTTAAAGTTGATCAGTGTCCTTCCAGTACAAACTGTTGTCCTTTTTCATATCACATTTTGTTCATTTAAGGTGAGAAGCCCTTTGAGTGCAACATATGTCATCGAAGCTTCGCCACTAAGAATACAATGAACCAACATAAAGTGACACACAGCGATGACCGGCCGTACTTGTGTGACACATGCGGCTTTGCTACAAAGTACCAGTCTCACCTCATAGCTCATCGGCGTATACACTCAGGTATTGAGGAGCTCATGCAGTATTGGCATGCTTGCATTTATGTATTTGGTTCCGTGTCTCAAGTGTATTTTGCACGACACATGCTAGAATTAACATGATTAAGTCACGCTAACAGAGAAATATTTTCTCGCTTTAATTTGTAACAGTGATCATGTTAGCAGGTAAGCAGTGGGGAAATTCCAATAAACATGAAACTAATTTCCAATCTGCAAAATGAACAAATATCATGATGCAAGTCATGAGTTTGACAACAATGATTAATAATACCTATATTGATTTATAACCACAAGCCTAGGACTTAAAAACATGTATGCCACCACCCCAATGATATAAGCAGTGATAAGGATGTAAATAAGATAACTAGCAACAGCACTTGTTTCACTGGGGCACGTGAACTGGTGTTAATACAAACAACAGAACAACATGGATTCCTTTGATTATGTTAAGTTGGAGACAACCATTTAATAGATAAAAAGGGGAGTGGTACAGTGACAACATTGTTGCCAAATTGCTATTAATAGTTACCAGATGGTTACATATTAATAGTATCCAAGTTAAAGTTGACGGTCACAGATAATCTGTAAATAATTTGCCCTTAGTAATTTCATGGCAAATGTCTTAGGCATGCCTATGTCTGGTTTATCGGAAATCGTACTAAGATTGGTTGGTTTGTTGTGTGTGTTATTCTCCCTGCAGTGTTTTATTGTACGAAGAACAAGACTCTCTCGTCGTTTCTTTCTTATATGAGATGTCAGCATTATGTAGAGCTTTTTAAGGATGATGATAAAATGTACAAGCTTTAAAAATGTATACCCGTATTTAAATAAGGATGACTCCCTCAATAGAATCCGACCTTGCCATTGAATGCACAGGTGGGTATTTCCTGCATATTCTCACATCGATTACCTGTACCTTTTCTCCTAATACCAATTGTATCTCTCCCGCTTTTGGAAGCTCCTTCGGCCATTGCGTTTATCTGGTTCTGATTTCCATGGTTACATGTTAACACGGGTGCACAATGTTGAGTTTATTAAAACACACAACTTGAATGAAACATCACGTTTCGTGGTAAGTGGTCATGTGTACCATGTGCACAGTGTGTAACGTCACCATGGTCACTAATTTTTCCCCACAGTTAAACATTGTTAGTTGTCCAGAGTAGGTGGTTGGGTAAACATGGTCAGGAGCTTGACTCCACACTGAAACATGTTATGTGTTGGTCTCCTTTGACTTTGTTCAAATATGTCTCTTCTAGCAGTGAATGGGTACCTTGTAGAATGATATGGTAATGTGACTGCCAGGAGAGGCATGTTCGAACAATTAGCTTGGGTTGTATACTTCCCAGGGAGCTGAAAATGAAATTCATGTGCACACCAATCCAGTGACCATGTTGACGGATGTAGTAATCTAGCACTAGAGCATATCATCAGGATTTCAATTTTCGTGTATATTTGCGCAAAACAATCTCGGGATCATAACCTGGTTGTTAGGATTTATAATTGTTCATCTGGTGTTTGGGTGTTTTAAAAGGAGCAACGTTCCAGATACAGAGTGTAGTCCTACCCTATATATGCAGCAGTCCATGTGATCAGTACCCATGCTTCTACAAGTTGTGCGAGGTCAGGCACTAACTGACTGTTGTTCCAACATGACCATGGCATGTCTGTCTTTGCTTCAGGTGATGTGTACCACTGTCATTTCCCCCAGTGTACCTACGTTACCCCAAAGAGAAGTCAGTTGAAAGCACATATGCGTTCACATCTTGGCATCAGGCGACATGTCTGTCCGACTTGTGGCAAGGCATTTGTTGAAAAAAGTCATCTTGTAAGACATGAGAGAATCCATCTTGACCAAAAGCCATTTAAGTGTAATGAATGTGACTATAATTCTGCAAGGATTGACAAACTGAAAGATCATATTCTCCGACACCATGGGTCAAACAGCCCCGAAAAGTCCAAGTACCCAACTGTGCGTCGACCTCGTAAACCTAAATCGAGTGCCTGGCCTGTGAACGTAGTGCCTCTCCCTCATCCCCCACTTGCGGACCAAACAGAGGACCCTGCAAATCCTATCAAACAGAATCCTCAGCCACTTGTTTTGTCAGAACATGGTTATGTGAGAATGACTGCTCCAACTGAAGATGGTTCCCAGATCACACATGGACGACATCCGGGTCCAGTGCTAGACATCCCACCAGGTCTGAGTAGCCAGCAGCAAAGTATGACAGCACATGTCCACCAACAGGCAGCCATGTTGCACCCACCACCCCCACCTAGTGGCACCCACCCTACAGCTATAGCCTCGCAGTCCCAGGCCCCATCTCACATGCAGGTGCTCCCCACTATAGAATCTGTGTCAGGTGCTGCACAAATGACATCCTACGTTGTGCCGACCACCTCCTCTGTACTTGTCTCATCGCATAACACACATCAGCATCAGCAGCACCCTCATCAACATCACCAACAACATCAGCAGCAGCAGCAGCAACAACAACCACAACCTGACTATGGAGGCCTGGGAGCCTTCATGGCTCTCTTCTGATCCTGTTGATCATTTTAATTCAACATATGAAATTGACAATGGAATATCCATTTCTTCCACTTTTAAATCTTATTGAACATAACACTGAAGAATGATGTTCAGAACTGGTGTCAGGGTATGTGCTCCTTATCTTGTTGACATTGTTAACTATTATACCTTGGTCCAATGTGATTGATGTTCTTAAGTAATGGATTTGTATGAAATGTATTATTTTTGACACATAAAATTATTGAAAGAGGGCCAGATGATTTTGATGCAGTTTGTTATGTTGGGTTGTTTTTTTTAACAATATTCATGATACTTGCGATATTTTAGAAACCATACACTGTATTTATGTGCATAATTGTACATGTATATGTTAGTAACAACATGTTTTGCGGGACCACCATTCAGTTTGTTGTCATTGACAGTTGTGGATCATGAAAGTTGCCTACAGGGTACGGTCATAATGTTCGATCATCCCTTTATATGCAAAGTTCATACCACATATATTTGTTTCTTTTACATTTTGTAGACAAGCATAGTGAACCATTATTACTTTGTGGGAAGAAACATTTCTCTCACATTAAAACAGTTGTTAGCTGATGGACTATATATCTCATGTTAAATGAACTAAATAAAGGAATCCGCAAAGTATATTGGGAAAACTCCCATTGCCAGTAACAAACTCATCCTTTCGAAGTTGCCTGTGTCACCATGGTCACTAGGCTTTCCTCCCACATCGTTTTAGGACTAAAATACTGTCCCAACTTGTATTAAACCCCAACTGAGTCTCTTTATTACTTGCAGTCCACTGTGATCTAGGTGGAAGTTTGCTGACCAACACATTATTTCTTCAAGTGATTGTTTAGTTCCCTGGTCTAGCCTCCCAACAGTCATAATAACCATTCCATCACTGGCTATACAGGGTTGATTTGTGCACAAATACTGGTAAACTGGTAAGATACATTTAAGTTGATCAAACTGCAGAGTGGTTCAGAAAAGGGAGGATTAATCTCGAACTATGTGTCGCAATAAAGATTCACTTTCAGTAAGACAAACCTATAAAATTTAATTAGACCTTCATGCTTTAAAAAATGTCAATATTATGATGATGACTATGGTGCATAAGTAATGCTGAGGTGGCAGATAAGTTCCTAATTGTTAGAGAAGATTGTTGACCAGGGTAGCCAGAAGGTACATAGACACAAGTTAATCTCTGGAATTCGGGAAAATTGCACAGTGACAATCAAATTGGAACCTTTTAATTAAATGTGGTGTATGTTGTCTAAAAAATTGGGATTCATTGATAGTCATTTTCACAATAGGCATCTTGTAATTTATTTGAGACACATAAAAATAGGAAACATATATTTGCGAGAATGATGGCAACAGGTGTATTCTAGTGTACACCTAAAAATCATGTATAATTGTATATTTGAATAATAGCAAAACAATAAACAAACTAATAATGATTTGGTTAATTTATTTTTTTCACACAAATTTGGACTGATGCTCAGACATTAAAATGGTTTGATGTCTTGACCATGAATCCCACTAGCACAGGACCATTGTGGTTGAAGGTGGGTTTTGTCATGATTGTGATCATTGCACAGGTTTTCCTTAACACCATGACACAGGCTGACCAACTACAGTGTTCATGTTGCAACCATCAAGTCCATAATTCCACAATAATTTACAACACAGGTGATATACATATGTACAGCTGGAGTGTAGACTTGTGTGTGGAAGATGTTCCACAGTCAGATCTGTCACATGATTAGTGAGTGAGTTTGGTTTTACGTTGCTCTCCGCAATATCACTGCGGGGGACAACAGCATGTACCCATGTGGGTAATCAAACCTGGGTCTCAGCGTGATGAGCAAACGTTTTAACCACGAGACTACCCCACGGACCCTGTCAAGTGATAATGTCTGGTAGGTCTCACTATGACCAGCACAGTATTTAAGGCCCTGATCTCACAGTAACTGATCCCAGTCTATCTGACTTGAGAATACTTCCATGTCTAGCCAGCGCTCGTAGTTGTGCATGAACTCATCACTCAGTTCTACTGATTCTCCCAGTACACTCAGCGTACACGTATCCACTGGCTTAAAGTCAGGGTCAGTGCCATTAGTGCCATATCGACGGTTGTTAAAACGATCAACACAAGCTCGCAGTGCACATTCTTCTGCTTGGAAGTCCCACGGTCGAGCATCCATATCTGACAACAGAAAACCAATATTTGTTAATTATTAAGTAACAACATGTTAAATAGAATGCAAATAGAAAAGAACCAGCAGGTTGAAGTTCCTGATATTACATTTAGTCAATGTGCATCTTCTGCAGAAATGATTGTACCAGAAATATACCAGCCATATGGCTGGGGAAACCATGGATGACTGTCACAACAAACAAGCAACAAACTGACCATTTCCATATGCCCAGTCATCACCTAGTCGATGCCGGACTTTCTGGTAGATAGCCGACATGGTTTTCATGTTGCTTTTCCTCCACTGGCGTCCCAGGTATTTGGTTTGCATCTTGAGGAGCTTGAGGATGTACAGTTGCATCATTGCATGCTTCACCTTCAGAGCACGCTTAAGGATAGGTGCAGATTTGAACACAACTAGCATCTAAAACAACAAACACAAAACTATCATTCACATTTTAATATCAGAGGGTAGGACACTAAGGATTGTTCTAAATTTGCACTCTGAAGTAAGTAGCTCTTGGATCTCGTCGCATGAAGATTAACAAAAGACTTTGCATTACATCTCAACATGATACGCCTTGACCAGGGTGGAGTGTGGGAAACATACCATGGTACGAGAATGTTTCCACTTTGTGAGCTTGTTTAGGATGCGGAGCAAGTTGATACAGGAAAACAGATTCCTCCAACAGTATGGTTGACTGTCGCCATTCTCCTGCAACAGATATATATGTTCATAGATGCACTTCTAACTGTCACCATTCCCGTTACAGATACATTCACCAAGTTCACACAGTCACTGTCCCCTGTAACAAACATACACATAGCAAGTTCAGTCACATCCCCTGTAACAGACACACACAGCAAGTTCAGTCACCATCCCTTGTAACGGACATACACACAGCGAGTATGCTGTCAACATTCCCTGTAACAGACATACACACAGTGAGTTCACAGTCACCATCCCCTGTAACAGACATACACACAGTGAGTTCACAGTCACCATCCCCTGTAACAGACATACACACATTAAGTTCACAGTCACCATCCCCTGTAACAGACATACACACAGCGAGTTCACAGTCACCATTCCCTGTAACAGACATATACACAGTGAGTTCACAGTCACCATCCCCTGTAACAGACATACACACAGTGAGTTCACAGTCACCATCCCCTGTAACAGACATACACACATTAAGTTCACAGTCACCATCCCCTGTAACAGACATACACACAGCGAGTTCACAGTCACCATCCCCTGTAACAGACATACACACAGTGAGTTCACAGTCACCATCCCCTGTAACAGACATACACACATTAAGTTCACAGTCACCATCCCCTGTAACAGACATGCACACAGCGAGTTCACAGTCACCATCCCCTGTAACAGACATACACACAGTGAGTTCACAGTCACCATCCCCTGTAACAGATATACACACAGTGAGTTCAGTCACCATCCCCTGTAACAGACCTACACACAGTGAGTTCACAGTCACCATCCCCTGTAACAGACATACACATAGTGAGTTCACAGTCACCATCCCCTGTAACAGATATACACACAGTGAGTTCAGTCACCATCCCCTGTAACAGACATACACACAGCAAGTTCACAGTCCCCATTCCCCTGTAAAAGATTTACCATCATATTTTCTCCTACTCAACAACAACTTTCATAAATCAGATAACAAATTTCAAATTTGGTGAAAAAATCAAGAATTTCCATTAAAGCTTCACAACAATTCTACTACCACACTGAACTGTATAAAGAGAGACAAGTGTATCAAGGCATTGCATACCTGGCTAAACACATGCAGGTGATGTGCAGTGGCAGTGTCAAACACCAGATGGGATTACAAGAAATAAAGCTGCATGCAGATTGATGACCGCTGTCTAGCCATGTCATTAAACAAGTTTGAGTCAAACATCCATGCATTACTGTATACAAGTCTGTTTTGGAGGCGCAGCCAGGCAAGTATGCTGCTGATAAAAACAGTGAAAATGGCATGATGAAGTCAGCCACAATGATACAGCTGTATGGCCCCACTACACAGGAACACACCAATGTCACTCTCACTCCCATGCTGCATCAGCTCTCCCCCATGCCTCTACAACTGCTGTTATGAGCAGCTTCAGTCACCGCCACATCACAAGGACAAGTAAGTTGTAAGGTAGTTACAAGAGGATTAACTGAAACTTGGCCTTTGACTGAGGTATTCTGGACTGACTGGTTATTTGAGCTGTTTATGGTTGTAGGTACTGCCTGAACCACCACAATGACTAAACGTTATCTACACCATGACCATCACTGCAGGAATCGATAGGATTAATGGACACAATAAACTTTTACTGACTAGTTATGTACAAATCTTCCTGTAATAACCAAAGCACAAACTTTGTGGAACCTGTACAGTAAGCAGTCCCTTGCAGGAAAAAAGAAATGGAAGAAACCAGCTATGTATCCCAGTTGCCTTATCAGGGAGCTGCAAAAGAAATCTTGCTGCCATGTATTGTGCCTCCCTTTACCCAAGTACAGTATCTGTAACACGCCATGTGCATTTCTCTCCTTCAGAGAGGTTAATAACACACTGTGACCATATGGAAAGGATAAGTTAACCAAACAACATATGTCATGTATTTGTTGATGAAAATGTCACTGACGCTTCTTGTATGTCAGGAATATTAGTCAGATATTACATATGAAAGCTGGACATTTGTGACACTGGTCATCACTATCCTAATTCATTTTATGACAAGGTCAAGGGTCCACTTTGGCAATGATCTATGACAAGAACATAACTAATGGTCATCTCCATGACAACTGATCTGATGGCAAAGCAACACAGGCAACAGTCATCACTATCATGTCTATAGCAACTGATCTCACGACAATAGCAAAACAGGCAATAATCATCACTACAGCAATTAATCTGTAGACAATAGCAACACAGGCATGCAAGATTATTCAGCATGGTCAAAATGGGCACAGGGGTAAAAAGGGGAAGTACAATGTAAGCACCCTGTCTCTCTATCCAGGTTTATCTACTTCAGCAGTTAGCCTTTATCATGAAGAACAATAGCAACTCAGAACATTATTAACGTAACCGTCTGTTATGTTAGTTTCAAATTTGGTGAGATCATATGACAAAAATTGTATGTCACTGCCAGCAATACTCCAGTCATAAGACAACAGTGTACACAAACAGACTTGGTCTAGAGTTAAAGACTTCCCAGGGAGTTTACCAGTCAATGAAAACAAGTCCACCAATATATTTTTCTTAAATTGTGTATCTCAATAATTAGCTTGTTTCCTAAACCAACATAAGCAAGGTGACTAATATATACGAAAGAATGTGTGAAAGGAATGGAATTGTACCAATCAAGCAGCAATATAATAATATCAGTCCTCTTTTTATTCAAGCACAAGGCCCTTGTTCAGCATGTGTGTTATTCACAGAAAGCCTGAGGTATGTAGGAGTTGTTACGTGGCCGTTGGTCAGGACTGATGGATGGATGAATGTTTACAGTGACAATGAAGACAGAGCAAGGAAGAGAGACATGAGGGAAGAATGCATGCTCACCTGCGCCTCCTCGGACGTGAACTACAAGGTAGGTGAATCACACATTGTCAAAACACTCTCCACAATACAGGTAACACAAGACTACATACTCCAGCCAGGTCTACTCGCCATGTTTGGGGCAGCCATCTGTCTTACGAGGGGCAACATTGGGATAAACACATGGTGCCTTGACTAGCTTCTGGATGTGTCTGGCTGGGTGTGAAGGTGTGCAATTAGTACTGGTTGTTAGTTCCAATGTGACTACACATGCTGAAGCCAGACCTCACTACAGGTAATCTACCCCCTCCTCCCTTCAACGTCAGGTCACAACTAAGCTAGCTATTTGCCAGCCTTGATTATCCAGTGTATCATATCTCCATCATATTATGTAAAATACCATTGGACACATTTACCACTAAATAGCAGTCCAACCAATGACTCTCTTCTTTTATGATTAACACAAACAACGTTATGAACAGCACTTGACTCGCCTTGATGCATACCATCTCAAATACGTCTGACAGCGTACAGACTCCCCTCATATTACTCAGGAAAACCTCTTTTCCACCTACAATATACAAAAGTATTTCCAACACCCTCTGATTTGATGTAAAAGCCGTTGTTGAGGGGTCAATGACATACGGCTGTAATTGTGAATATAACTTGTGCAGAAAAGTCATCTTATTGGTTGTTGGTTTCAGGCCGATGAGTAAGAGAACTGCTGTTCCAAGTTAGTGATAAAAGAGATGGAGATGCTGATGTCACTTCCGAAACAAAGTCATGGCAACTAATGGGTCCTATATATTGATCCTAACAGGATGTAGATATAACACACTCGATGATGGAGGATGGCCTCTTGCAGGCTTTATCACTATATGTCAGTTAAATCAAGAACCTCCACAAGTGCTCTGGTCAGGGTGCAGCTGGACACAAGCCTGGACCATATAAGCAAATTTGTTTTGATTTCAACATGTTCAAGGAGGTTTTATGGTATTTCTGATATTTCCCATCTCCTTATTGTCAGTATAGAAAATGGTGCCTCTTCAGATCAATGTGCCAGAACTCCTTGTGTTACTTCTGAACATATCACTGCTGTTCATGACTGTCGACATGTATTCAATCATAGTAACAGTCAATTAGGTGGACATTCCTAAACTGTGTCCCATGGTATTGTTTCTATAGGCCTTGACTGAGCGGAGGATCACACCACGATTACATCAGTACAATAGGTTGGTCCCCATGGAGGTAAGAGTCCTCAGTCACACATCTACTACCTAAAGCGTCACAAAAATGATATCATGGCAACAAAGTCCTGTTGAAACCTAATATTGGAGCAAAATAAAAAATGAGTTGTTGAAAAAAGTACAAGAAATACAGAAAGGAAAACTAAAGGAGCTTATTGTGTGTATGAGTATTGCAGCAAGTAGGTGGAGGTCCTAAAGTCTGTGATTGTCTGTATGGGTATTGCAGCAAGTAGGTGGAGGTCCTACAGTCTGTGATTGTCTGTATGGGTATTGCAGCAAGTAGGTGGAGGTCCTACAGTCTGTGATTGTCTGTATGGGTATTGCAGCAAGTTGGTGGAGGTCCTACAGTCTGTGATTGTCTGTATGGGTATTGCAGCAAGTAGGTGGAGGTCCTACAGTCTGTGATTGTCTGTATGGGTATTGCAGTAAGTAGGTGGAGGTCCTACAGTCTGTGATTGTCTGTATGGGTATTGCAGTAAGTAGGTGGAGGTCCTACAGTCTGTGATTGTTTGTATGGGTATTGCAGCAAGTAGGTGGAGGTCCTACAGTCTGTGATTGTCTGTATGGGTATTGCAGCAAGTAGGTGGAGGTCCTACAGTCTGTGATTGTCTGTATGGGTATTGCAGCAAGTAGGTGGAGGTCCTACAGTCTGTGATTGTCTGTATGGGTATTGCAGCAAGTAGGTGGAGGTCCTACAGTCTGTGATTGTCTGTATGGGTATTGCAGCAAGTAGGTGGAGGTCCTACAGTCTGTGATTGTCTGTATGGGTATTGCAGCAAGTAGGTGGAGGTCCTACAGTCTGTGATTGTCTGTATGGGTATTGCAGCTAGTAGGTGGAGGTCCTACAGTCTGTGATTGTCTGTATGGGTATTGCAGCAAGTAGGTGGAGGTCCTACAGTCTGTGATTGTCTGTATGGGTATTGCAGCAAGTAGGTGGAGGTCCTACAGTCTGTGATTGTCTGTATGGGTATTGCAGCAAGTAGGTGGAGGTCCTACAGTCTGTGATTGTCTGTATGGGTATTGCAGCAAGTAGGTGGAGGTCCTACAGTCTGTGATTGTCTGTATGGGTATTGCAGCAAGTAGGTGGAGGTCCTACAGTCTGTGATTGTCTGTATGAGTATTGCAGCAAGTAGGTGGAGGTCCTAAAGTCTGTGATTGTCTGTATGAGTATTGCAGCAAGTAGGTGGAGGTCCTACAGTCTGTGATTGTCTGTATGGGTATTGCAGCAAGTAGGTGGAGGTCCTACAGTCTGTGATTGTCTGTATGGGTATTGCAGTAAGTAGGTGGAGGTCCTACAGTCTGTGATTGTCTGTATGGGTATTGCAGCAAGTAGGTGGAGGTCCTACAGTCTGTGATTGTCTGTATGGGTATTGCAGCAAGTAGGTGGAGGTCCTACAGTCTGTGATTGTCTGTATGGGTATTGCAGCAAGTAGGTGGAGGTCCTACAGTCTGTGATTGTCTGTATGGGTATTGCAGCAAGTAGGTGGAGGTCCTAAAGTCTGTGATTGTCTGTATGAGTATTGCAGCAAGTAGGTGGAGGTCCTAAAGTCTGTGATTGTCTGTATGAGTATTGCAGCAAGTAGGTGGAGGTCCTACAGTCTGTGATTGTCTGTATGGGTATTGCAGTAAGTAGGTGGAGGTCCTACAGTCTGTGATTGTCTGTATGGGTATTGCAGCAAGTAGGTGGAGGTCCTAAAGTCTGTGATTGTCTGTATGGGTATTGCAGTAAGTAGGTGGAGGTCCTACAGTCTGTGAATGTCTGTATGGGTATTGCAGCAAGTAGGTGGAGGTCCTACAGTCTGTGATTGTCTGTATGGGTATTGCAGTAAGTAGGTGGAGGTCCTACAGTCTGTGATTGTCTGTATGGGTATTGCAGCAAGTAGGTGGAGGTCCTACAGTCTGTGATTGTCTGTATGGGTATTGCAGTAAGTAGGTGGAGGTCCTACAGTCTGTGATTGTCTGTATGGGTATTGCAGTAATTAGGTGGAGGTCCTACAGTCTGTGATTGTCTGTATGGGTATTGCAGCAAGTAGGTGGAGGTCCTACAGTCTGTGATTGTTTGTATGGGTATTGCAGCAAGTAGGTGGAGGTCCTACAGTCTGTGATTGTCTGTATGGGTATTGCAGCAAGTAGGTGGAGGTCCTACAGTCTGTGATTGTCTGTATGGGTATTGCAGCAAGTAGGTGGAGGTCCTACAGTCTGTGATTGTCTGTATGGGTATTGCAGTAAGTAGGTGGAGGTCCTACAGTCTGTGATTGTCTGTATGGGTATTGCAGCAAGTAGGTGGAGGTCCTAAAGTCTGTGAATGTCTGTATGGGTATTGCAGCAAGAAGGTGGAGGTCCTACAGTCTGTGATTGTCTGTATGGGTATTGCAGTAAGTAGGTGGAGGTCCTACAGTCTGTGATTGTCTGTATGGGTATTGCAGCAAGTAGGTGGAGGTCCTACAGTCTGTGATTGTCTGTATGGGTATTGCAGCAAGTAGGTGGAGGTCCTACAGTCTGTGATTGTCTGTATGGGTATTGCAGCAAGTAGGTGGAGGTCCTACAGTCTGTGATTGTCTGTATGGGTATTGCAGTAAGTTGGTGGAGGTCCTACAGTCTGTGATTGTCTGTATGGGTATTGCAGCAAGTAAGTGGAGGTCCTACAGTCTGTGATTGTCTGTATGGGTATTGCAGTAAGTAGTGGAGATCCTACAGTCTGTGATTGTCTGTATGGGTATTGCAGCAAGTAGGTGGAGATCCTACAGTCTGTGATTGTCTGTATGGGTATTGCAGCAAGTAGGTGGAGGTCCTACAGTCTGTGATTGTCTGTATGGGTATTGCAGCAAGTAGGTGGAGGTCCTACAGTCTGTGATTGTCTGTATGGGTATTGCAGCAAGTAGGTGGAGGTCCTACAGTCTGTGATTGTCTGTATGGGTATTGCAGCAAGTAGGTGGAGGTCCTACAGTCTGTGATTGTTTGTATGGGTATTGCAGTAAGTAGGTGGAGGTCCTACAGTCTGTGATTGTCTGTATGGGTATTGCAGCAAGTAGGTGGAGGTCCTACAGTCTGTGATTGTTTGTATGGGTATTGCAGTAAGTAGGTGGAGGTCCTACAGTCTGTGATTGTCTGTATGGGTATTGCAGCAAGTAGGTGGAGGTCCTACAGTCTGTGATTGTCTGTATGGGTATTGCAGCAAGTTGGTGGAGATCCTACAGTCTGTGATTGTCTGTATGGGTATTGCAGCAAGTAGGTGGAGATCCTACAGTCTGTGATTGTCTGTATGGGTATTGTAGCAAGTAGGTGGAGGTCCTACAGTCTGTGATTGTCTGTATGGGTATTGCAGCAAGTAGGTGGAGGTCCTACAGTCTGTGATTGTCTGTATGGGTATTGCAGCAAGTAGGTGGAGGTCCTACAGTCTGTGATTGTCTGTATGGGTATTGCAGCAAGTTGGTGGAGGTCCTACAGTCTGTGATTGTCTGTATGGGTATTGCAGCAAGTAGGTGGAGGTCCTACAGTCTGTGATTGTCTGTATGGGTATTGCAGCAAGTTGTTGGAGGTCCTACAGTCTGTGATTGTCTGTATGGGTATTGCAGCAAGTAGGTGGAGGTCCTACAGTCTGTGATTGTCTGTATGGGTATTGCAGCAAGTAGGTGGAGGTCCTACAGTCTGTGATTGTCTGTATGGGTATTGCAGTAAGTAGGTGGAGATCCTACAGTCTGTGATTGTCTGTATGGGTATTGCAGCAAGTAGGTGGAGGTCCTACAGTCTGTGATTGTCTGTATGGGTATTGCAGCAAGTAGGTGGAGATCCTACAGTCTGTGATTGTCTGTATGGGTATTGCAGTAAGTAGGTGGAGGTCCTACAGTCTGTGATTGTCTGTATGGGTATTGCAGCAAGTAGGTGGAGGTCCTACAGTCTGTGATTGTCTGTATGGGTATTGCAGCAAGTAGGTGGAGGTCCTACAGTCTGTGATTGTCTGTATGGGTATTGCAGCAAGTAGGTGGAGGTCCTAAAGTCTGTGATTGTCTGTATGGGTATTGCAGCAAGTAGGTGGAGGTCCTACAGTCTGTGATTGTCTGTATGGGTATTGCAGCAAGTAGGTGGAGGTCCTACAGTCTGTGATTGTCTGTATGGGTATTGCAGTAAGTAGTGGAGATCCTACAGTCTGTGATTGTCTGTATGGGTATTGCAGCAAGTTGGTGGAGGTCCTACAGTCTGTGATTGTCTGTATGGGTATTGCAGCAAGTAGGTGGAGGTCCTACAGTCTGTGATTGTCTGTATGGGTATTGCAGTAAGTAGTGGAGATCCTACAGTCTGTGATTGTCTGTATGGGTATTGCAGCAAGTAGGTGGAGATCCTACAGTCTGTGATTGTCTGTATGGGTATTGCAGCAAGTAGGTGGAGGTCCTACAGTCTGTGATTGTCTGTATGGGTATTGCAGCAAGTAGGTGGAGGTCCTACAGTCTGTGATTGTCTGTATGGGTATTGCAGCAAGTAGGTGGAGGTCCTACAGTCTGTGATTGTCTGTATGGGTATTGCAGCAAGTAGGTGGAGGTCCTACAGTCTGTGATTGTTTGTATGGGTATTGCAGTAAGTAGGTGGAGGTCCTACAGTCTGTGATTGTCTGTATGGGTATTGCAGCAAGTAGGTGGAGGTCCTAAAGTCTGTGATTGTCTGTATGGGTATTGCAGCAAGTTGGTGGAGGTCCTACAGTCTGTGATTGTCTGTATGGGTATTGCAGCAAGTAGGTGGAGATCCTACAGTCTGTGATTGTCTGTATGGGTATTGCAGCAAGTAGGTGGAGATCCTACAGTCTGTGATTGTCTGTATGGGTATTGTAGCAAGTAGGTGGAGGTCCTACAGTCTGTGATTGTCTGTATGGGTATTGCAGCAAGTAGGTGGAGGTCCTACAGTCTGTGATTGTCTGTATGGGTATTGCAGCAAGTAGGTGGAGGTCCTACAGTCTGTGATTGTCTGTATGGGTATTGCAGCAAGTAGGTGGAGGTCCTACAGTCTGTGATTGTCTGTATGGGTATTGCAGCAAGTAGGTGGAGGTCCTACAGTCTGTGATTGTCTGTATGGGTATTGCAGCAAGTTGGTGGAGGTCCTACAGTCTGTGATTGTCTGTATGGGTATTGCAGCAAGTAGGTGGAGGTCCTACAGTCTGTGATTGTCTGTATGGGTATTGCAGCAAGTTGGTGGAGGTCCTACAGTCTGTGATTGTCTGTATGGGTATTGCAGCAAGTAGGTGGAGGTCCTACAGTCTGTGATTGTCTGTATGGGTATTGCAGCAAGTAGGTGGAGGTCCTACAGTCTGTGATTGTCTGTATGGGTATTGCAGTAAGTAGGTGGAGATCCTACAGTCTGTGATTGTCTGTATGGGTATTGCAGCAAGTAGGTGGAGATCCTACAGTCTGTGATTGTCTGTATGGGTATTGCAGTAAGTAGGTGGAGGTCCTACAGTCTGTGATTGTCTGTATGGGTATTGCAGCAAGTAGGTGGAGGTCCTACAGTCTGTGATTGTCTGTATGGGTATTGCAGCAAGTAGGTGGAGGTCCTACAGTCTGTGATTGTCTGTATGGGTATTGCAGCAAGTAGGTGGAGGTCCTACAGTCTGTGATTGTCTGTATGGGTATTGCAGCAAGTAGGTGGAGGTCCTACAGTCTGTGATTGTCTGTATGGGTATTGCAGCAAGTTGGTGGAGGTCCTACAGTCTGTAATTGTCTGTATGGGTATTGTAGCAAGTAGGTGGAGGTCCTACAGTCTGTGATTGTTTGTACGGGTATTGCAGCAAGTAGGTGGAGGTCCTACAGTCTGTGATTGTCTGTATGGGTATTGCAGTAAGTAGGTGGAGATCCTACAGTCTGCAGCAGCCACTCACTATGTTCTCTGCTGTCAGCTCCGGCTGGTCTCCGATCACACAGTTGGGAAAGTCCAAGGCAGGGATGCTGTGACACAAAGTACACTGGTTGGCAAATACTGAAGTCCAATCATGATGCAGTTTTGACTCAACTTAGTAAATCTAAATATTTTTAACATTTGTATACTTATCCTGCATTACTCCTGAATGCATTCACTGCTTACTTACGACAACTAGAAGGACAGCGCTGCAAAGGTCCTGGGTAAAGAAATAAAGTTGTTGTTCTCAAGTCCCAATCAGTGGCCTTCCATCGCTGTTCTGTGACCTTGATGACACCTAAGGTCATCTTCACATCACTGCCTGTTGCCAAAGCTCTTAGAAAAACATACTTTTGAGGTTTCTGAAGCCAAAGTGGGGAGGCAAGTCTTGCGATGGGTGGGCCTTAAACGTAGTAATGCAGGATAAGTATACAAATGTAAAAAATATTTAGATTTTACTAAATTTTTACTTATCCTGCATTACTCCTTAATGCATCTGTATCGGACGGTTTAGAGGTGGGTAAACCTTCAGAATACAGAAACCTCAATTATTCACACCCTGCAATACGACACCAGTTGCTCGATAAACCGTGAAGCGGAAAGTTCTGAAAAAAACGCCATTACGGTAGGGTTGTTCAAAAATCAAAAAGATTGAACATAGGAATTAAAGAGAAATTCCCTATACACGCTTAGTAATAAAGAAAATAATAGCTATTCAGCTAATTCTTTACTTACTACGTCATAGAGCCGTCGCTGACAAACAAGATTGTCTAATATTCTTCCACTGGCGGCGACTGAGTGACTGCACATGGAAGTTGACTGGCTCTGTATAGGGCGAGTTCATTATTTGCGTCAGGGGTTGGCAACCTGCAGGATAACAACCAGAGGACCAAACTTCACACGTCTTCGACATCCTCGAGAGCACCAACGCGAAGGTTATGACTAACGAAAATCTGTGTCGAATCTCCAGAAATATCCTTCCGTGATTGTTCCAAAACCACAATTGCCGTGTTGAGCCCTGGTAAGGCTGACACCCTGAGATCTTGAGGGTAATTCGCTCTCGGTGAGTTCGGTTGGGCGATCTCGTAGGCCTGAAGGATTACTGCGCGTAACCATAGAGATATGGTGTTTGCGACTATGCAACTAACTTCGGTCGTGGACGAAGTAAATACGGGTATCAATGACCGCTTCCTCGAACCACGCCTAGTCTTGGAGCGTCGAATGAAAACTCGAACTGCTCGCACTGAGCCCAGGAGAACTTCACCATGTACAATTCCCACAATAGTCGATATCGGTGGGATGGTGAAGGAACGGTCGGGTTAGCCTGGTAGTAGATTTTAGCAATAAAATCCCAGCATAACCCTAGATGTCCCGTTCCATGCATCCCATGCTCAAAACGGATCCAGGTGAGTGGATCACATGTAGTTCGCTCACACGTACGGCCATTGCTAATGCCAAGAGAAACCATTGTTTCCTTGGTGAGGTCATGAAATGAGGCAAGCTCTTCACAGCGATAGCCCGTTCGCGGAGCTCTCTATACTATACCGAGAGTGTAACGAAGGTGTCACTCACTTGGAAGGAGCTTGAAAATGAGGATGCAATGAGGGGCTCGAAGGGGGCCCTCGCAAACCTCGAAGTACCACGTTCAAGTCCCAATCAGGTGGGCGGAACTTGGCCTTCTGATCCTCAAGCCTGAATGAGCATAATATGGCCTGTAGTTCCGTGACCTTAATCACATTGTGATTTTCCGGAACGGCCAACACTAAGATAATTGCAGCCAATTACGTAGTAATGGTGCTTCCTTCCAAGTGTTTGAACTAAGATGAACCAAGATGAACTAAAGCTATAGCTTTTCTGCCTGTGTCGAAATAACCCTTTGCACTTAAACGCCTTTTAAAGACGAACCATGCGTGATGACGTTGGGTGAGGCAATTTGCTATGAGGGTGGATGAGTAGGTTGGACCACTGTGAGAGGGGTAGTGAATCGTCTTCGGCTAGATTTTTCCGAGCTTGACGAACTACCCTCTCGCCGGTTACCAGGGTGCGACCAAAGGAGAGATCGAGATGCCTTGTCTCCTTGATCCCCTGTATCACCTTGGGAAGTAAAAGTGGTGGCAGAAAAGTGAAAGTTTTTTTTTTTTGCCCTTCCCAAGTGATACTGAACTCGTCCACCGCCCAAGTCTGCGGATCCGGTAACGGGGAGATATACGTCATGAGTTGGTGGCCTAGGCAAGTAATAAACAAGTCAATGTTTGGTTTCCTGAATTCCTGAAGCAGTAACTGGAATGCTTCTGTGAGAAATTTCCACTCGGTGGGAGCCACCCTGTCTGGACGTGATAAAGTATTAGCCAGTATGTTTCTACATCCGGGATGTGCTGAACTATGAACTTTAGTCACAGCCGATCCACTAGACGTCACAGATTAACATATCTGGAAGTGTCCGGTATTGTTGATTTCAGTGGATGGTGTACTTCTGCAGTCACAGGCGTCATAATACCTGCCGATAATAACGGTTGGGTGGTAAGAACCGAACCATGTCATTCGCTATTCTGCGATAGTGACATTCATCTCGTCTCACGACGGAATAACTGCAAAATATGATTGTGAGTAACCTGCTTTTATATAGTAAACACGTTGGATTAGAGATTTACACAAAAATTACATTTTGAATTTTGGCGAGCACATCTACGTGCATGCCTAGGACCGTGGATAAAGAGCTTTGGGCGATTATTCCACGACAATATGTACACCAAGCAAACATAAGTTACGCAATTAAACCATTGAAGAAATGGTACTGGAAGAATGCCGTAGAATTGAACAATAATCTATCGGCAAAAATACGAATTGCAAGGGTATACAATATTTTTATATACGCAATTCAATGTAAACCAAGGCTATTTACATTAAGAGATTGGAGTGCACATCTGTGCGCAAACCAACCAACGTGGATGATAATCTTTGTAAGTTTTTTTCCACGACAATTAGTACAACGCTCAAAGGTATGTTACGCAATTAAACCCTTGTTGATGAGACGATACTGGAAGAGTGCCCAAGAATTGAACAATAATCTATCGGCAAAATTATGAGTTGCAAGGGTATACAATATGTTTGTATGCGCAACCCAATCTAAACCAAGGGTATTTATATTTTCATTTAGGGTTTGGAGAGCACATCTGCGTACAGACCTAACAACGTGGATGATAATCTTTGTAAGATTTTTCCCACGACAATTAGTACCACGCTCAATCATAAGTTACACAATTACGCCATTGTTGATGAGGCGGTACTGGAAGAATGCCATAGAATTGAACAATAATCTATCGGTAAAACTACGAGTTGCAAGAGTATACAATAGTACATATACGCAACTCAATGTAAACCAAAAAGACCAACAAAAAACTATTTAATCGCATAAACATACGCACGCAATAAAAGAATTGTTGATGAAGCGGGGCTGGAAGAAAGCCGTAGTTTGATATTAATCTATCGGCAACCATATTTTTAACGAGTTGAAAAAGTATACAATAATTTGAGTATACGCAACTCACTGTTACGCCAAAGCTAGTAATATTTAAGAACATAAGAATATGTTATACATACATAGCTGAGAATTGTAAACAATATGACTACATTGGCAGGCAAACGATTGTAACACAATTCAAAATGGCGGCGAACAACAATATTGTGGCGGGAAAAAAGACAAGAGTCTTTTCACGCCTAATTAATTCACATAAAACTACACAACGTGGTGAAAGTAATATGAAAAGAATACATCACCCATCGCAGATCAATTTTAGGATTGTAGACGAAAACTGAAGGTCTAAAATTAATCCAAAAGGAGAGCTCCGCTGGGACACGTCCTAGCTGTGCTGCGACAAGCAGTGATGTGAAGATGACCTTAGGTGACATCAAGGTCACAGAACAGCGACGGAAGGCCACTGATTGGGACTTGAGAACAACTTTATTTCTTCACCCAGGACCTTCGCAGCGCTGTCCTTCTAGTTGTCGTAAGTAAGCAGTGAATGCATTAAGGAGTAATGCAGGATAAGTAAAAAATAACAGTTTCATATAATCATATATACATGGTTCCAACACACATTGTTGCTCTTGTAGCTAGGGCTGGGACAAGTCCAAATTTACCTACCACCACCCTATTACCTGACCCTACCAAGGTACCGTCTGCAGATATTTGAAGATAGGTACAAACTGTTGGATTTGAAAAAGTCTGACCTTAGCCGTGGCAAAATGTATTTAGATACACGTGTAAAACGATCTAGTTATGAATACACTGAAGTTTACTGCATGACATTTTATCTTTATTCATACATATAAAAGTCAGAAGGAATGGGTGCATTGTCAGAAAGAAATGGGAACATTAGTGACTTACATTGTAACCATAGAGTTTAAGATAATTTTTGTCATTAAACAATATATCAGGTCCAGGTAGTCCTGTGGGTACCCGGGTCTTAATCAGGACCCACCCGACCCGAGTACCCGTGTTACCCGTCCAAGCCTTACTTATAGCACCATGTTATTTATGCCCCCACTCTGAACTGTTTGAGACAATAGTTGGACTGAAAATGAAACACTTGGACCAGTGCTTGACATACCTGTTTTTGGCACTGACATAAGACAGGATGTTCTGGTTAAAGAACTTCAGAACAAGAGGAATACAGTTGGCAAACACCAGGTGCTGACTCATGAACTCAAACTGAAACAAAACAAGACCCATTCACTTGATGTAAAGCTATATGCAGATAAAACAGATACTAAAACTGATGATGAGAATAGCTGGATATACAAGACATAGTTGATGATGGGAATAGATGGATATCCAAGACATAGTTGATGATGAGAATAGCTGGATATACCAGACATAGTTGATGATGGGAATAGCTGTATATATACAAGACATAGTTGATGATGGGAATAGCTGGATATACATGACAGTTGATGATGAGAATAGCTGGATATACAAGACCTAGTTGATGATGAGAATAGCTGGATACACACGACATAGTTGATGATGAGAATAGCTGGATATACACGACATAGTTGATGATGAGAATAGCTGGATACACACGACATAGTTGGTGATGGGAATAGCTGGATATACAAGACATAGTTGATGATGAGAATAGCTGGATATACACGACATAGTTGATGATGAGAATAGCTGGATATACACGACATAGTTGATGATGGGAATAGCTGGATATACAAGACATAGTTGATGATAGGAATAGCTAGATATACAAGACATAGTTGATGATGGGAATAGCTGGATATACAAGACATAGTTGATGATGAGAATAGCTGGATATACACGACATAGTTGATGATGAGAATAGCTGGATATACACGACATAGTTGATGATGGGAATAGCTGGATATACAAGACATAGTTGATGATGGGAATAGCTGGATATACAAGACATAGTTGATGATAGGAATAGCTGGATATACATGACATAGTTGATGATGGGAATAGCTGGATATACACGACATAGTTGATGATGGGAATAGCTAGATATACAAGACATAGTTGATGATGGGAATAGCTGGATATACATGACATAGTTGATGATGGGAATAGTTGGATATACAAGACATAGTTGATGATGGGAATAGCTGGATATACACGACCTAGTTGATGATGGGAATAGCTGGATATACAAGACATAGTTGATGATGGGAATAGCTGGATATACACGACATAGTTGATGATGGGAATAGCTGGATATACAAGACATAGTTGATGATGGGAATAGCTGGATATACAAGACATAGTTGATGATGAGAATAGCTGGATATACACGACATAGTTGATGATGAGAATAGCTGGATATACACGACATTGTTGATGATGAGAATAGCTGGCTATACAAGACATTATAGCAGATGCTGAAATAGCAAATATACATGACAAAATAGTTTTATGATTTGCAGATATTGTATACTGGCAATATACATGATATTGCAGGTCCATAAGTCAGGGAGAAGTTCCATTCTAAAATAATGAGCAGTGGGTATTAATGTGTGGACCAACTTACCTGATACACATGGTTGAGTTTGAAGTGTTTCAGCAGCAAAAGAAGAAGACCTGAGATGGCCTTGACTATGATTTCCTTGTGTCGATTCACATCAATACCCAGCTTCATGGACTGCAGCACTGTAGTCCTGCAACACAGCACCAGCACTCAACATACCTACTGCACCAGCCATCAGTTAGACCCCTTCACATACTCAGTGCTAATAGGCAAGAATCACCTCCACAGTACACCATGTACACATATCACTTAAATTGTGATAACCAATGCAAAAGAGTGGAAATGTGAGACCCTGCTAATAGTATTACCCTGTCACTAGTGGTTCGTCAAAGAATCAGATGAATTTTGGTAAAAAAACCCCAAAATAATCAGTTTATCAGTAATGAGGAAATGGTTTGAGTTTTACACCACTTTGAACAGTAGTTCAGTTACATCACAGCCTGTCAATACCCACAAGTATAAGATAGCTACACGATAAATTGTAAAGAACAATGAAGAACGAAGTGTGGTTTATTTCACGATAAAAACAATTTCTATCATGATGTCATTTCTGGAGATTCAAACATGCGGTCGCAACTCGATGTCGTCTTATTTTGGACAACGTTATTTTTGAGAGGGGAGTGTCTAGTGAGTTGTTCCCCTTAGATGTAGCTGGGCAACGCAGACAAACATGATGGCCTAACAGTCGCATTCAGAGATATGACAATCAGTTTTGGGAGAAAAGGTACAGGTAATCAACGTGAGGGTGGTGAGAATATGCAAGAAATATCCACCTTTGCATAAAATGGACTTTTCCATCATTGCCGCAGTCAGAATCTATTGACGGAGTCATCCCTATTAAAATATGGGTAAAATATTTCTTAAGCTTGCACTTTATCATCATCCTTAAAGAGGCTGTAGATAATGTTGATATTTCATATAAGAAATAAACGACTCATGGCCAGGGTTTATCGTAAAATAAAACACTGCAGGGAAAATTATACACTTGTACCTGCAATTCTTATGGTTTGATATCCCTGCAGTGTTTTCTTGTACGATAAACAACTCCCAATCATCGTTTATTTCTTGAGAATTGGTGTTGCACTGACAAATCAAGGATCATAATCAGGGCAAATCTCTACCCGTGATCACAGGATGATGGCTCACACCAGGACACAGTCTTACATTACCGAGCCACCTGGGCCCTGTTACACAACTGTGAAACCCAAAATGTTTCACCTGGCCAACCAGGTATCACTGTGTAATAATCCCACCATCACAATACATTAGAACAACACTGACTTTCAGCACGATGTGTCCAGGGTGGCTTCTCCAGCACGACTCAGGCTACACTACTCACGGCATCTCCTCTGGCAACACATCAGCCAGGATGTTGATTGACTCTGTCTTGGCCTTCGATGTGGGAGCTGCAGCAAGCAGTAACTTCAAAAGGGCTATCTGGGGACATGAATAACATGGTCAGTAGGTCAGTAGACCATCTCAAATTCTTCCAATAAGACACACATGATGGAAATTAGATGCTGACAGCACATGAACAGACAGGCACTCACCATGTACTGAGGAAGATTAGGCAGCATAGCTTGATATAAGATCTCAGCACCTCCTGATGACACCTCAGACTCCGGCTGAAACAGACCAACTTGTATAGGACATGTTTGACTACTGGTTGATCAATGTCATCTTCATCTATCCTGATAAAACAAAGGCCTCAATTTTGCAAAACAAATTTGGTCACCATGTATTTTGCGACTGATATACAGTCAAGACTCATTAATCCGACAATCAGCTTTATCCGACACTAATGATGGGAACTGATTCAATCAGTGCTATTTAGGCCCCTTAATCCGACAGTCTCGCACTCCGACTCTGACACACCTTATTTGCAACACTTTTCCAAAATCACTCATTAATCAGACTGGTTAATCCGACACAGTTTTCAGCGTACTCCGTGGTCATCTGTCTGCGAGTACACAGCCCCGTGTTTTTAAAATCAGATACAAGTTCTCTCTACCGCTGACGACATCCCATTACAGGTCACGTCAGAACGACCTTTCGCGAACTTAGACCGACCAATGAAATTACTAACATGAAGTCGACATTAGCTACTAAAAAAGCAGCTTTCTTGAGCATTGTGGCACTAGTTTCAAACTGGCGACTTCCATTCCAGACTATGCTTTTCATAATATTTTGAATCAGTCATACAGCCCTAACTGTAGTTTTGTGTTAAGCTTTAGAGTTTGCATGATTAGAAAACTTATTCTGCAAACAATGTAACATAACAATATGATTTTTTTTATTTTAACGTGTTTGTAGCTGTATCTATTGTGAAGCTGTACGATTTGCGATCATGAACGCTGATACAACTTAATTTCATTTATTCGACATACTCGTTAATCCAACATAATAATATGCAACCAACCATGTCGGATTAACGGGACTTGACTGTATTTGTGTCAATTGCATGTTGGCATATTGTCCAAAAGTGACTTTCGCAATTCTGGTCAAGAATGAAATTGTGATACGAGTTAAAAATATAGTACGCTTTAGATGTCGTCAATCTCTCTAAAAATACATATTATGGCAGAGAATCGTAAAGTTTCCCTTCCAAGTTACTGTTAATGCAACTATTAACTTTTGCCTCCCTACATTATGCCTTGGCTCCTTGAAATTCTATCTGATTCCTTTAAACAAAACGTTCAGGTGATACACCTGCATAACAGTTTAAGCTCAAACATTGAAATATCTACATTTACAAATACAGTGCACACAGTAAACAAGAGTGATGATCAATGCTGCCAGGGGACATACCTCTTGCAAGTTGAATCATGGAAGGATTGTTGCTATTGTAATGACATACCTTTGACAAAGGGTTTTTGGCAATCTCCTCTTCACGTTTGATTTGGATTTCAGATAAAGATATATACAAATGCTGCAAGAACAAGGAAAGGAATACATTCCACAAAGCATTCTTTAAACAAATCACAGTCACATAGAGACAAGTCATTTAACACTAACAGTCACATAGAGACAAGTCATTTAACACTAACAGTCACATAGAGACTAGTTATTTAACACTAACAGTCACATAGAGACTAGTTATTTAAAACTAACAGTCACATAGAGACTAGTCATTTAACACTAACAGTCACATAGAGACTAGTTATTTAACACTAACAGTCACATAGAGACTAGTTATTTAACACTTACAGTCACATAGATACTAGTCATTTAACACTAACAGTCACATAGAGACTGGTAATTTGACACTTACAGTCACATAGAGACAAGTCATTTAACACTCACAGTCACATAGAGACAAGTCATTTAACACTAACAGTCACATAGAGACTAGTTATTTAACACTAACAGTCACATAGAGACTAGTTATTTAACACTAACAGTCACATAGAGACAAGTCATTTAACACTGACAGTCACATAGAGACTAGTCATTTAACACTAACAGTCACATAGAGACTAGTTATTTAACACTAACAGTCACATAGAGACTAGTCATTTAACACTTACAGTCACATAGAGACAAGTCATTTAACAATAACAGTCACATAGAGACAAGTCATTTAACACAAACAGTCACATAGAGACAAGTCATTTAACACTGACAGTCACATAGAGACTAGTTATTTAACACTAACAGACACATAGAGACTAGTTATTTAACACTAACAGTCACATAGAGACAAGTCATTTAACACTAACAGTCACATAGAGACAAGTCATTTAACACAAACAGTCACATAGAGACAAGTCATTTAACACTAACAGTCACATAGAGACTAGTCATTTAACACTAACAGTCACACAGACATGTCATTTAACACTAACAGTCACATAGAGACAAGTCAGTTAACACTAACAGTCACATAGAGACTAGTTATTTAACACTAACAGTCACACGGACAAGTCATTTAACACTAACAGTAAGAGTGTTGCATGTACCTGTTTGAGGACCTTTACGCCTTCGTGTATGGGTTGTGGCAGACCCGCCAGGGAGGAGTGGTCGTTCTTCACCTGGAACCCCACAAACTTGCCCCGGGTGTGCTCGAGAAACATCTCCAAGTCCTTCAACCTGCAACACATTGTCACCTCAATCATAACATCAAATACCTACACTATTCCAGAACCCAGTACTGCAGTTTCATTTCTGTCATAAAACTTACCAGCTGCCATGGCTACGAACAGAATAGCTCTCAACCACTACTAGATTCTACACAGCAATCTGTAGGTAGATCACAAAACATGCACAGATAACACCAATCTTAAAACTAGAAAGGTGACCCATGAAGCATATTTAAGCATTTAAGGCACTTAAAATACACAACCTACTTTCATGACAGATTTCTAGAACAAGATCTGTGTTCATTATGATGATGATGCTTCTCTTTAAAGAAGACAGTAACTGACCTGACTTTTGGTTTCCATGGCAATGACCTCTGTGTCACAGTGGGTGTGGAGGGTCTGGGTGGGGTGGGAGGCAACTCCTCGTCACTCCCATTCTTCATTGGGTCAATCTCTCTCATCAGATCATCATCACGTTCAGCTCCATTCTCAAAGGGGTCATCTAGACTGCTCTGTTTGACCAAACTCTAACATTGTAGCGTATCGTGGCAAGTCCACACAGGCGCAGATAGAGGAAGCAGAAATGGCAGAGAGAAGTTAGAAAGCAAGGCTGAGCCAAACTCTCAGGCCAACCAGGAATCTCCTACGAGCATGTCTTGGTCTGGGACATTCACCCAGCTACACATTTGTCAACAAATCACACGACATGTTGTCACTCGATAATCTCATATATGTGGCTGTGAATCTGTTGTGATTATTCTGCAGCGATAGAAAACCCCTTAAAATTGGATAATTTCTACTAGTCCTGGTGATACCACAACTACAGGACTAGTGCCAATTCCTATCTCTGTAATGGCCCTAACCCAAGCATCCCAGACCAGACAGTGATGGGGCCTGGTAGACCTTCATCCTACTTGTGTGTTTGGTACAGGTTAATGGCTGACATGTTATCAGAGAAAAGGTGGACTGGTATTGTAGTTATATAACAGCAAATGTGAAAGTAACCTGTCCATTTGTCTCCCAATAACTGAGGTAACTTAGCTCAGTTCATTGTTCACTCATTCACAAAGAAAACATTCTGATTGATGCCACATTCCATAAATAACCACAAACAACAACTTCTTAAATCTAAGCTTGAACAGGAAAAAAACTCATTTTTTCACATGGATAAATTATTTTGAATGACAAAACACATAAATATAAACAAGAATGACATAATCGATTGTGTACATTATCATTAATGACCTGGTAAGCCCATATACAAGCTGAGCTAATCAATCGTAAAACTTTATAGCGTTTTTAATAATTGGACAAACACACAAGTACAGTTACTACAAATCTGAGTTTAGTAGTAGACACATGATACAAATGTTTGCTAATTCATGTCAAATATACTGAAAAGACTGTATCGTCTTTGTGCACATGGTGAAGATAACAAGTTCCTCAGACAAAATCTTCAGTGTTATTGATTGATAACGATACATTGCATATCAAATCCTATGATTTAACCTCATTATTAATAAAACTGTTCTTTGATTCTGTACATGGAAATTAAAAATATTCTTTCTTTGGATTTGATTTGGTATACAATAGCACTGTTTTTTATACAATGTAATAATCAATGTTAGCTAGTTATCTTCATTTAAATAAATTTTATCTCTGGAAAGAGACACTATGATCAGTGAAGATATTACCGGTAATAACACTACGGAATTTATTAAAAAGACTGCTTCTACTGATAAAGAGTTAAATTTCAAAGAACAATATCTGAAAAAAGGGAAATAAATCTTTCTAATATCATCTGTTAATGGGTGAGGGCAAGGTGAGGGGTGGTGACAGACAGGTGGACAGACAGGTGGACAGACAGAAGGGTGAAGCACAGGGGGACAGAGAAAGATAACGTGAAAGCATGACAAACACATAACTAACTACCAGTAAAGCAATGACATCCCAACAAGGATTTAAATTTTACGTTTAAGTTCCACAATATGGGTTTTTCAGATTAAAAACGATGTTTTATTGGTCTGTTTTCAGTCGTACAAATGGGTATCTCTCATACCCTCACGTCTAGTTGCACGTTTAAAAGGAAGCCAGAAGCTGGAATGTAAACATTAAACTTGTTTCCGTCCGGTTGCGCACGCACCTCCCTATGACATGTCACAAATCTCGAAGAATAAGCCATCAAGCAGGACTGGACTGGATTACTTCCCTGTGGGGATGGCTGGGTGGGAACGTACGACTGAAAACAGACCAATAAAACATCGTTTTTAATCTGAAAAACCCATGTTTTAGTCTGTTTTCAGTCGTACAAATGGGTAGAATTCGACGGAACACTGGAAGGAGGGTCGGGAAAGTAATCAGGAAGTGACCTCTTTCACGTCGAATGTACCAAGTTCCTCGCCCCTGTAGTGACAATAGAACTTGGTACATTCGACGTGAAAGAGGTCACTTCCTGATTACTATAGTATACAAGGTAACTAAAAAATACGAGCAGTACTATAAAGTATGGGAAGACGATACATACACCGAAGAACCATAATAAAAAAGCCAAAGTACTGCACACAACAAAAAACCATAAGAATGCGTACATTCACCAACAGTTTTTATTGTAACCTGTTATCTGGCATGAAGTGTCGAGCAAAAAGTCCATAGTGAATAAAGCACAAATTCACTGTCTTTTCTGGGAGATCTGTTGTGCCACCACGAGTGGACCAAACTGTTTGAGTCCTTCAACATCTTCTGTTGAGATATCTCTGAGATAATGCGAAGCAAACACTGACGTAGAACTCCAAAAGCAGCCCTCCATAATAGCTTGCAGCGAACAATTACTGTGGAGTGCTAATGTTGAAGCTATGGCTCGAAATTCGTGAGGATGAGAGGAGGTGGGAGGTGCGAGTCCTTGCGCCTTGCAAGCTCTGAGAATGACCGCTCAGAGAGAGTATTACGTGTAATCTCTTTCTTTGCATTGGTTGAGAGCGGTATGAACAGCCGTCGAAAATGGTGTCGTTGCTGTTCAGATCGCTGCAGGTAAATACGAAGCGCACGAACTGGGCACAGGGTGAGATCAGCGTGATCATGAGGGGCCATAATGGCAGACAAGGAAGGAATGTGGAACATTCTCGAATCTTGGCCAGGAAGTTGATTTTTCACTAAAAAATCCCGTCTGAGACCAAGATGGACGTTGCCATGGTTATGCTGATCGAACGTTATCCGACCAATGTCAATGGCATGTATTTCCGATACTCTCGCTGCCGTAGCCAGTGAGAGAAGGAAAGCCGTTTTCTGAGACAATAAGTCGAACGCGACCTGATCTAGAGGCTCGTAAGTCTGACTAGACAGGTTGCGCAGAACGACATCGAGGTCCCAGGCCGGCAGTCGGAATTTACGTGACTGATCTTCAACCATGTAGGAACGTAGAATCTCCTGCAACTCCGGTACTTTAGTGAGCTTGTCGCCCGTAGAAGACGGGACCACTGAAGCCAAAGCTGCCAGATAAGTCGAGATCGTCGACCCTTTCAGACGTCGAGATGACTGGAGTGAGTGAGTGAGTGAGTGAGTATGGTTTACAACGCTTTTAGCAATAATCCAGCAATATCACGGCGGGGGACACCAGAAATGGGCTTCACACATTGTACCCATGTCGGGAATCGAACCCAGGTCTTCGGCGTGAGATGACCGGAGATAGACTAGGAACTCCGCCACCTGCGGTGGGGTTGCTACCGCCGGATTGAAGCCATGAGACCTGGCAAAAATGGACAAAGTGGTCGTAACTCGATGTGCCGACGAGACAAGCGCTGCCGCTTTAGCCGAATACCCTTTCTTCATTAACGAGGTCTTAAGCAAACCCAGGCGTGAAGCTGGAAGTTCTTTATCCCCGGATGCAAGTCGTCGGTGTGAGGATGAAGAAGGAGGTCGTCTCGATGGCGGTGGCGGATCAATGATCTGAAGAGGTTTCGGGCACCACGTTCTGGTCGGCCAATAAGGCGTGACCAAAAGCAGACGTAGGTTGGCCATTTGACGAACTGTCTCCAGTATCGATAGTATAAGCACTGTTGGCGGAAACGTGTAAGCGTCTAGACCCTCCCACGATATCGCTAGTGCGTCGTGGTCCCATGCCCGTGGTTCTGGAACCGGCGACACGAATCGAGGGAGGCGTTTGATGTACCGGGTTGCGAAGAGATCTACTTGGGGCAACCAGAGTCGATCTGTCAGCAGGTGAAAGACTGTCCGATGGATCATCCACTCCATTCTTGGCCCCCGGGATGCGACGGGCGCGTACACCCATGTCCAAGTCGTCGACAAGGGCGTAGAAGCTGAATGTCCAGTCCAGAAGGGCCGCCGACCGAGTCGTACCCTGTTGGTTGATGCAGTGGACGACTGTGGATTTGTCCGACTGTATCATCAGCCGTTTCCGACGGAGTCAAAGTTTCCAGAACTCGACCGCCTGAATCACTGCTTCCATCTCGAGGCAGCTGATGTGGAGGACCTTTTCTTCTATCGACCACAGCCCGGCCGCTTGGTCGTCCCCGAAGTGCGCACCCCAGCCATCCATTGACGCGTCTACGAATAGGTGTAGTATGAACGGAGGCTCGCTCATAAAGACGCTTTTGCAAACGTTTGACGGCTGGAGCCACCACTCCAGATGACAACGTAGCTGCGCCGAAAGTAGAACCAGGAGGTTGGGAAACTCCAGGTGGGGGTACAGCAATCTCTGCAGCAGACGAAGTTGAAGATGACATCAGCGAGTCAGGTCTTGGGCCCATGTCAACAGACCGAGGACTTCCTGCCACGTGTGCACCGACACCGGGGCATGTAGAAGTCTCGGAACGCTGCTGACAATCTTGTCCAAACGATCTTGTGGTACCTTGACCAGATTGACTCCCGTCTGGAAGCGTATCCCGATGTACTGTAGATCCCGAGTTGGTACCAAGTCCGACTTTTGAAGGTTGACGATCCACCCGAGGTACCGTAGTAGACTCAGGGTGGTCGCTAACTCTACTTGAAGGGCTTCTGTGAACTGGTGAGCTTGGAGCCCGTTGTCTAGGTAGAAGGCGACCCTGATCGCCTGCCAATCGAGCCATTCAACGACCGTCTTCATGATCCGTGTGAAAATGCACGGGGACGTAGAAAGTCCAAACGGGAGGGCTGCCCCAGATATTGAATACCTTGGTATTCGAATTGGAGGTACTTCTGGAACTCAGAAGCTATTGGTACATGGAGATACGCGTCCTGAAGGTCTATCGAGACGAGGAAGTCGTTCGGTAATATCATCTGACGCAGAGAGCTGAGGGATATCATGGTAAATGTGTCGGGTTGTTGGAGGTATGTTGCGTTGAACTTTTTGAGATTGAAAATAAGCCGCATCTTTGTGGAGTTTTTCTTGGGTACTAGAAAGATGGGCGATTAGTACCCCGGCGATGGTGTCGATGTCCCTAGGTGAAGTACGACCGCCTTTTCCACCAACGAATCGATGGCCTCCGTCAGCCGATCCGTTGGTGGAGTGTGGAATGTCGGGGATGACGGCAGTGGTGGCGTCGATCTCAGGCGTGGGGCGTAGCCTGTTGTCAAAATGTTCTGAACGTAAGGGTCGTTGAGGAAAGCCCACTTGTGGGCTTAGTGATGAAGTCTCCCCCCTACCGGCAGCACGTCTAAAGGCAGTGTCACCGGGGGAGACTGCAACGACGGTGACGGTGGGGGAAGGGTCCTTGCTTCTTCCCCCGCTGGCTCTTTCCCACCTGGGATTGGACGTTGCCATGGTTACACTGATCAAACGTAATCCGACCGACGTCAATGGCCTTCATTTCCGATACTCTCGCTGCGATAGCGAAAGCCGTTTTCTGAGACCATAAGTCGAACGCGACCTGATCTAGAGGCTCGTAAGACTGACTAGACAGGTTGCGCAGAACGACATCGAGGTCCCAGGCCGGTGGCCGTCTGAACAGGTTGTTTGAAGCCGAAATGATGATGTCACGCTCGGCTTCCCTGGAGTACTTGTCCAGAACTTCGTTGGTACGACCGTCAAACAACTGCTGCGATGACCACGGGGCCCGTTACAGTGTCCTGCAACGACATGGCGACATGCCGTAGTAATCTGGCCCGATACATATCAGGACTAGGCGAGGACATCCAATCCATCGTCACAATCCATCGTCGATGTCGATTGTGGAGGCGTAGATGAAGGAGCTGGTGTACTGGTTGACGGTCCATGGACCTGCGACGCAGTCGAATCCTTCTTGGTCGCTGCCGTCGAGGCGAGGACCGCCACCGTTATCTGGGCTATCAAAGCCGGGTCGATATGAAAGTAGGACGAGGGCGTCGTTCTGTCATTATCTTCACTACGACGCTGAACTCCCAGAAACTCCCTGCGAGAACGTCACACGTCCCCGTGGGGACGAGGGCTACGATCTCTAACTGAGACCGACTAGCCACCCCCAGGGCCTGATGAGGGCCTGATGAGGAGGGTGCAGAGTCCAAGGATCCACCTGATGACCTTCTCTGCTTGTAGCGCTGGTCAGCAGTCCGCTTCGCCAACGCACGAAGATACAAGTTAAAGTTTAAAGAAGACAAGTGCTCACATTCTTTAAAACGTTTATCCCACGAACACGTTGAAACCCGTCCTTAATGATGCAGGAAGGACAATACTTGTGAGGGTCTACTTTAGACAGTTTTCTTTGATACGAGGCACCAATGCCCAACATGTTGCCACGTGTATAATCAAGTCAAACAGTGAAACACATGTTGAACACAAACAATAGATTACCAAGGATTACATTCCAGGAGTCTACAGGGAAGACATATTTATTATTACTTTATTAGAACAACAACTGTAGACACACGTTAAGTACTAGCAGAATACAAACTAGCAGTCTACCGCGAAAGCCTTTCTCGAGCGACCAGCTCAGAGGCGCGCTGAGAGATTTGTGACATGTCATAGGGAGTTGCGTGCGCAACCGGACTGAAACAAGTTTAATGTTTACATTCCAGCTTCTGGCTTCCTTTTAAACGTGCAACTAGACGTGAGGGTATGAGAGATACCCATTTGTACGACTGAAAACAGACTAAAAACAAAGTGATCTTCAACCATAAGTGATTACAACACACACACTAGAGTTACACATGGTGACAGAACCTGTTGTGTGTGACATCACCAGCATGAGTGGTGTGTTGTGGCTGGAGTGGTAGGAAACACAGGACACATACAACCACGGAGCTGGCAGCAATACAGATACTGTGATGGGTGACCACTGTAACAAATCTACATTCCCGTGGCTGTCTGGTGACAAAATGCAACAACGTTGCCTGGAATATTCATCACAGGAAATTATGTTTAATAACAATAATTTGATAGGAAAACAATCTATTCACATGTCACAAATCACAGGTTCCAATCTGTACTGAAAAGCTCAGAGATTACAGTGAAATGCCAAACAATCACACACACTATGTCTGTACATGATTCTGGCATAACCACACAGTGTTTCCAAGCTCCCGCAGGAAACTAAAGGATTGCAACTACCAGCATCGCAGAAATCACAAATAGCCACATGTGGAAACCCAGGGGTAAAGGAATAAGATCCAAACAGTAACCACCATACAGTAGCATGTACCTACCCGTTTGCCACCCCGAGGTCCGCGGCGGGGCACTTGTTGTTCAATGAGGTCAGCGGCAGATGCAGGGGGAGAAGAGGCCCTCATGTTTTTACACACTTCATACGTGTCTTCTGGTAGTGGGGGCAGTCCATTCTCCTGTCGTACTTGGTTCTTGATATCCTGCAATTCCTTTAATCCTCCCAATGAGACCTAGTGATGAAATGAAGCAAACATTTAGAGATGATTACAAGAGAATGCATACTGACATTAATCTGAATTACATGTGTCGTCCTCCTTACCAGCACAACTTTCCATAAGAGGAGCAGAACCTTCTTCATGGGAAAGTGGGGGGCACTCCCACTGCAGAACTTTGTCACCATGGCAAACAGAGTAATTGGAAGACTGTCATCACCAATTAGAGGCTGGTCTGAAATCAATTAAAATAGTTCACACTTCGATGACAATATTGCACCTAGCTGATAGAAGTTAAACAGCTCTACCTACATCACAACACAATGAAAACAGTAATTGAGAGAAAAGACTCCCTAGTGCTCCGTACACAAAGGGCCTGTCTGTAGACAAAGTAAACTATGGTTATAACGAACACACTTATAACAAACTGATGGATATAACAAACTGTTCTTTTGGCCCCGTCCATTTGCTGTATATTTTATCATATAAACAACCACGCTTATAACCAAATAACAGATATAGCAAACTCACTCTGTGGTCCCCTGTGTGCTCTGTCAACAATAATGTTTAAGTTTATAACAAACTGTTAATCTCTGAGCTTCTCACACGTCACCAATGTACCTTTTATACGCGGCCACACACCGTGTTTCAATGCGGCAATAAACAATTGAAGGCAAGTGATTTACTGGATTAAGTACTGACACCTTGTCCTTAAATTACACCCTCAATTAACAATAGTAACACAGTGATTAAGCCAGAGCCTTTGAAATGGATATATTCTGTGTACAAAATGCAACGACAAGAGTGAGGAAATTCAGTATTGATAAACTTATGATGGCAGTCACACCTCGCAAGCGGTTGACCCCAAGCTTCCGACCTACCTGACTGAATCCAAGCCTTATGTTTAACAAGGATGAGGCTGGTTTGTTTTATAGACTTGTACCTCAGAGAACTCTACACTTGAAAGGTGAAAAATGTCATATGATACACACTTAAAACACCCACCCTCTCAACTCTGATGATAAATTTGAGACTGAACCACCAAGCAAATTTCAACTTTCGGTTTGCCACAGAAAAAGACTCCAGAAAGTGTTCAAATGGTTTAATTTGCCATACTGACTTCAGAAAATGTGTGATTTCATAAGAGGACCAGGCTTTGCACAAAGTCCTGTGGGATATCTGTCCATATCTGCTGGGGCATGTTTCGAAGTTCCTGGAGTGTCCGTGGAACATGTGGTTGACATCGAAGGCGCTGATCCATCTCATCCCACATGTGCTCGATTGGTGAGAGATCAGGGGAGCGGGCCGGCCAGGGGATGACATTCACGTTGTTTTGTTGAAGAAATTCCTGAACAAGTCGAGCAATATGAGGCCGGGCGTTGTCATGTTGAAAGGTAATGCCTGGGCCATGACGACGCAAAAACAGTAGAACAACAGGGCTGATGATCTCTACCACTATCAAACGGGTCCTCTGTCTTGCTGTAATCCCACCCCATACCATAACACTGATGCCCCTGAACCGATCTTCTTCCATGACACAATGATTGATGTTATGTTCACCTCCATGTTGGTACACTCGAATCCGTCCTGTGGCTGCGGTGAAAACGAGACTTGTCAGTGAATAGAACTTGTCCCCACTGCATGGCCGTCCAGCGTAGACGCTGTCTGCACCACTGTAGACGTGCTTGACGGTGGTTTCCTGTCAAAATGGGACGTCTGGCGGGTCTTCTGGCGACAATCCCTGCACATCTGAGGTGACGATGTACGGTTTGTGAAGATAATCGTCCAAGGCCAGGGATGCTTCTTACAGTCACTGTTGCTGGCTGGAATCGATTTCGTAGGTGCGTTGTTCGAATCCAGTTGTCTTGTCAATTATTGGTTACGCGTAGCCTGCCACTCCGAGGATGGTCTCTGACTGCATTTGTCTGTTGCCAACGTTGCCATAAACACCAAATGGTGTTTCTGTGGACGTTAAATTGTCATGCAACCAGGGGTCGGGAAAATTTAAAATCCCAATCGGACATTTGCATTTAGGCCACGCCCCCTTCAAATAGCGTATTTTAGTACGACTTTTTACACACACATTACAAGTTGTTACGTATTCATAATATGATGAATTATGAATTGTTTCAATTTAAATTGTTTAATTCACCGGACAATTAATAACAAATAATATCATTTTAGATATATATGGAAAACGTACGTTTGTTTCTGTTATATTAACGATCTGTTAACGTAGTGAACGGTCTAATTAATATTCATGAGACTGCTCAAGTGTACGCGTTGTAACATTTGGATCTAGACTATTATCCCATATTTGGTTATCACGTGACCTCACGGGAAAAGTTTTTTTTTAAACTAAAGATTATTTAAAAACAAGACAGATAATATAATCACAAATACTAAATACCTCTGCCACAGGCCAGCGACGATTCGTCACATCTTTCACAGTCCATTCAAGATATTGCATATGCTTTTCATCCGTTTCATGTTTGACAAGTCTACACATTTTCATAAACAAATGTCAAAGAATGGTTAACTTTCATTGAGAAAGTATGCAAATACGTAAAAATCTACTTGTTTTAGCGTAGTTATCCTATGTTTACATTGGTTGTACGGCTCCACGTGCTGTCATCGAAGCCCAACGGAGAGCTAACGACAAGGTCACTTTGATGCATAAATATATATTGTCATGCAACTCACTGTCGCAGTTGTAGTAGCATATCTATATAGTTATGCAAAACAATATGTGAAGCGCCCCCAAATACTTGCATTAGTCTGTTCTATACTGATTTCTGAAAAAGCGCGTTTGTTTACGTGATATGCAAATTAGCCTGTGGCAGTGGTGTTATGCTGAGTCACCACTGCGACGGAGTGTGATATCGATCGTCACAGAAAGCAAAATGGCGGTCAATCAAGATTCAATATACGACTAGCTACTGAAAACAATAAAATCTGCAAATCCTCATTGTATGTCAACCAAGTGAAAGTCGTTAGCCATGACTTACAAAATGATCGTCCAGACTTTGAGGGTTTGGCAGATCCGCTCGACTGATCTGCATCGGTCGACTGGCTGTCGTCACGCTTTTGCTTCTTATCTGAGGTTACGTATCATAGCATTGTGAGGATAATGATGGATGATGCAAGGTATTTATGTACAGTTGTAAACACCTTTCACTCAAATTAACAAGATGTTTCTCAGTAATTAATCCTCGATTAATCAGTGTCAACTCAGTTTATTGCCGATTACAGTGATTGACCGATTGGACTATCATGTAGGTACGATGTATTTACAGCAATCAAAACAAACAAAGCTTGTCAGTGTAGATAATCTTCATTGTGTTACAACTGCAGACAGAAACTGCTCAGTCCTAACTGTTGATCACGTCCGTTCAAAATTTAAGAATGTCCGGTAAGCAATATTTTAAACCGGACATTTGAGATTCCCAATCGGACATGTCCGGTGCTGATGACGGTTTCCGGACCCCTGGTTGAGTATATTATGTATGATGAATAATATGGACACTGGAACCTTTTGTTATTTATCGAGAAACATGATGTGGTCACGTGACTTGATCCAAGATGCCTGGGAGTCGAAACAAAATATGGCTATAATAAACTAAAAGTAATGGGTCCCTTTGTGTTCGTTAAAACCATAGTTTACTGTACATTATTGTGCAACTACTGACCTCAGCGAGAAATGCCTCTCTGATCTCCCTAGTCCTCTGTCAGTAACGGACCTGTCTGTAGCTATGGCATTGTGCACCTACTGATGTCGGTGAGAAATGCCTCTCTGATCTCCCTAGTCCTCTGTCAGTAACGGACCTGTCTGTAGCTATGGCATTGTGCACCTACTGATGTCAGTGAAAAATGCCTCTCTGATCTCCCTAGTCCTCTGTCATTAAGGGGCCTGTCTGTAGCTATGGCATTGTACACCTACTGATGTCAGTGAGAAATGCCTCTCTGATCTCCCTAGTCTTCTGTCAGTAAGGGGCCTGTCTGTAGCAATGGTATTGTACACCTACTGATGTCGGTGAGAAATGCCTCTCTGATCTCCCTAGTCCTCTGTCAGTAACGGACCTGTCTGTAGCTGTGGTATTGTACACCTACTGATGTCGGTGAGAAATGCCTCTCTGATCTCCCTAGTCCTCTGTCAGTAACGGACCTGTCTGTAGCTGTGGTATTGTACACCTACTGATGTCGGTGAGAAATGCCTCTCTGATCTCCCTAGTCCTCTGTCAGTAACGGACCTGTCTGTAGCTGTGGTATTGTACACCTACTGATATCAGTGAGAAATGCCTCTCTGATCTCCCTAGTCCTCTGTCATTAAGGGGCCTGTCTGAAGCTATGGCATTGTGCACCTACTGATATCAGTGAGAAATGCCTCTCTGATCTCCCTAGTCCTCTGTCAGTAACGGACCTGTCTGTAGCTATGGCATTGTGCACCTACTGATGTCAGTGAGAAATGCCTCTCTGATCTCCCTGGTCCTCGGTCAGTAAGGGGCCTGTCTGAAGCTGTGGTATTGTACACCTACTGATGTCGGTGAGAAATGCCTCTCTGATCTCCCTAGTCCTCTGTCAGTAACGGACCTGTCTGTAGCTGTGGTATTGTACACCTACTGATGTCAGTGAGAAATGCCTCTCTGATCTCCCTAGTCCTCTGTCAGTTACGGACCTGTCTGTAGCTGTGGTATTGTACACCTACTGATATCAGTGAGAAATGCCTCTCTGATCTCCCTAGTCCTCTGTCATTAAGGGGCCTGTCTGAAGCTATGGCATTGTGCACCTACTGATGTCAGTGAGAAATGCCTCTCTGATCTCCCTAGTCCTCTGTCAGTAAGGGGCCTGTCTGAAGCTGTGGTATTGTACACCTACTGATGTCGGTGAGAAATGCTTCTCTGATCTCCCTAGTCCTCTGTCAGTAACGGACCTGTCTGTAGCTGTGGTATTGTACACCTACTGATGTCAGTGAGAAATGCCTCTCTGATCTCCCTAGTCGTCTGTCATTAAGGGGCCTGTCTGAAGCTATGGCATTGTGCACCTACTGATATCAGTGAGAAATGCCTCTCTGATCTCCCTAGTCCTCTGTTAGTAAGGGGCCTGTCTGTAGCTATGGCATTGTGCACCTACTGATGTCAGTGAGAAATGCCTCTCTGATCTCCCTAGTCCTCTGTCAGTAAGGGGCCTGTCTGAAGCTGTGGTATTGTACACCTACTGATGTCGGTGAGAAATGCCTCTCTGATCTCCCTAGTCCTCTGTCATTAAGGGGCCTGTCTGAAGCTATGGCATTGTGCACCTACTGATATCAGTGAGAAATGCCTCTCTGATCTCCCTAGTCCTCTGTTAGTAAGGGGCCTGTCTGTAGCTATGGCATTGTGCACCTACTGATGTCAGTGAGAAATGCCTCTCTGATCTCCCTAGTCCTCTGTCATTAAGGGGCCTGTCTGAAGCTATGGCATTGTGCACCTACTGATATCAGTGAGAAATGCCTCTCTGATCTCCCTAGTCCTCTGTCAGTAACGGACCTGTCTGAAGCTGTGGTATTGTACACCTACTGATGTCGGTGAGAAATGCCTCTCTGATCTCCCTAGTCCTCTGTCAGTAACGGACCTGTCTGAAGCTGTGGTATTGTACACCTACTGATATCAGTGAGAAATGCCTCTCTGATCTCCCTAGTCCTCTGTCAGTAACGGACCTGTCTGTAGCTGTGGTATTGTACACTTACTGATGTCGGTGAGAAATGCCTCTCTGATCTCCCTCTCCTCCTCCACCTCATCTTCTGTCGGCGTTCTCATCGTCTCCACCACAGTGTACAACACATTCAGGATACATCTAAATGGCAACCAAAATAAGATTCATCTTCAGGACCTAGCAGAGGACATTTACTAGGTGCAACCATGTTCACATTTAATGTAAATCAGGACATATTTTGATAATATGAAGACAGGGTTGATGTTTTGCTTTCACATCAGTCCAGTTACTAGTGCCCTTATCAAGCAAGTGCATTGAAAGAATAAGAAGTTGACATCTATAAGTCTTCATTGATTCTACAAGTTCACTGCTAAATGCCACGTAAAGATGTTAAGTGACACGTTTTGAACAAACATGACAGCCACTCAGATATGTTTAGAAAAATTCTATACACCATTTATACTAATAGGTTTCAATCAAGTATTTTACTGTTTCAGGACTTGTCCTAGGAGTCATGGTGAATGATGAGCGAGTGTTTTACCTGAGTTCCTTGCTATCAGCAACAGATACTGCTGGCTTCCTCATTGCAGAAGATGCTGCTGAGCTGTTGCTGAAAGTCAGATTACAGATGGTAATTCAAACATGTTTCTCAAATTTTTACATCAACAACATTTGACCACATCAAGGAGGAGATCTGCCATCATTTTGGAGTTTTACAAAATGTTAGTATGGACTAGAAACATAATTTGGTGGATGATGATAGCATTTCATTTTTGGTTTCATTACAAACTGATTTGATTTAAGTGTTGGGAAACTTGCAAAAAATCAAGGCCTCACAATATTTTTTCATGACTTCAAGATTTCCTGACATATGACAACAAATCATTTTCTTAAATTCTACTACAGTGATCCCTCGCTATTGTGCTCTTTGATAAAGCGCTACCTCGGTTACTACGCGCGGTAACGCATGGCTCCCAAAATTTATGTACACTTTTAATACTGAGAGTTTTACACAGAAATAATTGTATTGTTGTTCGTTGTTCATTTGCACATAACGCTTCTCATTGCATAATCAACTGTTTATCGCTGAATGGAGTTCTAATAATCTGTTTGAAAACATCCGCGGCAAGTCCCGGAAATACGATTGTTCAACTAGTTAACTTTTCACACTATACTTCCTTTGATCTTAGAAGCGCATGCATGCAATAAAAGAGAACCACAAGCGAAGTTTATATTCTTAATTAGTGGGCAATCCAATTTGAGGCGACACTGTCAACTCACATGTAGTTGCTGTCACAACACGGCGGTCATTCCTTTTGATTCAGATCAAGTAACCGTATCAAACCAATTAATCTGGCTTGAATGTGTATCTATATTTGTATGAATGTGCATGAATGCGCATAGTGCTGGTCAAAACTCTCGTTTTCCGTATTTTAAGCAACATGACCAATCAATGCCACTCAGGGGTGGAAATTTGCCATTTCCCGACTCCTGGGGCAGGTAGAAATACGAGGTCGGGCAACAAAATCACTTATTTTAACTTGTCCGGAGGCAAGTAATATTGGAAATTACTATCACTGTCTACATGTCTAACTACTGGTAAAATGGTACAGTAAATTAGCTGAGAGAAATTTTGTAATCGCGCTTTCGTAACATCGCCTGGTTTTTTCCGTAGTTATAACAAGCGATGTCATTGGATTAAAATTAGTTTCTAATGACACTTTCTTGCCGAAATCTGCTACAAGTTTCGTGATTGGTCAATTTTGAGCACGTGACCTCAGGCAGCCAATCAAATTATAGCTGTGATATCAAGCTCGTGTTTGATAAATTTCAGAAGTTGGCGAAAGATTTTTGTTAAATCGTGTTATTCTGAAAGCTTTAAGCAGGAAATCACTATATATATTAAAAATATGGAACTTCGTGAATGTATCGTGCTAGGTTACGAGCTGTGACAAAGATTTTTCATGCATATATTTTTGCATTTAACGTTGTGTCCGAGGCCGAGAATTCAAGGCGACGAAAGCCTAGATGTCATTTGACTTACATTACACGCGATCGCACGAAACAATGGAAATAATAACTTAGATGTAAGTTTGATTACTTTTAGATATATTTTTGTTGATTTTATTTATCACTTTGTATAATATATTTAAAGATTTGCTTAAAACGTCTTTATTTTGCTCTTTGACATGTTCGATGCGGACCCGTTGTCGAAATGTGTGTCCGAGAATTTTATTTTCAATAACACCGCGGGATATAGTGAATAATTTTTTAATCTATCGATAAAAAATGATAAATTGAAATGGAATACGTATTTCAGACATTGTGAAATGTGACAGATTTAATAAATGAATGATATTACAGGTAGATCTAGGTCCATAAAAATATACACTATTTTGACGTGACGTGAGATAAACACATATTGATGATTTGAGATTTGCCGAGCGCGCTCCCCCGCCTCGACCTCGGTTAAACGGCTCATCGTCTATAACACCCACCAATTATTTGGACCCCATTGGTAGTGTTGTAGCGAGGGACCACTGTACTCTCCATTACACCATCACAGTAAACCTAACTCACTCTATTTCCATGGACAGCAGCTCAACAAAGGACACAAACAAGCCCTGGTCATATAACATGTAAACATTCTTCCTGGCCCAGACCTCTTGGTGCTCCTCCGATTCACACTCCCCGAACACACCTACAAAGCATCAACAAACTACAATGGCCTACAGTATTTCACAAGCAGGCATATTGCAGGGCATGAGGATTAACACTCAATACAGCATACCGCTCAACTGTTTGTTTACTATTAATTTTAAAATTGTAGAATTTTCCTATTTCGGAATATTCTATAGTAATACGTTACCACTTGTTATACCGAGGCTGTTGTCTCCCACAACTGCTCTTATAGCGAAATCTACCACAGAGATCTCAATTACCTCATGCAGCACGTGCGTAGCCACCTAGCTGCCAGGTGACACCCTTCACTCTTGTCTCTAGCGAGAGCAAGTGCTCAGGGGACGGTCGGTCGGGCTTCAGCCAAAGTGGTAACGTATTACTATAGAATATTCCGAATAGGAAAATTCTACAAATTACATTAAGTAATACGTTACCACTTGTTATACCGAGGCTGATTACCACAGTAGGCGGTGGGGAGCACCCACAACCCGAACCCTTCCGACCAGCAGAAGTAAACAACAAGGCGGAAGCACTCGATGCGCATGCTCCCAGCTTGGCTTTACCCTATAGGAATACCTAAGCACTGTCAAGCGCATACCGTAAGGCTCAATCGTCTTTGCCAAACGTTTGGTGACTCCAAACAACCTCACTGGATAGGTATTTCATCGCCACAGCGGAGGAGAACACAATATCCGTGTGAGCTAAATCTTAGATCAGGTTAAACAGTTGGAAAGAGGGAAATTAATTTCATTCAGACCATATATCCCAGAGCAAGCCTACTTCAAGTATGCATTAGGCGCGTGACCTAATTCCAGTATTTGTAAGCATGCATCACATGGAATACACAACAGACAATTAAAAACATAATTGTCAAAATACAAATGAGGACAAAACACACAAAAAGCCGCCCTCACCTGTGGTGTGAGTGCGCTGGTTTGCGGGACCCCCACTCCTGTACCCACGGCAGTGGGAAGATTGGAGTCGACCCAGATTGACCACGGTGCAAGGTCTGACGCCTGAGGAGTTCGGGATTGCGCTGGGCACACCCCTTAGATAACCGCTTGCGTCGCGATCAGCGGCCCAAGACGGTGCCACCCTCCACGTCTTCATCAGAAACCTTTCTGAGGTTATGATTGGCAAATACTGAGTCTCTGTGAACAGAGATATTGGAGTGTAGGGCAAATGTTGCCGCTAGCGCCCTGATCTCGTGCGGGTTTGACCCCACAACCGGTAACCCCCGAGACCGGTACGCCAGATTGATGACAGAACGAAGCCATAATGCAATCGAGTTGCGAGTTTATGTCAGCAGTCCGATTAGGGTTACACGATATGAACAGACGGTCACGCCCTTGTCTGCGTTCATTCGAGGCCTTAAGATAATACTTAAGGGCCCTAACCGGACACAGTGATCTGTCCTCAGTATCAGCAGGATGTAAGATTTCCATGAGTGATCTTACACTGAATATCTCTCCGTTTGGCCAAATTTCTGATTCTTAGCTACGAAGCCCATGAACAGGCCCAGGCGGACCGCTCCTTCGTCACCCCTATCGAATCGTACTTTAGTGACATCGAGTGCATGAATCTCAGACACAAGTGCCGCCGTGGCAAAGGAGAGGAGAAATGCTGTTTTCCAAGTCACATGCCGAAACGAAGCACTACTCAAGGGTTCATACGGAGCTTCCGTAAGTGATTTCAACACTAAGGAAAGATCCCAGGCCGGTGCCCGAAGGCGGCCTTTCTTAAGATCTTGCTGTTTGAAACCCTTGATAATACCCCGAATCACCAGCTCTTTTGAGAGACTGGTACCCATAGCAACGTCCCATACCGTAGCAACAGAAGAGACATAGTTGGCAATGGAAACCCCGGAGAGTTTCCGGGTCTCTTGTAAGTGAGACATGAAACGAGCAACATCCTGCACAGATACCTTATCTGGAGAATGTGATGTTTACAACACCACTTCGTGAAAATAGCCCAGCGTGCATTATACACCTTCTGGGTAGAATCACAATTCATACTAGCGTATGCCCGAGATGCCCGACGAGAAAAACCTTTACTCCTCAGTCGCTCGGTGACAACATCCACGCGTGCAGACTGAACTGCCCTGCGTTTGGATGAAGTTGACGGGTGTGAGGGTGGATCAGTAGATCCGGTCTCAAAGGCAGAGGAATTGGCGACTGCGTGACCTGGGCCAGCAAGTCAGGGTACCAAGATCTGTTCGGCCACATGGGCGTGATCAGCAACATTCGACAGCGAACGCCTCGGATTCGGCTTCGAATGAGTGGTATTAACGCCGTCGGTGGGTAAGCATAAGCATCCATGCCCGTCCAGTCTAACGCGAGAGCATCATGATCGATGGCCCTCGGGTCCGGGACTAGTGATACAAACAACGGGAGTTGATTGTTGAACCTGGTTGCGAACAGGTTGACCATCCGACGACCCAGACGTTCGCACAGCCACTGAAACACTACTGGATTGAGCTCGGATCCTGAGGCCTCGACAGAGCGTCAGTACGTTCCGCACACCTGGGATGTGATGAGCTTGTACCTGGCACGGGATACTGTCCACCAGAGCGTAAAACTCGAACATGAGATCGAGTAGCGAGTGACTGTGGATTCCCCCCAGTTTGTTCACATAAGACGCTACCATCGTGTTGTCGGTTGCCAGCATGAGCCAGGCGTCGACGAGACGATGCTTCCAGTGATTGACTGCCTTGAACTCGAAGACCTAGTTCGTCTACGCATATGCCATAGCTCATATCCCCCTCTAGATGGGCGCCCCAACCCACTAGAGAGGCGTCTGTATACAGATTCAACGTGGCCTGGAAGGGCCGCATAGAGACTCCTGATAAGATGTTGCAAGGGACCGTCCACCACTCCAGATGCGGTCGGGGCCGATCTGGGAGGGCGACGGAGGCACTGTTCTCCTCCTGTGCTAACAACTGGATTAGAAACCGTTGAAGCGGGCGGAGTTGGAGACGACCCCATTCGGTGCAGTGCCGGGCTGACACAAGTAGCCCTAACAGCTGTTCGCAAAAGTGAACTGTCTGTTGCACCGCTAAGACTTTGGCAATCATCACCTGAATCTTGTGCCACCGGTCTGGGGGGACAAAGAGACGATGGGTCACTGTGTCGAACCGACCTCCGATAAACTTCAAGTTCGCTCTTAGGGAGATTGACAATCCACCCAAATTGCTCCAAGAGCCGAAGTGTACGCAAAGTACCTGACTCCCCTCTTGTGGAGGAACCCCACAATGGGGGTGGTTAACCGGGTGAACAGCCAGGGAGCGGAAGATAGGCTGAATGGGAATGCTACCCACTCATTATGCCTGCCTGACTTCAGATTGTGAAACATTCTGAGTTCGGCACTGTCCTTCTTGGGAACGAGAAATATCCGGGAGTTTTTCTAAAAACCCGGTGTTATTTCTGGTAGGGCTAACTTCCGTACCGCCCTCTTCTCCACCAACCTGCCCATGGCATCGGCTAGGATGGGAAGATCGGTTTCCGAATAGAAACCTTCCAACGGGGCAACGGATCCGCTTTGAGATCTAGCCTATAGGCGTACTGGATCGTGTTGACCACTCACGGGTCGTCGAACACTGGTTCCCAGTTCTCCCAGTAAGTCTGGAGTCCCACCGGCGAAAAGGCTGCTGATTGCCATTACCGGAGCCCTCAGGGCGGGGCTTTTTCCCGGAAGAAGAAGGACCCGACCCCTTAGACTTGCCAGCCGCAGTATCCTGTGGGGCACTCCGCTTAGGGGCACCACCGAGGCGTCTATGCAGGGACCCAACAAGATCGAGTGTGTGCCGAGAGGCCTCGGCAGACGAAGAAGCCTGTTGTTCTTTCAGAACCCCAGGGATCTTGTTGTAAAAAAGGGTCCGCATAAACCAAGGCTGCGAAAGGAGCACTTCCTGGTTGGCGCCTCAGAAAATGGCACGTGCCGGAAAGAAAAGCCGAAGCCCCGGCAACGTACTCAAGGGAAGCATTTAAACCGAGCAAGCAGTTGTAAATGCGCTGGTCTCGGTCCGTGGGAGAAACTTCGATCATACTGGCCGCTGCAGCCAAGTACGTGTCTCCGTGAAACATGGCAAGCATGGAGCGCCGAGCGAGGGTGTCCAGCTGCTGCAAGGTAGCCTGCGTTACCGTAGCAGCCGGTGGGGCACGGACACCCAACCGCTCAACATGTGCCTCCGCGGTAGGACCAGCCTCAGAAAGGCAAGGTCATGAACCGGGAATGAACCCTTTCTCCATGACAGGGGAGGCAACAGGAGACCCCGACCGGAGGCCGCCGCGAAGGCTTTCTTCAAGGAAGGCTTGATCCAGCGCAACAAGGTTGATGCGGGGAAAGCCTTGTCGGAAGACTCCTCGAATACCTCGGCGGAACCCACAGAGCCATGGATTCCCCGTGGTACCAGAAGGGGCTTAGGCATGTCCTCAAAGAGGTCATATACCATAGCCACGAGGTCCTCAACCAATAGCGGGAGCAACGGTTCGGGGGAAGGACTGGTGACCACGTGTACCGCGGTACCGAGTCCGAACCCACGGCCACCGAAGAGGCTGGGGACAGAACAGCCAGCGGCCTATCCTGAGATAAGGCCGCCAGCTTGGAGTCCACAAGTTTAGAAAGTAACTCTGTGATGGAATCCCCTGACAGCCCAAGGGCCGCCAAGGGATCCGCCGCAGCAGTGGAGGTGGTACCCGCAAGGGGACCCTGACCGGACGAGCCAGCCACCACAGGTGTGGAAACAGACTTCACGTACAGCCTGTAGCGCTCGAACGCCTCAGGTCCCAGACCCTCGCACAGGGCGCACCGGGTGTCCCCGCAAAGAACCCTGCACCGCGGGCAACGATCCTGGGGATTCCAAGAAGAGAGGAATTTACGGCACGCAACCAGGAGTTGCGGGGGTAGAGGGGGTGGAGGACGGCTAGACTCCATGTCTGACATTGTTTACTATGTACAAAGAGTAAAACATGGTTACAACACACGCACCACAAATATTCAAAAACGAACATTTTCACAAGAAAATAAACGAGCATTGCGAATATAGAACATACACATATAGAGAAATAGGTGATGTAAACCCCCAAGACGTACTATAACAGGGGGAACGTAAGATGCAACGTGCATACGAGACACCCCTCAAGTATATAGAAAAAAGGGCGGGAAAAATATTTCCAAGCGTAGTTACAGCAAACTCCCCGTAAATGCACAGTTTATATGAGTCAATAAACAGTAATAAATATCACCGAAGGTTGGAGAAACAGGAACGCTCAGAGCAGTCAATATACGTCTTGCCGGAGCAAGCGAAGAGACAAGAGTGAAGGGTGTCACATGGCAGCTAGGTGGCTACGCATGTGCTGCATGAAGTAATTGAGATCTCTGTGGTAGATTTTGCTATAAGAGCAGTTGTGGGAGACAACAGCCTCGGTATAACAAGTGGTAACGTATTACTTAATGTAATTAAATGAGCATTTCTGATTGAATGTTTTTATACTTACCTGATGCTACACAGTGTCTATAGCTGCAGCGTCAGGTAAGGTAAAACATGAGCATTTCTGATTAAATGCAATGTTTTTAAACTTACCTGACGCTACAGTGTTAGAAATTGGCACTAGTCCTATAGTCCTTGCCAAACCACCAAATAGTAAGGTTTCCTAAGGACGAGTAGAAATTTGCTTTTTTTAAGGGTTTTGCTATATGTCATCATTATAAGGACTAGTGGACTAAAACTGTTAGTTTCTACCGCTGCGCTACACCTATAGGTACTGTGTAGCGTCAGGTATAGTAAAACACTATATTTATTAGTGGTGGGACGATACAAAGATGCATCAGTGGATCTCGATTTTTTACTTCTCTATACAAGTATCGATCACAGTCTCAACCCATGTAAAATGTATCGATTCTTACCTTAAATGTTTTCTTGAAAATAGTGTTACACCAAACACTTATTACTAGTGAAAATGAGTAGTGAAAACGTAAATATTTCCATCCATTGCACCATACCTGACACTGCCAAATGTTAATCATTAGTGGTCAAGGTATTTGGCAATCCTGTCTATGAAAAAGATGGCTAACGCACCACAGATAAGAGCACATTCAAGTATCACGATACGTGTCAGATCATGAGCAAGGTATCGTGAAACGTATCGGATCGCACAGTTGGTGTATCGACCCAGCCCTAATATTTATACACTTATCTTATCTTACAGTATGCATTTCATCTTTCTTCTTTGATCCTGGTGTGGAAACAATCCTATAACAAGTCGTCATCATGGCCTCCACCATTAACAATGGTTCCTTCACATCCCGAATCCCGTGCGACATGATCACAGTACTTCTCCATCATACACATTCTCTTTCTTAGAGCATACTGGCGGAACTTACTGTGATGCATGGGCATGAGATAGGATAAGCATATAAATAGAGAATTTATTAAAGATCATTTACACATTTTTAAAGTTATCCTATCTCACACTTTGCATTCATCCCATGGCTGGAAGGTGGAGCGCAGATACCTAAGCAGCAATAGAAACTAAATGCCCACCCATTCATCCCCGCATCACAGTTACACCAGCCTGTACGCTCTAGATTGAGAATGAGGGTGCTGGATGTGGCAGGTGATCAGGTTGCTGGGGTCGTGTCGCATGTGATTTTAGTGGTGCGTGACCCATGGTCATAGTGGTGATAGGTGATATGTGGAATGTGTTAGGGTGATTGGTGTTTTTAGAAGCTGGAAACTTTGTTCTAGGGGGTTTCCACACCAAGATCGAAGAATTAGAAGAAATTGTGTGAGATAGGATAAGTAGATAGATAGGAGTGAGTGAGTGAGTGAGTGAGTGAGTGAGTTGGGTTTAACGCCGCTTTTAACAGTATTCCAGTTATATCGCAGCGTGTCAGCTTAATGTGGGAGGAAAGCCCGAAGTGATGCAGGTCTATGACGTTTATCACTTCGGTGAAACCCACGAGCACGGGTATGGTGCTGACAAACCTTGAAACATAATCGGGGCGAACCGGGATTCGAACCCACAATCATAGGTTTCTGGCGTGCCCAAGGGACGCAACTCTGCACAGCGAATCGCGGCGCCTTAGACGACTGGGCCACCCGTGCCCCCCAGATAGATAGGAGATAGGATATGATAATAGATCATGATAGATCTCAACCAGTCAATTGCAACATCATTGGTAATGGTAGGAGTAAGGTACTTATGAATTGAATATTTTCACTTCTAGTATGCAGCTACCATGACAGTCTTACCTTGAGCGAGGTACAGGGTTGCTTGTATTGCCTTGAGACGCCGATGTCGGTCAGCAACCTCCAGCTCATTTTGTAGATAGACTGTGAACCGCCTCCTTATGTTGTCTTGGGCTGTTGTCCACTTCTCCAAGCCATGTTTGTTACACAGCTCTTCAAAATTCTCCTGGTTCTGTTGGTATTCTGGCTCTTCTGTATAACTGTATAACTCTGAAAGAAATCCACATAAGAAATGTAGTTCATAAACAGTGTTTCAGATTCCCAGAGGACCAAGCTATTGCCAGAAGAACACACAGCCCTCAACCATGTCCTTCTCTGAGCAAATATGGTTTCCAGACCTAATATTTTCTGAAACTTGGTGGAATTTGGTGAGGTCTTTGGAACTTCTGCTACAGTATTTGAATCTAAGGATTCACTAATTCTATAATTTTTAACATGACAGTTTTATTTGTTATCATGGTTATGAAGAGGGCCCCTTGACATTCATTCATACTTTCAAAAACTGGCCCCTACAAACCAATTAACTACATACCTGATATTTCAGCACTGTACCTATCTGCATCACTGTAGGAGAATTCAATGTCAGGAACCTCTGTCATTGTCTGAAAGTTGTCACAAAACACTGATGCATATTATTTTTTCAGGGCAGAAAATGAAACTTTTCCCCAGGATATGAAACATATTTGTATTCATGGTATTATCTTGCATAAACTCAGAAATGCCATATTTGTCTCATGATACATATTGTATATACTTAATTCAAAAGAATTCTTCTGACATGTTTCATGTTGGCTAGCTAACAAGAGGTTGTTGGAATTAACCAGTTTGTATTTATCTAGTATCACTGGTTTATTTAATTTTGTGATATAAACTAGGCTTGTTAGTAATGCCTACCTGGGCAGTTATCAGATCAGTTACTGCAAAACTTTGTAAATAATACATAAAAAAATATAAAACATTTATCACAATCATGATTGCACAGATTTATATTTGTAAAGGACGAACTGTATCTAAAAGTTAACTGGTCATCAGAATAAATTATATAATCTCAATATTATAGTGATGTGTCTCATTTGTAAGACTTCATGTTTCACTATGAAGGTACTGGACTCTAGAAACATGGATACCATCTCCTATTATTTTGGTGGCCTGTATACAGGACCGTACCTGGGGTACTCCCCTGTACTACCTGACTATACAATGACCAATTCCACTCCTCTAAGTTGAACACTGTAAAAATTCTCATATGTATTGATGCATAGCATGACTCTATATTATCGTTGTATTGTTTACTTATGCAAATCATAGCACAATATTTGATCCCACGATTGACTCATGGTATGTCAATGCTGCTCATAAGTATACATGTTAACTTTTACATGAGGTTTTGGGAATGTTTTTGAAGTAGAAATCGAAATTTGTAAGAACCTAGGTCATATGCATACTGATTATACATAAGCTAATTCTGAAAGTGATGTAAACCACATAATCCACACCCATCACACCACATAATAGTGATACCGTGATAACATAGAGTTGCCAGCCCTTGAGTCGCTGATGACCGATAGTCTGTTTACCAAACTGGGTAAAGAAAATCAGCATTGATCAATCCTAACTGATGTCACGTGTGATGTGTCATAAAAGTTGAAAGAACAAGAAATATTTTGCGTATGACATATTTCATAGTTCAGTAAGCATGCACCATTACGATCCATCATACATTAACTACCGCGATAATTTAGCATAGCATGCTACACAAAAAATATCTGTGAATCACAATTAATGTGAAGTTACGTATCAAAACAAAACAATGCATGTGTAAAAAAGAGACACTGTATGCAAAGGTAAGAATTGTCTCATTCACCAGTGCTTAATATCTTCCGAACAAGAAACATACACTCCAACTCCCAGTCATCTAGCCACAATTGTTTTAATTATCCCGCATAATCACCAGATGCCAATTAGCATGCACGAACCAACAAACTGGGCTTCGGACCAGGGAGGACCTCGTTGACAGTAAGGGGAATCCCCTTGAATCCTCGCATTTGATTGGATTATGCTTACTACTGTATAACCTTTCACTTTCAGGCAAACTGCATATAATACCATGTTTCATGGTATAAACTCTACACCTGTGTTTTGTCATCATTCACTTGATACTCAGTTAGTGACTTTATTACAGGTATAATGATTGGCAGAACCACTCAGATTACCTGACAAAGACTATACAAATAACTTAATAATGTTCACCCCTAACCTCTGAGGGTGTCAAGGATATACAGAAATCAGTGGTTCACATTTGGCATTTCTCATATCTTGGGTAATTGTTTAAAAATGATTGGGTCTTAAATCCAGGTCTGACTTGTTGAATGTATCACATGAAATGTAATATGCATGTGGCAGCGGAGCAACAGAGGTATGGTCAGTTGAGTTGCAAAAACCATTGAACAAAGGATTCACCGATAATATGTTTATTGATTAATCAGATACACTGTTATCTTGCACAGTGGATTTGTCAAAAGGAAGTGTTTGTATATGTTGTCTTACTAAAGAAGATGGAATACACTCACATCTGGGTTGTTCAAAGGATAAGTCCATAATACATTATTGATTATTCATTGTATTCACTCAATAGATTTTTTAAAGAACTGTGGACTTATTTAACATAGTCGTCATGTGTGCTATGTCAGCTGACAAATGAGACATGACACCCATGTGAAACACCTGAAACACATGTACGTGATCAGTTGAGAGACGAACACGTGTTAATAATATCCCGATACACTATATATATGGGATAGTGTTCCTTTATGTGGATATTAACGGATACATTCCTCCAACAAGAAAACTGCCTCATATTATACATATAACTTTTGGCAGTCATAATTATGATCTTTGCATTTTGTTTTCATTCATTTGCTGTAGCATGAAAGCGGAATGCCTCAACGGTGACTGATGAAGTTGTTCCATACCCACAAAATATTCGGCAATAGCAATCAGCTGTTCCAAAATTCTATGCTTATGGTTATTATCAGATTATTATTTAAATATATATAGTAAAAGCTGCAATTAAAATAACTTAATATTGGAATATATATTTCTTATAAAATAATAGTTGCAGATACTATTTTTCCGATCAATGTATCAAAATTATTTAAAGTTATATTATTGGGTATTTTGTAATCAAATCACCAGTAGATTAGTAGAAAATGTGAGTACAGCTGATCGCTATTTCCAACTTAGTTTACAAGAAAATACACTCGGTAATCTTTATTTCAGCAAAGAAAAGGGCCTTATAAAACAATGCCTAGCAGAACAGAAAATACAATTTAAATGATAAATCTTCATGTCTAGTGATAATTTATCTCAAGTTTCACATTTTTATTGACCAAGTTTGTCATCACCATGTTCATTGACTCAAATTCGCTGAATGTATTTCTTTTACTGCGCATGTTGACCGATAGCTTCATGATTTAAAGTCATGTATGCATTAATCAACAACACATGTCAGTTTTGCTGCAGCTCTTTATTGCATATCCTTTGTTATAATATACAGCTTCTCGTTCTTCGATCCACAGATAGCTGTTGCTTCGAGCAGCACAGAAAGAACAGCGCCGAAAACAAATAAAACCAGTCAAAATTATTGTCCATAACAGTGCAGGCTTAAACGGCACCGCATTTGGCTACTATGTGAAGGGTGAAATGGGCACCTCTATTTCTAATAACAATAAGAACGATTTATGTAGTAGTATATCTGATTTATGTTATTTGTTACATATTATTTGATGCATTTACATGTTATTTCCTGTTTTCCAGTTGTTCACAGATAACTACATACATTCACATATTCACAGTTTTCATCTTCATCACAGTTTACAATATCGGCCCATGTACCACCGAGCATTGGGATAGTAGCTGACTCAGGGGGCTAATTTCTAATGTAAACTTGTTTGAACTTTCACAATTATTGGTGTTTGTAAGAGACGATGTGAGTTTAATTTCATTTATCTTACTTCAAAGCACGTAATGTTTTCACAATAAGTTAGTTGCGCCTCCCAATCAGTCGACAAGTAAATTGGAGTAGGGGGCTAATTTCTAATGTAAATTGTTTGAACTTTTCACAATTATTGGTGTTTTCAAGCTACCATGTAAGTTTAATTTCATTTATTTTGCCAAGGTAAAAAAAATAGGGTGCTGTTTTTGCCAGGCAATAGTAGCCGTTTTCGCTTGAGGCGAGGTGACGTTTTTGCCAATCGGTGCACACTCCGGCGGAGTGGTGACTCAGCATAACACCACTGCCACAGGCTAATTTGCATATCACGTGACCGGACGTTTCTCTTATTTGTAAACAAACACGCCTTTTCAGAAATCAGTGTAGAATGGACTAATGCAAGTATTTGGGGGCGCTTAACATATTGTTTTGCATAATTCTATAGATATGCTACTACAACTGCGACAGTGAGTTGCATGCATCAGAGTGACCATATCGCAAGCACTCCGTTGGACTTCGATGACAGCACGTGGAGCCGTACTACCAATGTAAACAAAGGATAACTACGCAAAAACAAATAGATTTTCAGGTATTAGGATACTTTCTTAATGAACCGTAACCATTCTTTGATGTTTGCTTATGAAAATGTGTAGACTTGTCAGACATGAAACGGATGAAAAGCATATGCAATATCTTGAATGGACTGAAAGATGTGACGAATCGGCACATGGCGCTGGCCTGTGGCAGAGGTACTATGCTGGCTGGCTGGCTGTCGGCCGCATGGAACTCTGGGTAGGAGAGTACAATCGGTGCCGTTTTAGCTATAACCCGTCCATAATGAGCAAATTAATTCGAATTGTTGTTTCCATTTACTGTTATCAGTCGCGTATGTCAATTACATAGCATTATCAATTTATCCTCGTGACGTTAAAAAACTTGAATGTTTTTGGAAGGCGAAAATGCTGAAATCAGCTATCGCCTGCAATTGATTTCAGCTATGAAAGTTGACTTTGAAGGATTTCCCGTTCTGATCAGAATCCATCATTGTGCATGTAAGTTAATAATACCTGACATCCAACCATGTCGTGTTTTGACAGAAGTCACGAGAGGATCTGTGCTGAATGCACGTTTAAATCTGTATGTCAAAGATGGATTATGCTCAGAATAAATGTCCGTAACTGACAAATACCTCAGAATCTCTCCTCTGCCGCCGCAACAGCTCTCTCAACTTGGGCACTCCAGTCCTTTTACCTGCCAAGCCCACCTCCATCTTTGGATGGTGTCGCTCTAAACAAGGGGAGACAACTCATGTACTTTAATTTATGTGGTTTGCCACTAAATAAATACGTCGCCACACAATTTTAAAGTTTTATACAGCATTGGACAGGGAGTTGAAGGCAGAGTGTTGTCATCGTTGCCTTGAGTGTCGATGTTTTGACACGATTATACAAGAAATCTCACAACTTTTTGTATTTTGATATGAGATTTGAAAAAATACAGATCAATGTTCTTTATTCTCTTTGTCTTGATATTACGTCAAACTTTATTGTTCGAATGATATACAATCTCACCTCAATCAGATCGTTTACTCCTATATGGTGCCTCGGTCTTCAGATCTTTACGCAGACAGGTAAATGTGTCGGAAAATACCCAAACGTCACAAGTTTTGTGTTAATAGTGAAAATGATTATATTGTTTGATGATGTTAAGTAAATAAATAAACTCTTGGATATTGCATGTGAAACTGGCAGCTCCCTTATGGTGCCATGTTTGAAGCTATTTAAGAAATAAACAACGAGTGGGAGTTGTTAATCGCACATTATAAGATAGCTACGCGATAAATCGCAAAGAACAACGAAGAACTATGCGTGGTTTATTTCACGATGAAACATTGTTATACCATGACGTCATTTTTGGAGATCCGAACATGCTCTCGTAACTTGATGACGTCGTAAATTGGACAACGTTATTTTTTAGAGGGAAGAGTCTAGTGCGATATGTTCCCCATAGATGTAGCTGGGCAACGTAGATAAACACGATGGCCGAAAGATTGCTTCCAAAAGTGAGAGAGATATGACAATCGGTATTGAGAGAAAAGGTACAGATAATCGACATGAAAATTGTGAGAATATGCGGGAGAGACCAAATTTAACCCCCTGCTCATAAAATGGACTTGTCCGACATTGCCGCGGTCCGATTCTATTCAGCGAGTCATCATTATTTAACTATTAACTAAACTGACGTCCAAAAGAAACTTTACCAGAGTTTGAAATCACTCTTGCTCAAAAACAACAAAACATACATGCATGAAGTAAAGTGTATTGAGAAGATCATTATATCAACATAATCAACACTGAAAATGACAATCATACCGCGACCGAGAATGACGTCAGAGCCCCCCAAAGTTGGGTGTGGTACAAAACTCGAGCTTTCAGAATCATGGACAATAGGCAGAGTACATAAACAATCGCTCACGTTCATTAACAAGTCATTAGTAGCGTGTGTGACCACCAAATGCCTCAATACACGCAAAAACTCTTCGACGCACAGAAAAAGTCAGTCGTCTGATGAGGTCACGTGGGATTTGACGCCATTTTTCTTGGAGGGCCAAGATCAGTTCTTGCCGGTTGGCTGGAGAGTGTGGTCGTTGTCGAACACGACAATCCATCAAGTCCAAGAGGTGTTGTATGGGGGACATGTTGGGTGAGCGTGCAGGCCACGGCAGGACGTTGACGTTGTTGGCTGCGAGGAAGTTAGTGACAATTCTGGCTGTATGGGCTCTAGCGTTGTCATGCTGATAAATGACACCACGTGGCTGCTGTTGGAGAAATGGTAGGACAACTGGACGAAGAATGTTATCCATGTAACGCTGAGCTGTCAAGTTTCCGTCAACGATGACCAGCGGTGTCCTCTCCTGCCCACAGATCCCTCCCCACACCATGACATTCCCTCCACCATATGGTACGACCTCCTGCGCACAACACGCCGTCGTTCGTTCACCCCTTCGGCGGTAAACACGTTGTCTTCCATCAGCCCTAAACATACAGAATCCACTTTCGTCAGTGAAGACAACCCTCTGCCAGTCACGACGTTGCCAACGTCGCACAGTCCGGGCCCATCTCAATCGCAGACGACGATGTTGCGCTGTCAATAGCTGTCCTCTGTATGGTCTAAAAGCACTGATTCCATGAGCCCTGAGTCTCCTGGCCACTGTCTGTCGACTAACCCTGTGACCTAAGGCATTTGTCGCCGATGACGTCACTGTCAGGAAGCGATTTCGGAGGTGCAAGGTACGCAAGTACCGGTCATCATGGGGCGTGGTCACCCTGGGTATGCCTGTTCTTGGCCTGTCAGCGGTCCGCCCTGTCTGTCTGTAACGTTGCATCAAGTTGGTAACGGCAACACGGGAGCAACCGAAGGTTCGTGCAATATGGGCGTGGGTGGCTCCCATCTGTACCATACCCAAGGCTCGTTCACGTTGTTCGACTGTGAGTCGTGGCATTTCTTTTGTGTTTTTTTATCACTGTGGATGTCAGACTTGCCGTTGCAATCGTTTTATACCCTTACCCGCACGTGCATTTGCAGTTGTCCGTGGTGCACGTGTTTTTCGCGTGTTATCTCGCAAACTTGTAACAGACGATTAACATTTTCTGCATACACTATTGTTGTATTTAGGTTATGTGTTTTAGATAGACTTCATCGAAAATAAAATTATACTTTGTCTGAAATTTATATTTTCAGTTGGTAAAGTTTCTTTTGGACGTCAGTTTATTTTCAAAGCTGTGCTTTTTACATCCTTAAAGAAGCTGTACGTAATGTTAATATCTCATATACAAAATAAACGATTCTTAGTCGATGATTATCGTACAATAAAACACTGCAGTGATTGCAGTGATAATAAATCAATCGGGGCTGCAGTGTTTTATTGTACGAGAAGCAACTCCCACTCGTCGTTTAATTTTTAGATAAAACACTGCAGGGAGAATAAACCATGAAAGGCGCAAGACCAATTCTACCCCACATCATGATGCTCCGACCACCACACGAGTCTCTCTCAACAACACAATCATCCGAATAACGTTCCTCACGGCGTCGCCAGACTCTCTCTCTCTTCCATTTGCTGTTGAGATACAGTAACGGCTCGTCTGAGAAGAGGACTCTTCTCCACTGCTGGTGGCGCCAATGCTGGTGCTGTGTTTCCCATTGAAGATGTTCCCGGCGATGACATGGTGTCAGAATGGGTCCTCGTTGTGGCATGTGACAGTGGAGGCGTCTGCTCGTTAATCGTCGACGCACGGTGTCCGCACTAATGTGTCGCTGGTGTGTCCCCATTGTCTGTCGAGCAGTTTCCGCAGCAGTAACGAAGCGACCTTGAAGATGCTGTCGCACAATCTGACGATCCTGACGTCGGGTGGTGACCCTTGGTCTTCCACTACGTGGTCGGTCACCTGTAGTGTTGGTGGTCTGGTACCGTTGCTGGAGCCTGTATATGATCCTTACGTGGACTTGAAATGCATTGGCTACTTGCCGGGCGGTTTGTCCAGCTTGCAATCCTCCAAGGGCTTGGTGTCGCTGATTTCTTGTCAATCTTGGCATGTGGTAGCAATTCAATAACGAATGAATGTTATCCGATCCGGGTGGATTTTTATAGGATTTTTAGAAACTTAGAAACAAAAAATACCCAGATATTTAAATGACAACTTTTCATGCAATCTTACTTCGGGTGCCGTTTCTTTTGCGGTTCAGTATATACTACATCACATCTGCTTTTCCCTAATGACATAGTTTCGATCTGATTCATCCGATAAAACCGGTTGGTTTACCCGGAGCGGACTTCATGAGTGCAGTGACATAGCTTGTTTGGAATAGGATACAGATTAAAGCAAGCAGTTCTCGTATAATGCATAATGCCCCACATATGAATCATTTCGTTCCACGGACCTATAAAACTTATATAGGTCCGTGTACATTCTAGCTCCAGAGCCCCGGTCACATGACCTACAGGTTATCGGTTCCTTTACGAGAATATGTTTCACAATACCATGTTTCCCCTGTCTCTTTAACACGTGTGAAAACAGTTTCTAGATATCATTCTCTTATTAACCATCAAAATGGTTTGTATTTAAAACAAATCACTACCTTTCGTATTTCCAATGTGGATTAACCTATATAACTTTACTGATTGTCAGACATCTCTTGTTTGCTTGACCCACAGGTGCTAGTTGATAGACCTGCGATAAATTGATTTTTTTCCAATCTGACAGTTCTAGGAGGGCAAATGGCGTTGCGCTGCCAGTATAGAGTTTAGAGGGTGCCACGGTTTACCACCGTCGGAATTACCACCGTCGGAAACTTTTGGTTAGGTCGAAAAATCCAGGATAGTGGAAATGACGCTGCAGGTTAAATGTCCCAACATGTGCCACTATCTGGTATAACTGTGGGTAAGTTGAGGTAGAGTAGGGGCATTGCCATGTTTTGTAAAAGAAAAAAAATATTCACGTCAATCTATCATCGGGTGTATCCCTTACGTCCATTGAGATGTTAGGGGGTACTATTACCCACGATAAGTCTGCTGATGACTCACTTGCATGTATAGACCACCATCTTCACAGGCAAAGAAACAAACTTCTGCCAGTTTCTTTGAAGATTTGTCTTCCCTTTTTGGATCTTAAATGCCTGGAAGGTAAAGTCTTCTTCTAGGTGACTTCAACATTCATCGCCCCGATTGTTTCTTGATTTCTTATACTGTTCAACGCAGTGTTAACCCCAATCTATACTCACACGCAAAATAAACCGCAAGTGGTTTTAAGCAAATAGGTAACAAACACAGAACCATATATTGTAGTGAAGTTTTAGCATGTAGTGAAGCCTGATGGTGTTATCAATATTTTTGGTTGCATTTTGGAAGCCCCGAGTAAAAACGCAACATTTCAATTAATATGTGGGTATCATGCACCCATTTCATGCGAAATCGAAAATGCACGAACTGTCACGAACTGTAGTGGGTTTAAAACTGTGGCCGATTCTTGGACCTACCAGTCCTTGGTCAACAATGCCACGCCTAACTCAAATTCAGAGAAACCAGGCTATCGGACGTTTGGAAGCTGGAGAGTCTGTCCAAGATGTTGCCCGTCATTTCAACGTTAACATAACCACAATTTACCGTCTCCTGCATCGATACAATGCAGACCACAGATGACCTTCCTCGGGGCGGTCCTCCTAGGGTCACCACACCTCGACAAGATCGGCAGATTACCCGTCAACACCAGCGACATCCGTTCCTAACTGCAAGTGAAAGTGCTCGACAGACCATAGGAACACATAATTGACACATTAGCCGGGACACTGTGATCCGACGTCTCCGTTCCAACAACCTCAGATGTCGCCGACCAGCACGTCGTCCTGTTCTCCAACCACGGCATCGACAAGCACTTCAGTGGGCACAGGGTCATCACAATTGGCGTCATCGTGAGTGGAGGCGTGTCATCTTCTCTGATGAAAGTCGCTTTTGTGTCTCCCATTCAGACGGAAGAGTCAGAATTTGGCGGCGTCGAGGTGATCGTTTCGCTGACAGAAACGTTGTGGAAAGGGGTCCATGGGGTTGACCTAGCGTCATGATATGGGCAGGGATTGGACTTAATGCGAGACTTGGACCCATGTGCTTTCTGAATGTTGGTCAAGGTCGGGGACACGGCGTCAATGCTCAGCGGTATATCGACCAAGTGATCAGACCCGACGTTGTTCCATTTTTTGCACATCAACAACACATTTTCCAGCAGGACAACTCTCGTTCCCATGTCGCCAGAGCTACCATGGCCTTTTTGCAACAACACAACATCCGTGTTCTACCGTGGCCAGCCCTCAGCCCTGATCTGAACCCCATCGAACACTTGTGGGATGAGGTTCAAAGGCGTCTGCACAATGTGCGCCAAGTCCCTACAACTGCCGATGAACTGATCCACTCAATGTACAGGAGATGTGTGGCAGTGATCAATGCTAATGGTGGTCACACCAGGTATTGACTGACATTTTGGGTATTGACCCGAAACTGTGTAAGCCCTTAACATTTGAATTTTTTTTTATGTCATCTGCCTTTTAATCCATTAAACTGTCTTCAGTCAAATCTTTGTCAATCTTGCCCTATTAGTATTTCTTGTGTTTACTGTTGAAAATAAATAACATGTATACTGCATACTCGACTTGCGTTTCCTTTGCTTGTGAGTATATGTACGCCTTTGCCCCAATTTACTCACTCAATCACTCACCACTTATTTTGGTGAGCCCAATAAGGCTTATGTTAAATGGATCCTGGATTCACATGGATTGAAGCCACATGCCAATAACTCCACCAATGTCGGTGGACATTTTATTCATTTGCATCATAACATTCCCTCATCAGATCCTTATCTATGGACGGTCGACAGATGTCACATGAGTTCTGGAAAAAGATAATATTGAACTTTACAATACCTGAAAGTAAATGGCAAATACTACATAGCAGCAGTATGAAGATTATTTCTAAGTCAGAATAAAGAAACGACCTGCTATAGTCCGAGCTCCGTACCAACCCGCCACATGATGTAGACGGTCCTGTTGACTTGTAGGACTCCACACTAATTTCATTGCTCGACAGACATGCTCAACCAAAAACCAAGAAAAGATCAGTCAAATCACACTCAGAGTTGCATACTGAAGAGATCTGTAGAGCAAAACCTACGTCACGGACTGTTCAACAAAAGCGTAAATCCAAGCCAAATGTACTGCTAGAAACGTAGTGAACTTGAATAAGGCAACATCGCACCTCTGCACTGACCAAATTGCAAAATATTCGGACCTTGTTTTCTTATCTCTTCAAACTGGAGAAAGGCGTTTGTCAATATTTTAAAATCCACTTATTCAAAGAAATATTACAGCAACATCAGGGCGGCCTGACGAGCGAACGGTTTAGCCACGAGGCTACCACCACACCCACCACGTCCCAAGCACGAGAATCTGATGGCACACAAGTTCAGTAGCGTGTATGGCCACCATGTGCGTTGACAACTGACACACAACGCCTCCGCGTGGACCTTGTGATGCTTGTGAACACATGATTGGGAAGACGACGCCATTGTTGCTGCAAAATGGTGCCAAGATCTTGCAAGTTCTGTGGTTGGTTCTGAAGAGTGCGCAGACTTCTGCCAAGAGCATCTCAGACGTGTTCGATAGGATTAAGGTCGGGAGACCTTGACGGCCAGTCCATGACGTTGACTCCCGCATTCTGAAGGAAATTCCTTGTCACAATTACTGTGTGGGGTCTGGCATTGTCGTGTTGGAAGATCAAACCGGGTCCATGTGCTGCCATAAAAGGCAGAAGTTCTGGTACCAGTACCTGGTCGCGGTAAGCAGCAGCGTTGAGGTTTCCACGGATGACAAGAAGCCTGGAACGTGCATTGCCACAGAAAGCACCCCACACCATGACACTTCCGCCTCGAAATCTGTCAACTTCCTGTACACAACACTGGGCGTAACGTTCATGACGGCGCCTCCACACCCTCGACCTACCATCAGCAAATCGAAGATTAAATCGGGATTCATCACTGAAGACGACTTGAGTCCATCGTAAGTGTCGCTGTGCCCACAACTGACGTTGACGTCTGAGTAATTTAGTCAGAATCGGCCCGCAGTATGGCCGTCGTGCTTGAAGGTGAGCAGTTCTCAGACGGTTTCGAACAGTTTGCGCACTCAGTCTACCCCTAAATAGTTCATTTCTGGTTGATGTTGCCGTCAAAAATCGGTCACGGAGGTGACGTAAGACAATCTGACGATCCTCTGCATGTGACGTCACACGTGGTCGACATGGCCGAGGGAGATCAGCGGTGGTACCCGTTTGCGTCTGTAAATCATAAACAGTCCGTCGACTACAACCCATCGTCCTTGCGACTTCAGCTACGGACGTTCCCGTCTGCAACATGCCGATGGCACGTTCACGTTGCACATTTGAAAGGCGTGGCATGACAAATGGCAGTAAAGACTTTTGTTTTTCTTTTTTTTGTTAATGACTGCTAACAAGTATTGCTGAAAACACGTGCGGTATTATGGCCACGTGACCAGTTGCACGTGTAAAACCACTTTTGCCACTATAGTGCTGTGCACATGATTTTGATCGATTCACCTGCACAAAAACGGGTGTTATCTGAAGACAATACGTGGCCATTACTGTTTAAATACACAATAAGGGCCCACAATGATAACTGGTCAAAATGTTAAAATTTTAGGATTGTGAAGTTTTTAATTTGGTTCAGTATATATTAAAACTTCCAAATATCTTCATGATTACCCAATAGCCTTATCTTTAAATTACACCAAAAAAGCCGTCCAGCAAGGGAGAGTGTTGTAAGACATGGCTGTGCATCCAGCTGTGTTCGTTCCTCCCTACTTCTGAAGATCTCCCGAACAGCCTCTTATATACGCTCTGTTAAGCACTACATGCAGCAATCCAACCCTTGCCCTCTAATGGAACGAGCCAGTCAATATTATGTGGGTTGGAACAGTCTCGGTTCCAAGATACACACCACAGTGTCAGAACTGAAGTTTTAGCTATCCGACATCCACTGACGATTTCCCAGATACTGAAGTTGCACGGTTGAAATTATGAAGACTATTCGTTGATCAAGTGGAAAATAAACAATGTCCCTGGAGTCTATAAATGTGTTCTCATTGCTACTGCTTTGTTTTGTAATGCTGCTTACGTCTTTTAATGATAAGTCCAGAGCTCCAGATAAGCTGCGTATCTGCGTAAAATACGCATCAGAAATACGCAGTAAAATAAAATCCAAGCGTATCAAATACGCAACGAACATTACAGATACGCTACAAAAATAAAACTTGTGCGTATCATCAAATATTGTGAAGTAACCATGCGTATTCGATTAGCAAATCAGCAACTTATTTTGAAATTATAAACGGGCATTTCATCAACCTTGCCTAACTCCACGATGACAGTTACATCACGATCATTTGCCATCACACTTTCTTGTGGAAGTATCGTGGTATTTTTTAGTCCTATAAAGCTCTCGAACCCACACGACACCAGTTTGCAGGGACTAGATGAATAGTGTTTTTAAATATTTAACTTAATTACCAACATGTGTGAAAACTAGTGGGTAACAGAAATTTGAATACCCAGATAGAATTACTGATACCCAATGATTTTAAAATGCATGGGTAAAATACCCACAACACCAAAAGTTTATCTGGAGCTCTGATAAGTCTCCTAAAGAAATCCAAAAGAAGACTCACCATTTCAACTAAGGATAAACAAAACCCATGTTAATACATTTCCATCAATGCTTCTTGTAATAAAACTTATCAAAAGAAACCAGTGAGAAGATTCACCAGTTAAAATAAAGACACCTAAAAACACAAAGTTTTAGAGGTGAACATTATGTTTAAAATGGATATTGCCCTTTTTGCTGGATCCCTTCTGATCTCTTGGTGTAGGTCCTATTCTAATCATTCTGGATACCATGACGTCTACTACTGTTGTCACTGCTGTCTTTACAATTCACAAGTCAATTCATACAAAGAAAAACTGATCTATTTGATAATATAACAGCTTTATTATATATTTACAATCGCACTGTATGCAGTGGAATAAAGTCATCTCTTGGAATAACTGACAATGTGAAAACAAGTAGCTACTGGATATGTCCAACAGTGAGGCCCTTCCTTTTCATACTAAGCCAACACTAAGCCAACACAATATATAATTTTGATAGAACCAAGCAACTCCTTTTCAATTGGAAAGGAGATGGGAGATCCTTAACCTGAGGGAAAATCTTGACTTGTTTCATTTATGGCTTTTCTATGACAGAAAGGGCTGGGCGGAAAGGAAAATAATATGATTCAGGGACTGTGAGACAAGTCTACTTTTATACCTGCTGCTGTTAACATCATATGTCTTTTCACCATCCACATGAGTGAACGTAAAATAGTTCAAAGATAATTGGACGAATTGGACACAAGTCACAGATCAGCTTACGACTAGATATTACCATGTTATCACATACCGGTAGATCTGCAGGGAGGCTCTACTACATGTACTAGGGATAAGACTGTCACTGATCGATAACATGTCACATAGACAGAAATCATTCCTATGAGGACCCATTCTCAAACCTCAACTGTAGGATGTATTTATCTGTCTGAGTGGTATAACAGCAATGATGTACAGTCCTGTCTGGTGTCACTATTATCTTTGTTTCTGCAGATGAGGTGAAGAGTTCACATCCCACTATACATTTCTGTATGGTTGTCGGATGAGTAAGGCCCATCCCTGTATCCTTTGTGCAAACTGCTACATTAACAATAGATAACAAGATTTCTGACTGTTCAAGCCTCAGAACATTCTCAACATGCACATACATGATCATCCAGATAGATAGTTTAGGAGATAAACCTGGAATTTTAATTTGCTTTCAAATTGTAAATGGAAATTAAACAAATTGATCACACAGTATCTTTTTCACCATTTTACCATCACAAACTTAATGAAAGCAATTTGGCAATATCGAATGTATTGAGTAAATGTACTGAGACCATTGATTGAGCCCAACAGTAGGCTGAGCTTGATCATTGAACTTAAGAACAAGGATGCAAGATTCTGAAATGTCAAAGCAGAACATTCATCACAAGTCCCAACATTATACCTGGATCTTCCAAGAAAGATATGTGTCCCCTTTTTAAAACAGCACCTATAATGCAAATATTTGCAGTGAAATGTACTCACCACTGTTGGGAGTATGGTAAATCAGCCCATCTGGTTACAAACAGTATCATATTTATGCTATTAGTATGGGGAAGGCTCTCTGTAATGTGACCACCTTGTCAGCATTTAGCTGGGATAAGGGTCCTTTTATCATGATATTCCAGCTCATCATCAATAAATAGAAGATCAAAATCTTGAAAACTGACAACTATAGGTGTGAAAACAACAAGCTGTCTAACTGGGGCAGGACTTAGATGCTGAAGTAGGAGTGTGTGGTACTACTGACTACATACAAGCTGTCTAACTGAGGCAGGACTTAGATGCTGAAGTAGGAGTGTGTGGTACTACTGACTACATACAAGCTGTCTAACTGAGGCAGGACTTAGATGCTGAAGTAGGAGTGTGTGGTACTACTGACTACATACAAGCTGTCTAACTGGGGCAGGACTTAGATGCTGAAGTAGGAGTGTGTGGTACTACTGACTACATACAAGCTGTCTAACTGGGGCAGGACTTAGATGCTGAAGTAGGAGTGTGTGGTACTACTGTCTACATACAAGCTCTCTAACTGGGGCAAGACTTAGATGCTGAAGTAGGAGTGTGTGGTACTACTGACTACATACAAGCTGTCTAACTGGGGCAGGATTTAGATGCTGAAGTAGGAGTGTGTGGTACTACTGACTACATACAAGCTGTCTGAGGCAGGACTTAGATGCTGAAGTAGGAGTGTGTGGTACTACTGACTACATACAAGCTCTCTAACTGGGTCAGGATTTAGATGCTGAAGTAGGAGTGTGTGGTACTACTGACTACATACAAGCTCTCTAACTGGGTCAGGATTTAGATGCTGAAGTAGGAGTGTGTGGTACTACTGACTACATACACGCTGTCTACTGGGGCAGGACTTAGATGCTGAAGTAGGAGTGTGTGGTACTACTGTCTACATACAAGCTCTCTAACTGGGGCAAGACTTAGATGCTGAAGTAGGAGTGTGTGGTACTACTGACTACATACAAGCTGTCTAACTGGGGCAGGACTTAGATGCTGAAGTAGGAGTGTGTGGTACTACTGACTACATACAAGCTGTCTAACTGAGGCAGGACTTAGATGCTGAAGTAGGAGTGTGTGGTACTACTGACTACATACAAGCTCTCTAACTGGGTCAGGATTTAGATGCTGAAGTAGGAGTGTGTGGTACTACTGACTACATACAAGCTCTCTAACTGGGTCAGGACTTAGATGCTGAAGTAGGAGTGTGTGGTACTACTGACTACATACCAGCTGTCTAACTGGGTCAGGATTTAGATGCTGAAGTAGGAGTGTGTGGTACTACTGACTACATACAAGCTCTCTAACTGGGTCAGGATTTAGATGCTGAAGTAGGAGTGTGTGGTACTACTGACTACATACAAGCTCTCTAACTGGGTCAGGATTTAGATGCTGAAGTAGGAGTGTGTGGTACTACTGACTACATACAAGCTGTCTAACTGGGTCAGGACTTAGATGCTGAAGTAGGAGTGTGTGGTACTACTGACTACATACCAGCTGTCTAACTGGACCTCTACTGAAACCTATTGGAAATCTGAGATACAGCAATAGAACTTGCAAAATCTTGATCACTGAAACAGAAAGCAAGTACTGTTGTGTTGCATCTGTGCATTGAAGAGAAAACAATGCAGTTGTTCCCTACTGTCATCTGTATCATCAGTTCTGCTGCTGTCAGTGTGGCCCCACTACACTGAGCTATCCACATACAGTTTATACGTTCACAACCAGTATGGTGCAGTGTCCAGGGACATGTCCTGTAGTTGTAGCACAAGGCTCCCTGGGTCGGCCATCACACAGCTAAGCCATGTTAACATATACATCTGTACACAAGGGAGGAGCATGGTCTGGGTTTGTGAAACATCACTGTTTGAGCATTGACAAGATGTTTCAGCACTCGCATGAGATTGTATGTCATCACTGCCATCAGACTGGTCATGTGTCCCCTGTCTGACTGACTGACATGACCTCAACAGGCTGGAGTGACATGCTGCTTGTATCTTTACATGTGGACAAGTGCATGCCTGGTTGTGACTGGGCCAGCTGGGATCCTGACAGGTTCACGTTGGGATGGACTAGTTGGTAGAGGGACACTGGAATAGTCACAACACCTGCAATAAAGAAGGTCTTTGTTAAAATCTGAAGTAAACATCACGGCTAGTTTTGTTGTGATTGATATAATGAGCAGCATGCAACGCCATTGGGATAAGATGACATGTAATAAACCAAGTTACTGAACCTGATCACTTAATCGTATTAGTAACCTGTTACAACAAGCATAGTTTGTTGGGGACCTATTCTACCTGGAATATCTATGGCAGCTATAACAAACATGGACAGTACAAAAAGGCTCTCTGAACTAGAGAAATTTACAGTGAGTGAGTGAGTTTGGTTTTACGCCGCTTTTAGCAATATTCCAGCAATATCACGGCGGGGGACACCAGAAATGGGCTTCACACATTGTACCCATGTCGGGATTCGAACCCGGGTCTTCGGCGTGACGATCGAACGCTTTAACCACTAGGCTACCCGACCGCCCGAGAAAAATTAACAAGTAAACAATATTTTTTATATTTGTATACTTATCCTGCATTACTACTTAATGCATTTGCTGCTTGTTCTTGACAGAGAGAAAGAGCTGTGAGAGGTCTTGCTGAAGAAGAAGTTGTTCCAACTGGTTGAGTGGCTAACCCTATCACACAGCTCCCTTGTGACGGGAAGGGGTGATGTCACTGATCAGCACATTACTGCTAAAAACAGAGCATCTGAAGACATCGTGGGGAGGCAGCTCTGCGACGGGTGGGCCACTTTAGATGAAGTAATGCAGGATAAGTATGCAAATATAAAAAATATCTAGATTTTCCTAGATTTTTTAACCTATCCTGCATTACTCCTCAAGTTCTTGTTTATGTTCAACCCCCACTATCGAAGATAGGAGAGGGATGGTGAAGGATCTATCGGGCTGTCCTGGGAGTTGATTCTTGGCTAATAAGTCCCAGCGCAGCCCAAACTGAACAGCTCCATGTGCTCTGCGCTCAAAATCTCACTCAGGTGATGTGTTGCCAGATCCAAGGGAAGATCGTCTTCTCGGTGAGGTTGTAGGAAGATGTTGAGTGGAGTGGCTCAAAGGGTGCGCCTCTTAGCAGGGTAAGAACCACGTTCAGATCCCAGGTCTGATCTTCCAGAGTTACGGAATCTTGGTCATCTTTCGATCTTCCGGGACTGCCAAGACGGAGTTAAGGACAAGGTAGGTCATGAGGGTGCTGCCCTTAACAACGCTTGTGGCGCAGAAACAGATTCAGGCGAAGAGATTCACCCAAGAACTGGGGTGAAGCAGAGGCGGGATCCTGATGTGTCCTTGCAGAAACTCTCAAAGGAGCGCCACGTGTTGTCATAGAGGCCCCTGGTGGAAGGTCTATGAGGAAGGTGATGGCTTTTGCTGCCCTTTCCGAGTAACCCTTGGGGCTTAGGGCTCTTTGTAGATGGACCATGCGTGAAGATGTAACCTGTCTGTAGCCAGGTGGATCTGCTGTGAGGGGGGATCAGTTTGGCCAGTCTGAAAGTTTGAGGGGGTTGGTGGAGGAGATTTTCCTGAGGTCCACAAACCAGCCTCACGGCGACCTCCACAGCACTATCAAAGTCAGAGCAAGCGGCTGGGTTGACCTGATCTTTTGAAGGACCCTGGGAAGGAACACTGGTGGAGGAAAAGCGTACACTTTTAGTCCTTACCAGGGAATGCTAAAGGCATTGACTGCCCGGACTTGTGGATCCAGCACGGAAGAGATGAAGGTCCAGAGCTGGAAGTTCTGGATGGTGGAAAACAGGTCGACTTTGGGATCACCAAGGTGTTGACAGACAAGCTCTGTGGGAGCTAACTTGTCTGGATTGGAGAGGGCATCTGCAAGGATGATGCAGCAGCCTGGGATGTGTTGGACCTTGAACTGTTTGTTTGTTGTTTAATGCCGGGCTCAGCAATATTCCAGCTATATGACGGCAGTCTGTAAATAATTGAGTCTGGACCAGACAATCCAGTGATTGACATCATGAGCATCGATCCATGCAATTGGGACAGGATGACATGCATAAACAAAGTCACTGAGCCTGACCACACGATCACGCAGGTCGCCTCTTACGACAAGCATAGTCGCCTTTTACGGCAAGCATGGGTTGGTGAAGATCTAGATAAGTGCCTCCAGTTCTAGGTTGTTGGTGTGCCACTGTTGCTAAGTGGCAGAACACAGCTCCAAGGTGACTTGACCATACAGATGTGCTCCCCAGCCTTGGAGAGAGGTGTCGACAAATAGGTCTAATGAAACTAAACTTCAACTGCTTGACATGGGAATCTAACTTCGATAAAATACAAGCAGGAATTTCAAACAAGGCATATTCAAATGGGATAGGTCAGGTTACTAACGATGATTCTCCAGGTTCCAACTATTGTTACAAGCAGGGCTGGGACGGTAACTCAGCTACTCAAGTCGAGTGGGTCCTAAGTAGAAGCCGGGTACCAACAATACTACCAGGACCGGTGGTTAATCACATGATTCATTGTTTAATAATAAAAAAATCACTATAGCTCAGTGGTCACAATACAAGTCGTTAATATTCGCATTTCCTTCGACTTGCCGAACGTCAGACAGGGTAACAACAAGTACCATCTTTAAATGTCTTTTGATATGATGCGGCCGGGGATCGAACCCCGGACCTTCCACTCTCGGGGTGGACGCTCTACCACTAGACCACGGAGGCGGTCTGTAAATAAAGAACTATTTGACAAGAACAAAGGCGATGTTAAAGACAGTTGGCAACTGTTATAGCCGCTTGATTAATTTGTGTAAAAAAACCTCATACAAACCTGTAGAGGTTATTGATTCTCTGATGAAATCGTCCTTGGGGCACTTATTGCATTTTCCTTGCTCAAGAAAATCTACATGACATAGTTGCAACCATTTTCCTTAATAAAAAATGTTACCACACAAAAAACAACGTTTTTGTATGATATATGATACCCCAACGGTGCCTCACCCTCTACAGGCGACACACGCCAAGGTGAGCAACTCTCACCCAAATCACTTTTCCAATGTCTCATAGCAGACGGAATGTGGGGAGGAGGGCGGCCGTGCCCCAAGGAGGATTTCATCAGAGAATCCATAACCTCTACAGGTTTGTACGATTCTCTTTCAGATTAAATCCTCCTTGGGGCACTTATTGCATCAAGATAGACTCCTAAAGCTAATAAAGGAAGTGGCATCTGTCTGCAACAAGCATAAATAAACACATCGTTTTACAAGACTATAGAGAATTCAATAAATGGAACCCACCTTATTGTGAGGCACCACCGTCGAGAGGTGGGGACTTGAGACAGGGCGTGGTCTGACCATACGCTATGAAAAAAGCTGCAGTAGTGGGCTTTATCATAAAACAAGTGATAAACTCAAGAACGACCCCCCACACACACTTTTGTACAAGTGATAACGGGGACAATAATCACTGGTAGCTAGGCAGGCTTCAGGGTCCTGTAGGATTGAGCGAGTGGTGGTGCAAAACGAGTGCATTATCGATTAGTAATGGCTACCAAAGAATCGTCATTCACGGAGAGAAAAGAGGAGACAGAGCATTACAAAGCCAAGAAACCGAATGACCTAACCGAATGAGCCTTCAACCCCTCAGGGGGGTCCCTCCCTTTGTTCGTATAAGCCGAACAAATAGCAGAAACAATCCACCGGGAAATAGATTGTTTGCTCGCAGGGGAGCCAGCCTTCCCACCGCCGTAACAGCAGAATAATTGGTTATCCTTACGGATATCCTTAGTCTTGCTGATATAGACCTTGAGAATCTTGGGGACATCCAAGACATGAGCATGTCTTGCAGAGGTCCCCGACGAGGAAGGCTGTGAAAGAGCAGGTAGCTCGATAGGAGCCATCACGTGGAAAGCGTGTGCGACCTTGGGACGGTAAGAGTCCGGTAGGCGAATACTGACCTGGTGAAAGACGGTCAGCTCAGGATCAGTGGACATTGCGTGAATGTCGCCTATCCGTCTACCTGACGTCACCGCCACAAGGAACGCCGCCTTCCAGCTCAACAGCTGAAGAGAGAGAGACGACAGATCCCAAAAGGAAGGACCGGACAGCCAATCAAGAACGATTGACAAGTCACAAGGAGGACCTGACAGTGGCCAAGCCTTCCACTGAATCCTGGGATTCGGGTGGAGTGCCCCGTTCTGGGATAGGAGGTCCGGGCGTTAAGGTAATAGAACAGGAGGCTGAGCCAGAAACCTGAGTATTACGGGAAACCAACTCTGTGCCGACCAAAGCGGTGCCAGTAGCACAAGAAGCCTCGCAGGCTGAGTGGCTAGCTGAGAAAGGACCCTGGGAATCATAGGAACTGGTGGGAAGGCCCACAGAACTCTGTCCATCCAATCTAGCTGGAAGGCGTCCGGTGACGCTGACCTCGGGTCGGGGACACGGGAGCAGAACACTGGTGTTTGGTGGTTCACCCCAGATGCAAACAGATCCACCTGGAACAACCTGATATTCGGGAGATAATCCCGAATATCCCCGGGTCGCGCCTCCACTCGTGAGAGGCGATGATCCGGCGAGACAGAGCAGCCGCACAGACGTTGTCCACCCCCGGGAGATAAACAGGTATCACCCTGATAGCATGAAGGTCGCACCATAGGAGGAACTGCCACGTCTCTTGGAGAAGCGACGGAGACACCATTCCCCCCTGCTCCCGGATGTAAGTCATCGCCGTCAGGTTGTCCATTTCTAGACGAAACCACCTGGCCACGAAGCAGATCCAAGAAGCGTTGGAACACCAACCTGACCGCTCTCAGTTCCAGCACATTGATGTGACTCGAGCCGAAGCCTGGACGCGAGTCGTCCCCGAGGCCAAGTGGCCTGCCACGGCCGACGCCGGGCATTCCACGAGGCCCCGCGGCCGCATCCGACGCCAACGCACGGGGAAGCCCCGCCCGCAGCTCCTCTTGGAGCTGGGACTTGACATCCTCTAACATCGACGCCATCTGCGACCGCAGAAGCGCCGAAATATCAGCAAGGTTAATAGGTGCAGGGGAGGGGGGAACCTCGGGAACCCGAGAGCCTTCACCCCCGGACTGCGATTAAGGCGCAGTGGAGGTGGAAGGAACCGGGGTGGAAGATTTGGTCTTCTTGCTCTTAACCTTTGACTGCCTGGGGGGGGGGGGGGGGGTGTGCAATTTCGCCGAAAGTATATCTACCCCTGCCTCCAATAACCCCGCAAAATGAATCAAGTCAGCGTGCCGTCGCTTTCACATATGATGCACGACTGATCATCGTGGCCATCTTCCATCAAGCAGCGAATGCATTTAGGGTGCGGATCTTGCGGTGGTATTATGCGTTGCCTCCCATACAAACTTTTAAAGTCTGCAACAGACCGTTAAAACTAAACAGATGGGGAACGGGGGGAATATGTATCAGTGCGAATTGTGAAATTGCAGAAAGATACATGCATAATTACAACACAACATACGCAAAGGTGAAACAAAAATGCGACACACGATATCGATAGCCAAGGCCGTGTATACATTCCTAACATACAAAGGGAGCGTAGTAAACCTCCCCCCCCCCCGAGTGGAAATAACCACACAGTAACTTGCGCCCGTAGGGCACTTTTTAAAGTTACAGCCGGGTTGAAACGGAAACAATGTAGTGAAATAATGTTAAGATAAAAAAAAACATGTCGGTTGTACACAAACATGGAATTTATCAGAACAGAATAAGCTACACAGCAGCCGCCATTACGTGAAACGAACGTGGCACGTGCATGTGGCGGCCAAGTTACAACATATAAAAAACTATAAAATGCGAGGAATTACGCCTTTGCAAGAAAGAAAAGGAAATATACCACACATACAGTCTGAGCCATGTCTTCGGTATCAACGATAAGTTGGATGAAGTGAATTTCTCTAGAGTCTTGACGTACATCTGCACTGTCAGATGACATAAGGAAAAGGGATTTAGGTAAGAGTCGCTCCCCTTGGCGTGTGTCGCCTGTAGAGGGTGAGGCCCCGTTGGGGTGGTCATATATCATACAAAAACGTTGTTTTTTGTGTGGTAACATTTTTTATTAAGGAAAATGGTTACAACTATGTCATGTAGATTTTCTTGAGCAAGGAAAATGCAATAAGTGCCCCAAGGAGGATTTAATCTGAAAGAGAATGACTGTTTTGGAACTTGGTGAGAAGCAGAGTCTAAATCTGGAGCTCAACTGCATTGTTTATTGTCAGCTTTGTTATCTATGTCATGGTTTCCGTCAATGTGCAGTGAATCGAAACTCCAACATCAGATAAAATGCTTTACTTTATATATGGGAGGGACACTTGCATTTGTATCATTAATTTCATGCTCGCATTGTATTTCCTGATTTTCAGTTACAGTATTAAGTGTTCAACTGATTCGTCACATTTGGATAGAACTGCCTGACCTGAATCTGTTGCACAAAGATTTGTGTCCCCAGTGAGCACCAGCTGATGATCCTGACCGAGTGAGGCCCCGTGAAGAGCAACAGCCTGCTGGGCGTGGCTGTCCGTCATATCCAGACTGAGAGAGTTCATATGGACTTGGTCTCCCTGAGCAATGGAACCATCAGCAAGTGTGTGCACTGCCTGAGCTGTCTCCTGCTGCTGCTGCTGCTGCTGACTGCTGTGAACTTGCTGCAATGGGAACAATGTTAACGTGAAGTCAGAGCTTCTCCCTGAACAGTACATATGTACAAACTGAGATCATGGTGGTCATGTATCTTTGTCTCCTCATCAGACAAATTTGTTTGCTAAAAAAAATATAATCACTGCATGGTAGACCATTATTAACAAGACTTGAAAGGTAGCATCATAAGTGATATAAGCTCATAAGAACTTATGTAGATTGTGGTAGTCCTTCCAGATTGTCATGAGTGTCAGGACTAGTGGTTGTCTCTTATAGCCTGTGTTCCATCAGGACTGACTGGAGTGACTGGAGTGTTGCAGGCAAACTATCAAGTCTTCTGTGTGTTGACTTACCGCGTGTACCACAGTGGCTTGTGTTCCATCAGGCAGAGTGACGACACTGCCTGGAGTGGTTGTGTCTATTTGTATGATGGAGACAGAGCCGTCTGGGTTGTTGACTGTCTGAAGCAAGGTTCCATTCATGGCTGCAGCATACTGGGGCTGAGCCTGTTGCGTGGATGTTCCTTCATCATTGAAGATGTGAAGCAGATCTTCACGGCCATGATTTTTATAACAATTTTTTACAATGGTGCGGAGTGCCTCGGTCCAAGAAACCTGAAACAAGAACAGCGATGACCATCAAGTACATAAGGAACAGAGCAAAAACATGTAATCAGAGTTACATGTCTATTGTATATACTTATCCTGCATTAAATATTGCACACAACTTATACTAATAAAGTCCTAACTGGAAATGAATGACTATCTATGCTATGAGTAGCATCTTCAGTACTCTGTTGCCCAACATGACTTCCGTGACATCTGGTGTCGGAAGACACGCCCCCTATAGGTCATTATTGTCTTCCCATACTTCCCTCAGGACTGACAGTACAGCAGGGAGGAAGACGTCTGTCACAGGAGGAGGGCCCTTGGGTAATGCAGGATAAGTATATAAAATAGACATAATACTCTGATTATGTAATATTCTTAATTTATCCTGCATTACACACTGCACTTTATCTGATGAAAGGCGGTTGTACCTTCAGTCCAGTGCTAGGATAGCTGTCATGTGTCATGGCATCTCGTAGAGTGGTCCTGTAGGTTGGGCTTGCCCGAGGTGGTTAGTCTGTTACTCTTCTGCAGCGAGCATCTGCAACAGTAGCACACATAAACAACCAGACATAACTTTCATTTCCCTCTAGGAGATCTACCTGGTAGCTTAATGTTGGATAAGCGAGTCCCGGAATCTTGCTGTAAAAGTGTAATCGCAACCCAGTAAACAGAAAACTAAACCAAGAGTTTAGATAAACTTACTACTGCTTACTACAACTCCTTCCCTCCTCAAACCTGGGAACGGTCTGACCTAGGGGGCATGCGGGTAGGCTACATTGCAGGCTACCGGCATTTGTTGGGGTTGGCGATCTGCTGATAGACTACCAACATCCCAAAACTCTGCATGCCATCCACGTCTTCCACAGACACATCCTGGGAGGTAATGGCTCTTGAAGACAGTGGAAGATTTCCCGAAGGATCCCTGCAAAATGGATTGGATGGAACAAACTCCATGGAGATCTATGGTTGAAGCCAGCGCCTGGGGTGCTCCAATTCTGCTGCGTCATAGGCCTGCAGGATTAGCCAGAAGGAGATGGTGTTCTCACTACAACAAGCTAACCCTAGCTGCTGTAGCTAGAGCTAGTAGGAAGATGGACTCCTGAGTCAGGTTTTGATAGGAGGCCCTGTCCAGTGGTTCATAGGAACGTTGGCTGAAGTGCCCGAGTCTGACGTTCAAGTCTAATGCTGGAGCATGGAACTTAAACTTCTGGACCTCCAACCTGAAACTTCTTATAATAGCCATCAACTGCGGTATCATGGACAGCTTCCTGTCTTGGGCAACAGCGCACACGGTGGTGATGGCAGACAGGTACATCTATCGTACTATCCTTTAGATGTTTCTTTACTCTCAGTAATAGCAAGTAGTCCACTAACTTGCTCCCGACAGAAGGAGATATGAGGTGGTTGCCTAGACTGACCAACATGTGCAGCAGCTCCAACGTGGTCATCTGAACCATAGTGGAGATTAGAAATAGCACCAGTTGAACACCTTCATGTTGTGAATCATGCAAAGCTTTGTTGAATTCTTCTTGGGGACAGAAAACACTGGGGGTAGAACCCTGGTGTCAGCTCTTGTTGGTCCTGTTCCTCTATGGCCTTCTTTTCCAGCAAGGTGTTGATGTTGATGCTGGCGGTGGGGGGGGGGCTCTATGAGAATGCGTTTGTACCTGTGTTTTAATATATTTATTAGTCCCCAAGAGTCCAGTTCTGCCCCAAAACGGGGACAGTCTTCCCCCCTACTGGTGAGGCGTGGACAGGGGGGAAAGATCACAGTCACGTCTGCCCTCTGGGGAGTCACTACCTATGGCCCCTCCTCCTAGAGAAACCTGGTTGGTCTCCACGGTTGGAATCATTGTCAGGTCTTTTATTAGCTCTTTTGGTGAAATTACAATGTGGCTGGTAAGCATCTGGACCAGTGCTGAAATTCTCTTTCGTCGTCTTACAAGAAAGTTTGGCTTGTCTGTCCTCAATTCTCTTCACAGCCTCTCGTCAGTAGGGTGTTCACCCAAACACACGTCCATGGCTGCAAAGGACGACGCCAAAGCCGACAGGTGGGAAAGCGTCTTCCGTAATTCCCTACCTAGGTACGAGGTCTGGGGATCTGTGAACTTGAAGGATCCAACTCTGGAAGAGCCAGTCATTCTGGACAATTCCTTGTCCAGGGAGAGCACCTTTTCCACGTAGGCCTGGCCATGTACTGGTTGCTTCTTGGCATGCTTAGGTGGTCGAAAAGTTGAATGACTGTCTAACGCCAAGAAATCCTTGTCTATATCAACCATGCCTCTTGGATGAAGGGGTCTGGTGGCAGAGTAATTGTCTCCAGGCGTCCTCCCTCCATGTGTCACTGGGGTCTGCTCCCTTCGTGGGTGATGCCGCTGCCAGTAGAAAGTCACAGCACAGCTGAAACGCTGAGGCAGACATCTGGTTCCTCTTCGTCATAGTCTAGCTCAGAAGATGGTACCCAACTTCCTAGAGTGACGGAAAGAAGAAGGGGAGGCATAACTGATCTCTGCCTTGAGTCTGAGGCGCTATATGGCGTAGACCTAAGGGATCTATGCGAGTGCCTCGTATCCTTGCTAGCTGTTACCTCAGTGGATAGAGAATGGAATTGTCTGATGAGGTCAAGCGCCCAGGCAGGAGGCTCATCCTCTGCACTTGAATGAGGAGGCACTACTACTTGAGGCATCACTAGAAGTGCCACTGCTGGAAGCACCACTGCTGAAAGCAACGGCGGCTTGTCTGACTTGGTGGAAGTCTTAGGCTTGGGCTCGACCATCCTATCATAACAAGGTGATGATGCAGCAGTGGAAAGGACAGACATCCTGCGACAAGCCTGTTGTCGTTTCCTTTTGTTAACTACTCTGAGATAGGTAAGGAAGTATCCATCAGAAAGAGGGACACTTTCAGGATGGGAAATACTGAGTCTGAGGGTCCTTCGCTGATTTCTTGCCTTCACAGAGATCACATTTGCAGCAAACATCTGTAACATGGAAATACAGGGTAAACCCAAAAGACAATCTAAAAGCCTGCTCAAGTCTAGACATTTGAACTATGATATGACGTCACAGTGAAAACATTTTGAGTGAGTAAAAACATATTTGACAAGGCAAACATGTTAAATAAATCGATAATATGAAGGAAACCTGCAACAAAAGCGAAAACATTCACATTTTAACAGGGGTCTTGTCGATGAGAAATGTTTGCGCCAAATGGGAACAAGGGAGAAAACTGCGGCCAACATGAAACACCACGAGCCGCGGTAGATGCATGGAAATTACTACCATGCGTAGGAAACACTGAATACCCTAGTCTGCTGAGGTAACAAGGATGGATAATACACCAAACAAACTCAGAACAGTTTGAAACACAAGCATCAAAAGATAGATTCTTTGGGAATCAGGTAAGTGATCATCTCTCACATCCTTCGTTGGTAGCGAAGAAGAGATTAATGACATATAAGGGGCGTGTCTTCCAACAGTTGATGTCATGGATGTCATGTTGGGCAAAAGAGTACAGAAGACGCTATTAGATCATCATTCATTTCCAGTTAGGAGCATGTGACATTCTACCATGATGTTCAAGGCTGTTTCTCTACACACAACATAATACAATCACAATAAGTATCTGCTACAAATTTTCATTGTATTGGGGTATATGTATCTACAAACAGAACTTGTAAATCTGAACTTGCACCGGCAAGTGAAAGCCTAATACCTTCTGCTTCTGTTCCTCTGTGCGAGCATCACTGCGGACATTGGCCCAGGGCAGATCCTCTGGCCACCAGATTGGGCGGTGTTCAGGTTTGCCCCACCCAGGCTTACCCCGCCCAGTGGAATACTTCAGCATGAGTGGGATGAAGGCTCGCAGCTGGGCCTGAGGCACAACAAACAGTTTCAATCTGTTGAGATTGTCAGTCACAGAGAATGGCACATTAAACAAAACTTTTAGGTAGTAAAGTACTTTCAAGTATTTATCAATGTATGTCTAGAAAATTAAGCGTGAGAGGGTGAATGAAATCCTATGCTTCATTAAGAAATGTCCATTTAATGTCACACAAGTCTGTAAATATTATAGTCTTGGCAATTCTGAAGATGACAGCATGAGCAAAACATCCATGTTGTTGGGGAATGACGACGCCCAATCAGTCAGGTCAAACATTCTTATAACCCAATCCTCCTTTACCATGCTTAAGTTTGCCTTTGTGATGATGATAAGATACAAGGGGTATATCATGTCTATTATATCCCAGAGTTCCCCAGTAGTGCCTCTACCTGAGTCATCTTATCAACTGGCGTGGGGATGCCATCAATACACAAGGGAGGTAAGTCATGTATGCTGGAGTTCTCCATCTGCGGCATAACTTGCTCTGCAAGGGCTGTCTCAAGGTCCTGGAGAATCATGTTGCGACAGTTGCGCATCTGAAAAATAACATTGCAGTAAATACTATGATATTATAACAATTTAGTATTATCAGTTATATGTCTTTTCAAAACCATTTTAGGAGTCCTGTTTGTCAGTGCTCCAGATGAAGCATGAAAATCAAGGGGCCTTTCTTATAACCCTATTGTCAAAAGTTAAAAGATTGAGAGGATTCCGAGACGCAACAGAAAAGATCAAGGACCACATAATCCCCATCCTCGTGGCCCAGTGTACTGTATCTCCATTCTACTGTAATAAATACTTGGTGCCCTTTCGCTACCACAGCTTTGTTTGTTTATCTGGGACAATGCTATAAATGGCTGTCCAATCACATTACTCTCATGAGGGAGAGGATCTCTGTGACGAGGTACTAGAGATAGTGAAATGACTTCCTAAATGAAGCTATGGTAGTTAACAGGTCCAGGGTATTCATCATCATAGAATGGAGACACAATACACTGGACAATCGAGGAAGCAGTGCCCTCATTGATTTTGAAACTCTATGTGACAGGAATAATGAGATGTTACAATGATTGAAATCTTAAAATCATTCACTATGTTAGGAAGCATAAAATTTATTGATCATTTCATAAATCAATGTTTTCCATCATAAGACACAAAAATATTACAACTGTAAGTCCCATTGACTGACAATCCAAAAGCAAGTATCTGTGATGAGTAGACAGCTCACCACACTCTCAAGAGGCTGTGAACCGAACACTTTGAACGACTGGACTGACTTGGTCCCTTTGCCTGGAGTACAGCAGACAATGACAGCCTGCTGACCAACTCGTGTTGTGAACTCCTCAATGGCCATCTTCAGCTTCCTGGCAAGTAACAACATTTTACATATGAACACTTCTTCACAGCCATCTTACGCATGAACACCAAACATGTCCATCTTACACATGAACACCTAACATGGCCATCTTACACATGAACACATAACATGGCCATCTTTAACATGAACACCTCACATGGCCATCTTACACATAAACACATAACATTGCCATCTTACACATGAACACCTAACATGTCCATCTTACGCATGAACACCTACCCACAGCCATCTTACGCATGAACACCTACCCACAGCCATCTTACACATGAACACCTACCCACAGCCATCTTACGCATGAACACCTAACCATGGCCATCTTACACATGAACACCTAACATGGCCATCTGACACATGAACACCTAACATGGCCATCTTTAACATGAACACCTAACATGGCCATCTTACACATGAACACCTAACATGGCCATCTTACACATGAACACCTAACATGTCCATCTTACGCATGAACACCTACCCACAGCCATCTTACACATGAACACCTAACATGGCCATCTTACGCGTGAACACCTAACATGTCCATCTTACGCATGAACACCTAACCATGGCCATCTTACGCATGAATACAAACCATAGCCATCTTACACATGAACACCTAACATGTCCATCTTATGCGTGAACACCTAACCATTGCCATCTTACACATGAATACAAACCATAGCCATCTTACGCATGAACACCTAACATGTCCATCTTACGCGTGAACACCTAACCATGGCCATCTTACACATGAACACCTAACCATGGCCATCTGACACATGAACATTTAACATGTCCATCTTACGCGTGAACACCTAACATGTCCATCTTACGCGTGAACACCTAACATGTCCATCTTACGCATGAACTCCTAACCATGGCCATCTGACACATGAACATTTAACATGTCCATCTTACGCGTGAACACCTAACATGGCCATCTTACGCATGAACACCTAGCATGGCCATCTTACGCATGAACACCTAACATGGCCATCTTACACATGAACACCTAACATGGCCATCTTTAACATGAACACCTAACATGGCCATCCTACACATGAACACCTAACATGGCCATCTTACACATGAACACCTAACATGGCCATCTTACACATGAACACCTAACATGGCCAGCTTACACATGAACACCTAACATGGCCATCTTACACATGAACACCTCACATGGTCATCTTACACATGAACACCTACCCACAGCCATCTTACACATAAATACAAACCATAGCCATCTTACGCATGAACACCTAACATGTCCATCTTACGCGTGAACACCTAACCATGGCCATCTTACGCATGAACACCTAACCATGGCCATCTTACACATGAACACCTAACATGGCCATCTTTAACATGAACACCTAACATGGCCATCTTACACATGAACACCTAACATGGCCATCTTACACATGAACACCTCACATGGCCATCTTACACGTGAACACCTACCCACAGCCATCTTACACATGAATACAAACCATAGCCATCTTACGCATGAACACCTAACATGTCCATCTTACGCGTGAACACCTAACCATGGCCATCTTACGCATGAACACATAACATGGCCATCTTACACATGAACACATAACATGGCCATCTTTAACATGAACACCTAGCATGGCCATCTTACACATGAACACCTAACATGGCCATCTTACACATGAACACCTTACATGGCCATCTTTAACATGAACACCTAACATGGCCATCTTACACATGAACACCTAACATGGCCATCTTACACATGAACACCTAACATGGCCATCTTACGCATGAACACCTAGCATGGCCATCTTACGCATGAACACCTAACATGGCCATCTTACACATGAAAACCTAACATGGCTTGTTTAACATGAACACCTAACATGGCCATCTTACACATGAACACCTAACATGGCCATCTTTAACATGAACACCTAACATGGCCATCTTACACATGAACACCTAGCATGGCCATCTTACGCATGAACACCTAACATGGCCATCTTACACATGAAAACCTAACATGGCTTGTTTAACATGAACACCTAACATGGCCATCTTACACATGAACACCTAACATGGCCATCTTACACATGAACACCTAGCATGGCCATCTTACGCATGAACACCTAACATGGCCATCTTACGCATGAACACCTAGCATGGCCATCTTACACATGAACACCTAACATGGCCATCTTACGCGTGAACACCTACCCACAGCCATCTTACACATGAACACCTAACATGGCCATCTTACGCATGAACACCTAACATGTCCATCTAACACATGAACACTTAACATGTCCATCTTACGCATGAACACCTAACATGTCCATCTTACGCATGAACACCTACCCACAGCCATCTTACACTTGAACACATAACATGGCCATCTTACACATGAACACCTAACATGTCCATCTTACGTGTGAACACCTAACCAAGGCCATCTTACACATGAACACCTTACATGGCCATCTTACACATGAACACTTACCCACAGCCATCTTGCACATGAACACCTAACATGGCCATCTTACACATGAACACCTAACATGGCCATCTTACACATGAACACCTAACATGGCCATCTTTAACATGAACACCTAACATGGCCATCTAACACATGAACACCTAACATGGCCATCTTACACATGAACACCTAACCATGGCCATCTTACACATGAACACCTAACATGTCAATCTTACGCGTGAACACCTAACCATGGCCATCTTACGCATGAACACCTAACCACAGCCATCTTACACATGAACACCTAACATGGCCATCTTACACATGAACACCTAACATGGCCATCTTACACATGAACACCTAACATGGCCATCTTACACATGAACACTTACCCACAGCCATCTTGCACATGAACACATAACATGGCCATCTAACACATGAACACCTAACATGTCCATCTTACGTGTGAACACCTAACCAAGGCCATCTTACACATGAACACCTTACATGGCCATCTTACACATGAACACCTAACATGGCCATCTTACGCATGAACACTTACCCACAGCCATCTTGCACATGAACACCTAACATGGCCATCCTACACATGAACACCTAACATGGCCATCTTTAACATGAACACCTAACATGGCCATCTTACACATGAACACCTAACATGGCCATCTTACACATGAACACCTAACATGGCCATCTTACACATGAACACTTACCCACAGCCATCTTGCACATGAACACATAACATGGCCATCTAACACATGAACACCTAACATGTCCATCTTACGTGTGAACACCTAACCAAGGCCATCTTACACATGAACACCTTACATGGCCATCTTACACATGAACACCTAACATGGCCATCTTACGCATGAACACTTACCCACAGCCATCTTGCACATGAACACCTAACATGGCCATCCTACACATGAACACCTAACATGGCCATCTTTAACATGAACACCTAACATGGCCATCTAACACATGAACACCTAACATGGCCATCTTACACATGAACACCTAACATGGCCATCTTACACATGAACACCTAACATGGCCATCTTACACATGAACACTTACCCACAGCCATCTTGCACATGAACACATAACATGGCCATCTAACACATGAACACCTAACATGTCCATCTTACGTGTGAACACCTAACCAAGGCCATCTTACACATGAACACCTTACATGGCCATCTTACACATGAACACCTAACATGGCCATCTTACGCATGAACACTTACCCACAGCCATCTTGCACATGAACACCTAACATGGCCATCCTACACATGAACACCTAACATGGCCATCTTTAACATGAACACCTAACATGGCCATCTAACACATGAACACCTAACATGGCCATCTTACACATGAACACCTTACCATGGCCATCTTACACATGAACACCTCACATGGCCATCTTACACATGAACACCTAACATGTCAATCTTACGCGTGAACACCTAACCATGGCCATCTTACGCATGAACACCTAACATGGCCATCTTACACATGAACACCTAACATGTCCATGTTACACATGAACACTTACCCACAGCCATCTTACACATGAACACCTAACATGGCCATCTTACACATGAACACCTAACATGGCCATCTTACACATGAACACTTACCCACAGCCATCTTACACATGAACACCTAACATGGCCATCTTACACATGAACACCTAACATGGCCATCTTACACATGAACACCTAACATGGCCACCTTACGCATGAACACCTAACATTGCGATCTTACACATGAAACACCTAACATGGCCACCTTACGCATGAACACCTAACATGGCCATCTTTCACATGAACACTTACCCACAGCCATCTTACACATGAACACCTTACATGGCCATCTTACACATGAACACCTTACCCATAGCCATCTTACACATGAACACCTAACATGGCCATCTTACACATGAACACTTACCCACAGCCATCTTACACATGAACACCTAACATGGCCATCTTACACATGAACGACTAACATGGCCATCTTACACATGAACACTTACCCACAGTCATCTTACACATGAACACTTACCCACAGCCATCTTACACATGAACACCTAACATGGCCATCTAACACATGAACACCTACCCACAGCCATCTTACACATGAACACTTACCCACAGCCATCTTACACATGAATACAAACCATAGCCATCTTATACATAAACAGTTAAAATGGATATGTCGTCAACAGTCTAAAATGTCAATAAAGACAGCCACAGAACAATACTTCTCAAATATGTTCTGCACAAATACTGAGGACCAAAGCTTTAACATTTTTGAAACAACTAACTATCCACAATGTTTCAAAATGTGCAAGAATGAACTCTTGATGAACATTTTTGTAAGACACAACAGTTAAGTTTTAACTCTGAGCCAAGGAGATTTTTTTTTCTAATGCCATAGAATGTTTACATTTGTTTCACAAAAGAAACAATAAAATCGTAATGTCTTGAACAAAATATGATGTCATCATTCGAACCATACATGCCGAACTTTGGGAGAAAATAAACTGCATTTTGCGATAATTACATTTTGAGCAGAAATGCCTGAACAGCGTCCGTGGCAGCCATATTGAAAATCAAACCTCTTGAACAAATTCAGATGTCACGAGTGCTGGAAACAAGCAGTGAAGTTTCAACTTCCTTGGTTCACTGGAGATGAGGGGATGATGCTTACAGTGTGACACATTTAGGAGCATGGTAAAAAAACAACGGCCAAATAAAGTATATATTCAAAATATTGCCAAATAACTGGAACACAGGAGCCCCACTACTAACCACACATACTGCATTTGCCATATTAAGCAACTTGCACCTACAAATGCCCCCTGTCCAACTTCTAGACCAATCTGTAACTAATCTTTATAACCATCTCCTATAGTCCATATTTTCGTGTGAATATTACAGTTTTATATAGAAAACATGAATTCAAAAGTGGTATGTTATTGCCCAGTAAATATTAATCTATTGTTTTAAGTATCAACAAACTTTGAACTAAGTTTTTTCACTACTGCTCGATCCCTGAGAACAAATTGAACTCGTTGTTTATCGTGTTAATAGGCGCCCCTCTCTGTCAATTTCCTTAGTGCCCATGGCACTTATTAAAGGGGCACTGATCTAACGCAATTCCCCGGGACTGGTTGTTGCCTTTGTTATTGTTTTTCCCCAGTGAGTACCCGGATGTATAGCAGAAATCTAGATTAGTTCGCAACCTCTGCTGCGCCATTCGTACGCGCATTAGTCACTTTTATGGGTAGTAATAAGGGCGTATGGTCACATTGATTAACAAAATGAAACACAGTTTTCGAGATAATAAGGAAATGTAGGTATCTTTGTGGGTAGCATAGGTAATGGTGACAAAGTTTTGATAAGTCACTTGCTTGGTAATTTTGCGATTTTCGTTAACACTATTTTGACTTGCAACACAAAGTAAATATTTCACCTGAGCATTGCTTTTTTTTAAAGTGTGTATATTTTCTTACTGTCAAAATGTGGAACATTTTCAAAATTATTAAACGCCTAAATATTCAGTTATTTTACAAAGTGACTGAAAAACATTTCCATCTGTATTATTATGATAACGAATTCCATACATTTTGATGTTTAATGTCATCACCAAGAGACTGAAAATGTTACGTTAAAAAGTACATGTCAATGTTGTTTGGCTTCTAATCCTACATAATAATCTGTTGTGATGTTTTTAGGCCCTTTTGATCGTCTTGCCGGTAATATATACAGTCTTACAAAGGAAAAAACTTGTGAAAACAACGTCTATCGCGCATTGAAGAATTTCCCAAACAAAGACGTAGAGGAACAGGAACGAATCGGTCCAGTGCTACAGCAAATGAAGGAAAACAAAATGCAAATACCATAATTACAACCTACCAAATTTATGTGTATAAATTTTAGGCAGCTTCCTTGTTCGAGGAATGTATCCGTGAATATCCACACAAAGGAACAATATCCCACTCGTCTGCAGCTGTACAAAGAAACTTATTCGATATCACGTGTCTCTGTAACCATCAAATATTTTAAAAGATATAAATCGTTTCGGGATATTATAACCCGTGTTCGTTTCTCAACTGATCACTTAGATTGTTTCAGGTGTTTCACATAGGTGTCAAGTCTCAAGGGTCGGCTGAGAAAGCCCACGTGACAACTATTTTCATAACATTACACGTTCATACATTAATTCATGGTTTTACTTTAATATGTGTTGTAGTTTATGTACCTTTTATTTATATTTTAATATGCTCTTTTTATGAAAAGTCTCTCGTAACCCTGTATAGGGTGGCTCGTTACATTTTATACTTGTATACTTTTACATATGATATGTATTTGAGATATAAATTTTTGTATTTTAAAAGTATGTATAAATCATTGTAATGAGGTGAGACTATAATAAACTGTCTGCTGTCTGTCTGTCTGTCCACGGTTCCTAAAAAATCCATTGAGTGATAGATAACAATGATCAATCAATCAACGTATTATCAGTTAACCCTGTGAACAAAATGTGTTGTTTTTACATCGGCACTTCACGCCATGATATGAGTGTATTCCCTTTGTTTTAGTAAACCTAGACATGTAAACACTCACTTTTGACATATCCACTGTGCAAGATAACAGTGATTAATCAATCAACGTATTTTCTGTTAATCCTTTGATGACTGGGAACGATCTGTTGATTTACAAAAAAAAGTAAATCAACCGATCATTCACCGCTTCCTTGGTTGCCACGTGCATATTACATAACACACATTTCACCCCGGACACAATAAATGCCAAATGAGAACCTTTGTCAGATAATCTAAGTGGTGCTACCACTAATTGTACCTGTAATAAATTCATTAACTGAGCATCAAGTGAGTGACGACAAATACACAAGTGAAGGGTTATACCAGAAAACGTGGATGACAACAAGGGAGTAGTAATCCTATTATCGACGCAATCCGAAATCCGAAAATGCTTTCACTGCATGGATACTTTTTATTATTATTAAACTATAACCATCTGGGGTATTTCCAAATGACGACATCCGATGAGCTCCGCCTTTCTTTTTGTCTGTTTGTTTAGGCTGAAGAAATTAATTAACATGCGCCCTTTGTCGAAATCTTTATAGATCAAAGTTAACCAATCAGTGTTCAAAAATGCGTAAAACAAATATTGCCTCCAGCCTCCAAGTTTGTTTAAACATATTTTTATTTCAAAAGAAATCTGGATCGGTAAACAAGCAAAACTTGCTTATGTAAATACCCCTCCAGGTAATAACTTTACAACAACTGGTTATATATCAGATTATATGTAAGATAGTGCTAAACATAAACATACTAAATGCACAAATGAAATATATGAAGCCAATACAAGTGGTGTCTGTGAAATAAGATATAGCAGTTTTCAATTACTACACGCATAAAATTAAGCTACTCAAATCTTTTGCTTTTGACAATGAAATCGTGAACTGATTTAAGAATAGTCATGTTTGTAGAACTGCTAACTGAACTATTGCCATGTAATATCGTTTTTAAATCATTTTGACAGGTATAGAAAAAGTGAATTGCGTCTTCAAAGTGATACCCACAAGTGCAGTCTGATATGTCTGATACATCTCGTGTAAACTTATCAGCGTTTAGGTCACTGCAGCCTCCAAGTTTATTTAGCTGTCCTTGCAGACGGTAGCCCAGTCTCTGGTCACGCTCAGTTGCGTTGCGTATCATCCGGGTACTCACGGGGGAAAAACAATAACAAAGGCAACAACCAGTCTGGGGTATTGCGTTAGATCAGTGCCTCTTTAAGGCAATCACATTACAGCAAATCAAATTACATTTTGAACAAAAATGACTGAGTATTGGTCACAAGTAGATATGTCAATATGGCAGTAGTTGTACATTTGCATTGAACGCCACTACTAACCACACACAGTATACAAATATCATTACATTGTGAACAAAAATGACTGACTAATGGCCATAAATGAAATTTTGAACATAGCTGTCTCGGTGGCCACATTTAAAATAGGATTCAAACCTTTGGAACAATTCCGGTACTATCATTGGTGGGAACCAGTATGTGAAGTTTCAGCTTCATTGGTTAGGTTGCGGTTGAGGAAAGGATCTATACAGTGCCAGGAAATGCATTTTGAGATAACTTGAATGGTCCAAAGTGCAAATGTCAAACAAGCATGAAATACTTATATCTCCTATCAATATGACATGTCCAGTTGTGTGCAAGGCAAGAAACATTGTACGTTTTTCAAGATCTGCTCCTGAAGAAGCATTACTGCCATTTTCAATCTAAGTCAAAGTCGTTGCTATGGAAACTTGAAAAATAATTAATAATGAACTTACAAAAGGCACCACTAGACCTATCTATGTGCCAAGTTTGGTTAAGATAAATCTCCTGATTTTTTAGTTCTGCTCAGTAAACAAAATGTGACGGAAGGACAGATGGACAGCACCCGTTCCTATATCCCCCTTGCACTTCGTGGCGAGGGAGTATAAAGGTCTGAGTTTAAAATGTCACAAACAAGAATCATCGGAAAGATGACATATCCCCCCGGCAGCTGTCTGTAAAGTAACCACAAGTAAATGTGCAATTCTGTATGTAATGAGTCAAGAGTTGAATGTTCTTGAAGAAGCATACATTGTTTACCCACAAAAGATCCACCATGGTCGCATCCATATGAAATGGAAAGTAAACTACCGTATTTTCTTGAGTATAGTGCGCACCCATGTATAATGCGCACCCCCCTCTAGCGGGTTCAATATTTTGGAAAAAAAGAAATTTGAATATTATGCGCAGAAAAAATTTACACCGTACCCTTTCAGCGAAGTCCGGCAAACGAACGGGTGCTGAGAAACTTCGTCAGTACAAATTCGAAATTTGAGATAAAAAATCACCAGACATGTTTATTTACCGTTTAAATAGTATTTATTGTTCTGCTAGGCATTGTTTTATATCTAGGGATTAAGATTACCTTGTGTATTTTCTCGTAAACTAAGCCGGAAACAGCAATCAGCTGTACACAAGTTTTCTTGGAATCGACCGGTGATTCGGATAAGACACACCCAATGATATAACTTTATAGGATTTTTAATGCAAGGATTGGCAACAATTGTATCTGAAACTGTTTTATTTATTAGGAATAATATATTCCGTTATTTTCTTAATTATATGTAGCCTTTACTAAACATTTTTAAAATAATAATAACCCTAAGCGAAGCAGCTGATCGCTAACAAAATCGTCAAACAGAAACAAATATGACTTTTAACGAGTCAAAGTATGTCATTTATGATATATGTATCCATTTTCTGTCAACTAAAGTTCGTTTCAAGGCGTCAATAGCGGTATTCTGACCGTGGTTGCTGTTAATAACGGTGAGTTGTGCGATCCTTCGATTGCTTCACACACGATTTCGCCGAAATTAATAAAAACAATATTATAAGGAATTTTGAATAAAATTAATGAAGTAAGTTACAAACATAAGTCCAGATATACAAAGAACACTTTTTATAGCCAGACAGTGTAATTACATAATTATTTTGCGTACTTCAGTATGGATTTGTTGACATGGTATTTCCGGTGTTTCGTGCTCACGGTAATGTCTTTCCATGGGGGAAAAAAACATCCAAACTCATAATTCGTGTATAATGCGCACCCCCTTCTACACAGCTGTGTTTTTTCGAAAAAAAGTGCGCACTATACTCAAGAAAATACGGTAAGTGCGTTTCTGTGTTGTTTTTTTATGCAAACAAATGACAAATTACAAGAAACAATAACTAAACAAGTGTATAGTCAACGAAGTCATCTATATCCCCCGCCCATTTTAACATGTTATGGTCCCAAACCAGGTAACTGACCCAACATTTCTCATAGCCCATGTCAAAATAGCTGCAATGGAAATTCTAAAATAAACATATCTAAAACTCCTTAATATCAAATGGCACCAGTTCAGTATGTGCTTTATATATAGACATGCAATGTTTGGCAAGGAAATATTTAACAGTTTATTTGTTAGCCATAAGTGAACCCACCCTATATTAAAACTTAATCCAACTTGTTGCCATGGAAACGTAAAAAATAAAAATGTCTAAAATTCCTAAATAGCAAAAGGTACCAGTTCAGTATGTGCCTGGTAGACATGCAAAGTTTTGTAAGAAAGTTTTGAATGTGTTTTGAGTTATCCTCCGGAAATGAACTCTACCCTATAGAACCTAAGACCAACTTGTTGCCATGGAAATGTAAAAAAATGGGTTTTTCAGATTAAAAACGATGTTTTATTGGTCTGTTTTCAGTCGTACAAATGGGTATCTCTGATATCCTCACGTCTAGTCGCACGTTTAAGAGGAAGCCAGAAGCTGGAATGTAAACATTAAACTTGTTTCCGTCCGGTTGCGCACGAACCTCCCTATGACATGTCACAAATCTCGAAGAATAAGCCATCAAGCAGGACTGGACTGGATTACTTCCCTGTGGGGATGGCTGGGTGGGAACGTACGACTGAAAACAGACCAATAAAACATAGTTTTTAATCTGAAAAACCCATGTTTAAGTCTGTTTTCAGTCGTACAAATGGGTAGAATTCGACGGAACACTGGAAGGAGGGTCGGGAAAGTAATCAGGCAGTGACCTCTTCCACGTCGAATGTACCAAGTTCCTCACCCCTGTAGTGACAATAGAACATTTGATCAGATGCACGGACGAGACAAGTTGTTTATCACGAACGCACAGCATGGTTAATGCTCTTCGACACACAACTAATTATCGATGCGACAGGACAACTGCATGCGTCAGTTGAACTGCGATCGAAGTGTGGTCGAGGAATAGTTTAGTTACAGAGTAACTCGCAGTATACAAGGTAACCAAAACAGCATGTTTAATGCTCTTCGACTCACAACTAATTATCGAAGCAACAGGACCACTGCACACGTCAGTTGAATTGCGATCGAAGTGTGGTCGGCGTATAATTTAGTTACAGAACAACTCGCCGTAGTCAAGGTAACTAAAAATAGCATGGTTAATGCTCTTCGACACACAACTAATTATTGATGCGACAGGACAACTGCACACGTCAGTTGAACTGCGATCGAAGTGAGGTCGTCGCATAATTTAGTTACAGAGCAACTCGCAGTATACAAGGTAACTAAAATATACGAGCAGTACTATAAAGGATGGGAAGACGATGCATACACCGAAGAACCATGATAAAAAAGCAGAAGTACTGCACACAACAAAAAAACATAAGAATACGTACATTCACCAACAGCTTTTATTGTAACATGTTATATGGCACAAGTGTCGAGCAAAAACTCCAAAGTGAATAAAACACAAATTCACTGTCTTTTCTGAGAGATCTGTTGTGCCACCACGTGTGGACCAAACTGTTTGAGTCCTTCAACATCTTCTGTTGAGATATCTCTGAGATAATGCGAAGCAAACACTGAAGTAGATCTCCAAAAGCAGCCCTCCATAATAGCTTGCAGCGAACAATTACTGTGGAGTGCTAATGTTGAATCGATGGCTCGAACTTCGTGCGGATGAGAGGAGGTGGGAGGTGCGAGTCCTTGCGCCTCGTAAGCTCCGAGAATTACCGCTCTCAACCAAAAGGAGAGAGTATAACGTGTAATCTCTTTCTTTGCATTGGTTGAGAGCGGTATGAACAGCCGTCGAAAATGTTGTCGTAGCTGTTCAGAACGCTGCAGGTAAATACGAAGCGCACGAACTGGGCACAGGGTGAGATCAGCATGATCATGAGGGCCCATAATGGCAGACAAGGAAGGAATGTGGAACATTCTCGGATCTTGGCCAGGAAGTTGATTTTTCGCTAAAAAATCCCATCTGAGACCAAGATTGACGTTGCCATGGTTACCCTGATCAAACGTAATCCGACCGACATCAATGGCATGTATTTCCGAAACTCTCGCTGCCGTAGCCAGCAAGAGAAGGAAAGCCATTTTCTGAGACAATAAGTCGAACGCGACCTGATCGAGAGGCTCGTAAGCCTGACTAGACAGGTTGCGCAGAACGACATCGAGGTCCCAGGCCGGCGGTCGAAATTAACGTGACTGATCTTCAACCATGTAGGCACGTAGAATCTTCTGCAACTCCGGTACTTTAGTGAGCTTGTCGCCCGTAGAAGACGGGACCACTGAAGCAGGTGAAAGACTGTCGGATGGATCATCCACTCCGTGGTCTATGGTCTCGACAGGGCGTCGGCTATCACATTCTTGGCCCCCGGGATGTGACGGGCGCGTACGCCCATGTCCAAGTCGTCGACGAGGGCGTAGAACCTGAATGTCCGGTCCAGAAGGGCCGCTGACCGAGTCGAACCCTGTTGGTTGATGCAGTGGACGACAGTGGAGTGTATCATCAGCCGTTTCCGACGGAGTCAAAGTTTCCAGAACTCGACCGCCTAAATCACTGCTTCCATCTCGAGGCAGTTGATGTGGAGGACCTTTTCTTCTATCGACCACAGCCTGGCCGCTTGGTCGTCCCCGAAGTGCGCTCCCCAGCCATCCAATGACGCGTCTACGAATAGGTGTAGTATGAATGGAGACTCGCTCATAAAGACGCCTTCGCAAACGTTCGACGGCTGGAGCCACCACTCCAAATGACAACGTAGCTGCGCCGAAAGTGGAACCAGGAGGTTGGGAAGCTCCAGGTGGGGGGTACAGCAATCTCTGCAGCAGACGAAGTTGAAGACGACATCGGTGAGTCAGGTCTTGGGCCGATGTCAACAGACCGAGGACTTCCTGCCACGTGTGCACCAACGCCGGGGCATGTAGAAATGTCGGAATGCTGCTGACAATCTTGTCCCGACAGTCTTGTGGTACCTTGACCAGATTGACTCCCGTCTGGAAGCGTATCCCGATGTACTGTAGATCCCGAGTTGGTACCAAGTCCGACTTTTGAAGGTTGACGATCCACCCGAGGTACCGTAGTAGACTCAGGGTGGTCGCTAACTCTACTTGAAGGGCTTCTGTGAACTGGTGAGCTTGGAGCCCGTCGTCTAGGTAGAAGGCGACCCTGATCGCCTGCCGATCGAGCCATTCAACGACCGTTTTCATGATCTGTGTGAAAATGCACGGGGCCGTAGAAAGTCCAAACGGGACGGCCGCCCACTGATATTGAATACCTTGGTATTCGAATCGGAGGTACTTCTGGAACTCGGAAGCTTATGGTACATGGAGACACGTGTCCTGAAGGTCTATCGAGACGAGGAAGTCGTTCGGTAATATCATCCGACACAGAGAGCTGAGGGATATCATGGTGAATGTGTCGGGTTGTCGGAGGTATGTTGCGTTGAACTTTCTGAAACTGAAAATAAGCCGCATCTTTGTGGAGTTTTTCTTGGGTACTAGAAAGATGGGCGAGTAGTACCCCGGCGATGGTGTCGATGTCCCTAGGCGAAGTACGGCCGCCTTTTCCACCAATAAATCAATGGCCTCCGTCCGCCAATCCCTTGGTTGAGTGTGGAATGTTGGGGATGACGGCAGTGGTGGCGTCGATCTCAGGCGTGGGGCGTAGCCTGTTGTCAAAATGTTCTGAACGTAAAGGTCGTTGAGGAAAGCCCACTTGTGGGCTTAGTGATGAAGTCTCCCCCCTACCGGTAGCACGTCTAAAGGTAGTGTCACCGGGGGAGACTGCAACGACGGTGATGGCGGGGGGAAGGGTCCTCACTTCTTCCCCCGCTGGCTCATTCCCCCCTGGGATTGGACGTTGCCATGGTTACGCTGATCGAACGTAATCTGACCGACGTCAATGGCTTGTATTTCCGATACTCTCGCTGCCGTAGCCAGTGAGAGAAGGAAAGACGTTTCTGAGACCATAAGTCGAACGTGACCTGATCAAGAGGCTCGTAAGTCTGACTAAACAGGTTGCGCAGAACGACATCGAGGTCCCAGGCCGGCGGTCAGAATTTACGTGACTGATCTTCAACCATGAAGGCACGTACATTCTCGTTCTGTAACGTCAAACAACTGTTGCGATGACTAAGGGGCCCGTTGCAGTGTCCTGCCATGACGATCAGGTAGTTCAGTGCAGTCGATGTAACCATGGCGACGTGCCGTAGTAATCTGGCCCGATACTTATCGGGACTAGGCGAGGACATCCGAGAGGCTGTTGTCACAATCCATCGTCGACGTCAATTGTGGAGGCGTAGATGAAGGAGCTGGTGTAGTGGTTGACGGTCCATGGACCTCCGACGCAGTCAAATCCTTCTTGGTCGACGCCGTCGAGGCGAGGACAGCCGCCGTGATCTGGGCTATCAAAGCCGGGTCGATATGAAACGAGGGCGTCTCTCGACGAGGCACTCGACCTGTCGTCCCGACTTGAACGGGAACGACTTCTGTGTCCACTGTCTTCCCGCACGACGTCCCTATCTTCGTTGGTAGAACGAGATACGGACCGACTGGGGACCGTAGTCCCCTCATGGTCCTCGTCACCACCCGGTCCCGTCATAACAGGGGAGGCTGAGTGACGCTCTCGATCAACCGTTTGACGAAGATCAGTCGTGCGGGTAGTATCATCAGCAGGTGAACGGTCACGTGTCTTGTCGAAAACAGAAGTTGACTGAGGCGGGTCTTTATCAACTGATTTCTTAGGTGTGGCCGACTCGCCACCCCCAGGGCCTGATGTGGAGGGTGCAGAGTCCAAGGATCCAACCGATGACCTTCTCTGCTTGTAGCGCTGGTCAGCGGCCCGCTTCGCCAACGCACGGAGATACAAGTTAAAGTTTATTGAAGACAAGTTCTCACATTCTTTACAACGTTTATCCCAATAACACGTTGAAAACCCGTCCTTAATGATGCAGGAAGGACAATACTTGTGAGGGTCTACTTTAGACAGCTTTCTTTGACACGAGGCACCAATGCCTGACATGTTGCCACGTGTATAATCACTGTCAAACAGCGTTGAACACAAACATTGGATTACCAAAGATTACATTCCAGGAGTCTACAGGTAAGACATATTATTATTATTACTTTATTAGAACAACTGTAGAGAAGCGATAAGAACTAGTAGAATACAAACTAGCAGTCTACCGCGAAAGACTTTCTCGAGCGACCAGCTCAGAGGCGCGCTGAGAGATTTGTGACATGTCATAGGGAGGTGCGTGTGCAACCGGACGGAAACAAGTTTAATGTTTACATTCCAGCTTCTGGCTTCCTATTAAACGTGCGACTAGACGTGAGGGTATGAGAGATACCCATTTGTACAACTGAAAACAGACTAAAACATAAAAAATTTCTAAAATTCCTAAATAGCAAAAGGTACCAGTTCAGTATGTGCCTGGTAGACATGAAAAGGTTTGCAAGAAAGTTTTGAATGGGTTTTGAGTTATGCTCCGGAAACGAACTCTACCCTATAGAACCTAAGTCTAACTTGCTGCCATGGAAATGTAAAAAATAAAAATTTATAAAACTCCTAAATAGCAAAAGGCTCCAGTTCAGTTCATGAGAGACATGCAAAGTTTTGTTAGAAAGATTTGAATGGGTTTTGAGTTATGATCCGGAAACGAGCTCTACCCTATAGAACCTAAGTCCAACTTGTTGACATGGAAACGTAAAAAAAAACCTTTCACAATTCCTAAATAGCAAAAGGCACCAGTTCACATGTGCCTGGTAGACATGCAAAGTTTTGTAAGGAAGTATTTAACGGTTTTTGAGTTATGTTCTGGAAATGAACATCACTCTTATAGAACCAAAGTCCAACTTGTTACCATGGAAACGTAAAAAATAAAAATTTATAAAATTCCTAAATAGCAAAAGGCACCAGTTCAGTATGTGACTGATAGATTTGCAATGTTTCGATCAAATACACTGAACTGTTTTTGAGTTCTGCCTCGGAAAAGGAAATGATTACGGACGGACAGACAGACTGGCTGATCGCTATATCCCCCTGCATTATATGCCCACTGCTACATGTACGACATGTACTGACAGAAGAATCAAATTTCATAACATTCTGAAATATAAAGGTTGAGAAATGGCCATAAGAATTATTTTCAATATAGCCATCCTGTCAAGACATTAAAAATTGTATGCAAACCTCTTGAACAAATTGGGGTATCATCATTGGTGGGAACAAGTATGGTAAGTTTCAGCTTCATTGGTCTAGTGGCTTCAGTGGAGAAGATGTTTACGACGCATGATCAATGACAGACAGACATTGGACAAACAGGCCATGGCATAGGCTCAGTTGACTTTCAGTCAGGTGAGCTAAAAATGGCATGTTCCTGGCGTGTTTGTTTGTTGTTTAATGCCAAACTTTTTCCCTATGTACGATGGCAGTCTGTAAATAATCAAGTCTGGACCAGACAATCCAATGATTGGTTTGGTTTGGTTTGGTTTGGTTTGGTTTGGTGTTTAACGCCGCACTCAGCAATATTCCAGCTATATGATGGCGGTCTGTAAATAATCGAGTCTGGACCAGACAATCCAGTGATTAATATCATGAGCATCGATCCACGCAATTGGGATCGATGACATGCATCAACCAAGTCAGCGAGCCTGACCACCCGATCCTGTTAGTTGCCTTTTACGACAAGCATAGTCACCTTTTACGGCAAGCATAGACCTATTCTACCCCGGAATCTTCACGGGTCTAATCCAATGATTGACATCATGAGCACTGATCTCCTGGCAAGTCACAATATTGTACAAATAGATAGTTATGTAGTCAAGCTGCAATAGTTTAAGGTACCTTAATTACATAATTTGGCATCAAAATGAACAATGTCAGATTTAATCAACTTTCATCAGTTTTCAACAACTTTGACAGGATACTGTATAGCTATGGTACAGGAGGAATAAACCTACCTTAGTAATCTAGTTTGCTGTCGTTTCCTGTTGGAGGGATTCGTCTCAAACATATGTGGACGTTTTCGTTTCTTACCAGTTGCTATGGCAGCCGCTGCAGCAATACCTACTGTGCCTGGAAGAGAGCAAAACAAGAGACTGAAGCAGCCAATCCGTCATTCCTTATGAAAGTTTGCCAGTTAAGAGAAAGATCAAGGTACATAACAAGGTATTGACTTTCTCTAAACCAAACTGAAAACGTCGTTGTCCGACAACATTGTACAATGTTGAAATAATTACATGGTCAACAAATCAGTTGCAATACAAATGTCATAATTCAAACAGTAGGCCTGCAGTGATACACATGGAGGAGATACTATGTGTGATATAGTGTGTATTATGACATGGTACAGTGGCCTAAACTGTTTGAATACAATGGCATAGCCTGCTTTTTAGTGATTCAGTGACTATACTTGATGTCTCCCCAGATTGCCTGCTACAACTAATACAATCTACATAAGCACTGTACCTTGGAGGCAATAATTACTGTTTCAGATCTGTGTGTTAATACATCAACTCCTGAATCAATGCATGGACAATATTATCACAGCCAATTAGGGATGGATCCCTTTAGAACCAAAATCGACATGTTATCATGGTAGGCAATGTTCACACAAAATATCACACATGTAATGGGGTGGTTAGGGATCCTCCGAAACCCCCAAACCTGGATCTGCTACTGGCCAGTGGAACACTTCAGTATCACAGAAAACAATACTTAAACTCCTCACTGACAAGAAGTTTGGGTTTGCTTCTATGAATTTCCATTGATTCTTGTTATTAGTAAGATCAGCTAACTTATTTTCCAGCTTCCATGAAAGAGGAAAGACAGTGCCCATGCACAAACTGACCGGGTATAGTCAGAGTGAGCTGATGTTATATAAGTTATAAAGACTTGGATACCCATGTGACAAGGACTACTATTGTTGACTCTAGCCAGCAAAATCATATTCCTATCAATCTCCAATGCTGCATCAGTGGATCGGTCCACCCTTATTTATTTGGGTTTAAAGATGAGGAATAAATGCTTCACTTATTTGAAAGTTCAAACCTGAGGCTGCTAGTTGAGAGGTGACATCATCGGCTGTCAGGAGGTCTGTGGGGTCAAAGGGTTCACTCTCAGGCGAGCTGGGGCCACTCATGCCGTCACTCATCATGTCGGAGGTGATGTGGGCTGGGTTGATGGTGATGGTCCCGGCCAGATTCTGTGTGTTCATGTTCATGGTGACATGAAGCGGGTGCACTCACCTGGTGGAACATTCACAAAACTACATGAGACAACAGGACATGTCAGGGATAGAAATTACCACTATCCCAAGTAAGTGCATCTAATGTTAATGGTATCTTCACAAAATTAAGGGAGGGCTCATATCTTACCACTATTTTGTATCTATTGATGATTTATGTTATTTTTACCACTGCACCTATTGGGTAAGGTGAAAAAGAGCAATAATGACCTGATTATTGCACTTATACAGCAGTTTAAGATAGATGCCCAACCAACCAGTCACTATTTTATCCCTTTAATCTGATAATGCTGAGCACCAGGCAGAGTAACAACAAGTACCATTTTTAACCTATTTTGTTGTGACACAGCAAGTGACTGAACCATAAAAATTTTACTTTTTACTTTTCTGTATGAGAAAATAATAAGAAACAGACAAGTTTACGTACTGTATTATAAAACTAGTCAGTCTTGATATCGGGCTGGGTTTCGTATCCAGAAGATGACCATGGAAGTTATGTGGAATAAAAAAAAATAGTTTGTACTTGCTTCCTGACATAGATGCGAGATCAATATGGACGAAGGATATGGGGTTTAACGAATGGGAAGTCGAGAACATACTATCTATTGGTTAAAACATTGTACTCATGATGAAGTTCTCCTATGAATTTCCTTACATCCTTTCATAGTTAGTGAAAGAGAAACAGTGTTCCCGTTTACCGGTAAAATGAGGCTTGGACTGGTATTTCATGAGACTGCCAGTCCCTGTGGACCGGCAAATAAAGTACCTTATGAATCTTTGTTGTTGAACAAAACATTGGTGATATTCATATAAGTACATTTTTAGAATGAAGTCAGCTTGTCTGTTACCATCAGGGTTTCCCCTTGTCTATTTTTATTGCATAATAACATTTTGCTTTGCTTCAGGTTAAATATCCATTTGTAGTGACTTCGTCTCGAAATATTTAAAAAAGGGAGAAAATTGTGACTGAAGTTAGTGTAAATGATGTATGGATCTAATTAGGTTACTTCAGAGATAATGTCTTTGCACTGAACATTATGTTGAAATAATTAAAAACAGGTAATTTTCATACATTCTTTTATTTGTTTAAAGTTGGGACTGGCAAAAATTAGGGGGGACTGCCAGTCCACTAGAACTGCAGTTTCAAAGGCCAACGGGCACGCTGAGAAATGAAGGATAATAATCATGATCAATATGAAATTTGAACTGACTATCTTGGCATGGGACACCAATGTCCCCCAAATCTTTTTGTTTGTTTGTTCTTACATCACATTCAGCAATATTCCAGCTGTATCGCCCCAACCTGTAAATAGTGAAGTACGGACCAGATAATCGATTGAAATGAGCAAAAACCGTCGGATTACCATGACATGCAATCAGCCAAGTCTGGAATCTGACCTCCCAATCCATAGTGTCATATCTTACAGCCAGCATTGGTTGACCTATTCTTACCCAGAATTGTGACAGGGAGTAAACAGTCGACACTAAATCCTATCCCTCATATTATATAATAACAAATATGTCACATCTACTAGTCCTTATAACTATTGGGCAGTTTGGAAAGGACTACAGGACTAGTGCCAATTTCTAATGCTGGTTACCCGTAAAGATCCGGGATAGAATAGGTCTTCAGGAACCCATGCTTGTTGTAAGAGGTAACCAACGGGATAAGGTGGTCAGGCTTGCTGACTTGGTTGATGCAAGTCTTTGTATTACAGTCGCGTAGATTGATGCTCATGGATTGTCTGGTCCAGACTCAAATATTTATAGACTGCCTTCCTTCAGCTGGAACATTGTTGTTTGCAGCGTAAACAACAAACAAAAATTAGCAGGTAGGGGCGACATGATACACCTTTCAAGCCTCGGTTACATCATGATAATAGCACTAGACAGATAGAGAGATTTTATTACGAGAAATGAAAGGACTAAATGAACTTAAAGTACTTGCACATGCCAAATTTCCAAGATTTTGAAAACTTTTCACTGGAAGAGAACCAAAGATACCTTCCTGCTTCAAGGGCAAAAGGAATAACAGCTTGGTTAAATTCCTAAACAACTTATATGTGTTTATTATTGACCACATGCACTGTATGTCCTAATCATTTACAATACACCTTCAATAAAAAGCTCATGTCTTGTTGGCTGTGTGTGTTATAAAATATATATATTAAAGCATACAACTCAAGAATTTGAATAATTGTTAAAAAAGGAAATCTCCTTGTTCTTCATTTGTTTCATTTTGCATAACTATTTCCTCCAAAAATAACTTGATTACACCGCATAATTTAAAACTACAATATATAAAAAATGTCAAACACAACATTTCATTTCTAATGAAAAACATCTTGTTTGGCCTTAAAAACATATTTTAATATTTAAGGTCCAATTGCATTAAATTAGGTGTGTCATTGTATATTGATATATCAATATTTTTTTAATGTTCATACTTAACAGATACAAATTTATAAATATAGATACTAAATTAATTCACTGACACAGAAACATTTACATTTGTTTGATTACCAAATCAGATGGCAGAAAATTCAATTTTAAACATACTTATGGATTAGTCAAATTCATACTTTGCATAAGTTTGTTAATTTTTACCTAGACATGTACAGGGTGAGTAATTTTGATATTAATTATCAATATATGATATTCTTTGGTTGATTTATCAATACTGAACTTTCCACCCCTTCATTAATTTGTTTTTGTTTGCTTTTTATTTGCCTTCAAGCCATTATACATGGCATATCTATCACATCAGACAGTTTAACATGAATAACATGATAAATATTTCAGTAGATCTATGTGGATCTTTAATTTCTTTACAATAAGTTGGGAACTTTGTCAATTCATATTAATGGTAATGTTGAGCTGAGTTTCGACTTCTTAGTGTTTGGTATAATTAACTACCATAAGTAGTACCAGATCTATTTACATATATATCTATCCTAAATTTCCACAAATATTTCTTCCTATCCAGATGCATTTGTAAAATGGGATATCTGGGGCAATGCCAATAAAACATCCCAAGTTTTCCCCTGTTCAGACTTTGATCTATTGAAAGCATAGCAAGCACATGCAATGGAGTTTCTATAATGATTTTCGCGATAGGGACATTTGGTTAAAGAATAAAATATTCGTTGTGTGCTTTTACAGTTCAAATCGCTGTACTTTCTGTTCATATTTAATTACTTTGAATATACGTTCTAGCAGGCATTACAGCTCTTACTCAATGCGCAGTACGGTTCATCTGTAGACGAAATTTGACAGATACACATTTGCGACTGCGCTGTACATGAACCTGCGCGCGCAAGGATATTGACATACGAGTTTCAACATCGTCTGTAGTGTAAATGGGGGGAGCGGAAACATGCCATTTTATAGCTTAGACGTCACCTGGACATACAATCTACTCCTGCAACATTTCTTTTTTGACGACCTGACACTGCGATCACTGTTGCATACACCGAAAAGTGAATTGTCAACTCACAAAATGGCGGTCTTCCGATAAAGAACAATGGAGCACTGTTGACAGAGCCCTTCTTTGAAAGAAGATAACAACCAATCTCGCTGTCTTTTGTCCGTTCTGAGAGAAGTGAAATACAAATAAATGATTGTTTTTACTTCAAATCTGCTTAAAAGTCTAATACTCACCATATATGGTCTGAAAACTTATATTAAAGTCGGTCAAATATTTAGGCCACATGCGCAGATTGGTTCAATTTTAGGTAACGTTTGAGCAAGGGAGGGAGTTTCAGCGATGATGAATGAGCGCCACCTGTCGTTGTCTCATGGAAATTGGCGGGCTATTCGAACGTCATTGAGCTCACTTATCGAATGTGTTGGATATAATACGCAATCCGAACATTAAGCAAGCATTCGACAGTTTCTTCGTATTTTTGTATCATGCTGAAGTCTTGAATATTAACTTTGCATCGATGCTGGAGTTTAAATTCTTTGCTTCGCCTGGATTGAACAAAGTGGTGCGATGTGTACACTCACGGCATCTATGAAATCACGAAACCGGAATGTTTTCAGGGGCGCCTTGGTAGAGACCTACGTACATCATCAAATTTCATAGATACCAGCAAACACTGATATTAATTATTCCAGCTAATTTATGAACAAGACTCTAAATTAATAAATTGTTTGATAGGCATGAAACCGGGACTGCTTCTTGACATGAAGGACAGACGCAGGTGTTGTTCGAATTATAGCCAAGTTTATTACTGATAAATGTTTTGAACCCTGAAACAATTGTAAAACATTCATTACACAAAATATAAACATATGCTGACATAGAAGTTGACGGATGACAAGATAGACTCAATTTTATGGATAACAACTTCTTTAATACTGTAAAATGCGACGTTTCAGTATAGATCTCGTCTTATAGGTCTCTCGTCATGTCCTGGTACCAAATTAAAGTGTTCACAATGCGCAAATCTGGATCTGGGTAGCTCTGAAGGAAACATTTTGTCGCACCCGGGTCTACTTAGTCTCCAAATCTAACTTTTACACACTCATCAGATACAACCATATATTCTTACCATCGATGATGAACCCATGAAGGTCCGGGTTAGAATATGTCTTCAGCATATGTCTTTTCTAAAACGTTTTTAGAACATTTAATCAATCAAAGGAAGTATTCCAAAGAGATCAAAGAAGCAGGACTCACTCTAAAACCAAGCAAATGTTAATTTGCGACAAAACAAATCACCTACATATAGGGCATATCTTCAGCAAAGATGGCATCCATGTCGCTCCTTCAGATTCAGTCACACAGATCCCAGCCCTTAAAAATGTCCATGACATGCGTCATTTCTTAGGTTTGGCCTCGTATTATCGCAAACTTGTAAGCAAACCTTTTCTGACATCGCCTCCCCTCTCTACAACCTCCTGAAAAAGACGCATCTTTTAAATGGTCCAACAATTGCCAACAGGCAATCGAAAAGCTAAAGCCCTCACAACGGCCCCCATCCTTGCATAACCCGACCTAAACAAACCCTTCATCCTCACAACTGATGCATCTAAAACTGCAATATAGGGTATTCACTTTAGGCCATCTTCCTTGACATTGGTCCTGTTCTGTTTTAGGAACAGTGTTGGTTGGTAACGTGTCTTTTGCTCGTCAGTTTCGGTTATTGCAATAAACTATTTTTATTTATATACATACATACATACATACATACCCGTTTTTGTGCAGGTGAATCAATCAAAATCATGTGCACAGCACTATAGTGGCAAAAGTGGTTTTTCACGTGCAACTGGTCACGTGGCCATAATACCGCACGTGTTTTCAGCCATACTTGTTAGCAGTCATTAACAAAAAAAGAAAAAACACAAGAAAACAAAAGCCTTTACGGCCATTTGTCATGCCACGCCTTTCAAATGTGCAACGTGAACGTGCCATCGGCATGTTGCAGACGGGAATGTCCGTAGCTGAAGTCGCAAGGACGATTGGTTGTAGTCGACGGACAGTTTATGATTTACAGACGCAAACGGGTACCACCGCTGATCTCCCTCGGCCAGGTCGACGTCACATGCAGAGGATCGTCAGATTGTCTTACGTCACCTCCGTGACCGATTTTTGACGGCTACATCAACCAGAAATGAACTATTTAGGGGTAGACTGAGTGCGCAAACTGTTCGAAACCGTCTGAGAACTGCTCACCTTCAAGCACGACGGCCATACTGCGGGCCGATTCTGACTAAATTACTCAGACGTCAACGTCAGTTGTGGGCACAGCGACACTTACGATGGACTCAAGTCGTCTTCAGTGATGAATCCCGATTTAATCTTCGATTTGCTGATGGTAGGTCGAGGGTGTGGAGGCGCCGTCATGAACGTTACGCCCAGTGTTGTGTACAGGAAGATGACAGATTTCGAGGCGGAAGTGTCATGGTGTGGGGTGCTTTCTGTGGCAATGCACGTTCCAGGCTTCTTGTCATCCGTGGAAACCTCAACGCTGCTGCTTACCGCGACCAGGTACTGGCACCAGAACTTCTGCCTTTTATGGCAGCACATGGACCCGGTTTGATCTTCCAACACGACAATGCCAGACCCCACACAGCAATTTTGACAAGGTATTTCCTTCAGAATGCGGGAGTCAACGTCATGGACTGGCCGTCAAGGTCTCCCGACCTTAATCCCATCGAACACGTCTGAGATGCTCTTGGCAGAAGTCTGCGCACTCTCCAGAACCAACCACAGAATTTGCAAGATCTTGGCACCATTTTGCAGCAACAATGGCGTCGTCTTCCCAATCATGTGTTCACAAGCATCACAAGGTCTATGCAGAGGCGTTGTGTGGCAGTTGTCAACGCACATGGTGGCCATACACGCTACTGAACTTGTGTGCCATCAGATTCTCGTGCTTGGGACTTATGATTTAAACTGTTGATGTTATTACCGAATACCGTAGGTGCTTGGAACAAATTATGGTTACCACCGTTAATTAAAATCCTTCTTTGGACATTAATTATTAAAAATTACCTTCTCTGATACATTTGTCCGTTGTATATCATATATGGGATTACTTTTAAAAATGTGAAGTTTTTAATTTGACTTTATATATTGTTCAATGTAAGGGTAAACGATGCTTATTGGTCATTTCACATCAGTCAACAACTGTTTCAGTCATAACACAGTTGGACAAGCAGAGTCTGTCACCTTGTCCAAGGATACAACATAGTGAATTGCATGATATGGCCTCTTGAAATGTTAGATTTGAAATGATTATAAAAAATAAAGGGTTACAGACATATTGTCTCTCAAGGTGATATCTCTCTGTCAAAGATTATGGCTTTGCTCACGAAATACTCTGTATTGATCAGGATGGCCATATTGCGGTCGATACTTTTTAATGAGGCTAAGTTACTTTTTTTCAAGCAGATGGCTCGAGGTTTTTTATTTTTACAAAAGTATGAGCTGTGTTTTTAAAAAAACAAACTAACCCGCCCACCTCGCTAGAAATCAAATGGTCCGTCCCTTAAGAGGCGGCTATGCTTGTCGTGAAAGGAAACTATATGTATTACGGGATCGAGTGGTCAGTCTCGATGACTTGGTTGATGCACTTCATTGTATCCCAAACGCGTAGATCGAGGCTCATGATGTCAATCACTGGATTGTGTGGTCCAGACTCAATTATTTACAGACCGCCGCCATAGAGCTGGCATATTGCTGAATGCGGCGTTAAACAAACAAACAAACAAACCATTTATTTGGTACACTGTTTGAATTCTCTACCCTGAAAGTAGTAAGAATTGTAATGTCGCTATCTTCACAGATAAATATTGGTTGAATGCTGACATGCTGATTCATAGGGCCAAAATTGTACCAACATTGTACCATCATCGTATATGAATTTCCACAACCTCGAAATCTTTAGATTGTTTAATTATACTTCAACAAGAGTCATCAGAAAGATGACATATCCCCCGGGCAGCTGTCTGTAAAGTAACCACTAGTAAATGTGCAATTCTCTATGTAATGAGTCAACAGTTGAATGTTCTTTAAGAAGCATACATTGTTTACCCACTGAATGGTTTTCGAATTCTGGCCCGGAAAAGGAAATGATTACGGACGGACGGACAGACAGACTGGCTGATCGCTATATCCCCCCGCATTATATGCCGGGGGGATAAAAAATGACAAACCACCAAAACTTACTTTGATTAATGACATTAACTCTCTCTTGTGCAACCAAATGACATTTTATATTATCTTGTATATTTATTTCCAACTATTTCTTAGTTCTGCATATTCACCGCGAGGCGGGTAGGGGGCAAATTATGCATGCATGTGTTTGCATGGTAGACACTTAGTGAATCGAGGAATTATTTCTGAGAAAATTACCAGAAAATTTTCTAATCGCTTGCTTCAGAGAATGGTACCGGTATTGTTAAACATATTATCAATTACAAATTAACTGATTCAATTTCATCTGTAGGAATAATCACATATTGGCTTAAGTTAGGCTTAATATCTGTCTTCCCGCAGCACAGTGGTTGCAAAAGAGCATGCTGTTAACCAAGATCGCTGTTCTACATGCAAGTTAATCGGTATTAAGTGGATTGAAATATGTGATTGCTGCAAGCTATAGACAATAATTCCATGATTTCGTAACATTTTCTCACATAATGTTACTGCAGTCCTGACATCATAAATACTACCTGTTCTGTGTTGCACCTGCAGACGCTTAAAAGATAGAGTTGCCTCCCTTGTATAATAGTTACTATTTTTAACATGGACCAGACATGCAGCTGAAAACATGATTAAAATATGAGGCAACTCCTCAAGTTGGTTGTATATTGTAATCAAGTTAATGAAAAGTTTCTGATTAATTTGGCATGAATATATGAATCTTTGCAATCTACAAGACTGCGTGTTATTAACACGTTACAGGCGCCAATGCAATGTATGGAAAGTATTTGTTTAATTTATGCTTTCAATGCAATTTCAGCGATACAGTTGTTTTTTTTTAATGAAAACGATAAGCCTAAATATTTTTTGCATCAATGTATATTTTGTGGCATAATTTGTTTTTTTCAAGCTTTTTCGGGGACAATTACTTTTTAAGGATAAAATCGCACGGTTGTGTTAGATAATATAAGGAAATGGCAGATAAGCTTGTTAAGTCAGGTTTAACAAAGAAAAGTATTTCTATTCTCAGAATTCAAACCGTGTCAAGAAAATACATCATGAATTCACACAAAGCTCTGTCCTATCTTTGCAAGGGGTTTGGGAAAACGGTAACCCGAATCACCTCGTGCACACATTGTGCACCACTTATTTATAGTATAAGACCCTATACTTGAAGATTCGAAGACATAACACACGTGTCGAATCTATTCTCACTAAACTCAAATAGTGAGTCTTCTTCTCAGTACACATTAACAGTATTTTAGTTTATGATATCCCGCCTCTTTGTCGTCATTGTGATGAGACACTGTATTTTAGAATGTTCTGCTCACTGCAGTCAGGCACAGCGTCAATAGTGCAGTATTACACGTGTTGGAGAGGGAGATACCTTATTCTCCATGGGATGGCGGAGTAGCCTAGTTTAAGAGTTTGCTCGTCACGCCGAAGGCCCAGAATCGTCCCCACATGGGTACAATGTGTGAAGCCCATTTCTGGTGTCCCCCGCCGTGATATTGCTGGACTACTGCTAAAGGAGGCGTAAAACCATACTCACTCACTCACTTATTCTCCATGTGAACGACACTGGGCCACAGTCTCAGGTAGCGGTCGATACAAAGACCATGTCGTGCTCGGTTGTTGTTGACACAAGCCCACGGCACTAAATGTTCTGTTATCTGATTATTTGTTATTTTATTGATTGGTGCTAAGTTCAACAAGATGTGTAGTTTCTCTCATGCGGTTTTATTTAATCTTCTAGCTGGTGTGGTTTCTTTGTTATTTTGTCTCTGATACTTAGATACTGTTACTGTATGACGGAAGCATTCCATATCAGTGTCATACGACCCGCCTCCGTGGTCTAGTGGTAGAGCGTCCGCTCGGAGAGCGGAAGGTCCGGTTCGATCCCCGGCCGCGTCATACCAAAAGACGTTAAATATGGCTACCATGTCTGGCGCTCGGCATTAAGGGGCTAAAACAAGAACTGGTCGGCTTGGAGTCAGTATACTGTGTCAAACCGTGTCAAGAAAATACATGATGAAGTCACACAAAGCTCTGTCCCATCACACGTGTATGTGTGTGTGTGTGGCTGCTTGTACTAGTCCGGACTAATGCCGAGTTTATAGTGCTAGCTCACTGAGATACCATGCCGCAGTTTTTAACATGAATAACCCACTCAGACACATTATGTTGACTCCGAGCTGACCAGTCCTCGTTTTAGTCCCTTAATGCCGAGCACCAGGCAGGATAACAACAAGTACCATCTTTTAAAGTATTTTGGTATGACGCGTCTAGGGATCGAACCCGCGAACTTCCTCACTCTGGACAGTATTGTGATTTAATAGCCTCTGATTGACCAGAGTCGAGTAATTTCCCAATTCATGGTAGAGTATTGCTTATACTACGTCTATCATTTAGTTAAGCGTTTACGGCATTGACATAATACAGTATGTTAAATACATTAGTATGTAAATACATCAGTAACGCTGGAATGCCGTGAATGTAAATGTTAACAGTTGCTATATGAAATGCCTTACCTAGAACAACATAAAATACTTCCCAATCCATTGTAATACACAATTCGCTTATCAAAACAGTCATGTTCAGAAACGTTCAAACCAGTCGTTACTACCGTAGTTATCCAAATAGCAATATAATAATAAATAGCAAGTGATACACGTTCTACCGCACTGTCATCTTATAACACTGGTGTATTATTGAATATTCTATTTACTAACACATATGAATTTAGAACCTTGAATTAGGTAAATCACTATTATTTCAATATTTTGGTTATTTAGAAGTTATGCTGCTCGTTATCAATGTACACAACATGAAACCTGAATTAGAATATCGATTCGTCTATATGACTGCTAATGTGTTATTTAATTGTTAAAGTCATTGACTGCATCTACCTTGTAATGTAATATTATTTGAATATATGTAATTTCACTCTACCACGAAGAAAGTCTTCAAGGGACTCAGCAGCCTTCTCTCTGTTTTAAGTAGATAGCCGAGTAATCAGCTCCACCAAGTTAATTCCCATGAAATTTCATTCGGTTGAACAGAGTGATTTAGACTGAAATTGATTTCTCTTGAAGGTAAAGCCAGATATAAAGGGAGGTTATTCCCGGTAGAGGGCGCAACCTTGAGGGGTATATATAGGAATTGTAAAGCCCGGGTAGTTCAATCTCTCCTGTGGTGTCGCCGTTACAGTGCGGTCTGTTTATTTTATGTTTGTCCTGTGCGTTATGGTTATGAACATTTTCTGTTGTCAGGTGTTGGCAGTCTTGCTGCAAGACAAATGTCGTCACAGTGACGAATATGGTTCTGAACCGCAAAGCATGGATGGTACCTGGTACATGCATGTATCTTACAGTAAGATGTTACAGTGTCGGTGACTGGCGTGGTTCTGAGATCATATGGATCAAGGCTAGTGACGCCACTGGTGTTTGTAAAAGAAAATTTCATGCAGAGTAAATGCCTCGGCGTGTGCCACAGGGGAAGCCAGATTGTGTGTTTGTTGTTTATATCTGGCTTGACGAGGTTTTGGAAGAGAACTACTATCTTGATCTTAATGACGTAACACACGGAACCACGCCCAAAGCAAGCTACGCCCTATGTATTATATTGGAAGCTCCCTGCTGTCATGCAACTTTAGATCTGGGCCCAAATGTGCTCAATGGTGAAATTAACCACAACGAGGGTCACCCTGATACCACCTAAATACGTCTTTCGTAACAGATTATGTCTGTAGGGAAATATGTACCCCGAGAACGATTTCATTCATACAGAATGCGCGCACAGTCAATGGGCATGCATTGTTTTATCTGGCTCGCAGCGACTGTTGTAAATCTGTGTATTTGGTTTAAAGTAAATATACGTCTGTCCGTCTGTCTATCTTACTGTCTGTCTGTCTGTCTCTCTCTCTCTAGTGCGACTGAGAAAATTACACCATCGTAAAATACTGCTGTCTACCGATATGGCACCTTGCATAGGAAAGGTAACAATACCTGGATTTCCCGTATTTAGGCCCATGGACTTAAATTCGGATATTTATTTTGGAGTGATCTTTCTTAAATTAATAACTTACTCCCTCCGAAAGTTAAAGTTGGCGATGCACTACACAGGCAAATCCTAATGTGCAGTAAACAGCAAGTCCTGTTCAAAGTTAATATTCAAGTTTAATATTTTCTCAGTTAAAACAACTTAACAGTTTCGGATTTTTTTCAGCAAATGGTGCCCCCTATTCAGGTAAGAAACCATTAGCTTCCGAAATTGAGCCCTGGGCTTAATTTCGGATAACATATTTCAAATGAGAAAATTATACTTTCCGTAATTAGGCCTGGGGCTTAAATACGGGAAGTCCAGGTATAGGTTTCGGTGTTATGTTTATTAACGACCATGATCTCAGTTTCTTCTTTTCGCAATAAACAAGGGTTACAGATCTGCTACATGGAAACTGTACATATGTTGAGGTCACAGGTTGTCTGTAATCATAAGTAACCTAGCAACAACACGAGGGTCAGTCTTCGATAACTCCGAGAACTCTTACCATTACAGAGATGACACAGTTTTCAGTTTTCGGTATATTTCTTTGCCTCGTCTTAATTCTACAGGTACGTCTGTGTTGAAATTGTATTTTATCAAATATTATTTTCATGAGTGTTTTGAACCGAATAGATTGCTCTTTTATGGCAGTCCCCTTCCTGATGTTAAAATTAAAACCTCGTCGCCCCGTCGAGTCAGTTTTGAAGATTAGACTTTCTAGTCCGATCAGACTGCTCCCTTATATATGATGAGATGACGTTTAAACACCCGTCATTGTCAAGTGATATAGTCTTGTCTGTAAATTGCGTAAAAATATGCATTTTGCAGAAGTCCAAGTCAATTTTAAGACCAAACACCAAATGCCAAATTAGGTCGAATAACTTTGAGAACATAATGTTGATTCTGATGAAATAGCAGTCCCAAAATATGCATTTCTGACGATACCGCAGAATGTTGACATACTTTACCGTTAGAACTTAGAAAGGTATTCTCAAGAAAGCATCATATTATCGTAGGCTCTGTTTGCAAAAGGTTGTTGTTGGGTTCGCGGTTCGACGCCAGGACTGCGGGATTGCTTGTCCCGTGGACCACTGCTGCGCCGAGATTTGGCTCCCGGGCCGGAAGAGGCTGTTTGTGAACGGCTACTGTCAGCAGATGAAGCGTCAGGGGCAGCGCTGTGTGCCCGGGGGCACCAGCCACGACTGTGACTGTAGAGATGGGCTTGAGTGTCTGGTGGTCGACGGTCAGATCGAGGGCATCTGCACATAGATGCAGATTGTGGTGGGCGACGGTCATATTGGGAACAGAAATAAACGCAGCCGTGGATTGAATGGCCTTATGTTTATTTCGATTTTCGTGTTTGTTGCTAACGTGGATCAATTCAAATTGAAGAACAGTCTTTTCGCCATAATGTCCTCTAATGTAGGAAAGACAAATCTTTCCCTGTCAGCTAATGACCTATAGGAGAAGGTTACGCGATAAATCGCAAAGAACAATGAAGAACGAAGCGTGGTTTATTTCACGACAAAACATTGTTCTATCACGACGTCATTTCTGGAGATTCGAACATGCGCTTGCAACTTGATGACGTCGTAAATTGGACAACGTAATTTTTTTATATGGAAGAGTCTTGTGAGTTCCATTGTTACACCGCGTTTTTGTCTTTAGGGATATAGTTACACTGGGTCTATGTCTTTAGGGACACAGTTACACTAGGTCTATGTCTTTAGGGATGTAGTTACACTGGGTCTATGTCTTTAGGGATAAAGTTACACCGGGTCTATGTCTTTAGGGACACAGTTACACTGGGTCTATGTCTTTAGGGATGTAGTTACACTGGGTCTATGTCTTTAGGGATAAAGTTACACTGGGTCTATGTCTTTAGGGATATAGTTACACTGGGTCTATGTCTTTAGGGATATAGTTACACTGGGTCTATGTCTTTAGGGATATAGTTACACAGGGTCTATGTCTTTAGAGACACAGTTACACTAGGTCTATGTCTTTAGAGACACAGTGACACTGGGTCTATGTCTTTAGGGATATAGTTACACTAGGTCTATGTCTTTAGGGATATAGTTACACTAGGTCTATGTCTTTAGGGATATAGTTACACAGGGTCTATGTCTTTAGGGATGTAGTTACACTGGGTCTATGTCTTTAGAGACACAGTTACACTGGGTCTATGTCTTTAGGGACACAGTTACACTGGGTCTATGTCTTTAGGGATATAAACTGACGTCCAAAAGAAACTTTACCAACTGAAAATATAAATTTCAGACAAAGTATAATTTTTTTTTCGATGAAGTCTATCTAAAACACATAACCTAAATACAACAATAGTGTATGCAGAAAATGTTAATCGTCTGTTACATGTTTGCGAGATAACACGCGAAAATGGAAAAACACGTGCACCACGGGCAACTGCAAATGCACGTGCGGGTAAGGGTATAAAACGATTGCAACGGCAAGTCTGACATCCACAGTGATAAAAAAACACAAAAGAAATGCCACGACTCACAGTCGAACAACGTGAACGAGCCTTGGGTATGGTACAGATGGGAGCCACCCACGCCCATATTGCACGAACCTTCGGTTGCTCCCGTGTTGCCGTTACCAACTTGATCCAACGTTACAGACAGACAGGGCGGACCGCTGACAGGCCAAGAACAGGCAGACCCAGGGTGACCACGCCCCATGATGACCGGTACTTGCGTACCTTGCACCTCCGAAATCGCTTCCTGACAGTGACGTCATCGGCGACAAATGCCTTAGGTCACAGGGTTAGTCGACAGACAGTGGCCAGGAGACTCAGGGCTCATGGAATCATGGCTTTTAGACCATACAGAGGACAGCTATTGACAGCGCAACATCGTCGTCTGCGATTGAGATGGGCCCGGACTGTACGACGTTGGCAACGACGTGACTGGCAGAGGGTTGTCTTCACTGACGAAAGTCGATTCTGTATGTTTAGGGCTGATGGAAGACAACGTGTTTACCGCCGAAGGGGTGAACGAACGGCGGCGTGTTGCGTGCAGGAGGTCGTACAATATGGTGGAGGGAGTGTCATGGTGTGGGGAGGGATCAGTGGGCAGGAGAGGACACCGCTGGTCATCGTTGACGGAAACTTGACAGCTCAGCGTTACATGGATAACATTCTTCGTCCAGTTGTCCTACCATTTCTCCAACAGCAGCCACGTGATGTCATTTATCAGCATGACAACGCTAGAGCCCATACAGCCAGAATTGTCACTAACTTCCTCGCAGCCAACAACGTCACCGACCTGCCGTGGCCTGCACACTCACCCGATCTATCTATCTGTCCCCCATCGAACACCTCTGGGACTTGATGGATCGTCGTGTTCGACAACGACCACACTCTCCAGCCAACCGGCAAGAACTGATCTTGGCCCTCCAAGAAGAATGGCGTCAAATCCCACGTGACCTCATCAGACGACTGACTTTTTCTGTGCGTCAAAGAGTTTTTGCGTGTATTGCGGCATTTGGTGGTCACACACGCTACTAATGACTTGTTAATGAACGTGAGCGATTGTTTATGTACTCTGCCTATTGTCCATGATTCTGAAAGCTCGAGTTTTGTACCACACCCACCTTTGGGGGGCTCTGACGTCATTCTAGGTCGCGGTATGATTGTCATTTTCAGTGTTGATTATGTTGATATATTGATCTTCTCAATACTTCATGCATGTATGTTTTGTTGTTTTTTATTTAGCAAGAGTGATTTCAAACTCTGGTAAAGTTTCTTTTGGACGTCAGTTTAGTTACACCGGGTCTTTGTCTTTAGGGATATAGTTACACTGGGTCTATGTCTTCAGGGGCACAGTGACACTGGGTCTATGTCTTTAGCGATATAGTTACACTGGGTCTATGTCTTTAGAGACACAGTTACAATGGGTCTATATCTTTAGGGACTCAGTTACACTGGGTCTATGTCTTTACAGACACAGTTACACTTGGTCTTTGTCTTTAGGGATATAGTTACACTGGGTCTCTGTCTTGAGGGACATAGTTACACCGGGTCTATGTCTTTAGAGACACAGTGACACTGGGTCTATGTCTTTAAGGACTCAGTTACACTGGGTCTATGTCTTGAGGGACACAGTTACACTGGGTCTATGTCTTGAGGGACACAGTTACACTGGGTCTAAGTCTTGAGGGACACAGTTATTCCCGGTCTATGTCTTTAGCGATATAGTTACACTGGGTCTATGTCTTTAGAGACACAGTTACAATGGGTCTATATCTTTAGGGACTCAGTTACACTGGGTCTATGTCTTTAGGGACACAGTTACACTGGGTCTATGACTTTAGGGACTCAGTGACACTGGGTCTATGTCTTTAAGGACTCAGTTACACTGGGTCTATGTCTTGAGGGACACAGTTACACTAGGTCTCTGTCTTGAGGGACATAGTTACACCGGGTCTATGTCTTTAGAGACACAGTGACACTGGGTCTATGTCTTTAAGGACTCAGTTACACTGGGTCTATGTCTTGAGGGACACAGTTACACTGGGTCTATGTCTTGAGGGATATAGTTACACTGGGTCTATGTCTTTAGGGATGTAGTTACACTGGGTCTATGTCTTGAGGGATAAAGTTACACTGGGTCTATGTCTTTATAGACACAGTTACACTGGGTCTATGTGTTTAGGGATATAGTTACGCTGGGTCTATGTCTTTAGAGAGACAGTTGCACTGGGTCTTTGTCTTTATGGATATAGTTACACTGGGTCTCTGTCTTGAGGGACTCAGTTACTACGGGTCTATGTCTTGAGGGACACAGTTACACTGGGTCTTTGTCTCTAGGGATATAGTTACACTGGGTCTATGGTAAATAGGACATACAATTTGCGTGTGTCAAATTATAACCAACGTTTATTTTACCAACCACCGTTGAAGCACCGGCACGCTCACACATGCTCATGATATAGCCGGAATAGTACAATCGACTCTGCTTTGGGCATACAGTAATTTCACATGAATATGGAAAGGGTTTTATCGCTTATATCTTTATATTTAAGGATGAATAAAACGGTCCGACTTAATGCCACCAAGAGTTAATTATTAGATCTTCATCCCCGCGCGCTTCACTACCAAACATCCCAACCCAAGTCACTGTATTGTTCCAAAGTATCTCCAGCTGCAATGCGTGTTCTCCTGAATTAAATCCTATACGCAGTTATACCAAATAGTCATGCATCATATTTATCACAATCATCAACAGCTTATGTAAACAGGTGATTTGAATAGTTCATTTTAAAACAAATAAAATTTGTCCCGCACGACATATTTAAAAAAAATGGATGATAAAAACATTTAATGTATTAACTGTATTCTAGGACTGACTATTGTAAACGCTCAATATAACACAATGGACTTTAATCCAAACACGGGTCCTCGTGGGAATATGTCGACTTGTCTGTCTGTCATGCACCGGGCCCCAATCTGGACCCGTCATTAACTGACTTCAAAACACCTCGTTATTAAATGTGAATATGGAATTAAGATCTGTGAAGTGAAATGTCACTTATTTATGTCATACTTAGGAAGGTATCAGACATTCCGTATTGTAGTTCCAAGTGTGTTTTTCACAAATGGATTCACGATCTGAAATCACACAAATCTGTCCTCAGACAATAATTAATGGAAAAGTTCGTAAAATGCTACAGCAGTGGAAATCCTTTCGCGGTGAAGTCGGCACTTTTCTTGCTATGTCAAGATGGCCATTTTTGTCAGGCAAACCCGTGATTGACAGCACGGGCAACGACACAAGCCGTCGGGACACCATGATACATAATCCGTCATACAATTTAGCCACTGGATATACCGTAATGATGTTGACATTTCGTCTGAGAGGATTTTGTAACACCCCTGTGTACACATGTAGTGAAATATCTGACAACTCTGTCCAGCAAGACGCAGTTGCCACCATCCTGTATTTTCTGTTGTTACTGCAGGTGAGTTGGGTTTTGACACAGGGTTATGATCGTTATATATAGCCTGTAAACATATGTCATAGTATGTTAAAACTGAACATTTTGTAGCAAATGAGTAAATACATTGTGTATTTCAGAATTCGATGGAATATTAAGTTTTCAATGACATACTAACACAATTTAAATATTACTATATTAAATATTAAAATGGTTCTTTACCTTAGTGGATGAACTTATTCGGTTGCCTGTGCAGAGGAAGAGCATGGAGCAGGCACCTCGGCTACATCGGGTACATCAACTACAGCTGACAAGAACACAGATCAACCAAGACTACATAGTGTAGGCTCACTTATAGGTATACACACTCTCTTCATTAAAAACACCAATGCTCTTTGAAAATATTGCCACCAGTGGATTGGTATGGCTTTTTATAAATCTGAACTCAGATATACACTCTTCAAAAAAAGAAACGCACAGGTAGTATGTAGTTCATTGAACCTCATATGTTTGTTTTATTGTTAGGGATACATTTACCAAAGACGTCAATGAATAATATACATCGTAGAAAGGTCCATGTAAAAACACTTTCATGTGATATATTACATGAGCATGTTGAACAACTTTATTAGATCTTGATTTCAAAAACAGGGCGTAATCGCGACCGTCTTTATGATTTTACTATTTTGGTGTCTTTAAGAATTTTGCAATGATCCTACCCTTACGAAACATTAACATAATATACAACCATATCTCAAAAATCAATTTTCGTCAAAATTGTTTTGTTTTTGTTTTTTGGGTGACATTATATACAATATTTCAGCCGCTATGTGATATATTTTCATTTTTATTCTGTATAGGATAGCATAATGGTTAAGGACAATTGTGTTTCACAGTTATAGTGGTTTTATTGTCACATTTCAATTGTAATAGTGTTTTACCTACTCACAAGATTTGAAAATTAAGTAAAACAAAATGATTTTATCAATGTATTCTCAGTGAATTAGAATTTACAGTTAAATGAAACAATTTATTTGACAATTTGTGTGTACAGATACCTCCTTTATACAGAAGTTTGTAGGTATAAGTTAAATGTGGGAACGAAAATCTTGTTTTTCACCCCTGGTCAACTGATTAATATCAATATCATATGGCAAAGTAAATAAGTGTTTTGTTTACAGAAACCTCCGGCTACTCCCCCATCTCAATAACAGCCTGTTACTTCCAGAAGTAAATACACATATGACAAATATTCAAAGCATCATTTATTCAATCATAAATCATAACACATATTAACAAATACAGGAAGTACACTGTTTCAAGCTCCGTGCATGTGTCTCACTGTATGTAACACTATATCGAGCACCATGCATCCGTTTCTCTGTATGTAACACTGTTTCGAGTCCCATACGTGTATCTCACTGCATGTAACAGTTTCGAGCCTTTAGCATGTGTCTCACCGTATGCAACACTGATTCGAGCGTCATGTAAGTCTCACTGTATGTAACACTGTTTCGAGCCCCATGCAAGTCTCACTGTATTTAACACTGTTTCGAGTCCCATGCAAGTCTCACTGCATGTAACACTGTTTCGAGACCCTAGCAAGTCTCACTGTATGTAACACTGTTTCGAGCCCCATGAATGTGTCTCACTGTATGTAACACTGTTTCAAGCCCCATGAATGTGTCTCACTGCATGTAACACTGTTTCGAGCCCCTTGCAAGTCTCACTGTATGTGACACTGTTTCGAGCCCCATGTATGTGTCTCACTGCACGTAACACTGTTTCGAGCCCCATGAATGTGTCTCACGGCATGTAACACTGTTTCGAGCCCCTTGCAAGTCTCACTGTATGTGACACTGTTTCGAGCCCTCTACAAGTCTCACTGCATGTAACACTGTTTCGAGCCCCATGCATGTAACACTGTTTCGAGCCTCATACAAGTCTCAATGTATGTGACACTATTTCGAGCCCCATGAATGTGTCTAACTGTATGTAACACTGTTTCGAGCCCCATGAATTTGTCTCACTGCATGTAACACTGTTTCGAGCCCCTTGCAAGTCTCACTGTATGTAACACTGTTTCGAGCCCCTTGCAAGTCTCACTGTATGTAACACTGTTTCGAGCCCCTTGCAAGTCTCACTGTATGTAACACTGTTTCGAGCCCCTTGCAAGTCTCACTGTATTTAACACTGTTTCGAGCCCCTTGCAAGTCTCACTGTATTTAACACTGTTTCGAGTCCCATGCAAGTCTCACTGTATGTAACACTGTTTCGAGCCCCATGAATTTGTCTCACTGCATGTAACACTGTTTCGAGCCCCTTGCAAGTCTCACTGTATGTAACACTGTTTCGAGCCCCTTGCAAGTCTCACTGTATGTAACACTGTTTCGAGCCCCTTGCAAGTCTCACTGTATGTAACACTGTTTCGAGCCCCTTGCAAGTCTCACTGTATGTAACACTGTTTCGAGCCCCTTGCAAGTCTCACTGTATGTGACACTGTTTCGAGCCCTATACAAGTCTCACTGCATGTAACACTGTTTCGAGCCCCATGCATGTAACACTGTTTCGAGCCTCATACAAGTCTCAATGTATGTGACACTATTTCGAGCCCCATGAATGTGTCTAACTGTATGTAACACTGTTTCGAGCCCCATGAATTTGTCTCACTGCATGTAACACTGTTTCGAGCCCCTTGCAAGTCTCACTGTATGTAACACTGTTTCGAGCCCCTTGCAAGTCTCACTGTATGTAACACTGTTTCGAGCCCCTTGCAAGTCTCACTGTATGCAACACTGTTTCGAGCCCCTTGCAAGTCTCACTGTATGTAACACTGTTTCGAGTCCCATGCAAGTCTCACTGTATGTAACACTGTTTCGAGCCCCATGAATTTGTCTCACTGCATGTAACACTGTTTCGAGCCCCTTGCAAGTCTCACTGTATGTAACACTGTTTCGAGCCCCTTGCAAGTCTCACTGTATGTAACACTGTTTCGAGCCCCTTGCAAGTCTCACTGTATGTAACACTGTTTCGATCCCCTTGCAAGTCTCACTGTATGTAACACTGTTTCGAGCCCCTTGCAAGTCTCACTGTATGTAACACTGTTTCGAGTCCCATGCAAGTCTCACTGTATGTAACACTGTTTCGAGCCCCATGCATGTAAAAGTGTTTCGAGCCTCATACAAGTCTCACTGTATGTGACACTGTTTCGAGCCCCATGCATGTGTCTCACTGCACGTAACACTGTTTCGAGCCCCATGAATGTGTCTAACTGTATGTAACACTGTTTCGAGACCCATGAATGTGTCTCATTGCATGTAACACTGTTTCGAGCCCCTTGCAAATCTCACTATATGTAACACTGTTTCGAGCCCCATGACTGTGTCTCACTGTATGTAACACTGTTTCGATCCCCATACAAGTCCCACTTTATGTAACACTGTTTCGAGCCCCATGACTGTGTCTCACTGTATGTAACACTGTTTCGAGCCCCATGAATTTGTCTCACTGCATGTAACACTGTTTCGAGCCCCTTGCAAGTCTCACTGTATGTAACACTGTTTCGAGCCCCTTGCAAGTCTCACTGTATGCAACACTGTTTCGAGCCCCTTGCAAGTCTCACTGTATGTAACACTGTTTCGAGTCCCATGCAAGTCTCACTGTATGTAACACTGTTTCGAGCCCCATGAATTTGTCTCACTGCATGTAACACTGTTTCGAGCCCCTTGCAAGTCTCACTGTATGTAACACTGTTTCGAGCCCCTTGCAAGTCTCACTGTATGTAACACTGTTTCGAGCCCCTTGCAAGTCTCACTGTATGTAACACTGTTTCGATCCCCTTGCAAGTCTCACTGTATGTAACACTGTTTCGAGCCCCTTGCAAGTCTCACTGTATGTAACACTGTTTCGAGTCCCATGCAAGTCTCACTGTATGTAACACTGTTTCGAGCCCCATGCATGTAAAAGTGTTTCGAGCCTCATACAAGTCTCACTGTATGTGACACTGTTTCGAGCCCCATGCATGTGTCTCACTGCACGTAACACTGTTTCGAGCCCCATGAATGTGTCTAACTGTATGTAACACTGTTTCGAGACCCATGAATGTGTCTCATTGCATGTAACACTGTTTCGAGCCCCTTGCAAATCTCACTATATGTAACACTGTTTCGAGCCCCATGACTGTGTCTCACTGTATGTAACACTGTTTCGATCCCCATACAAGTCCCACTTTATGTAACACTGTTTCGAGCCCCATGACTGTGTCTCACTGTATTTGACACTGTTTCGAGCCCCTTGCAAATCTCACTATATGTAACACTGTTTCGAGACCCATGAATGTGTCTCACTGCATGTAACACTGTTTCGAGCCCCATGACTGTGTCTCACTGTATGTAACACTGTTTCGATCGCCAGACAAGTCCCACTATATGTAACACTGTTTCGAGCCCCATGACTGTGTCTCACTGTATTTGACACTGTTTCGAGCCCCTTGCAAATCTCACTATATGTAACACTGTTTCGAGCCCCATGACTGTGTCTCACTGTATGTAACACTGTTTCGATCCCCAGACAAGTCCCACTATATGTAACACTGTTTCGAGCCCCTTGCAAGTCTCACTGTATGTAACACTGTTTCGAGCCCCTTGCAAGTCTCACTGTATGTAACACTGTTTCGAGTCCCATGCAAGTCTCACTGTATGTAACACTGTTTCGAGCCCCATGCATGTAAAAGTGTTTCGAGCCTCATACAAGTCTTACTGTATGTGACACTGTTTCGAGCCCCATGCATGTGTCTCACTGCACGTAACACTGTTTCGAGCCCCATGAATGTGTCTAACTGTATGTAACACTGTTTCGAGACCCATGAATGTGTCTCATTGCATGTAACACTGTTTCGAGCCCCTTGCAAATCTCACTATATGTAACACTGTTTCGAGCCCCATGACTGTGTCTCACTGTATGTAACACTGTTTCGATCCCCATACAAGTCCCACTATATGTAACACTGTTTCGAGCCCCATGACTGTGTCTCACTGTATTTGACACTGTTTCGAGCCCCTTGCAAATCTCACTATATGTAACACTGTTTCGAGACCCATGAATGTGTCTCACTGCATGTAACACTGTTTCGAGCCCCATGACTGTGTCTCACTGTATGTAACACTGTTTCGATCGCCAGACAAGTCCCACTATATGTAACACTGTTTCGAGCCCCATGACTGTGTCTCACTGTATTTGACACTGTTTCGAGCCCCTTGCAAATCTCACTATATGTAACACTGTTTCGAGCCCCATGACTGTGTCTCACTGTATGTAACACTGTTTCGATCCCCAGACAAGTCCCACTATATGTAACACTGTTTCGAGCCCCATGACTGTGTCTCACTGTATTTGACACTGTTTCGAGCCCCTTGCAAATCTCACTGTATGTAACACTGTTTCGAGCCCCTTGCAGGTCTCACTGTATGTAATACTGTTTCGAGCCTCATACAAGTCTCACTGTATGTGACACTGTTTTGAGCCCCATACATGTGTCTCACTGTATGTAACACTGTTTCGAGCCCCTTGCAGGTCTCACTGTATGTAATACTGTTTCGAGCCCCATACAAGTCTCACTGTATGTGACACTGTTTTGAGCCCCATACATGTGTCTCACTGTATGTAACACTGTTTCGAGCCCCTTGCAGGTCTCACTGTATGTAATACTGTTTCGAGCCCCATACAAGTCTCACTGTATGTGACACTGTTTTGAGCCCCATACATGTGTCTCACTGTATGTAACACTGTTTCGAGCCCCTTGCAGGTCTCACTGTATGTAATACTGTTTCGAGCCCCATACAAGTCTCACTGTATGTGACACTGTTTTGAGCCCCATACATGTGTCTCACTGTATGTAACACTGTTTCGGGCCCCTAGCAAGTCTCACTGCATATAACACTGTTTCGAGCCCCTTGCAAGTCTCACTGCATATAACACTGTTTCGAGCCCCTTGCAAGTCTCACTGTATGTAACACTGTTTCGAGCCCCTTGCAAGTCTCACTGCATATAACACTGTTTCGAGCCCCTTGCAAGTCTCTCTGTATGTAACACTGTTTCGAGCCCAATGCATGTGGCTCCCCGCATTAGACGCTGTGTCGGGCTACAAGGACGTGTTACCCTGTTTTATGGGCACAGCTTCTTGGATGAGACACGGTGGAGACCTGCAGATAAATCCGGGACCAAATGATTGCATCTGTGATAAGTGCATCTCAGACAGGTGCACCTCTACCAGGCGCGAATTCTGAATTTTCTCTCTGTCTAGTCTGCGGATCACTCTTGGATTTCTCTGTCGCCGGTTCCTATGATAAGTTTCTTCTTCTGCGCATGTGCAGCATATTATAATCTCCGGAAGTCTGAGAATAGCTCTCCTAAAGCTTTTGGCACAAGCATTGTATATGACAAAGTTGATGGCAAAGTTGAGGTAATACAGCAACTGGACTACTTGGTGACAAAGGTACTCGATCTCTGTCGTGGCGTAGCCTGACTGGAACAAGGTCCTCAGTAATGACTGCACTCGTATCGCGTGACTGGGCAGGTTGAGAAACAAAAACGACATTGCTACTGTTACTAACATTTTTGTTGTTTTCTTTTGGACCTTCGAGGCATATTTGACGCGTCGACCATCGCAGGCTTGACCGCTGTCAATCGTACCATCAGCACTGGAGGAATTGCTGTCGCCCGCTGTTTTCGTGCTGTAGACTCGCATGATGAGGATCAGGATTCGAGTGTTCATAAATATCAGAATAGAGAAGGGCAGAACGAGCGTCATTGTCGTATCAGCTAGGGTTAAACCAATCAGGACGTTTCTATTTTCGGTATGTGGAACGCATAACTGTTTCCCGTCCACTGACAGAGATTTTGCCGACCAAAATGTGTACATGTAAAACGCACAGGCAAAACTTAAAAAAAAGCAGACAACAATTCGCGCCTTTCTCGGCTTTGATATTTTGTGCCCTATATCGCTGTGGAATATAGAGAGGTACATTTCAGTTGTGAAGCAGACAACATACCAAACAGATACGAAACTAAAGATATATGTGACCCAGACGACAATCTGGCAGATACCGCTGCCACGAAAGACGGCTACACCTACATTGTCTAGCCAACCAAAACCGACACAAATCAGAAACCCGGTGTCGGCAAAAGCCAGGGCCGCCAGGTATACTGATGTAGACAGACGCTTCAACTGGGAGCAGATAAACACGACGAATGAGATGATGTTGCCGATGATGCCAGTGATGATGATAAACGGGATGATGTATTTGTTGCAGATGTTGACAAAGGTATGGAAGTTGCCAAAGTCACTTTTAGGCATTGAGTCCGCCGTGTTGGTAGCGTTGTACTTAGCGTCCATCTTGGTCATATATGATTAAGCCTCGGTCACTGTCCACGTACAGCTGGTGCGCTCTGGTCTCTGTCCACGTATAGCTAGTACTCTGGTCTCTGTCCACGTGCGGCTGGTACGCTCTGATGACTGTCCACGTACAACTGGTGCACTCTGGTCTCTGTCCACGTGCAGCTGGTACGCTCTGATCACTGTCCACGTACAGACCGTGCGCTCTGGTCACTGTCCACGTACAGCTGGTACGTTCTGGTCACTGTCCACGTACAGCTGGTACACTCTGGTCTCTGTCCACGTACAGCTGGTACGCTCTGATGACTGTCCACGTACAGACCGTGCGCTCTGGTCACAGTCCACGTGCAGCTGGTACACTCTGGTCTCTGTCCACGTATAGCTGGTACACTCTGGTCTCTGTCCACGTGCAGCTGGTACACTCTGGTCACTGCCCACGTACAGCTGGTACACTCTGGTCACTGTCCACGTACAGCTGGTACGCTCTGATGACTGTCCACGTACAGACCGTTCGCTCTGGTCACAGTCCACGTGCAGCTGGTACACTCTGGTCTCTGTCCACGTGCAGCTGGTACACGCTGGTCACTGTCAGCGTACAGCTGTTACGCTCTGATCACTGTCCACGTACAAGACCGTGCGCTCTGGTCACTGTGCACGTGCAGCTGGTACACTCTGGTCTTTGTCCACGTATAGCTGGTGCCGTCTGGTCACTGTTCAGGCACTAGTTACTAGTTGAATAACAATTCATATACATCTGTGAGTAGTTAATGGCAGTTTTAATGTCGCCCGTTATGGCCAAGAGTATGGCGTAATCCTTTCTTATTTATTTCCTGAAACGTTTAGAAAAAAAAGATATTCAAATGCACATTTCCAGTTATGCTTTAGATGTCCAAGGAAACACCATGGCTCACAATCTGAGGTAATTACAAATGAAAATGACGTAACTTTTTACATCACAATTTTGATCCCTTGACCTCAGGGTTTATGAACTGGCTGTAGTTCTACGGCCGTCACCGCCTTCAGTGGATGGAACGTATGCCCGGAGATCGGGAGGTCGGTGGTTCGATCCCATGGCCGCGTCAAACCAAAAGACGTTAAAAGATGGTACTTATTACCCTACTTGGCGTTCGGAAAAACAAGGACTGTTTGTCTCGGAGTCGGTAAGTGCAACAATCTTGAACGCAACGTACACCCCTTTTCATCTCACTACATAAGGGATTACATTACTAAGGTAGATCAGGTTGAACCTTACGTTTGACATAACGTTGATTTGTTCTAACTTGGTAAAACAATAGTTTCATATCCAAATCTTACAAGATTAAAGAGAAAAGAGCGTTACGTTACCGTAGTGGTGACCATGTCATACCATAACATACCTACATATGTTCACAAGTGTGTCCACTTACCCTATGAAGCTGCCCTGTCTGAGTGTGAGGCGTCTGGCTGACAGAACCTACTGCTAGATGATGTTAAACTTAGTTAATGTAGAGCAATTCCTGTGTTGCCATAGCTGCCTTCACACCCACCGGGGTGTGGTAAACATCGAAACCAGGTAGGTTTGGACTAGAGTGTCAATAGACTCGCGCGCCTGTGTGCGTCACAATGATTAACATGTTTTAGGAATCAACTTTGCCCTAATGACGTCATTTGATGGTGATTATTTTCCTACAATTTGTTAAATGATCTAGCATCAGTATCCCAATCCGACAGAACATTGTACCAAAGGTTTAGTGGCTTGCTCCCCGAAATTAAACATTGAAACTGTGAACCCATGGTTCTGCCTCTGTGGTGTATAGTTACGTAACTGCGTGGCTCTTGAATTAAGTTAATTGACCTTGTTCTCTTTTTGACGAACCTCGCCACACGTACTAAGTTCCCTCCTTTGTTACACTATACAGTATTTATCTTCATTGACCGTTTAACTACCAAATTTAAATAAAGCACAGTTATATCAATGTAAAACAAGTTTCTAACATATTTATAACTACGATATTTATATGATTTAAATGTGGTGTGTGTGCGTGTGTGCTACGTCACGTTCCCTTCATGCTGTACACGTCCACCTTTGTAAATGTGCGACATAGGTTGGAGCCTCTGATTGTGTGTTCCATTCCCAGATTCGCCACGAATCTTACCCTTGGTGGGTCAGGACCGTACCCGTATTCATTTTAACCAAAACTGATCCACACTGAACACTGTACAGTTACACTCTAATGTGTTTCCACGGTTGTATTTGATCAAATGAATATGCATACTATTCATCAGTTTTGAAAATGCACATCAAGTACCCCCTGCAACTTTCATCTGAACATAGAACAACAGTCAGGAAGAGGACCAGTCAGGTTGTTAAAAAAGAACAAAAGGACTAGAGGAATGGGTATGGATGTGTTTGTATTGAGAGTCTTATTCTTGGCTATCAGAGTTATGTCGCGTCCTCGGGGAGTGCCAATACCTGAAATATGCCTAGATAAGACAAGGGCACGTGATTCCGGTGTGTTTCGCTCTCACCGCCGCAGCTGACAGGTAGGGTACGTGGTTCACGCTTCTCAACACCTTGGTCTGTTGTAGTGTATGTGTGTTGAACTAGTCGTAAAGTATACCTTCCTCTGTATCAGCATTCTAGGAAATGTCATTTCGTCATGGAACTTAGAGAAAGCTCATTAAATAAATCTTCCTTGTAGAGATACAAGCTTGCGGCAGGACGTTTTGTAGATATAAATGGTGTTTCTAAGACATGCGAGTTTCTTTCACCTAGGCATTGTGACATGAGGCTGCTTCTACTTGCTGTGTGTATGGCCACGGCCTTGGCTGCTCCTCGTGGTAAGTTGGACCCCAGAACTGTCTACTGTATGACCATGTATTAAAATGGGCGTCGATGGCTTAAAAAACTACTTTCTCCTGAGGTCCAGATATAGCAGTCTTTGAAGCATGATGAATGTGGACAAATAACATGCTGTCAGCTGGTACCACTCTTCTGCAGCGTGTTCGTCTTATCTTTGACGAAGGTCATCATGCAGTTCTGAGAGAGGAAGCAATCGATTCATGCTCGTTTTAATAAGTCTTGGATATTGAAAACTTATTGAATGGTTATGTTAGCGCAGTCTGACCGCGCACGTGCACATCGTGACACAAGTCAAATGCAACGCGAGTTGTCAGCGCGACCAACAAATGAATATACGTATCTGACAGCCCACGTAAACTAAACTCCATGATAGTAATACTAACCCAAAGAAACGATGTAAACTGGAAGCTGAACAAAAGGTGATGGAGCGAAAGGTGAAGGTATCAAAACGAACCCATGAAGAGAGTCCTGTAGAAACACCATGCAAAGAGTACTGTAGCCACACTCTGTAGAGAGTCCTGTAGAAACACCATGCAGAGAGTCCTGTAGGCACTCTCTAAAGAGAGTCCTGTAGCCACACTGTAGAGAGTCCTGTAGGGATCACTATGCAGAGAGTCCTGTAAGGCACACCATGTTGCGAGTCCTGTAGCCACACTCTGTAGAGAGTCACGTAGGCACACCCTGTAGCGATGTAAACTGGAAGCTGAACAAAAGGTGATGGAGCGAAATGTGAAGGTATCAAAACGAACCCATGCAGAGGGTACTGTAGCCATACTCTATAGAGAGTCCTGTCGAAACACCATGTAGAGAGTCCTGTAAAATTACCATGTTGCGAGTCCTGTAGGCACATATTGTAGTGCGTCCTGTAGCCACACTGTAGAGAGTCCTTTAGGGAACACCATGCAGAGAGTCCTGTTGGCACACCATGTAGTGAGTCCTGGACGGACACCATGTAGCAAGTCCTGTAGCCACACTCTGTAGAGAGTCACGTAGGCACACCCTGTAGCCAGCCCTGTGGGAACATCCAATGGAGAGTCCTGTAGTGGACACCTTGAAGAGAGTCCTGTAGAAACACCATGTACAGTGTGCTGTAGGCACATCCTAAAGCGAGTCCTGCTGGCACACTCTGAAGAGAGTCCAGGAGGGACACCCTGTACAAAGTCATGATTCACCATGTAGACAGTCCTGAATGCACACTCTATAGAGTGTAGGCCCACTCTGAAGAGAGTCCTGTAGCCACACCCTGTAGAGAGTCCTGTAGACACACCATGTAGAGAGTCATGAAGGCACACCATGTAGACAGTCCTGAATGCACACTCTATAGAGAGTCTTGTAGCCCCACTCTGAAGAGAGTCCTGTAGCCACACCCTGTAGAGAGTCCTGTAGACACACCATGTAGAGAGTCATGAAGGCACACCATGTAGAGAGTCCTGTAGGCACACCATCAAGGGAGTACTGTAGGCAAACTCTTAAGAGAAATCTGTAGGCACACCATGTACAGAGTCCTGATGAAACACCATGTAGAGTCCTGTGGGCACACCCTGTAGAGAGTCCTGCAGAAACACCATGTAGAGAGTCCTGTAGGCACACTCTTAAGAGAAACCTGTAGGCACACTCTGAAGAGAGTCCTGTAGGCACACCACGTGGAGAGTCCTGTAGGCACACTCTTAAGAGAAACCTGTAGGAACACTATGCAAAGAGTCCTGTAGGCACACCATGTAGAGAGTCCTGTAGGCACACTCTGTTGAGAGTCATTTAGGCACATTCTGAAGAGAGTCCTGTAGGCACACTCTGTAGAGAGTTCTGTAGGCACAATCTGTAGAGAGTCCTGTAGGCACACTCTGAAGAGAGTCCTGTTGGCACACTCTTAAGAGAGTCCTGTAGGAACACCATGCAGAGAGTCCTGTGGGCACACCATGCAGAGAGTCATGTAGGCACACTCTGTAGAGAGTCCTTTAGGCACATTCTGAAGAGAGTCCTGTAGGCACACTCTGTAGAGTGTTCTGTAGGCAAAATCTGTAGAGAGTCCTGTATGCACACACTGTAGACAGTCCTGTCGGCACACCCTGTAGAGGGTCCTGTAGGCACACGGTGTAAAGAGCTCTGAAGGCACGACATGTAGAGAGTCCTGTAGGCACACCATGTAGAGAGTCATGTAGGCACACTCTGAAGAGAGTCATGTAGGCACACCATATAGAGAGTCATGTAGGCACACACTGTAGAGAGTCGTGTAGGTACACACCCTGTGGAGAGTCCTGTTGGTACACCATGTAGTGAGTCCTTGACGGACACCATGTAGCGAGTCCTGTAGCCACACCATGTAGTGAGTCCTGGACGGACACCATGCAGCCCTGTGGGAAGATCCAATGGAGAGTCCTGTAGTGGACAACTTGTAGAGAGTCCTGTAGAAACACCATGCACAGTGTGCTGTAGGCACACCCTAAAGCGAGTCCTGTTGGCACACTCTGAAGAGAGTCCAGGAGTAACACCCTGTACAGAGTCATGAAGGCACACCATGTAGACAGTCCTGAATGCACACTCTATAGAGCGTCTTGTAGGCACACTCTGAAGAGAGTCCTGTAGGCACACCCTGTAGAGAGTCCTGTAGGCACACCATGAAGGGAGTCCTGTAGGCACACCGTGAAGGGAGTACTGTAGGCAAACTCTTAAGAGAAATCTGTAGGCACACCATGTACAGAGTCCTGTAGAAACACCATGTAGAGTCATGTGGGCACATCCTGTAGAGAGTCCTGAAGGCACACCCTGTAGAGTATTCTGTGGGCACAATCTGTAGAGAGTCCCGTAGGAACACTCTGAAGTGAAACCTGTAGGCACACTCTGAAGAGAGTCCTGTTGGCACACTCTGAAGAGAGTCCTGTAGGCACACCATGTAGAGAGTCCTGTAGGCACACTCTGTTCAGAGTCCTTTAGGCACATTCTGAAGAGAGTCCTGTAGGCACACTCTGTAGATAGTTCTGTGGGCACAATCTGTAGAGAGTCCTGTAGGCACACTCTGAAGAGAGTCCTGTTGGCATACTCTTAAGAAAGTCCTGTAGGAACACCGTGCAGAGAGTCCTGTGGGCACACCATGCAGAGAGTTCTGTAGGCACACTCTGTAGAGAGTCCTTTAGGCACATTCTGAAGAGAGTCCTGTAGGCACACTCTGTAGAGTGTTCTGTAGGCACAATCTGTAGAGAGTCCTGTAGCCACACTCTGTAGAGAGTCACGTAGGCACACCCTGTAGCCAGCCCTGTGGGAACATCCAATGGAGAGTCCAGTAGGGACACCTTGTAGAGAGTCCTGTAGAAACACAATGCACAGTGTGCTGTAGGCACACCCTAAAGCGAGTCCTGTTGGCACACTCTGAAGAGAGTCCAGGAGGGACACCCTGTACAGAGTCATGAAGGCACACCATGTAGACAGTCCTGAATGCACACTCTATAGAGCGTCTTGTAGGCACACTCTGAAGAGAGTCCTGTAGGCACACCCTGTAGAGAGTCCTGTAGGCACACCATGAAGGGAGTCCTGTAGGCACACCGTGAAGGGAGTACTGTAGGCAAACTCTTAAGAGAAATCTGTAGGCACACCATGTACAGAGTCCTGTAGAAACACCATGTAGAGTCATGTGGGCACATCCTGTAGAGAGTCCTGAAGGCACACCCTGTAGAGTATTCTGTGGGCACAATCTGTAGAGAGTCCTGTAGGAACACTCTGAAGTGAAACCTGTAGGCACACTCTGAAGAGAGTCCTGTAGGCACACCATGTAGAGAGTCCTGTAGGCACACTCTGTTCAGAGTCCTTTAGGCACATTCTGAAGAGAGTCCTGTAGGCACACTCTGTAGATAGTTATGTGGGCACAATCTGTAGAAAGTCCTGTAGGCACACTCTGAAGAGAGTCCTGTTGGCACACTCTTAAGATAGTTCTGTGGGCACAATCTGTAGAGTGTCCTGTAGGCACACTCTGAAGAGAGTCCTGTAGGCACACAATGTAGAGAGTCCTTTAGGCACATTCTGAAGAGAGTCCTGTAGGCACACTCTGTAGAGTGTTCTGTAGGCACAATCTGTAGAGAGTCCTGTAGCCACACTCTGTAGAGAGTCACGTAGGCACACCCTGTAGCCAGCCCTGTGGGAACATCCAATGGAGAGTCCTGTAGGGACACCTTGTAGAGAGTCCTGTAGAAACACAATGCACAGTGTGCTGTAGGCACACCCTAAAGCGAGTCCTGTTGGCACACTCTGAAGAGAGTCCAGGAGGGACACCCTGTACAGAGTCATGAAGGCACACCATGTAGACAGTCCTGAATGCACACTCTATAGAGCGTCTTGTAGGCACACTCTGAAGAGAGTCCTGTAGGCACACCCTGTAGAGAGTCCTGTAGGCACACCATGAAGGGAGTCCTGTAGGCACACCGTGAAGGGAGTACTGTAGGCAAACTCTTAAGAGAAATCTGTAGGCACACCATGTACAGAGTCCTGTAGAAACACCATGTAGAGTCATGTGGGCACATCCTGTAGAGAGTCCTGAAGGCACACCCTGTAGAGTATTCTGTGGGCACAATCTGTAGAGAGTCCTGTAGGAACACTCTGAAGTGAAACCTGTAGGCACACTCTGAAGAGAGTCCTGTTGGCACACTCTGAAGAGAGTCCTGTAGGCACACCATGTAGAGAGTCCTGTAGGCACACTCTGTTCAGAGTCCTTTAGGCACATTCTGAAGAGAGTCCTGTAGGCACACTCTGTTGATAGTTATGTGGGCACAATCTGTAGAAAGTCCTGTAGGCACACTCTGAAGAGAGTCCTGTTGGCACACTCTTAAGATAGTTCTGTGGGCACAATCTGTAGAGTGTCCTGTAGGCACACTCTGAAGAGAGTCCTGTAGGCACACCATGTAGAGAGTCCTGTAGGCACACTCTGTTCAGAGTCCTTTAGGCACATTCTGAAGAGAGTCCTGTAGGCACACTCTGAAGAGAGTTCTGTTGGCACACTCTTAAGAAAGTCCTGTAGGAACACCATGCAGAGAGTCCTGTGGGCACACCATGCAGAGAGTTCTGTAGGCACACTATGTAGAGAGTCCTTTAGGCACATTCTGAAGAGAGTCCTGTAGGCACACTCTGTAGAGTGTTCTTTAGGCACACTCTGTAGAGAGACCTGTATGCACACACTGTAGACAGTCCTGTAGGCACACCCTGTAGAGGGTCCTGTAGGCACACGGTGTTAATAGCTCTGAAGGCACGACATGTAGAGAGTCCTGTAGGCACACCCTGTAGAGAGTCCTGAAGGCACACCCTGTAGAGTATTCTGTGGGCACAATCTGTAGAGAGTCCTGTAGGAACACTCTGAATAGAGTCTTGTTGGCACACTCTGAAGAGAGTCCTGTAGGAACACCATGTGGAGAGTCCTGTAGGCACACTATGTGGAGAGTCCTGTAGGCACACTCTCAAGAGATTCCTGTTGGCACACTATGTAGAGAGTCCTGTAGGCACACTCTGAAGAGAGTCCTGTTGGCACACTATGTAGAGAGATCTGTAGGTACACTCTGAAGAGAGTCCTGTTGGCACACTCTGAAGAGAGTCCTGTAGGCACAGCATGTGGAGAGTCCTTTGGGCACACTCTGTAGAGAGTCCTTTAGGCACATTCTGAAGAGAGTCCTGTAGGCACACTCTGAAGAGTGTTCTGTAGGCATAATCTGTAGAGAGTCCTGTATGCACACACTGTAGACAGTCCTGTAGGCACACCCTGTAGAGGGTCCTGTAGGCACACTCTGAAGAGAGTCCTGTTGGCACACAATGTAGAGAGTCCTGTAGGCACACTCTGAAGAGAGTCCTGTTGGCACACTCTTAAGATAGTTCTGTGGGCACAATCTGTAGAGTGTCCTGTAGGCACACTTTGAAGAGAGTCCTGTAGGCACAACATGTAGAGAGTCCTGTAGGCACACTCTGTTCAGAGTCCTTTAGGCACATTCTGTAGATAGTTCTGTGGGCACAATCTGTGGAGAGTCCTGTAGGCACACTCTGAAGAGAGTCCTGTTGGCACACTCTTAAGAAAGTCCTGTAGGAACACCATGCAGAGAGTCCTGTGGGCACACCATGCAGAGAGTTCTGTAGGCACACTATGTAGAGAGTCCTTTAGGCACATTCTGAAGAGAGTCCTGTAGGCACAGCATGTGGAGAGTCCTTTGGGCACACTCTGTAGAGAGTCCTTTAGGCACATTCTGAAGAGAGTCCTGTAGGCACACTCTGAAGAGTGTTCTGTAGGCATAATCTGTAGAGAGTCCTGTAGGCACACTCTGAAGAGAGTCCTGTAGGCACACCCTGTAGAGTGTTCTGTAGGCATAATCTGTAGAGAGTCCTGTAGGCACACTCTGAAGAGAGTCCTGTAGGCACACCCTGTAGAGAGTTCTGTATGCACACACTGTAGACAGTCATGTAGGCACACCCTGTAGAGAGTCCTGTAGGCAGATCATATGGGGAGTCCTGTAGGCACACGGTGTAATGAGATCTGAAGGCACGACATGTAGAGAGTCATGTAGGCACACACCCTATGGAGAGTCATGCAGGCACACCCTGAAGTTCGGAAGGCACGACATGTTGAGAGTCCTGTAGGAGCACCATTTAGCGAGTCCTGTAGGAGCACCATTTAGCGAGTCCCGTAGGAGTACCAATCAGCGAGTCCTGTAGGAGCACCATTTAGCGAGTCCTGAAGGAGCACCATGTAGAGAGTCATGTAGATACGTTTATTGCATTCCTGTGTTTCATGTTTTAATTGAGGTTTGTTTTCACACAATAATTGGCCGAAGTTGATTTTCATTCTTGTTATGGTCAATTAAGAGTCAGGCCTCTATAAATGTACATCCTTTTATACTTGTAAACGGTATTTTGGTCGTATTGTGAATACACCTGAAGACACTAATATACAATGGAACCTCATAAGGACGAGCCCCGTTCATCTGAAAAAGGCCCGCGATCTATTTGTTTTCTGTTGGGAAGCTTAATATATGTAGAACAAGGGACGGCACTACTTACCAGTGATTCGTTAATACGGAATTGTTCTATCAGAACGATCTTATTTGTTGCAGAACCGTCTGAATGTACATGATGATACTGCATACATTTCAAAATTAGGTTTGTTTTCGGCAAAACATATGTAGAAACAGGCAAATTAATAAATATTTAAAAGTCCATTAATCATCGACACAGGTCGTCGTGGTCTGATGGACTTCCTGTCTGGTGCTACCAATGGTACCGAGCTCGGAACAGCTTTCAAAGTCATCAATGCTTTTGGCAAAGTCAGCCAGTTCATAGATGATCTGAAGAATCTTGCCCCAGATGCACATAAGGCCTTGAACAGCAGCATCAGTGACATTAAGGGCAGCATTAACGGCATCATCAGTGAAATCACCAGCTCGCTCATGAGTGGTGGTGCTCAGAAAAGTAAATTAATTATTTTGTATCTTTTCTGAAACTGACCTGTTGACTGAATATTTCTTGTGAGATCACAGTGATGGTAAGTGCCCAGTTAAGGAGCACACGTTGTCTAAAATTGATTTTTCACGAAAAGAGGGCTATTCGGTTTGAAACGCTTAGCAACACACATGACGAAGAACGTTTTTAATTGAGGTTTGTTTTCACACATTAATTGGCCTAAGTTGATTTTCATTCTTGTTATGGTCAACTTAACAGAGACAGGCCTCTATAAATGTACATCCTTTTATACTGGTAAACAGGATTTAGGTTATATTGAGAATACACCTGAACATACTTTTATTGCATTCCTATGTTTCATTCCAGAAGCAAGAAATGTATATGACTTGGAATCAAATCCTGAACCGTCATTGCTGATTAATAATTACACAGTTCGAATCATTCATATTGTGGTAAACAATGCTGATATTTATTATTAGATGGATATTATGCATGGAAATACAATGGAACCTCATAAGTACGAGCCACGTTAAACTAAAAAAACCCCGCGATCTATGTTTTCTGTTGGGAAGCTTAATATATGTAGAACAAGGGACGGCACTACTTACCAGTCATTCGTTGATACGGAATTGTTCTATCAGAACGATCTTATTTGTTGCAGAACCGTCTGAATGTACATGATGATACTGCATACATTTCAAAATTAGGTTTGTTTTCGGAAAAACATATGTAGAAACAGGCAAATTAATAAATATTTAAAAGTCCATTAATCATCGACACAGGTCGTCGTGGTCTGATGGACTTACTGTCTGGTGCCACCAATGGTACCGAGCTCGGAACAGCTTTCAAAGTCATCAATGCTTTTGGCAAAGTCAGCCAGTTCATAGATGATCTGAAGAATCTTGCCCCAGATGCACATAAGGCCTTGAACAGCAGCATCAGCGACATTAAGGGCAGCATGAACGGCATCATCAGTGAAATCACCAGCTCGCTCATGAGTGGTGGGGCTCAGAAAAGTAAATTAATTATTTTGTATCTTTTCTGAAACTGACCTGTTGACTGAATATTTCTTGTGAGATCACAGTGATGGTAAGTGCCCAGTTAAGGAGCACACGTTGTCTAAAATTGATTTTTCACGAAAAGAGGGCTATTCGGTTTGAAACGCTTGGCAACACACATGACGAAGAACGTTTTTAATTGAGGTTTGTTTTCACACATTAATTGGCCTAAGTTGATTTTCATTCTTGTTATGGTCAACTAAACAGAGACAGGCCTCTATAAATGTACATCCTTTTATACTGGTAAACAGCATTTAGGTTATATTGAGAATACACCTGAACATACTTTTATTGCATTCCTGTGTTTCATTCCAGAAGCAAGAAATGTATATGACTTGGAATCAAATCCTGAACCGTCATTGCTGATTAATAATTACACAGTTCGAATCATTCATATTGTGGTAAACAATGCTGATATTTATTATTGGGTGGATATTATGCACGGAAATACAATGGAACCTCATAAGTACGAGCCCCGTTAATCTAAAAAAAACCGCGATCTATGTTTTCTGTTGGGAAGCTTAATATATGTAGAACAAGGGACGGCACTACTTACCAGTCATTCGTTGATACGGAATTGTTCTATCAGAACGATCTTACTTGTTGCAGAACCGTCTGAATGTACATGATGATACTGCATACATTTCAAAATTAGGTTTGTTTTCGGCAAAACATATGTAGAAACAGGCAAATTAATAAATATTTAAAAGTCCATTAATCATCGCCACAGGTCGACGTGGTCTGATGGACTTCCTGTCTGGTGCCACCAATGGTACCGAGCTCGGAACAGCTTTCAAAGTCATCAATGCTTTTGGCAAAGTCAGCCAGTTCATAGATGATCTGAAGAATCTTGCCCCAGATGCACACAAGGCCTTGAACAGCAGCATCAGCGACATTAAGGGCAGCATGAACGGCATCATCAGTGAAATCACCAGCTCGCTCATGAGTGGTGGGGCTCAGAAAAGTAAATTATTTATATTGTACTTTTCTGAAACTGACCTGTTGACTGAATATTTCTTGTGAGATCACAGTGATGGTAAGTGCCCAGTTAAGGAGCACACGCTGTCTAAAATTGATTTTTCACGAAAAGAGGGCTTTTCGGTTTGAAACGCTTGGCAACACACTTGACGAAGAACGTTTTTAATTGAGGTTTGTTTTCACACATTAATTGGCATAAGTTGATTTTCATTCTTGTTATGGTCAACTAAACAGAGACAGGCCTCTATAAACGTACATCCTTTTATACTGGTAAACAGCATTTAGGTTATATTGAGAATACACCTGAACATACTTTTATTGCATTCCTGTGTTTCATTCCAGAAGCAAGATATGTATATGACTTGGAATCAAATCCTGAACCGTCATTGCTGATTAATAATTACACAGTACAAATTATTCATATTGTGGTAAACAATGCTGATATTTATTATTGGGTGGATATTATGCACGGAAATACAATGGAACCTCATAAGTACGAGCCACGTTAAGCTAAAAAAACCGCGATCTATGTTTTCTGTTGGGAAGCTTAATATATGTAGAACAAGGGACGGCACTACTTACCAGTGATTCGTTGATACGGAATTGTTCTATCAGAACGATCTTACTTGTTGCAGAACCGTCTGAATGTACATGATTATACTGCATACATTTCAAAATTAGGTTTGTTTTCGGCAAAACATATGTAGAAACAGGCAAATTAATAAATATTTAAAAGTCCATTAATCATCGACACAGGTCGTCGTGGTCTGATGGACTTCCTGTCTGGTGCCACCAATGGTACCGAGCTCGGAACAGCTTTCAAAGTCATCAATGCTTTTGGCAAAGTCAGCCAGTTCATAGATGATCTGAAGAATCTTGCCCCAGATGCACATAAGGCCTTGAACAGCAGCATCAGCGACATTAAGGGCAGCATGAACGGCATCATCAGTGAAATCACCAGCTCGCTCATGAGTGGTGGGGCTCAGAAAAGTAAATTATTTATATTGTACTTTTCTGAAACTGACCTGTTGACTGAATATTTCTTGTGAGATCACAGTGATGGTAAGTGCCCAGTTAAGGAGGACACGTTGTCTAAAATTGATTTTTCTCGAAAAGAGGGCTATTCGGTTTGAAACGCTTAGCAACACACATGACGAAGAACGTTTTTAATTGAGGTTTGTTTTCACACATTAATTGGCCTAAGTTGATTTTCATTCTTGTTATGGTCAACTTAACAGAGACAGGCCTCTATAAATGTACATCCTTTTATACTGGTAAACAGCATTTAGGTTATATTGAGAATACACCTGAAGATACTTTTATTGCATTCCTATGTTTCATTCCAGAAGCAAGAAATGTATATGACTTGGAATCAAATCCTGAACCGTCATTGCTGATTAATAATTACACAGTTCGAATCATTCATATTGTGGTGAACAATGCTGATACATATTATTAGATGGATATTATGCATGGAAATACAATGGAACCTCATAAGTACGAGCCACGTTAAACTAAAAAAAAACCTCGATCTATGTTTTCTGTTGGGAAGCTTAATATATGTAGAACAAGGGACGGCACTACTTACCAGTCATTCGTTGATACGGAATTGTTCTATCAGAACGATCTTATTTGTTGCAGAACCGTCTGAATGTACATGATGATACTGCATACATTTCAAAATTAGGTTTGTTTTCGGCAAAACATATGTAGAAACAGGCAAATTAATAAATATTTAAAAGTCCATTAATCATCGACACAGGTCGACGTGGTCTGATGGACTTCCTGTCTGGTGCCACCAATGGTACCGAGCTCGGAACAGCTTTCAAAGTCATCAATGCTTTTGGCAAAGTCAGCCAGTTCATAGATGATCTGAAGAATCTTGCCCCAGATGCACATAAGGCCTTGAACAGCAGCATCAGCGACATTAAGGGCAGCATGAACGGCATCATCAGTGAAATCACCAGCTCGCTCATGAGTGGTGGTGCTCAGAAAAGTAAATTAATTATTTTGTATCTTTTCTGAAACTGACCTGTTGACTGAATATTTCTTGTGAGATCACAGTGATGGTAAGTGCCCAGTTAAGGAGGACACGTTGTCTAAAATTGATTTTTCACGAAAAGAGGGCTATTCGGTTTGAAACGCTTGGCAACACACTTGACGAAGAACGTTTTTAATTGAGGTTTGTTTTCAAACATTAATTGGCCTAAGTTGATTTTCATTCTTGTTATGGTCAACTAAACAGAGACAGGCCTCTATAAATGTACATCCTTTTATACTGGTAAACGGCATTTAGGTTATATTGAGAATACACCTGAAGATACTTTTATTGCATTCCTATGTTTCATTCCAGAAGCAAGAAATGTATATGACTTGGAATCAAATCCTGAACCGTCATTGCTGATTAATAATTACACAGTTCGAATCATTCATATTGTGGTAAACAATGCTGATATTTATTATTAGATGGATATTATGCATGGAAATACAATGGAACCTCATAAGTACGAGCCACGTTAAGCTAAAAAAACCCGCGATCTATGTTTTCTGTTGGGAAGCTTAATATATGTAGAACAAGGGACGGCACTACTTACCAGTGATTCGTTGATACGGAATTGTTCTATCAGAACGATCTTATTTGTTGCAGAAGCGTCTGAATGTACATGATGATACTGCATACATTTCAAAATTAGGTTTGTTTTCGCCAAAACATATGTAGAAACAGGCAAATTAATAAATATTTAAAAGTCCATTAATCATCGACAAAGGTCGTCGTGGTCTGATGGACTTCCTGTCTGGTGCCACCAATGGTACCGAGCTCGGAACAGCTTTCAAAGTCATCAATGCTTTTGGCAAAGTCAGCCAGTTCATAGATGATCTGAAGAATCTTGCCCCAGATGCACATAAGGCCTTGAACAGCAGCATCAGCGACATTAAGGGCAGCATGAACGGCATCATCAGTGAAATCACCAGCTCGCTCATGAGTGGTGGGGCTCAGAAAAGTAAATTATTTATATTGTACTTTTCTGAAACTGACCTGTTGACTGAATATTTCTTGTGAGATCACAGTGATGGTAAGTGCCCAGTTAAGGAGCACACGCTGTCTAAAATTGATTTTTCACGAAAAGAGGGCTTTTCGGTTTGAAACGCTTGGCAACACACTTGACGAAGAACGTTTTTAATTGAGGTTTGTTTTCACACATTAATTGGCCTAAGTTGATTTTCATTCTTGTTATGGTCAACTAAACAGAGACAGGCCTCTATAAACGTACATCCTTTTATACTGGTAAACAGCATTTAGGTTATATTGAGAATACACCTGAACATACTTTTATTGCATTCCTGTGTTTCATTCCAGAAGCAAGATATGTATATGACTTGGAATCAAATCCTGAACCGTCATTGCTGATTAATAATTACACAGTACAAATTATTCATATTGTGGTAAACAATGCTGATATTTATTATTGGGTGGATATTATGCACGGAAATACAATGGAACCTCATAAGTACGAGCCACGTTAAGCTAAAAAAACCGCGATCTATGTTTTCTGTTGGGAAGCTTAATATATGTAGAACAAGGGACGGCACTACTTACCAGTGATTCGTTGATACGGAATTGTTCTATCAGAACGATCTTACTTGTTGCAGAACCGTCTGAATGTACATGATTATACTGCATACATTTCAAAATTAGGTTTGTTTTCGGCAAAACATATGTAGAAACAGGCAAATTAATAAATATTTAAAAGTCCATTAATCATCGACACAGGTCGTCGTGGTCTGATGGACTTCCTGTCTGGTGCCACCAATGGTACCGAGCTCGGAACAGCTTTCAAAGTCATCAATGCTTTTGGCAAAGTCAGCCAGTTCATAGATGATCTGAAGAATCTTGCCCCAGATGCACATAAGGCCTTGAACAGCAGCATCAGCGACATTAAGGGCAGCATGAACGGCATCATCAGTGAAATCACCAGCTCGCTCATGAGTGGTGGGGCTCAGAAAAGTAAATTATTTATATTGTACTTTTCTGAAACTGACCTGTTGACTGAATATTTCTTGTGAGATCACAGTGATGGTAAGTGCCCAGTTAAGGAGGACACGTTGTCTAAAATTGATTTTTCTCGAAAAGAGGGCTATTCGGTTTGAAACGCTTAGCAACACACATGACGAAGAACGTTTTTAATTGAGGTTTGTTTTCACACATTAATTGGCCTAAGTTGATTTTCATTCTTGTTATGGTCAACTTAACAGAGACAGGCCTCTATAAATGTACATCCTTTTATACTGGTAAACAGCATTTAGGTTATATTGAGAATACACCTGAAGATACTTTTATTGCATTCCTATGTTTCATTCCAGAAGCAAGAAATGTATATGACTTGGAATCAAATCCTGAACCGTCATTGCTGATTAATAATTACACAGTTCGAATCATTCATATTGTGGTGAACAATGCTGATACATATTATTAGATGGATATTATGCATGGAAATACAATGGAACCTCATAAGTACGAGCCACGTTAAACTAAAAAAAAACCTCGATCTATGTTTTCTGTTGGGAAGCTTAATATATGTAGAACAAGGGACGGCACTACTTACCAGTCATTCGTTGATACGGAATTGTTCTATCAGAACGATCTTATTTGTTGCAGAACCGTCTGAATGTACATGATGATACTGCATACATTTCAAAATTAGGTTTGTTTTCGGCAAAACATATGTAGAAACAGGCAAATTAATAAATATTTAAAAGTCCATTAATCATCGACACAGGTCGACGTGGTCTGATGGACTTCCTGTCTGGTGCCACCAATGGTACCGAGCTCGGAACAGCTTTCAAAGTCATCAATGCTTTTGGCAAAGTCAGCCAGTTCATAGATGATCTGAAGAATCTTGCCCCAGATGCACATAAGGCCTTGAACAGCAGCATCAGCGACATTAAGGGCAGCATGAACGGCATCATCAGTGAAATCACCAGCTCGCTCATGAGTGGTGGTGCTCAGAAAAGTAAATTAATTATTTTGTATCTTTTCTGAAACTGACCTGTTGACTGAATATTTCTTGTGAGATCACAGTGATGGTAAGTGCCCAGTTAAGGAGGACACGTTGTCTAAAATTGATTTTTCACGAAAAGAGGGCTATTCGGTTTGAAACGCTTGGCAACACACTTGACGAAGAACGTTTTTAATTGAGGTTTGTTTTCAAACATTAATTGGCCTAAGTTGATTTTCATTCTTGTTATGGTCAACTAAACAGAGACAGGCCTCTATAAATGTACATCCTTTTATACTGGTAAACGGCATTTAGGTTATATTGAGAATACACCTGAAGATACTTTTATTGCATTCCTATGTTTCATTCCAGAAGCAAGAAATGTATATGACTTGGAATCAAATCCTGAACCGTCATTGCTGATTAATAATTACACAGTTCGAATCATTCATATTGTGGTAAACAATGCTGATATTTATTATTAGATGGATATTATGCATGGAAATACAATGGAACCTCATAAGTACGAGCCACGTTAAGCTAAAAAAACCCGCGATCTATGTTTTCTGTTGGGAAGCTTAATATATGTAGAACAAGGGACGGCACTACTTACCAGTGATTCGTTGATACGGAATTGTTCTATCAGAACGATCTTATTTGTTGCAGAAGCGTCTGAATGTACATGATGATACTGCATACATTTCAAAATTAGGTTTGTTTTCGCCAAAACATATGTAGAAACAGGCAAATTAATAAATATTTAAAAGTCCATTAATCATCGACAAAGGTCGTCGTGGTCTGATGGACTTCCTGTCTGGTGCCACCAATGGTACCGAGCTCGGAACAGCTTTCAAAGTCATCAATGCTTTTGGCAAAGTCAGCCAGTTCATAGATGATCTGAAGAATCTTGCCCCAGATGCACATAAGGCCTTGAACAGCAGCATCAGCGACATTAAGGGCAGCATGAACGGCATCATCAGTGAAATCACCAGCTCGCTCATGAGTGGTGGGGCTCAGAAAAGTAAATTAATTATTTTGTATCTTTTCTGAAACTGACCTGTTGACTGAATATTTCTTGTGAGATCACAGTGATGGTAAGTGCCCAGTTAAGGAGGACACGTTGTCTAAAATCGATTTTTCACGAAAAGAGGGCTATTCGGTTTGAAACGCTTGGCAACACACATGACGAAGAACGTTTTTAATTGAGGTTTGTTTTCACACATTAATTGGCCTAAGTTGATTTTCATTCTTGTTATGGTCAACTAAACAGAGACAGGCCTCTATAAATGTACATCCTTTTATACTGGTAAACAGCATTTAGGTTATATTGAGAATACACCTGAACATACTTTTATTGCATTCCTGTGTTTCATTCCAGAAGCAAGAAATGTATATGACTTGGAATCAAATCCTGAACCGTCATTGCTGATTAATAATTACACAGTTCGAATCATTCATATTGTGGTAAACAATGCTGATATTTATTATTGGGTGGATATTATGCACGGAAATACAATGGAACCTCATAAGTACGAGCCCCGTTAATCTAAAAAAAACCGCGATCTATGTTTTCTGTTGGGAAGCTTAATATATGTAGAACAAGGGACGGCACTACTTACCAGTCATTCGTTGATACGGAATTGTTCTATCAGAACGATCTTACTTGTTGCAGAACCGTCTGAATGTACATGATGATACTGCATGTATTTCAAAATTAGGTTTGTTTTCGGCAAAACATATGTAGAAACAGGCAAATTAATAAATATTTAAAAGTCCATTAATCATCGACACAGGTCGACGTGGTCTGATGGACTTCCTGTCTGGTGCCACCAATGGTACCGAGCTCGGAACAGCTTTCAAAGTCATCAATGCTTTTGGCAAAGTCAGCCAGTTCATAGATGATCTGAAGAATCTTGCCCCAGATGCACACAAGGCCTTGAACAGCAGCATCAGCGACATTAAGGGCAGCATGAACGGCATCATCAGTGAAATCACCAGCTCGCTCATGAGTGGTGGGGCTCAGAAAAGTAAATTATTTATATTGTACTTTTCTGAAACTGACCTGTTGACTGAATATTTCTTGTGAGATCACAGTGATGGTAAGTGCCCGGTTAAGGAGCACACGTTGTCTAAAATTGATTTTTCACGAAAAGAGGACTATTCGGTTTGAAACGCTTGGCAACACACTTGACGAAGAACGTTTTTAATTGAGGTTTGTTTTCACACATTAATTGGCCTAAGTTGATTTTCATTCTTGTTATGGTCAACTAAACAGAGACAGGCCTCTATAAATGTACATCCTTTTATACTGGTAAACGGCATTTAGGTTATATTGAGAATACACCTGAACATACTTTTATTGCATTCCTGTGTTTCATTCCAGAAGCAAGATATGTATATGACTTGGAATCAAATCCTGAACCGTCATTGCTGATTAATAATTACACAGTACAAATTATTCATATTGTGGTAAACAATGCTGATATTTATTATTGGGTGGATATTATGCACGGAAATACAATGGAACCTCATAAGTACGAGCCCCGTTAATCTAAAAAAAACGCGGTCTATGTTTTCTGTTGGGAAGCTTAATATATGTAGAACAAGGGACGGCACTACTTACCAGTGATTCGTTGATACGGAATTGTTCTATCAGAACGATCTTATTTGTTGCAGAAGCGTCTGAATGTACATGATGATACTGCATACATTTCAAAATTAGGTTTGTTTTCGCCAAAACATATGTAGAAACAGGCAAATTAATAAATATTTAAAAGTCCATTAATCATCGACACAGGTCGTCGTGGTCTGATGGACTTACTGTCTGGTGCCACCAATGGTACCGAGCTCGGAACAGCTTTCAAAGTCATCAATGCTTTTGGCAAAGTCAGCCAGTTCATAGATGATCTGAAGAATCTTGCCCCAGATGCACACAAGGCCTTGAACAGCAGCATCAGCGACATTAAGGGCAGCATGAACGGCATCATCAGTGAAATCACCAGCTCGCTCATGAGTGGTGGGGCTCAGACAAGTAAATTATTTATATTGTATCTTTTCTGAAACTGACCTGTTGCCTGAATATTTCTTGTGAGATCACAGTGATGGTAAGTGCCCAGTTAAGGAGCACACGTTGTCTAAAATCGATTTTTCACGAAAAGAGGGCTATTCGGTTTGAAACGCTTGGCACCACACACGACGAAGAACGTTTTTAATTGAGGTTTGTTTTCACACATTAATTGGCCTAAGTTGATTTTCATTCTTGTTATGGTCAACTAAACAGAGACAGGCCTCTATAAATGTACATCCTTTTATACTGGTAAACGGCATTTAGGTTATATTGAGAATACACCTGAACATACTTTTATTGCATTCCTGTGTTTCATTCCAGAAGCAAGAAATGTATATGACTTGGAATCAAATCCTGAACCGTCATTGCTGATTAATAATTACACAGTACAAATCATTCATATTGTGGTAAACAATGCTGATATTTATTATTGGGTGGATATTATGCACGGAAATACAATGGAACCTCATAAGCACGAGCCACGTTAATCTAAAAAACAAAGCGATCTATGTTTTCTGTTGGGAAGCTTAATATATGTAGAACAAGGGACGGCACTACTTACCAGTGATTCGTTGATACGGAATTGTTCTATCAGAACGATCTTACTTGTTGCAGAACCGTCTGAATGTACATGATGATACTGCATGTATTTCAAAATTAGGTTTGTTTTCGGCAAAACATATGTAGAAACAGGCAAATTAATAAATATTTAAAAGTCCATTAATCATCGACACAGGTCGACGTGGTCTGATGGACTTCCTGTCTGGTGCCACCAATGGTACCGAGCTCGGAACAGCTTTCAAAGTCATCAATGCTTTTGGCAAAGTCAGCCAGTTCATAGATGATCTGAAGAATCTTGCCCCAGATGCACACAAGGCCTTGAACAGCAGCATCAGCGACATTAAGGGCAGCATGAACGGCATCATCAGTGAAATCACCAGCTCGCTCATGAGTGGTGGGGCTCAGAAAAGTAAATTATTTATATTGTACTTTTCTGAAACTGACCTGTTGACTGAATATTTCTTGTGAGATCACAGTGATGGTAAGTGCCCGGTTAAGGAGCACACGTTGTCTAAAATTGATTTTTCACGAAAAGAGGGCTTTTCGGTTTGAAACGCTTGGCAACACACTTGACGAAGAACGTTTTTAATTGAGGTTTGTTTTCACACATTAATTGGCCTAAGTTGATTTTCATTCTTGTTATGGTCAACTAAACAGAGACAGGCCTCTATAAATGTACATCCTTTTATACTGGTAAACGGCATTTAGGTTATATTGAGAATACACCTGAACATACTTTTATTGCATTCCTGTGTTTCATTCCAGAAGCAAGATATGTATATGACTTGGAATCAAATCCTGAACCGTCATTGCTGATTAATAATTACACAGTACAAATTATTCATATTGTGGTAAACAATGCTGATATTTATTATTGGGTGGATATTATGCACGGAAATACAATGGAACCTCATAAGTACGAGCCACGTTAATCTAAAAAAAACGCGGTCTATGTTTTCTGTTGGGAAGCTTAATATATGTAGAACAAGGGACGGCACTACTTACCAGTGATTCGTTGATACGGAATTGTTCTATCAGAACGATCTTACTTGTTGCAGAACCGTCTGAATGTACATGATTATACTGCATACATTTCAAAATTAGGTTTGTTTTCGGCAAAACATATGTAGAAACAGGCAAATTAAATAAATATTTAAAAGTCCATTAATCATCGACACAGGTCGCCGTGGTCTGATGGACTTACTGTCTGGTGCCACCAATGGTACCGAGCTCGGAACAGCTTTCAAAGTCATCAATGCTTTTGGCAAAGTCAGCCAGTTCATAGATGATCTGAAGAATCTTGCCCCAGATGCACACAAGGCCTTGAACAGCAGCATCAGCGACATTAAGGGCAGCATGAACGGCATCATCAGTGAAATCACCAGCTCGCTCATGAGTGGTGGGGCTCAGACAAGTAAATTATTTATATTGTATCTTTTCTGAAACTGACCTGTTGCCTGAATATTTCTTGTGAGATCACAGTGATGGTAAGTGCCCAGTTAAGGAGCACACGTTGTCTAAAATCGATTTTTCACGAAAAGAGGGCTATTCGGTTTGAAACGCTTGGCACCACACACGACGAAGAACGTTTTTAATTGAGGTTTGTTTTCACACATTAATTGGCCTAAGTTGATTTTCATTCTTGTTATGGTCAACTAAACAGAGACAGGCCTCTATAAATGTACATCCTTTTATACTGGTAAACGGCATTTAGGTTATATTGAGAATACACCTGAACATACTTTTATTGCATTCCTGTGTTTCATTCCAGAAGCAAGAAATGTATATGACTTGGAATCAAATCCTGAACCGTCATTGCTGATTAATAATTACACAGTACAAATCATTCATATTGTGGTAAACAATGCTGATATTTATTATTGGGTGGATATTATGCACGGAAATACAATGGAACCTCATAAGTACGAGCCCCGTTAATCTAAAAAACAAAGCGATCTATGTTTTCTGTTGGGAAGCTTAATATATGTAGAACAAGGGACGGCACTACTTACCAGTGATTCGTTGATACGGAATTGTTCTATCAGAACGATCTTACTTGTTGCAGAACCGTCTGAATGTACATGATGATACTGCATGTATTTCAAAATTAGGTTTGTTTTCGGCAAAACATATGTAGAAACAGGCAAATTAATAAATATTTAAAAGTCCATTAATCATCGACACAGGTCGACGTGGTCTGATGGACTTCCTGTCTGGTGCCACCAATGGTACCGAGCTCGGAACAGCTTTCAAAGTCATCAATGCTTTTGGCAAAGTCAGCCAGTTCATAGATGATCTGAAGAATCTTGCCCCAGATGCACACAAGGCCTTGAACAGCAGCATCAGCGACATTAAGGGCAGCATGAACGGCATCATCAGTGAAATCACCAGCTCGCTCATGAGTGGTGGGGCTCAGAAAAGTAAATTATTTAGTTTGTACTTTTCTGAAACTGACCTGTTGACTGAATATTTCTTGTGAGATCACAGTGATGGTAAGTGCCCGGTTAAGGAGCACACGTTGTCTAAAATTGATTTTTCACGAAAAGAGGGCTTTTCGGTTTGAAACGCTTGGCAACACACTTGACGAAGAACGTTTTTAATTGAGGTTTGTTTTCACACATTAATTGGCCTAAGTTGATTTTCATTCTTGTTATGGTCAACTAAACAGAGACAGGCCTCTATAAATGTACATCCTTTTATACTGGTAAACGGCATTTAGGTTATATTGAGAATACACCTGAACATACTTTTATTGCATTCCTGTGTTTCATTCCAGAAGCAAGATATGTATATGACTTGGAATCAAATCCTGAACCGTCATTGCTGATTAATAATTACACAGTACAAATTATTCATATTGTGGTAAACAATGCTGATATTTATTATTGGGTGGATATTATGCACGGAAATACAATGGAACCTCATAAGTACGAGCCACGTTAATCTAAAAAAAACGCGGTCTATGTTTTCTGTTGGGAAGCTTAATATATGTAGAACAAGGGACGGCACTACTTACCAGTGATTCGTTGATACGGAATTGTTCTATCAGAACGATCTTACTTGTTGCAGAACCGTCTGAATGTACATGATTATACTGCATACATTTCAAAATTAGGTTTGTTTTCGGCAAAACATATGTAGAAACAGGCAAATTAAATAAATATTTAAAAGTCCATTAATCATCGACACAGGTCGCCGTGGTCTGATGGACTTACTGTCTGGTGCCACCAATGGTACCGAGCTCGGAACAGCTTTCAAAGTCATCAATGCTTTTGGCAAAGTCAGCCAGTTCATAGATGATCTGAAGAATCTTGCCCCAGATGCACACAAGGCCTTGAACAGCAGCATCAGCGACATTAAGGGCAGCATGAACGGCATCATCAGTGAAATCACCAGCTCGCTCATGAGTGGTGGGGCTCAGACAAGTAAATTATTTATATTGTATCTTTTCTGAAACTGACCTGTTGCCTGAATATTTCTTGTGAGATCACAGTGATGGTAAGTGCCCAGTTAAGGAGCACACGTTGTCTAAAATCGATTTTTCACGAAAAGAGGGCTATTCGGTTTGAAACGCTTGGCACCACACACGACGAAGAACGTTTTTAATTGAGGTTTGTTTTCACACATTAATTGGCCTAAGTTGATTTTCATTCTTGTTATGGTCAACTAAACAGAGACAGGCCTCTATAAATGTACATCCTTTTATACTGGTAAACGGCATTTAGGTTATATTGAGAATACACCTGAACATACTTTTATTGCATTCCTGTGTTTCATTCCAGAAGCAAGAAATGTATATGACTTGGAATCAAATCCTGAACCGTCATTGCTGATTAATAATTACACAGTACAAATCATTCATATTGTGGTAAACAATGCTGATATTTATTATTGGGTGGATATTATGCACGGAAATACAATGGAACCTCATAAGTACGAGCCCCGTTAATCTAAAAAACAAAGCGATCTATGTTTTCTGTTGGGAAGCTTAATATATGTAGAACAAGGGACGGCACTACTTACCAGTGATTCGTTGATACGGAATTGTTCTATCAGAACGATCTTACTTGTTGCAGAACCGTCTGAATGTACATGATGATACTGCATGTATTTCAAAATTAGGTTTGTTTTCGGCAAAACATATGTAGAAACAGGCAAATTAATAAATATTTAAAAGTCCATTAATCATCGACACAGGTCGACGTGGTCTGATGGACTTCCTGTCTAGTGCCACCAATGGTACCGAGCTCGGAACAGCTTTCAAAGTCATCAATGCTTTTGGCAAAGTCAGCCAGTTCATAGATGATCTGAAGAATCTTGCCCCAGATGCACACAAGGCCTTGAACAGCAGCATCAGCGACATTAAGGGCAGCATGAACGGCATCATCAGTGAAATCACCAGCTCGCTCATGAGTGGTGGGGCTCAGAAAAGTAAATTATTTAGTTTGTACTTTTCTGAAACTGACCTGTTGACTGAATATTTCTTGTGAGATCACAGTGATGGTAAGTGCCCGGTTAAGGAGCACACGTTGTCTAAAATTGATTTTTCACGAAAAGAGGGCTATTCGGTTTGAAACGCTTGGCAACACACATGACGAAGAACGTTTTTAATTGAGGTTTGTTTTCACACATTAATGGGCCTAAGTTGATTTTCATTCTTGTTATGGTCAACTAAACAGAGACAGGCCTCTATAAATGTACATCCTTTTATACTGGTAAACGGCATTTAGGTTATATTGAGAATACACCTGAACATACTTTTATTGCATTCCTGTGTTTCATTCCAGAAGCAAGAAATGTATATGACTTGGAATCAAATCCTGAACCGTCATTGCTGATTAATAATTACACAGTACAAATCATTCATATTGTGGTAAACAATGCTGATATTTATTATTGGGTGGATATTATGCACGGAAATACAATGGAACCTCATAAGTACGAGCCCCGTTAATCTAAAAAAAACGCGGTCTATGTTTTCTGTTGGGAACCTTAACATATGTAGAACAAGGGACGGCACTACTTACCAGTGATTCGTTTATACGGAATTGTTCTAATCAGAACGATTTTACTGGTTGCAGAAGCGTCTGAATGTACATGATGATACTGCATACATTTCAAAATTAGGTTTGTTTTCGGCAAAACATATGTAGAAACAGGCAAATTAATAATTATTTAAAAGTCCATTAATCATCGCCACAGGTCGTCGTGGTCTGATGGACTTCCTGTCTGGTGCCACCAATGGTACCGAGCTCGGAACAGCTTTCAAAGTCATCAATGCTTTTGGCAAAGTCAGCCAGTTCATAGATGATCTGAAGAATCTTGCCCCAGATGCACACAAGGCCTTGAACAGCAGCATCAGCGACATTAAGGGCAGCATGAACGGCATCATCAGTGAAATCACCAGCTCGCTCATGAGTGGTGGGGCTCAGAAAAGTAAATTATTTATATTGTACTTTTCTGAAACTGACCTGTTGACTGAATATTTCTTGTGAGATCACAGTGATGGTAAGTGCCCAGTTAAGGAGCACACGTTGTCTAAAATTGATTTTTCACGAAAAGAGGGCTTTTCGGTTTGAAACGCTTAGCAACACACATGACGAAGAACGTTTTTAATTGAGGTTTGTTTTCACACATTAATGGGCCTAAGTTGATTTTCATTCTTGTTATGGTCAACTAAACAGAGACAGGCCTCTATAAATGTACATCCTTTTATACTGGTAAACGGCACTTAGGTTATATTGAGAATACACCTGAAGATACTTTTATTGCATTCCTATGTTTCATTCCAGAAGCAAGAAATGTATATGACTTGGAATCAAATCCTGAACCGTCATTGCTGATTAATAATTACACAGTACAAATCATTCATATTGTGGTAAACAATGCTGATATTTATTATTGGGTGGATATTATGCACGGAAATACAATGGAACCTCATAAGTACGAGCCCCGTTAATCTAAAAAAAACGCGGTCTATGTTTTCTGTTGGGAACCTTAACATATGTAGAACAAGGGACGGCACTACTTACCAGTGATTCGTTTATACGGAATTGTTCTAATCAGAACGATTTTACTGGTTGCAGAAGCGTCTGAATGTACATGATGATACTGCATACATTTCAAAATTAGGTTTGTTTTCGGCAAAACATATGTAGAAACAGGCAAATTAATAATTATTTAAAAGTCCATTAATCATCGCCACAGGTCGTCGTGGTCTGATGGACTTCCTGTCTGGTGCCACCAATGGTACCGAGCTCGGAACAGCTTTCAAAGTCATCAATGCTTTTGGCAAAGTCAGCCAGTTCATAGATGATCTGAAGAATCTTGCCCCAGATGCACACAAGGCCTTGAACAGCAGCATCAGCGACATTAAGGGCAGCATGAACGGCATCATCAGTGAAATCACCAGCTCGCTCATGAGTGGTGGGGCTCAGAAAAGTAAATTATTTATATTGTACTTTTCTGAAACTGACCTGTTGACTGAATATTTCTTGTGAGATCACAGTGATGGTAAGTGCCCAGTTAAGGAGCACACGTTGTCTAAAATTGATTTTTCACGAAAAGAGGGCTTTTCGGTTTGAAACGCTTGGCAACACACATGACGAAGAACGTTTTTAATTGAGGTTTGTTTTCACACATTAATGGGCCTAAGTTGATTTTCATTCTTGTTATGGTCAACTAAACAGAGACAGGCCTCTATAAATGTACATCCTTTTATACTGGTAAACGGCATTTAGGTTATATTGAGAATACACCTGAAGATACTTTTATTGCATTCCTATGTTTCATTCCAGAAGCAAGAAATGTATATGACTTGGAATCAAATCCTGAACCGTCATTGCTGATTAATAATTACACAGTACAAATCATTCATATTGTGGTAAACAATGCTGATATTTATTATTGGGTGGATATTATGCACGGAAATACAATGGAACCTCATAAGTACGAGCGCCGTTAATCTAAAAAAAACGCGGTCTATGTTTTCTGTTGGGAACCTTAATATATGTAGAACAAGGGACGGCACTACTTACCAGTGATTCGTTTATACGGAATTGTTCTAATCAGAACGATTTTACTGGTTGCAGAAGCGTCTGAATGTACATGATGATACTGCATACATTTCAAAATTAGTTTTGTTTTCGGCAAAACATTTGTAGAAACAGGCAAATTAATAAATATTTAAAAGTCCATTAATCATCGACACAGGTCGTCGTGGTCTGATGGACTTCCTGTCTGGTGCCACCAATGGTACCGAGCTCGGAACAGCTTTCAAAGTTATCAATGCTTTTGGCAAAGTCAGCCAGTTCATAGATGATCTGAAGAATCTTGCCCCAGATGCACACAAGGCCTTGAACAGCAGCATCAGCGACATTAAGGGCAGCATGAACGGCATCATCAGTGAAATCACCAGCTCGCTCATGAGTGGTGGGGCTCAGAAAAGTAAATTATTTAGTTTGTATCTTTTCTGAAACTGACCTGTTGACTGAATATTTCCTGTGAGATCACAGTGATGGTAAGTGCCCGGTTAAGGAGCACACGTTGTCTAAAATTGATTTTTCCACGAAAAGAGGGCTATTCGGTTTGAAACGCTTGGCAACACACATGACGAAGAACGTTTTTAATTGAGGTTTGTTTTCACACTTTAATTGGCCTAAGTTGATTTTCATTCTTGTTATGGTCAACTAAACAGAGACAGGCCTCTATAAATGTACATCCTTTTATACTGGTAAACGGCATTTAGGTTATATTGAGAATACACCTGAACATACTTTTATTGCATTCCTGTGTTTCATTCCAGAAGCAAGATATGTATATGACTTGGAATCAAATCCTGAACCGTCATTGCTGATTAATATTTACACAGTACAAATCATTCATATTGTGGTAAACAATGCTGATATTTATTATTGGATGGATATTATGCATGGAAATACAATGGAACCTCATAAGGACGAGCCCCGTTCATCTGGAAAAAAGCCCGCGATTTATATGTTTTCTGTTGGGAAGCTTAATATATGTAGAACAAGGGACGGCACTACTTACCAGTGATTCGTTGATACGGAATTGTTCTATCAGAACGATCTTACTTGTTGCAGGACCGTCTGAATGTACATGATGATACTGCATACATTTCAAAATTAGTTTTGTTTTCGGCAAAACATATGTAGAAACAGGCAAATTAATCAATATTTAAAAGTCCATTAATCATCGCCACAGGTCGTCGTGGTCTGATGGACCTCCTGTCTGGTGCCACCAATGGTACCGAGCTCGGAACAGCTTTCAAAGTCATCAATGCTTTTGGCAAAGTCAGCCAGTTCATAGATGATCTGAAGAATCTTGCCCCAGATGCACACAAGGCCTTGAACAGCAGCATCAGCGACATTAAGGGCAGCATGAACGGCATCATCAGTGAAATCACCAGCTCGCTCATGAGTGGTGGGGCTCAGAAAAGTAAATTATTTAGTTTGTATCTTTTCTGAAACTGACCTGTTGACTGAATATTTCCTGTGAGATCACAGTGATGGTAAGTGCCCAGTTAAGGAGCACACGAAGTCTAAAATTGATTTTTCACGAAAAGAGGGCTATTCGGTTTGAAACGCTTGGCAACACACATGATGAAGAACGTTTTTAATTGAGGTTTGTTTTCACACATTAATTGGCCTAAGTTGATTTTCATTTTTGTTATGGTCAACTAAACAGAGACAGGCCTCTATAAATGTACATCCTTTTATACTGGTCAACGGCATTTAGGTTATATTGAGAATACACCTGAACATACTTTTATTGCATTCCTATGTTTCATTCCAGAAGCAAGATATGTATATGACTTGGAATCAAATCCTGAACCGTCATTGCTGATTAATAATTACACAGTACAAATCATTCATATTGTGGTAAACAATGCTGATATTTATTATTGGATAGATATTATGCACGGAAATACAAGGGAACCTCATAAGTACGAGCGCCGTTAATCTAAAAATAAACCCGATCTATATGTTTTCTGTTGGGAAGCTTAATATATGTAGAACAAGGGACGGCACTACTTACCAGTGATTCGTTGATACGGAATTGTTCTAATCAGAACGATTTTACTGGTTGCAGAAGCGTCTGAATGTACATGATGATACTGCATACATTTCAAAATTAGGTTTGTTTTCGGCAAAACATATGTAGAAACAGGCAAATTAATCAATATTTAAAAGTCCATTAATCATCGCCACAGGTCGTCGTGGTCTGATGGACTTCCTGTCTGGTGCTACCAATGGTACCGAGCTCGGAACAGCTTTCAAAGTCATCAATGCTTTTGGCAAAGTCAGCCAGTTCATAGATGATCTGAAGAATCTTGCCCCAGATGCACACAAGGCCTTGAACAGCAGCATCAGCGACATTAAGGGCAGCATGAACGGCATCATCAGTGAAATCACCAGCTCGCTCATGAGTGGTGGGGCTCAGAAAAGTAAATTATTTAGTTTGTATCTTTTCTGAAACTGTTCTGTTGACTGAATATTTCTTGTGAGATCACAGTGATGGTAAGTGCCCAGTTAAGGAGCACACGTTGTCTAAAATTGATTTTTCACGAAAAGAGGGCTATTCGGTTTGAAACGCTTGGCAACAAACATGACGAAGAACGTTTTTAATTGAGGTTTGTTTTCACACATTAATTGGCCTAAGTTGATTTTCATTCTTGTTATGGTCAACTAAACAGAGACAGGCCTCTATAAATGTACATCCTTTTATACTGGTAAACGGCATTTAGGTTATATTGAGAATACACCTGAAGATACTTTTATTGCACTCCTGTGTTTCATTCCAGAAGCAAGAAATGTATTTGACTTGGAATCAAATCCTGAACCGTCATTTCTGATTAATAATTACACAGTTCGAATCATTCATATTGTGGTAAACAATGCTGATATTTATGTTGATTGCTATGTGTTTGATTCGAGAAGTATGAATTATTTATGTATAAAATAACCCTAAATTGTCATTGCTGATTAATATTTACACAGTACAAGCTGACCTGTAGTTCGAATACATCCTATGAAATTACAGTAGTTTCCCGTTAAAACTCCACACATTGTATGTATGTGCAGGGTTGATCTTTCTTTCTTATCAACTGGCGACGTTGTTTGTGTATTCCTAGGCCGGCGTGGTGTCCTGGACTTTCTCAGTCAGGCGACTAGTAACACTAAGCTGGGCGCCGCCTTCAAATTCATTGATGCATTTGGTAAAGTTAACAAGTTCATTGACGATGTGAAAAACCTTGCTCCCGAGACCAACCAAGCTCTTAGCAGCAGTATTACCGACATTAAGGACAGTTTCAACAGCATAATCAGTGACTTCGTCAACAGTGTCTGACCTAAGCCAGGTAGGTGTCAGGCAACCAGTATAATATACGCGCAGAGGTGATAGTCCCTTTTCTATTGTCAATCAGCGTGTGAATAACAGACTGTTTGAAGTCACTATAGACAATAACCATGGAAACACTTTACCATGGAATCAGTAGACTGAGCAGTACTTTTCCCTGATGAGGCCCAACAGTGCCCATCCCCAAGATGTCAGTGTTATAACGGATTTGAAAATCTAGCAAGTTTACATCTTGTATGCAGAAGCACAAGAAAATTATGAAAGACTAATGATGGCACCTGGGTATTTCGAGCGCTTTTTCGTTACTTCGATTTTTTTTATCGTTATTTCAATTATTTTCTCGTTATTTCGAGTCACGAGAAAAAACTCGAAGCAACGAGAATAACACGAACTCCTCAATGTACGTTCAAACTGTTTTCTGATTCCATGATGAAAGCGGGTACATAAGGCCATCATCTATGGTTCTGACCATATTCGGCACGGACCCTACCCCATCCCTCTCATCTACTATGTAGAATATATTCCCATTACACGCCAGCCCAAAAATATCGCATTTCATTTGGTATATTATAATATAAATTCTTATTTTGAAGTTTAAGGGATGTCCGAAGATTTAATTGGTTTGACTCGTTCACGTGACTCGTTCATTTTTCAACAAACTTAAAAAAGTGACGTTTACAAAGTATTAAATATACCTTTTGACGTTGACACGAGCTACTTTTCACGGGGAATCCCCGAGTGGAACAATTCAAATCCATAATCACACAAATACTCTGTGAGGTTTTCAATTCCGTGGGAAATTCCCTGTTCTGTGATATCATCCAATGTCATTTTAAGCAATGAAAATTTCTGAAAATGGCCTCTGTAAATTCGGAACATCGTAAATCTCACCATTTCACCATGTTTTGAAATCAAAATATTGGATATTTACTCGGAGAATTGAATTTCAAAAATAGCATATCGGTGATCTCGCGTGTATGTTTTTTATATATTATCAAATCACCAATGACCATTGTGAAACGTCGCCGATAACCCAACAATCGTTTAGAACATTTTGGAAATTACGCAAACACGAACGCCGAAGTAACATTCCGCCATATTGGACACAGTTTACAAAATCAAGTTCGCGTATGCCGGTTATGAGACGACTGTTATATCACGTATTTTCAAACTGAGCTGCGATACATACATCCCTGAATTCCTCATTTTAGAATCAAATGATAAATGGCCTTTGTCACCATAAGAAATTCAAACGAAATAAATAAGATGTGAAAACGAGGTGTGGAAAGAGTGCCACATTTATGTATGTACGAAAGTTCCCAAGTACAATCCCACATACTGATGTCAGCGGACACACCCTTTTGTAAAAGTTTATCACCGGTTGTGATGTCACACGTCAACATATGTTGTACATGAAGCAACTATGAGGTGAAGGTCGGGTGAAAAAAAGAAGAAAGTCATTCTGATGTTCTAACAATAAAAGTAGCTCTCGTTGATGAACAATGAGTTGTGTGTTTAATTTACGGAGTTGGAACAACTTTGTTTTGCGAAAGTGTGAAAAATATGTCCGCTATTGGGTCACTGCATGCCAATGTAACCGGCAACGTAAATCGTCTAAAATGTGCGTCACAGTAAAATTGGCATCCCTCAAACTTCAAATATACGAATATATAGGAAATGAACTTCACATTTACTGGGGTATGAACACTTTGAACCGAGCAAACCACCACAATGTGAAATTCACTTCCAAATTATTACTAACGTGGTGGGGGAATAGTGGTGAGGATGTGTATCAGGTACATTGTATCTCAGAAGGGAAATGAGGAGGATGTGCCTGCCCTTCTGAGTTATGATACAATATACCTGGTACATATCCCCTCCTTCTACCTTTCTTAGTTATGATACAATTTACCTGGTACATATCCCCTCCTTCTGCCCTTTTGAGTTATGATACAATGTACCTGGTACAGATTCACCCCATCTGCCCTTCTGAGTTATGATACAATGTACCTGGTACATATCCCCTCCTTCTGCCTTTCTTAGTTATGATACAATATACCTGGTACATATCCCCTCCTTCTGCCCTTCTGAGTTATGATACAATGTACCTGGTACAGATTCACCCCATCTGCCCTTCTGAGTTATGATACAATGTACCTGGTACAGATTCACCCCATCTGCCCTTCTGAGTTATGATACAATGTACCTGGTACATATCCACCCCTATATGCCCTTCTGAGTTATGATACAATGTACCTGGTACAGATTCACCCCATCTGCCCTTCTGAGTTATGATACAATGTACCTGGTACAGATTCACCCCCACCTGCCTTTCTGAGTTATGATACAATGTACCTGGTACATATCCCCTCCTTCTGCCCTTCTGAGTTATGATACAATGTACCTGGTACATATCCACCCCTATATGCCCTTCTGAGTTATGATACAATGTACCTGGTACATATCCACCCCCATATGCCCTTCTGAGTTATGATACAATGTACCTGGTACATATCCACCCCTATATGCCCTTCTGAGTTATGATACAATGTACCTGGTACAGATTCACCCCCAACTGCCTTTCTGAGTTAGGATACAATAACATAACATAACATTTGTTATTTGAAATCTGACTGACAAATCATATCAGAGCAGCATCCTACAAAGCTGTCGTAGCACGACGACTTTAAAACAAATGTGGCAGTTAAGACTACTACACGCGTTACGACACAAAGGCATACTGTTTGATATGCATGTATAATTTACACGCTCTACTATTTGCAGGTGTTTAACGGTGAACAGCCTCGAGTGAAGACTCTGTAGACAAACAGTTAAAATAAATAATGTCTGGCCTGTCGTTTCCTTGTTTTGAAGGTGGCTATACCGTGTATTGAATATACCAAATCTGAAAGTATTTTTTGAAAATTTATGGTGAGTGGGTATGGTTTTACGCCGCTTGTAGCAATATTCCAGCAATATCACGGCGGGGGAAAACCAGAAATGGGCTTCACACATTGTTCCCATGTCCCGTGCATTCTCCAAGGTGCAAATGTCTCAAAATATTGCTACTATTGTACTTCATTGACATGCGTTGATGGGGTAGCAATTTAGGATATGTACTGCTTTATATTTGCTTGGAAACATGATGGACCAGTTAAGAGCTATGAAACGGGATGAGTATTGGAAGGTTGCGGTTTTGGAATCCAGGAGTATTTGTTGTTCTACAGATGGTTTCTTGAGGTAGCATTTTTCTCCGATGATGACGTATATGAATCGTTACTTTTGAATGTTGTGTTATATCTTGCTACGAACCCGTTACACTTAGCCAAGATGGGCACAACAGGGTTGAGCTCACAATGTCTGACTGGCGCACGTAAGACAACGTAGCCGTGTTGTGCCGCCAACACATATGTCTTGTACTTTACTGGTTTCTTATTCAGCAGAATTCTCTCCAGGAGTTGAACTTTCGTTTCATATGGTCTGAAGTCGACAATGTCATACATTCCTGTATGGTCGCCTTCAGACTAATCATGGCTTGGGCGACAGTATCTGATCCCCGGACGTTATATTAACTTGCGTTATCCTTGACACCAACACTGGCGTTGTTTAAAATGGGCAATAGCTGAAGTTCCAAACAGTCTATGAACACTTCACCTCCTATAATTTCCTTATGAAAATCACCAGTTTTCCTTTTCGCCTCGAAAACTAAGACACATCTATCAATATACCCCATATCATGGGTTGAAGCATGCAAAGCAATGACAAGTTTACCTTTACCTGATGGTCTGTGGGGGCTTTTTGTCCATCTGCCGATAGCCGTTTTTTTATCATACCGCAGACTTGATGGTATGAATTGAAAACCCAGTAGCTTGGGCAGTTCGGTAATTGACCCTATCTAAATTAATTAACGATTTCCCTCTATCTCCCTAAAATGTAAAGAACTTGTATACATTTCCCAGTACAGACTCCATATCGTGTACCATAGTTATGGCAGCCTGGTTCCCTGGGTATGCTGCGCTGGCGCTACACTGACCCAGGCAATGACTGCACAGTGGCGGCCACCACCAGAGGAACAAACATGGTGGACACGCCATGTATTTACTATAGAAAAACGCTAGAACGGGTGGTTACACAATGAAATTAATAATAAATAGATCTAATAATTTGGGAAAAATAATTGATTAATTCGAATCTAGCGTTGTTTAACTATGTGTGTGCTTGTAGTGTGAGTGGCCAAATAATAAAGAATATGTTCATTATTTTGAATTAATTTGGTACAGTGGCATACACATGCATGTGTATTCTCTTTTTCACAGGATGAAAAAAAATAAAGATGTAAAAGTAGTCATGGTGTGGCAATTAATGAAGCAACTGAAGACACTTCAGCATGAGGTTGTAGAAAACTTTATTATAAATTACACCATTGGCAGGTTTTCTAGTTGATATGGAAACTCACTATGCAATGAAATTCTACTAGATAACAATGCCATGTTTGAGATCCAGACACTCAAATAGTTTGTCCTGAAAGTGGCCAATGATTTTGTCAAGAAAACCAGAGGAATCTATGTGTGAAACTCCCACTTTCAAGGGCTGTAGTTTATCAAAGACATAATTGGTATAAAGCAATGCAGTTGTTAAAATTTAAAAACGTCCCCCATCTGTCTATTGTCATTAACATGAAGTAACAAATAACCATAACTTTCAAGTAAATAAAAATAATTATAATTTAAGATGTATCTACTAACCAATCTACATTAACTCCAAAGGGTTTTGAACAATCAGACATCTGAGAAAATTCCATCTTGGTTTTTTTACTAAAAATTTAACAATCTAAAAATTTGCAAAGCTGATGAACCTGATGTCCTGAATAAAAGCAAAAACAAAAATTAACATAATCAGTTTGGGAACTTGTTCGTATGTAAATTACAATTCAAAAATGGTCAACAAGTTGAAAGCAAAGTCACTGATTGTGTGTTGATGCAGGTATAGAAGCAGTACTGTTAAAGCATACATGTAAGAGTGTGAAACAAACATTCAAATGCATCATTTTATCCACTGGCTGAATATATGATGATATCATATAACATGTATGTGATTTATTGCTTCTGTCAGATCTACATGTATATCATGCTCTGAATGTTTTCAGTATGTGCTTTGATTCTGGCTTTAAGCCCCCAAAACTATGATACTCATAGTTAAGACAGGTTTCATTGGTACCGGTAATCATCATCCCTAGTTAAACAGTTCACAAATAAATAGTGGAAAGTACACATGTCTTCAGCTTTCATCCTCAAATATTACAATTTCTGTGCACTTTTAATGTTATTTATTACCATAATGATCATACTGGTTTTTTTACTATGCTTGAACAATTATGTAACTTAACTTCTTTTATTGAGTAGTTTATTTGTAGATAATTCCGTACACAGATATTTCATCAAACATGATGATTATAATCATAAGTTTTTTTCAATAATAATGGTATGCACTTCTTTATGATGCTCTGTAGATGGATTTCCCAGTGGCTGTATAGCATCATATGGAATACACATGGATGTGTATGCCACTGTACCAAATTAATTAAATTTTATGAACATATTCTTTATTATTACCCCATTCAAACCTAAGTTTTTAACAAGCACAGATATAGTTCAGAAACACTAGATCGAAATTATTCCAATATGTTTCCAAAATTATTATATCTATTTATGATTAATTTCACTGTGTAATAAGAAAACAAATGCCAAATATTGTGAAAAAATCCAAGGCCAAATATCAGAACCAATGACAGACCCTATCATTAAACACCATTATTACGGATACTGGGCGTTCAATAATTCCGTTTAACCACCATTACACAATGGGAGAAAACGGGGTATAATCGGCGACATTTGCGTAATCAGATTTTCTGAAATAAAGATGCTAACAGTATTTCATTGACGTGGTCGTTTAATTCCATTTAATATGTATACGATTTCGTGACAACAGTGAGCTGACACGAAATATTTACGCAAATATCACTGTTGAAATTGGTGCGTGTGTCATTGTTTACATTTCACCGATGTGACAACCGCTTTCGAGTCTCGAAACAGCTTAAATAATTTCTTTAAGTGGCATTTAGAAGTTGGTGTGATGAAGTAAGACAGGTGCTATGGATGAACAACTACTTTATTACAATTAGTGCGACGTTTCGGTGTAGATCCTAACACCTTTATCAAGCAAGTGATGGATAGTGCTAGCACCCTGAGATACCATGCCGCAGTTTAACATGAATACCCCACTCAGACACAGTATACTGACTCCGAGACGACCAGTACTTGTTTTAGCCCCTTAATGCCGAGCGCCAGACAGGGTAACAACAAGTACCTTCTTTTAACGTCTTTTGGTATGACGCGGCCGGGGATCAAACCCCGGACCTTCCGCTCTCCGGGCGGACGCTCTACCACTAGACCACGGAGGCGGTCTTCAGTCATTTCGTGTCTGCCTTCACGTACCGCCAGCAATTAGGTGGTACACTTGTCAACAGTTTGGCCACGTGTCTTCGCGCTGCAAGAGTAAACTTTCAGAATGTAAAGATGTAGTGGGTACCATAAGGTTGGAAACTGTAAGGATGATGGTGTGTCGAACTGTCGAAATTGCGGAGAAAATCACAGTGCTGTGTATCGAGGCAGTTAAACAAATGAGGAAGCTGGGTCCAGTTCAGCGAGTCCGAGTTGAAAAAAAGCTCTCGTATGCTGAAACCACTCGCATTGTTAAGGTCACCCCTGCTACCTCCTACGCGTGGGCAGTGTTGTTTCTCCTCCACCCAATAAGGCTTCAGTAGAGATAACTACTCCACGTGCACCCAAATGTTCCACCTGCTGTTCCTGTTTGTTATTGTATTTGTTCAGTGCAAGGGTCAAATATGGCTTGAAACTCATGGCGATAATCTTAAACAATTCATTTATATAATTCTAAACTTTCTGTGTTCAGAAGACATTCATTTCGCCGGAGGGCAATATGTTATGTCAGTTTCCGCCTGGGTTGAATAATAAGCAATTCCACTGTCACGAATTCTCGTAGAGGAGGCTGTGCAATATTTGCAAAGAGCCTAAGTGTCCAAAAACTGCTTTTGAAGCCAGTGCTTTTGAGACTTTCTTTGTGTTGTGGCGATGTCATTGGTCACATCGTGTTGTGGCGATGTTAATGGTCACATCGTGTTGTGGCGATGTTAATGGTCACATCATGTTGCCGCAATGTTAATGGTCACATCGTGTTGTGGCAATGTTAATGGTCACATCGTGTTGCCGCAATGTTAATGGTCACATCGTGTTGTGGCGATGTCATTGGTCACATCGTGTTGTGGCGATGTCATTGGTCACATCGTGTTGTGGCGATGTTAATGGTCACATCATGTTTCCGCAATGTTAATGGTCACATCGTGTTGTGGCAATGTTAATGGTCACATCGTGTTGTGGCAATGTTAATGGTCACATCATGTTGCCGCAATGTTAATGGTCACATCGTGTTGTGGCGATGTCATTGGTCACATCGTGTTGTGGCGATGTTAATGGTCACATCATGTTGCCGCAATGTTAATGGTCACATCATGTTGCCGCAATGTTAATGGTCACATCGTGTTGTGGCGATGTCATTGGTCACATCATGTTGTGGCAATGTTAATGGTCACATCATGTTGTGGCAATGTTAATGGTCACATCGTGTTGTGGCAATGTTAATGGTCACATCATGTTGCCGCAATGTTAATGGTCACATCGTGTTGTGGCGATGTCATTGGTCACATCGTGTTGTGGCGATGTTAATGGTCACATCATGTTGCCGCAATGTTAATGGTCACATCATGTTGCCGCAATGTTAATGGTCACATCATGTTGCCGCAATGTTAATGGTCACATCGTGTTGTGGCGATGTCATTGGTCACATCGTGTTGTGGCGATGTTAATGGTCACATCATGTTGCCGCAATGTTAATGGTCACATCATGTTGCCGCAATGTTAATGGTCACATCGTGTTGTGGCGATGTCATTGGTCACATCATGGTGTGGCAATGTTAATGGTCATATCATGTTGTGGCAATGTTAATGGTCACATCATGTTGTGGCAATGTTAATGGTCACATCATGTTGCGGCCATTTTAATGGTCTCATCATGTTGCCGCAATGTTGATGGTCACATCATGTTGCCGCAATGTTAATGGTCACATCGTGTTGTGGCGATGTCATTGGTCACATCGTGTTGTGGCGATGTTAATGGTCACATCATGTTGCCGCAATGTTAATGGTCACATCATGTTGCCGCAATGTTAATGGTCACATCATGTTGCCGCAATGTTAATGGTCACATCGTGTTGTGGCGATGTCATTGGTCACATCGTGTTGTGGCGATGTTAATGGTCACATCATGTTGCCGCAATGTTAATGGTCACATCATGTTGCCGCAATGTTAATGGTCACATCGTGTTGTGGCGATGTCATTGGTCACATCATGGTGTGGCAATGTTAATGGTCACATCATGTTGTGGCAATGTTAATGGTCACATCATGTTGTGGCAATGTTAATGGTCACATCATGTTGCGGCCATTTTAATGGTCTCATCATGTTGCCGCAATGTTGATGGTCACATCATGTTGTGGCAATGTTAATGGTCACATCGTGTTGTGGCAATGTTAATGGTCACATTGTGTTGTGGCGATGTTAATGGTCACATCATGTTGTGGCAATGTTAATGGTCACATCGTGTTGTGGCAATGTTAATGGTCACATCGTGTTGTGGCGATGTTAATGGTCACCTCATGTTGTGGCAATGTTAATGGTCACCATGTTGTGGCAATGCTAATGGTCACATCGTATTGTGGCATTGTTAATGGTCACATCGTGTTGTGGCGATGTCATTGGTCACATCGTGTTGTGGCAATGTTAATGGTCACATCATGTTGTGATAATGTTAATGGTCACATCGTGTTGTGGCAATGTTAATGGTCACATCGTGTTGCGGCAATGTTAATGGTCACATCGTGTTGTGGCAATGTTAATGGTCACATCGTGTTGTGGCGATATCATTGGTCACATCGTGTTGTGGCGATGTTAATGGTCACATCATGTTGTGGCAATGTAAATGGTCACATCGTGTTGTGGCAGTGCTAATGGTCACATCGTGTTGTGGCAATGCTAATGGTCACATCGTGTTGTAGCGATGTTGATGGCCACATTGTGTTGTGGCGATGTTAATGGTCACATCATGTTGCCGCAATGCTAATGGTCACATCGTGTTGTAGCAATGTTAATGGTCACCTCATGTTGTGGCAATGTTAATGGTCACCTCATGTTGTGGCAATGTTAATGGTCACCTCATGTTGTGGCAATGTTAATGGTCACATCATGTTGTGGCAATGCTAATGGTCACATCGTGTTGTGGCAATGTTAATGGTCACATCGGGTTGTGGCGATGTTAATGGCCACATCGTGTTGTGGCGATGTTAATGGCCACATTGCGTTGTGGCGATGTTAATGGCCACATTGTGTTGTGGCAATGTTTATGGTCACATCATGTTGTGGCAATGCTAATGGTCACATCATGTTGTGGCGATGTTAATGGTCACATCATGTTGGGGCAATGTTAATGGTCACATCGTGTTGTGACGATGTTAATGGTCACATCGTGTTTCGGCAATGTTAATGGCCACATTGCGTTGTAGCGATGTTAATGACCGCATTGTGTTGTGGCGATGTTAATGGTTACATTGTGTTTGGATAGTGGATTTGAGCTGGGTTGTACGGGTATTTGGAGTGTCGATAGGGGATAGGTTGCACGGGGGTTTAGATGATGGATAGGGTCGAGGTTGTTCTGGTGTTGGAGACTGGATAGGGGCTACATGTACGGGTGTTTGGATGGTAGATAGGGGCGAAGTTGTACGGGTGTTTGGATGGTAGATAGAGGTGAGTTTGTACGGGTGTTTGAATGGTAGATAGGGGCGAAGTTTTACGGGTGTTTGGATGGTTGGTAGGGGCGGGGTTGTACGGGTGTTTGGATGGTAGATAGGGGTGAGGTTTTACGGGTGTTTGGATTGTGGTTAGGGGCGGGGTTGTACGGGTGTTTGTATGGTGGGTAGGGGCGGAGTTGTACTCTATTGGATTGTAGATAGGGGCTAGTTGTACGGGTGTTTGAATGGTAGGAAGGGGTGGGTTGAACGTGTGTTTGGATGGTGGATAGTGGCGGGTTGTACGGGTGATTGGATGGTGGGTATGGGCGGGGTTGTACGGATGTTTGGATGGATGATAGGGGCGGGTTGTACGGGTGTTTGGATGGTAGATAGTGGCGAGGTTGTACGGGTGTTTGGATAGTAGATAGTGGCGAGGTTGTACGGGTGTTTGGATGGTAGATAGGGGCGAAGTTGTACGTTTGTTTGAATGGTGGGTATGGGCGGGGTTGTACGGGTGTTTGGATGGTGGGTATGGGCGGGGTTGTAAAGGTGTTAGGATAGTAGATAGGGGCGAAGTTGTACGGGTGTTTGGATGGTGGGTATGGGCGGGGTTGTACGGGTGTTTGGATAGTAGATAGGGGCGAAGTTGTACGGAAGTTTGGATGGTGGGTATGGGCGGGGTTGTACGGGTGTTTGGATGGTAGATAGGGGCGAAGTTGTACGGGTGTTTGGATGGTGGATATGGGCGGGGTTGTACGGGTGTTTGGATGGTAGATAGGGGTGAGGTTGTACGGGTGTTTGGATGGTAGATAGGGGTGAGGTTGTACGGGTGTTTGGATGGTAGATAGGGGTAAGGTTGGAAGATAGGGGCGGGTTGAACGTGTGTTTGGATGGTGGGTAGGGGCGGGTTGTACGGGTGTTTGAATGGTAGATAGGGGCGAGGTTGTACTCTATTGGATGGTAGATAGGGGCTAAGTTGTACGGGTGTTTGAATGGTGGGTAGTGGCAGGTTGAACGTGTGTTTGGATGGTGGGTAGGGGCGGGGTTGTACGGGTGTTTGGATTGTAGATAGGGGCGAGGTTTTACTCTATTGGATGGAAGATAGGGGCTAAGTTGTACGGGTGTTTGGATGGTAGATATGGGCGAAGTTGTACGGGTGTTTGAATGGTGGGTAGGGGCGGGGTTGTACGGGTGTTTGGATGGTGGATAGGGGCGGGTTGAACGTGTGTTTGGATGGTTGATAGGGGCGAGGTTGTACTCTATTGGATGGTAGATAGGGGCTAAGTTGTACGGGTGTTTGAATAGTGCGTAGGGGCGGGTTGAACGTGTGTTTGGATGGTGGGTAGGGGCGGGGTTGTACGGGTGTTTGGATGGTAGATAGGGGCGGGGTTGTACGGGTGTTTGGATGGTAGATAGGCCCCTATATACAATCCAAACACCCGTACAACCCGCCCCTATCATCCATCCAAACACACGTTCAACCCGCCCCTATCTTCCAAGCCACATCTTGAAAGCTTGACATTTACCCAAAAAGCTTGCTTTGGGGTGAGATACCACCTGGCCACTACAGGGACTTCCTTCCGTGGTGGTAGCTGCGTTTGCATGGTGGCCCACACAGTTTTATCACCATCAATCACGTTGTCATACTTCCAACGCCGTCGCATGACGAGATGCATGTTAGTGCCCGGCCTTCCGTGATTAGCGTCACTACTCTCATGTTAATGTCAGTCCATTTCTGTGCTATATCAAGCCGTATCAACATGATCTAACTGTTGCCATATGCACCATGACATAGTGACAAATGAGTTGGAGAGTTATCATTGTAGCATATCACACTACTTGTTATTGATTTTCCTGACTAGATATCCGAATTCCTCACATTGTGGCCGTTCACCCTGCCTCAAAGATATGTCTGGCAAAAGGAGGCAAGGCAAGGAGGGACACGTGGGATGTGTTACATATGTGGCGGTGTGAGACACGTTAGGCAGGAGGGGCACGTGGGATATGTTACATACGTGGCGGTGTGAGTCACGTTAGGCAAGGAGGGACACGTGGGATGTGTTACATACGTGGCGGTGTGAGACATGCTGGACAGGGAGGGGCACGTGGGATGTGTTACATACGTGGCGGTGTGAGACATGCTGGACAGGGAGGGGCACGTGGGATGTGTTACATACGTGGCGGTGTGAGACATGCTGGACAGGGAGGGGCACGTGGGATATGTTACATACGTGGCGGTGTGAGTCACGTTAGGCAAGGAGGGACACGTGGGATGTGTTACATACGTGGCGGTGTGAGACATGCTGGACAGGGAGGGGCACGTGGGATGTGTTACATACGTGGCGGTGTGAGACATGCTGGACAGGGAGGGGCACGTGGGATGTGTTACATACGTGGCGGTGTGAGACATGCTGGACAGGGAGGGACACGTGGGATGTGTTACATATGTGGCGGTGTGAGTCACGTTAGGCAGGGAGGGACACGTGGGATGTGTTACATACGTGGCGGTGTGAGACATGCTGGACAGGGAGGGACACATGGGATGTGTTACATACGTGGCGGTGTGAGTCACGTTAGGCAGGGAGGGACACGTGGGATGTGTTACATACGTGGCGGTGTGAGACATGCTGGACAGGGAGGGGCACGTGGGATGTGTTACATACGTGGCGGTGTGAGACATGCTGGACAGGGAGGGACACGTGGGATGTGTTACATACGTGGCGGTGTGAGACATGCTGGACAGGGAGGGACACGTGGGATGTGTTACATACTTGGCGGTGTGAGACATACTGGACAGGGAGGGGCACGTGGGATGTGTTACATACGTGGCGGTGTGAGACATGCTGGACAGGGAGGGACACGTGGGATATGTTACATACGTGGCGGTGTGAGACATGCTGGACAGGGAGGGACACGTGGGATGTGTTATATACGTGGCGGTGTGAGACATGCTGGACAGGGAGGGACACGGGGGATGTGTTACATACGTGGCGGTGTGAGACACGTTAGGCAGGGAGGGACACGCGTGATATGTTACATAAGTGGTGTTGTGAGACACGTTAGGCAGGGAGTGACACGAGTGATATGTTACATACGTGGCGGTGTGAGACATGCTGGACAGGGAGGGACACGTGGGATATGTTACATACGTGGCGGTGTGAGTCACGTTAGGCAGGGAGGGACACGTGGGATGTGTTACATACGTGGCGGTGTGAGACATGCTGGACAGGGAGGGGCACGTGGGATATGTTACATACGTTGCGGTGTGAGTCACGTTAGGCAGGGAGGGACACGTGGGATGTGTTACATACGTGGCGGTGTGAGACACGTTAGGCAGGGAGGGACACAAGTGATGTGTTACATACGTTGCGGTGTGAGACATGCTGGACAGGGAGGGACACATGAGATATGTAACATACGTGGCGGTGTGAGTCACGTTAGGCAGGAAGGACACGTGGGATGTGTTACATACGTGGCGGTGTGAGACACGTTAGGCAGGGAGGGACACACGTGATGTGTTACATACGTGGCGGTGTGAGTCACGTTAGGCAGGAAGGACACGTGGGATGTGTTACATACGTGGCGGTGTGAGACACGTTAGGCAGGGAGGGACACGCGGGATGTGTTACATACGTGGCGGTGTGAGTCACGTTAGGCAGGAAGGACACGTGGGATGTGTTACATACGTGGCGGTGTGAGTCACGTTAGGCAGGGAGGGACACGTGATGTGTTACATACGTGGCGGTGTGAGTCACGTTAGGCAGGAGGGACACGTGATGTGTTACATACGTGGCGGTGTGAGACACGTTAGGCAGGGAGTGACACGAGTGATATGTTACATACGTGGCGGTGTGAGGCACGTTAGGCAGGGAGTGACACGAGTGATATGTTACATAAGTGGCGGTGTGAGACATGCTGGACAGGGAGGGGCACGTGGGATGTGTTACATACGTGGCGGTGTGAGACATGCTGGAGAGGGAGGGACACGTGGGATGTGTTACATAAGTGGCGGTGTGAGGCACGTTAGGCAGGGAGGGACACGCGGGATGTGTTACATACGTGGCGGTGTGAGTCACGTTAGGCAGGGAGGGACACGTGATGTGTTACATACGTGGCGGTGTGAGACACGTTAGGCAGGGAGTGACACGTGATGTGTTACATACGTGGCGGTGTGAGACACGTTAGGCAGGGAGGGACACGAGTGATATGTTACATATGTGGCGGTGTGAGACACGTTTGGCAGGGAGGGACACACGTGATATGCTACACACGTGGAGGTGTGAGACACGTTAGGCAAGGAGGGACACACGTGATATGTTACATATGTGGCGGTGTGAGACACGTTTGGCAGGGAGGGACACACGTGATATGCTACACACGTGGAGGTGTGAGACACGTTAGGCAGGGAGGGACACGTGATGTGTTACATACGTGGCGGTGTGAGTCACGTTAGGCAGGGAGGGACACGTGGGATGTGTTACATACGTGGCGGTGTGAGACACGTTAGGCAGGAGGGGCACGTGGGATATGTTACATACGTGGCGGTGTGAGACATGCTGGACAGGGAGGGGCACGTGGGATGTGTTACATACGTGGCGGTGTGAGACATGCTGGAGAGGGAGGGACACGTGGGATGTGTTACATATGTGGCGGTGTGAGACACGTTAGGCAGGGAGGGACACGTGGGATGTGTTACATACGTGGCGGTGTGAGTCACGTTAGGCAGGGAGGGACACGTGGGATGTGTTACATACGTGGCGGTGTGAGTCACGTTAGGCAGGGAGGGACACGTGGGATGTGTTACATACGTGGCGGTGTGAGACACGTTAGGCAGGGAGGGACACGAGTGATATGTTACATATGTGGCGGTGTGAGACACGTTAGGCAGGAGGGACACGTGATATGCTACACACGTGGAGGTGTGAGACACGTTAGGCAAGGAGGGACACACGTGATATGTTACATATGTGGCGGTGTGAGACACGTTTGGCAGGGAGGGACACACGTGATATGCTACACACGTGGAGGTGTGAGACACGTTAGGCAGGGAGGGACACGTGATGTGTTACATACGTGGAAGTGTGAGACACGTTAGGCAGGGACGTACACACGTGATATGCTACACACGTGGCGGAGTGAGACACGTTAGGCAGGGAGGGACACGTGATGTGTTACATATGTGGCGGTGTGAGACACGTTAGGCAGGGAGGGACACGTTATGTGTTACATACGTGGCGTTGTTAGACGAACTGGGTGAGGAGGGACACATGTGATATGTTACATACGTGTTGGTGTGAGACACGGTTGGCTGAGAGGGACACATGTGATGTGTTACATACGTGGCGGTGTGAGACACGGTGGACTGAGAGGGACACATGTGATGTGTTACATACGTGGCGGTGTGAGACACGGTGGACTGAGAGGGACACATGTGATGTGTTACATACGTGGCGGTGTGAGACACGGTGGACTGAGAGGGACACATGTGATGTGTTACATACGTGGCGGTGTGAGACACGGTGGACTGAAAGGGACACATGTGATGTGTTACATACGTGGCGGTGTGAGACACGGTGGACTGAGATGGACACATGTGATGTGTTACATACGTGGCGGTGTGAGACACGGTGGACTGAGATGGACACATGTGATGTGTTACATACGTGGCGGTGTGAGACACGGTGGACTGAGAGGGACACATGTGATGTGTTACATACGTGGCGGTGTGAGACACGGTGGACTGAGATGGACACATGTGATGTGTTACATACGTGGCGGTGTGAGACACGGTGGACTGAGATGGACACATGTGATGTGTTACATACGTGGCGGTGTGAGACACGGTGGACTGAAAGGGACACACATGATATGTTACATACGTGGCGGTGTTCGACGAACTGGGTGAGGAGGGACACATGTGATGTGTTACATACGTGGCGGTGTGTAGATTTATGCGTCTCCGGCTCGTGTTAACGCTGAACGCATGATACAACTAATCTTACCTACATGTAGGATTGATGAGATCTGGTTGATTCACGTGACCCAGACAAAATACAATGTATCCGGCTAGGAGGGAAATCATTTCTGAGCGGGAGAATAAATCCCTTTTACCCGCTTCGAACAAATTGCCGCACGCTTTCCCGAGTCAATCTACGTCATATGACGTGAAACACATAAACCCCAGTTACAGATGTTTTCAAATTTCAAAATTCAAAATTGATAGAAACCAGCTGTTCGACAGAGCTGAGGTTTACTTGTGCTATTATACCTGTCATTTTGTTTCAGATGATACCATTGACCTGACATTTACCAATGGAAAGTTTCTTACACCACTCTAAGCTTGATATATTCCACAGACTTCTTCTAGATAGATAGTATGTTGGGAAGAACAGCTTTTATGGTAAATGTCAACAAGTTTAGTTTTATTAGAAATGGATGCTCTACCATTCTCTTTGTGAGTGACATACTTAGACATGAATTATTTGCTTAAATTGAAATTGACCTACTTTGTATATTGCTTGTACGATGTATCATAAATCTGTTGCATTCACATATACAGAGAATGAATCTGTGAGTGAATGTATTGTCCGTTTCCCTTTCAAGTTCTTTGAAAAAAAAAAAAAATCCTTTGTTACACCATTTGTTTTGACATGGAGCTTTTGCTACCCTGGACCTCTATTTGAACCACTATTTGTAACAGGCATTTCTGAAACAAAAATATAATTATAAAAAAAAACAACAACTTGTGCTGTGCCACGTGACTTTCATTGACTCGGAAAAAGCATGCAGCTTTTTGCTTCGAAGATTCGCCCACTCAGAAATCCACGTGCAACCTGTCTTGTTTGTGGCGGGGTATAAGAGATTTATTCTCCCGCTGAGGAATTTATGTCTCTCCAAGTCGGACTACAAAGTATTTTGTCAAGATCCCGTGAAGCAGTCAGATCTCATCATTCTGACACGGAGGTACGACAATTCTTCTAGGCTTTTACGTCCGCTTCGTTTGCCTACATCGCACCCTGTTTGTTTGTTTGTTGTTTAACGCCGTACCCAGCAATATTTCAGCTATATGACGGCGGTCAGTAAATAATCAAGTCTGGACCACACAACCCAGTGATTGAAATCATGAGCAATTGGGATACGATGACATGCATAAGCCAAGTCAGCGAGCCTTGACCATAGAATGCTCATGATGTCAAATGACTGGATTGTTTACTTTGATTAACTACAGACCGCCGTCATATTGCTGGAATATTGCTGAGTGCGGCGTGAAACAACAAATAGAAAACACAAAAAATCAAACAATACCAGATATGAGAAAAACAGCAACTAAGAATATCAACACCTGACCGAGAAATAGCCACCGTTCAATGGCCACAACACACGTGGTTGCATTGCCGCGGAGACAGTTTGTCTGGCATCGGACGCTCTTAACAATACGTTTTATCTACCATAGGGTCCGACATCCTGGATAAATACTGTCCTCAAAGATAACAAAATCGGAAAATCGAAAGATAAACACATTTCATGATTAAAGACACACGTATACATAGTGTTGTGAACGAACGCAATGGCAGACTATTTTAAGGTGTGGCTGTATTATAGTCAGCTTAGGATCCAACCTTGAGTAGTTCTCACGTACTTTCGAAAACGTCCCTGAAATAATCAGCCAATAAATAAAACTGTTGCATATCTTAAATGAATAAAATCGATTCCCTATACTTGTCCACTGAATTAATATTGTTTTCCTGAGGGAATCAGCAATCGGCCTGCTGTGAGGCGGGTCAGTAGTAATCCCTGTTGGCGGCTGGTGAGCAGATAGCTTGCTTTGCAAATGAGATATGGACTTGAAAAGGCGCATCAAGACACTGTGTAAGTTCGACACGTTGCTACGGTAACCGTTATATGCTTCATCAAACACGACAAAAACAACCTTGGAAATAAAAGACATTGCGATTTTAAGGTTTAGTACTGGTTAACAAAAGAAATCACTTAGAAAAAAACCTTCTGGTCAGCTCGCGACGATACTTTTTGCGGATACCCAATACGCTCTTTGAAAACCTGGAATAGACTGGTGTGCATGCCTTCCTTTAATACAATGAATGAATGTACACGTCAGGACGAATTAGTTAAAGAGTTGAAGAGTTAAAAGGTTAATTTGTTGATTGAATTCTTATACAATTTGGGAAGGTGAGTTATTTTACTGTAACACGTCCAACATAGCCCCCGTTGGGATTCCGGGTTTGGTCTCCAACAACCTATGCTTGTCGTACTGGTTAGGTTAGTCGCCTTAATTGATTTTGTGACGCCATAACCCTATTGTCTGGTTCAGACTCAATTATTTACAGGATATCTTCATGCAGCTGGAATATCGCTATGGAGTGCAGCGTTAATCAACAACACACAAACAATCGATCTGAGATCAATGAGCTCTGATTGGTTCGCGTGATATGGACAAAATGCGATGTATCCGGCTCATTCAATGACAATGTTCCCATTATTATAACAAAGGCATATTTTGCTTGCAGCGTTACGTCTTTTATTTGACGAGTTATGGTCGGGTTTTTGTGCCAATGCTGGCAGTAATATGGCCCACCTTCCCATTTCTGAAGATAAACCTCTTTGACGTCAGAGGGGAAAGTAATATTTAGGAATATTCTCAGCGCGACAATTATCTTGAATCAGTTGTTCTGTACATGTCCGCACATATAAATGTATTACATATGTATCTCGTTCAAATATAGTATTCGCTTAAAGTTGTCTGGCATGTGTATGGTACCGACTCTTGTCGCATTGTGTGATTGAAAAACAAGGTAATATTTGCGCAAGGAATATGCCATAGAATGTTTACTATTGTTTCTCTTACATTTCGATATCGTATACATGAAGATTATAATTTAGGATCATTGTGTTTCCTAAAAATGAGAACAATTTCACTTGTGAAGGTCTTCCCAGCACCCGGTGACTGCATATATTTCAAACCACAGAAAGTGACGTTTCCCAGCTAGTCTATGGAAGGGTTGTGGTTAATCTGAAAATAGCGACCAATGGAAATGCCTCAACTGACGGTTTGTTCTTTAATTCACTGCGTTCGTGGATCGGCTCTTAAGCTTGTACCGGTATGTTGTGATATATAGAGACGGGGCCTAGCGTAACGGTCAAAGAGGGCCCGTAGGTCACGGGACTACGCGAGACCTTATCGTGTTCATGCGGTGTCAATAAACGTTCAACGGCAATGGCGACAGCAGTGGTACGTTGGAAACTGACTATTCATACTAGATACACACTGATGTCACTTAAAAAAACAGGACATCTTATAAGAAATTAAAAAAACCCACACATTCCAACTAGGCAGCATGTACATGCTTCTCAAAGCATTTGCGGGGTTGCAGAGCTCTTACCTCAGTTACGGTTTCTAATTGTTTCAGCCGCCGTGTTTAGCCGTCTAGTTATAGTAACGGGATTTGAAGGGCTTGTGCCCCTCACAACGACCTTAAACAATTGTTTCCGTGAGTTAATGTAATTTTGAGTCTCCAAAGTTTTGAAATATACTACATATTTGTTGCTGATCTGTTAGCCATCACACGCACAATGGTATTACAACATGTGCAGAAACATACCATCGGTGATTCGTTTGACTTCGGAAAGGATTTTTTTGTTTTTATTTATTTATTGTTATAAAGGAAAGAAGGCACTTTCAATTGTTAAATAACTCACGCTCACGACCATCAAAGAATGTTGTGGCAAATGTCCATTAAAAAATCGATTCCAATTCTTGCTTATGTGTCCAGGTGAGATGAGTGAGTGAGTATGGTTTTACGCCGCTTTTAGCAATATTCCAGTAATATCCCGACGGGGGACACCAGAAATGGGCTTCACACTGTTTTCACAAATGTTTGTCAATGCCTTTCAAACAATTCACCCTTAAACGCTAAAACAAATATGTACACAATCAAAGCAAAGTACAAATACCAATGTTCATATTTAAAGCAATTAGGTAAACGTGCAAGCGATTGATAAAATAATAGTTTAGGGCCCATACGAAATTATGAAGAGCCGTGCACCATGCATTTATAAATTTCAGCTTGCGACGGGACTTGGTACACGTGCAATAGCGACAGAGAACGTATTCCTCGTGCATAACGCAAGGCCGACACAAACAGTAAAAATACAGTCCACAAAGAGTAACTCTCGGTTTAAGAGAACATACGAGTAACTGTACAATAACTTAAGTTAAGGAAAACATATGGGTAACTGTAAGTTAAGGAGAACATATGGGTAACTGTAAGTTAAGGAGAACACACGGGTAACTGTAAGTTAAGGAGAACATACGGGTAACTTTAAGTTAAGGAGAACATATGGGTAACTGTAAGTTAAGGAGAACATACGGGTAACTTGAAACTAAGAAGATTATTCGAGTAACTGTAATTTTAGGAGAACATACGAGTAACTGTAAGCTAAGAAGATTATTCGAGTAACTGTAAGTTTAGGAGAACATACGGGTAGCTGTAAGTTAAGGAGAACATACGAGTAACTGTAAGCTAAGGAGATTATTCGAGTAACTGTAAGTTTAGGAGAACAGAGAGTAACTGTAAGTTTAGGAGAACATACGAGTAACTGTAAGCTAAGGAGATTATTCGAATAACTGTAAGTTTAGGAGAACAGAGAGTAACTGTAAGTTTAGGAGAACATACGGGTAACTGTAAGCTAAGAAGATTATTCGAGTAACTGTAAGTTAAGGAGAACAGAGAGTAACTGTAAGCTAAGAAGATTATTCGAGTAACTGTAAGTTAAGGAGAACATACGGGTAACTTTAAGTTAAGGAGAACATATGGGTAACTGTAAGTTAAGGAGAACATACGGGTAACTGGAAGCTAAGAAGATTATTCGAGTAACTGTAATTTTAGGAGAACATACGAGTAACTGTAAGCTAAGAAGATTATTCGAGTAACTGTAAGTTTAGGAGAACACACGGGTAGCTGTAAGTTTAGGAGAACATACGAGTAACTGTAAGCTAAGAAGATTATTCGAGTAACTGTAAGTTTAGGAGAACATACGGGTAGCTGTAAGTTAAGGAGAACATACGAGTAACTGTAAGCTAAGGAGATTATTCGAGTAACTGTAAGTTTAGGAGAACAGAGAGTAACTGTAAGTTTAGGAGAACATACGAGTAACTGTAAGCTAAGGAGATTATTCGAATAACTGTAAGTTTAGGAGAACAGAGAGTAACTGTAAGTTTAGGAGAACATACGGGTAACTGTAAGCTAAGAAGATTATTCGAGTAACTGTAAGTTAAGGAGAACAGAGAGTAACTGTAAGCTAAGAAGATTATTCGAGTAACTGTAAGTTTAGGAGAACATACGGGTAGCTGTAAGTTAAGGAGAACATACGAGTAACTGTAAGCTAAGAAGATTATTCGAGTAACTGTAAGTTTAGGAGAACAGAGAGTAACTGTAAGCTAAGAAGATTATTCGAGTAACTGTAAGTTTAGGAGAACATACGAGTAACTGTAAGCTTAGAAGATTATTCGAGTAACTTTAAGTTTAGGAGAACAGAGAGTAACTGTAAGCTAAGAAGATTATTCGAGTAACTGTAAGTTTAGGAGAACATACGGGTAGCTGTAAGTTTAGGAGAACATACGGGTAGCTGTTGAGTAACTGTGAGTTAAGAAGAACCTAAAAGTAATTGACGATTTAAAAAAAAATATATTTGAAAAATATACCAGACCTCTTCGTATTCTGTATTAAAACTGTGCGAGTCGCCCTTGCATGATGCACGAGAAATATGTTTATATGCGCCAAACTCTTTCGCGAAATGATTTTTACAATGCATGGTACAAGGGTCTTTGCTATTTAATGGGACCCTGAACGAACCAATTATCAATCGTTTTGAGAACCTGCTGACGGGAATTATAGGACATGTTAGATCTCCGAACAAGGATAAATATGATTCTCCTGGGTCAAAAAAAAATATCATCGAAGGATTATCAAATTACTTCAATATAAACATCGACGTACATGTGTAGGTAACATAACGTAATCAATCCTACATCAAGAATGAACGAATCTGTTCTCTCAAACGATGTTTCAATTGGACCTGAAACGACCCTACAGTTACCTACACACACATCAGAAGAGATCTCCCAGCCTGCAATAGTCAGTGTCTCAGTATCTAGAATCAACGCTCTGAAATCAAAGGACTCTAGTACAAATTCCTACATTCAGAACCAAGTCGTCCAAAGATCTCATTCCAAACCAAGAAACGTAACCAGCAAAACTAACAGTAGTGCGGGTGTTAACTTAATGTTCACTGGAATTAAGAGGAAAAGAGTTCTCAAACTAATCCTATCACGAGTTGAAGCGGACTCTCCATTCGACACTGTTGAGAGAGCTATTGGTAACTACGCCTCGGATAATCATGTGAGAGTTACTCATATTCGTCTCACGACGACAACCGCGGCAACAACACATCCTACACAATACAAGTAAACATTGATGCTGAAGATGCTGATAAAATAACTGATGACTTCTGGCCTGAGGGTGTATTCTGCAGACAATATGCACCCAGGTCCAAGATGAACCGTTCTAATAACTACAGGACACGTAAGCATGTTGAAGACTATTCACGTGAACGTGATGAATATTGGCCACGTAATCACGATGAGGACTGGTCACGTGGTCGTCACGAAGTATGGTCACGCGATCCTGTAAGAAAACGTGAACCATATTGGAAAAGTGACCACTAGAATAAACTGACGGCCAAAAGAAACGTTATCAACGATATTTCTAGGATAAAATATGACCAACACAATTTGAAGCAGCAATAACAATTGTTTTGTAGAAATTCATCATTCAGAACAGTAAAATGCGAATTTACTAATTCAACAAAAAAGTCCTTGACCTCCAACAGGGACATTTCTTGACAAGGGGTCATTCGTCCAGTATTCGATCAACAACATTTGTTACAACTTTAAGGTGACGACGGCCCAGACCGTTCAATACGGGATATGACCTCCATGAGCGGCAATGCATCTTCGAATGCGGCGTCGAACTGAGTAGACAAGCGTTGTCACATCGACTGCAGGTATCCGATTCCATTCCTCACGGAGGGCAACGATAAACGCTTGTCTCGTGAAGGGAGGATGTTGACGTTTCCGAAGACGACGCCCCAGCTGGTCCCAGAGATGTTCTATTGGTGACAGATCTGGTGATCGAGCTGGCCACGGCAGGACAGTCACGTTGTTGGCGTTGAGGAAGTCTCTAATAATACGGGCTTTATGGGGTGTGGCGTTATCTTGTTGGAACACCGTCCGTTGTTCACGCTGGATGAAAGGAAGAACCATTGGCCGTAAGATATTGTCAATGTAGCGTTGTGCTGTCAGATTGCCTTCGATGATGACAAGTTCCGTCTTCTCATCCCAACAAATGCCGCCCCAGACCATGACACTTCCGACTCCGTAAGGTTCCACCTCCTGGACACAACAAGGAGCCGTACGTTCACCACGTCGTCGATAAACTCGCGTCCGCCCATCAGGTTTGAAGAGTTGGAACCTGCTCTCGTCACTAAACAGCATTCGCCGCCATTCCCTTTGTTGCCATCGCTTAGTTTGCCTGCACCACGTCAATCTGGCACGTCGATGTTGACGGGTCAAGGTCATGCACTTGAAAGGGCGATAAGCCCGGAGACCATAATGTCGTAGTCGTCTGGTCACTGTTTGTCTTCTGACCGGATGTCCTAAGCTGTTGGCAGCTGATGACGTCACAGTAAGAAATCTGTTCCTCAGAAATCTGTACCCGTAAAAAGCGGTCATCCTGCGGGGTCGTGACCTTTGGTCTGCCACTCAGAGGTCTGTCTGCGGTTCTGCCAGTCTGTCGGAGACGTGCGACCAGTCTGGTAATGGTCATCTTGGAGCAGTTCATGTTAATGGCAACCGCACTCTGTGTCGCTCCCATCTGCACCATACCTATGTCTCTCTCCCTCTGGACAGCGGTCAGTCTTTGCATGTTCGTTGGTGTTAATCATCACAACCAATGATAGGGAACTGATCTGTGCGTAATTTATACCCGGAAATTGCACGATAATTTGGGAAAGAATGTTTTAAGAAATTGCTGAAAAACACCAATGTCTCCCAAAATCCGCAAAGCACGTGCAAACAACGACAGAGAACATGAAGGCTGTATTCGTGAGATGTGTTCTTTACTGTTTTTGAACAGGTTAGCATCTTTGTTTCAAAGTGGCAAATCAGTTAATGTTGGTAACGTGTTTTTTTGGCCCTCAGTTTATAACATATATTCACCATGAACTTAAACTACATTTGTATCCTATACATCTTAATGTGCACCCTTCGAATATCGACCTGGAATGTCAGGAGCACCATGGCTCATCCCGCTCCTGAATAACAACGATATGGTTGTTATTACCGAACACTGGCTAAAAGCAGACAATCTCAACTAAACTGACGTCCAAAAGAAACTTTACCAGAGTTTGAAATCACTCTTGCTCAAAAACAACAAAACAAACATGCATGAAGTAAAGTGTATTGAGAAGATCAATATATCAACATAATCAACACGGAAAATGACAATCATACCGCGACCGAGAATGACGTCAGAGCCCCCCAAAGTTGGGTGTGGTACAAAACTCGAGCTTTCAGAATCATGGACAATAGGCAGAGTACATAAACAATCGCTCACGTTCAATAACAAGTCACTAGTAGCGTGTGTGACCACCAAATGCCTCAATAAACGCAAAAACTCTTCGACGCACAGAAAAAGTCAGTCGTCTGATGAGGTCACGTGGGATTTGACGCCATTCTTCTTGGGGGGCCAAGATCAGTTCTTGCCGGTTGGCTGGAGACTGTGATCCTTGTCGAATACGACGATCCATCAAAGTCCCAGAGGTGTTCAATGGGGGACATGTCGGGGGAGCGTGCAGGCCACGGCAGGTCGTTGACGTTGTTGGCAGCGAGGAAGTTAGTGACAATTCTGGCTGTATGGGTTCTTGTGTTGTCATGCTGATAAATGACACCACGTGGCTGCTGTTGGAGAAATGGTAGGACAACTGGACGAAGAATGTTATCCATGTAACGCTGAGCTGTCAAGTTTCCGTCAACGATGACCAGCGGTGTCCTCTCCTGCCCACAGATCCCTCCCCACACCATGACACTCCCTCCACCATATGGTACGACCTCCTGCACGCAACACGCCGCCGTTCGTTCATCCCTTCTGCGGTAAACACGTTGTCTTCCATCAGCCCTAAACATACAGAATCGACATTCGTCAGTGAAGACAACCCTCTGCCAGTCACGTCGTTGCCAACGTCGTACAGTCCGGGCCCATCTCAATTGCAGACGACGATGTTGCGCTGTCAATAGCTGTCCTCTGTATGGTCTAAAAGCCCTGATTCCATGAGCCCTGAGTCTCCTGGCCACTGTCTGTCGACTAACCCTGTGACCTAAGGCATTTGTCGCCGATGACGTCACTGTCAGGAAGCGATTTCGGAGGTGCAAGGTACGCAAGTACCGGTCATCATGGGGCGGGGTCACCCTGGGTCTGCCTGTTCTTGGCCTGTCAGCGGTCCGCCCTGTCTGTCTGTAACGTTGCATCAAGTTGGTAACGGCAACGCGGGAGCAACCGAAGGTTCGTGCAATATGGGCGTGGGTGGCTCCCATCTGTACCATACCCAAGGCTCGTTCACGTTGTTCGACTGTGAGTCGTGGCATTTCTTTTGTGTGTTTTTATCACTGTGGATGTCTGACTTGCCGTTGCAATCGTTTTATACCCTTACCCGCACGTGCATTTGCAGTTGTCCGTGGTGCACGTGTTTTTCACTTTTTCGCGTTTTATCTCGCAAACATGTAACAGACGATTAACATTTTCTGCATACACTATTGTTGTATTTAGGTTATGTGTTTTAGATAGACTTCATGGAAAAAAATGTATACTTTGTCTGAAATTTATATTTTCAGTTGGTAAAATTTCTTTTGGACGTCAGTTTATCTTCATTCATTGGATAATAAATTTAATGTAAGCGCAGTGATCTGCGATGATACCTGTGCCAGTAATCGTGGATCTGGAGGTATTGCTAATTTACTCAGGACACCAACAGAATATACAGCGAAGCAAGTACCATCTGAAGATAATCACGTTGTGATAACAAAGATTGTTAAGCCTACGTTTGAAGATTTATATGTACTTCGGACAAAGCTACCTTCAACTAACCCGATCACTAGCCAGTATAAAGACACCTTGGATGCACTATGTAACACTTATGACAAATATTCTTGTGTCGGAACATGTGTAATAGCTGGGGACCTCAAAGCTGATATTAACCACTATCCAACTAGCCAAAGGACAAAGCTATTCAGAACGCCTATTCAACGAAGTGTCCAAAGCTACCTTTCGCTCCAAGGACAATACGAGGAAGTCAACTGTGGACTACATATGCGTTCCTGAATATATGCGAGGCTACATAGATAGCTACAGTGTCAATACTGACGTGTCATATGATGTATCTGATCACTATCCGGTATTCAGCATACTTCGTATACAACGTTGTTCGTCCTGCAACTATCGCTCCTCTAAGATCTCACTCAAATGGTCAAAAGCTGATGATACAGATATTAAATTTTACAGCAGCGAAGTTGATAAGCTCCTGAACTGCACAATGGTATGATAGAGAGATTCAACTCACGTGTAACAAACAGTCTCCTCTCAGCCTCGGTAACAACAATCCCTAATGGTGTTTATCGACATTACCTGAGACCTTACTGGAAGTCGGATAAATTGGATGCCTACCATTATGATATGTGATGTCACCGCAGAGGGTGGAAACGTGCAGGTAGACCACGTGATGAGCAGTCAATACTATATAAAACAACAAAAATGCTAAAAGAAACTTTCGCAGGAATAAACGTGAAGCCGAATGTAGACTTGCAGAAGAGCTATTCAGAGATATTGAACAGAGTTGTGATGTTGATGTGGACTACTTTTACAGGAGAACCAAATGTATCAGAAGGAAACAGTCAACAATAAACACTTTGAAGTACAACGACAAAGTAGCAAACGATCCTATCAGTATTGTTAACACTTGGAGAGACTATTTCAGGGATTTAGCAACTCCTGACGATTAAAACAGAAAAATAAATTCAATATATCTGTCGACGAGATACAAGTATTGAACAGAGAGTCCCTTGGACACTATCCTGAAAGATCCATTTACATCAGACGAGATCAGTTGTGTGGTAGAGACACTAAAATATCGGAAGTCCTCTGGTCCTGATGGTGTGACTAATGAACATATGAGGCATGCGGGAGATAGGTTACTACATCATCTGGTGATTCTCTTTAACCTAATAATAAAACACGAGTATTCTCCGTTACCTTACAGAACTAGGTTCACGATTGCCCTTTATAAACAAAATGGAAAAGACAAATGTGACCCCCAAAACTACCGTGGTATCACCATTACATCAGCTATCGGGACACTGCTAGAGAAAGTAATCATGGAGAGAATACAGATATGGAGCAACCGTTATATTATTATACCGTTATATAACATTATATTCCCCGATGACTTACAGTTTGGATTTCGGAAGAGTAGTGGGGCTCAGATTGCAGCACTAACTCTGCAAGAATGTATTGCATATTTCAAACAATGCCATCAGTACTCTACTGCACTTTTCTCGATAACGGAAAGGCGTTTGATAAGATTTGGCACAATGGACTGCTGAAAAAAACTATTCACACTTGGAACAAATGGAAAGTGTTGGCGATTCATCAAACATTTTTATACCACAGCAAGATTTTATATTACACTAATTTTCAAGGTCAGCAATCAGAATATTTTGCAATACGTAGGGGTGTTGGACAAGGAAGAGTCCTCTCAGCATGGCTTTTTCTGCTTTACATTGATGAACTTATTAAAGAACTGAAACTTACAGGCATTGGCAAACATGACCATTCCGACCTTACTTCTGGCAGATGATACTACCTTACTTAGTACTACGCTTAGCAGACGAGATATGCGGGGGTTATCGTCTCCCATAACACTATGTCTAAACGACGAATTGAATCGGTATGCCACAAAGCATTGAAAACTCTAAACTCTCTATATACATCCGGATTAAATGTCCATGGGTTTAATCCTATCATAAGTGCAAAGATATGGCGAACTGTTATCTTGCCAAATGCTCTCTACTCATGTGAGTTCTTCACCAACATATCTGATGCTTCATACAAAAAAACTGGAAACCACCCAGAGAAAGTTTACCCGACGTGCACAAGGATTCCCTTCCAGATCAACATGCGAGCCCACCATTACAGCAGTTGGACTGTGGTCAATGCACACATATATAGACAAATGTAAACTGTTATTCTTTGGTCGATTATGTAGACAGAATAATTCCTTCACGTCGAAGAAACTTTTCTTATGGCTATTAGGCAACTGTATAGCAGGTTTCAATATTAACATCAGTTTTATACAAGAGACAGTTTTACTGTTTAGAAAATATAATATAAAAGAAATACTGCTTGCTTATCTTAAATGTGGCACTTTTATGGACAAACAGAGATGGTGCTCTGTGGTCAAGAAGATTCTTAATCAATATGAACAGGCGTTAACTCCAGCGTGCCTCACAAAAAACAGGACTACAAACCTTTTATAAATCCACCCGACAGTGCGTATGCATCTTTTGTGACCAGGATGACACTGCAATGTTGAACTGTTTGCTTGGAGGAGATCACAACACTTTATGTCGTGTTGATTTTAGCACTTGGATACAATTTGTGTTGGTTGTCTCAAAGTTTGTACATATTTGCAGGCTACACATCAAATAAAACATCTTATAACCGTTACTGTTCACTAGCACCTCACTAGAAGGGCATTGTATGTATTTTTTGTTATCTGCGTTTGGTTAATTACAGGCCATCTATGATATGACCTGGCTTACTTTCATATGTACTCATCAATTATTGGAGGAAATAAAGAATGTCTGTCTGTCATATTATTGTCTAATCCATTCAGAACTATACCAATATTTGAAAAAATTTGATATTACTTAATTTCACACAGTTTTCTTATGTGTCGTCGTACCTGAAGTCGACGTCTTCAAATCATGCGATGATCCTCAAATAATACCATGCGCGATACGACACGTTTTCCGACAAAGTTTGAAAATAAAAATGTTTAGTTCCGGTACAAGATGATGTACGCATGACGAATAGTAGACAATTTTAGAACTGATAAAGTAAATGTCCACAGTCACCATCCTTAAACTCAGCCTGCACAATTTGAACATCTGTGCCGGACATCCTATAGATTAGTAACCACAACGTCATATTCGGTTTGAGAGTGTCGAGTTTTTCTGATGAATACGGCGAAATTACAAAAACCTTGACGTATGTGGGTGCTACTGGCTGCTCGCGAGTCAGCCATGTCAGTGGAAGCATGATCAGCACGTCAGTTTCGCATCCCTCACTGCTCGTGATTGCAATCGGTTGTCAGCCATGGTAAATCACTCGTAACAGGAGGTAATTAAACTCAGTCTATCTGAGCATGGACAAGCATGACGTGAATTGATAAAAACTATATAGAATGAGTGACCTTGCATGGTATTTAAACCGCTTTAAGCATAACTTCTGCAATGTATCGGCAAAGGTCACGTGTGAATCGCCATGCAACCCATGCTTGCCGTAAAAGGCGACTAACGGGATCGGGTGGTCAGACTCGATGACTTGGTTGATGCATGTCATCGTATCACATTTATGTAGATTGTCTGGCCCCGATTCGATTATTTACAGCCCGCTGTCATATAGTGCGGCGTACCACAAAACACACATAGAATGCTAGTCTGTCATACAGACCTGAAACAAATATACTCTTCAAATAAAAAAACTTGACACTGACTTTCAAAATGTAATATAATGCGATTGTTTCAAAATAGGACACAGAAACCATAATTGAAACACTGTTTGAAGATCAATGTACACAATGTTCCAAACATTAATCGTGTCACCTAGACAGACACACGTACACGATACAGTTAATGTCACAGGGGTACAGAAAATGTTAGTATCGGTTGTGCCCACCACGTGCATCAATCACCGCTTGACACCGGCGACCCATAGATGCAATCAAGTTGTCAATAACACGCTGTTGGATGTGCTGCCATTCATGCTGAAGTGCATCAAGAAGCGCCGGAAGTGTTTGGGGCGGTGGATTCCTTCTGCGAACGCGTCGATCCAACTCGTCCCACAGATGCTCAATCGGGGACAAATCTGGTGACCGGTCGAGCGTTGTCCTGCTGGAACTGTCCGCCATGAACGTTGACGTGAGGAAGAACGTAAGGCTGTAGGATCAAGTCTCTGTAACGCACACCTGTCAATGCACCTGCCACATGCACGAGAGGCGTCCTACCACCGTGATGAATTCCGGCCCATACCATGACTCTCCCGCCGCCAAATGGGACAACCTGCTGCACACAGTAACGTAACGTAACGTTCACCCCGACGTCTGTAGACACGTGCGCGCAAATCAGCACGTGTGAGTAGGAAACGGGACTCGTCAATAAACAGAACATTTATCCACCTTGCACGTGCCCATCTAACCCTCTGTTGGCACCAAAGCAGACGGTCCGCCAGATGACGTGGGGTCAATACATGACGTCGAACAGGTCTTCGTGCAAAAAGTCCAGCCTCCCTCAGTCTGTTGCGTACCGTTTGATCTGATATTCTGCGTACCACAGGGATCTGTGTGGTTGTAGATGTAGCTGTGGTAGTGCGGTCTCTGAGGTGTCGCAGCCGGATGTATCGATCTCGTGCTTGGGTTGTCACCCTTGGTCTTCCTGACCTTGGTCTGTCGTCAACTCTGTTGGTGTTGTTGTATCGGGTCCACAGTGCGGAGATTGTCTGTCTGGATACGCCAAAGTGCCTGGCCACTTCTTGCTGAGTTGCTCCAGCTTGTAATCTCCCAATGGCGTTGTTCTGTTGAGCTGCATTCAGTCTTGGCATTCTGTCACCGCCTCTACTGCCGTTAAAGAACTGTATGAACAGCCGTTGATGTGGATTTTTATACCAATTCAGCAGGGGGGCCTGCATGCCTAAATGCAGGATCCTGTGCTGCACGTTTTCTTCAGGCGGTTGCGTTTGGATGAAGCTGTAAAATTGTGCTACATTTATGTGCTTTTCATGTGTTTTCGCAAATTATAGACACATTGTGTGTTTGACTTATTTGGTTCTCATTTAATGTAATTATTTTAGATATTTGGCAAAAAGTGGTTTTACATCTGTCAAGTTTCTTTTTTTGAAGAGTATATAATTTATCTAATACAACACTTGCAAGTCGATAATATTTCGCAAGCCCAGACTACTGCATCCTTTTCATTACATTTTATAACGATAATGTAACAACTGGTTTTTTTTGTAAAATATGTTCATTTCAGAGACAAGATGTTAGTATAACAGTATGCCCACTTTCCTTGTCACTGTTTGTTGTAACTATGGAAACAGCCAAATGAGCAACACGAAGGAACTAGGTGATGTTGTTATGGAAACACATTAACGGTTCACGTTTGATCCTCGTCAATCTGCACAGATCTAACCTGTTCTATGGAACTGAACAAATACCTCTGGTAGGCACAGATTGCACACATATAGGTGAAGTAGTAGGATCTCAATCTCAATCTTTTAATCCGATACGATACCGCGCAGTGTGAATATCCGAGGACTCACATAAAGAGGGGTCTTTTGGTAGAGCGTCCGCCCGGATTCGTTCCCGGCCACGTCATACCGAAAGACGTTAAAAACTAGTACTTGTTGCTACCCTGCCTGGCGTTCGGCAGTAAGGGGCTAAAACAAGGACTGGTCGGCTCGGAGTCAGTATACTGTGTCTGAGTAGAGTATTCATGTTCAACTGCGGCATGATATATCAGTGGACAAACACTATAAAATCAGCATTAGTCCGGACTAGTACACCCACATATACGTCGCTATATAAGTGCAACAGTCTTGATTGCGACGTTAAACCCCCATTTCATCTCACCTCACCCGCGTCAGATGATCTGTGAGTGCACATGACCACCAAATCGTATATGAAGGATACGCTGGTTCTTGGACTAATTAGATTTCATCTTTCTGAAACGATGCTCTACAACTTCGATTCGAAAATGTCGCGAATTATACAAATGAAAACACACCCAGAACACAAATATTCGTTCGATGGTACACCCTTTAGGGCGTGACATGACACGGCGCTCAGAAACGAAAGTGTGCGAAAATATTCACACCGGACCCGTGAGGATCCGGGGTAGAATAGGTCTTCAGCAACCCATGCTTGTCGAAAGATGCTACTATGCTTGTTGTAAGAGGCGACTTGGGTGATACATGTTATCGTATCCTAACTGTGTAGATCGATGCTCATGACATCAATAACTGGATTGTCTGGGTCAGACTCGATTATTTACTGACAGCCGTCATATAGCTGGAAAATTGCTGAATATGGCGTCAAAAAAAAAAAAAAAATATCCACATTAATTAAATGGAGTAGTCAATGTTTATCTACATTCGGAACTTATCGTTTTAGCTCATTGTCGAGATTCACGTGGTGGCACTTGGTCCTGTGTACAGCGCACAGATCACTAAGGTGGAGTTAAGCTACGTCGGTCTCGGAGAGTAGATGGATGGGTGACCACGTTCAGCAGCTTGACTCCTGAGAGTTTCTAGGGCTTCGGTCCTACCCCACACTGAAGCATATGGACCACATGTGGTGTCTCCTTAGGCAAGTGACTTTGTTCGAAATGTGCCTCTGTTCATCCAGCAGTGAGTGGGTCATCGGTAATGAGATGGTGGCTGTTAACCTTCTAGCGCCTCACGGGCACCTTGGGTTGTATACTCCCCAGGGAGCTGAGAATGAAAATCGAGTGCTCACTGATCCATTGACTGGGGTAATAATGTAAGCGCCATGAGCACACAAGCTGGTATGGAATTTGGCGCCATACAAATGGGCAAATATTATTATCATTATTATTATTATGTGATCAGATATGATTATCTCACTCGTACCGAGAATTTAGCAACCTCAACATTGATTGGCTAATGGCACAGATCCCCAGGCGTTACACCATACAGCACGTGTTCAGATCTTCATACAGAGAGGTATCGTATCGGAGTAAATTATCCAATCTTAACGAGATTGGTGGGATCGGAAACCCAGTTCGTCCGTCTACAATTTAAAATGAATGAGTATGGATTTACGCCACTTTAGCAATACTCCTGCTATATTACGTCGGGGTACACCAGAAATATGCTTCAAACATTCCACCCAGGTGGACGAGTAAACGCTTTTACCACTAGGCTACCCCACCGCCCCTTGAATATCAGATACATATAGCACAGCAACATATATTTGAGTATTTAACAGCTCCTCTAAACACTAAAATTCTCCTCTACGAAATGAATATTACATTATTAAACTTTATAGCATGTAAAATATCCAGGGCACGTGCATATAGGTTGAAATAGACTCTTCCAAGAGTTAAACAGCATGGCTGACACCTTACCACGAACGAGACCATGCACGTGAACTTGTCCATATACAGTGAAACCTGAGGTGCATTCAATAAGCCGTTTGGTGCCGAGGCCCCAGCGAGCACGAGCGAGCGCTTCCGAATATTTCCAAATGAACGAAACGCACGCTGAGAGCGCTTTCCAGCGCCTCCGCGCATACTGAGGAGGAGGCACGCCGAGGGACAAAGATGGCGGACTTGGACAAATGCGGGGCCTGTGAACATTAACTTTTCGACATGGAACAACTTGTAAGACATACAAGCACTCAGTGGTGAAGTTTGATACCACCACATTAGAGATAACATTTATTGGAAGACTTGTCACTTGTTCAAACCAGGAAAACCCAATTGTTTTAGTTGCATTTTGAAGCCCCTCGCAGCACGGAGTATTTTCCTATGCAACCCATGTTAATTTCAGCACAGAATGATTTCTTTTTGTAAACAATTGACATATATTATTATGCGATATAAACCTTCACTTGTCGAAAACGTAACTTCAGATATTTTCATCGAGTCTGTCTTCTCTTAAATAAATCTAAAACATTGCGATTTGTTCATTTTTACTGCAGTCTTCAGTATTCCAGCAATATCAGGGCGACCTGTAAATAATCGATTTTGTCCCTGACAACTTTACCAGTGGATGATTTGGACAACGTCCCATGCCGTCGGGGCATTCGAGGGGTAACGATTGGCGGGGTACAACGAAACACAATCCACCAAGTCACCGATCCATTTAGTTGAATCTTACACCATGCATACAAACGGATACAACGAACTGTTACAAAATCCACGATTTATCTCCTTTATATTATCATATAAAATTTACGTACATAACGAACTCTCTAGCGAACTAACGGATTTATAGCGAACTGATATCGGATCACCGACAAGACCCATCCACCACTAATTAGTGACTTGTGCAGCGAACTGCGAAATCTTACTCAGTGTCAAGAGTCACTGACATTTGGCTGTACGCAATTAGCGGCGAATCGACACAAACACAGTCTATATTTTTATTTTCCTATGTTAAATAAGTCGGTATGATTACAGGATTTTGGTCCGTCGTATATCACGATAATGCCATATAATAAAGTTGTGTTATCTAATCGGTGACCGTCTAACTAACGGTAATTTTATTGTATCTTTATTCTAAACAATAAAACTTTACATACACAATGTTCAACAATATTGCTAAATTACGCCATTTTGAAAACCGCGCCCTCTGCCGGCGGCAGTTGACACATCGTTCGATTGCACCCGAACGTCCGCGGAGAGCGCCAAGTAAGCGCTCAGAAAGCGCCTCGGCCTGTTGAACGCGTGCCAGGTTTAGTCGCTCTGTTCAACCAGACTGGAGACCACATACCGATATATCAGACATATCTGACTTCTAGTTACAGTATACTCAAAGATGTGTCAACTGGGCCATGAAATCCCATAAATATGTGTTATTTCAGTGCACCATAAAAACTCGTAAAGCTTTTATATATTATTTTTCAAAAGCCGGATCTGAAGAGAAAAGGTATACCAAACAGAGGCAGCCACATACACTATCTTCCCTTTACCACATGGCGGGTATGTTCCTACGGCAGCTTCATTTCTGACATTTAAAAAAGTAACAAAGGTAGTGATAAATAAAAAAATTATGCTTGAAGTATCTAATTCTCTTTGGAGTAGAAAAATGGTATGATCGGAAGTAACGTATACAGCTGTGGCGTTTCATAGTAACTGTTTGATGAGGGTACCGACTTGGAGGCCACGATGTTGGTAACTGTTTGATGAGGGTACCGACTTGGAGGCCACGATGTTGGTAACTGTTTGATGAGGGTACCGACTTGGAGGCCACGATGTTGGTAACTGTTTGATGAGGGTACCGACTTGGAGGCCACGATGTTGGTAACTGTTTGATGAGGGTACCGACTTGGAGGCCACGCTGTTGGTAACTGTTTGATGAGGGTACCGACTTGGAGGCCACGATGTTGGTAACTGTTTGATGAGGGTACCGACTTGGAGGCCACGCTGTTGGTAACTGTTTCATGAGGGTACCGACTTGGAGGCCACGCTGTTGGTAACTGTTTGATGAGGGTACCGACTTGGAGGCCACGATGTTGGTAACTGTTTGATGAGGGTACCGACTTGGAGGCCACGATGTTGGTAACTGTTTGATGAGGGTACCGACTTGGAGGCCACGATGTTGGTAACTGTTTGATGAGGGTACCGACTTGGAGGCCACGCTGTTGGTGACTGTTTGATGAGGGTACCGACTTGGAGGCCACGCTGTTGGTAACTGTTTGATGAGGGTACCGACTTGGAGGCCACGATGTTGGTAACTGTTTGATGAGGGTACCGACTTGGAGGCCACGATGTTGGTAACTGTTTGATGAGGGTACCGACTTGGAGGCCACGATGTTTGTAACTGTTTGATGAGGGTACCGACTTGGAGGCCACGATATTGGTAACTGTGTGATGAGGGTACCGATTTGGAGGCCACGATATTGGTAACTGTTTAGTAAAGACAAATGAACTGTTCGAAGGAGATACTGGTTGTTCTCAACGAATTAGTAGAAAGTTGCTGCAACTTGTTTAATCTCATATATGCACTTTTATACTACTAAATCATCTATTTTGTTTCGCTACCTAAAGGTTCATGTGTGTGAAACAGAGATAAGGCGTGGTCCGCACATATCAGCAAGTCGTATGTGCCTCCTGCACACACATGTAGGGTCGATATTACCATGAAGCGGTAGAAACCTTAGACCATGATGAATGTAATGGCAATAATTATTCCGTCATACGAGGGCTGGTTCAAAAGTTCTAAGGCCGACTAACTTTCAACAATGAGTCATAACAAAGAGAAATAGTCAATGTTTTACATTGTTTGAGTAGTTCATTGCAAGTGTATTTGGTCTGTGGAGGCCGTGTGTATATAAGTGACAGTCAGTTGAACGTGATAGGGATCCAAATGGACAAATAAATGGAAAAGAACGAGTACCGAGGAGTCATCAAGTTTTTGACTTTAGAGAAAGGTACTCCCGAAGAAATTCCTGACCGCATGTCACAAGTGTATTGGCACAAGTGCCCTAGCTATTCCACTGTTAAACGGTCAGCTATGTTTAAGGCTGGGAAAACAAGCATTGATGATGACCCTAGGTCTGGATGTCCCTCAACTTCCATCAATGAGGATTCAATCAAAGAGATAGAAAAAACGTATACTGTCAGGTAGACATATTACCATTGTTGAACTTGGGGAAGACACAGGTCAAAGCCATGGATCCATTGAAACTATTATTCATGAACATTTACAGATGAATAAGATGTCTGCTCGTTGGGTGCCAAAGTTTATAAATTCTGATTTTAAGGGGAAAAGAACTGACATTGCCAGAGAAAATGTAGAGCTAATTGAGGAAGATCTCGTAACTGGATTAGTAACGGGTGATGAAACATGGGTCTACCGCTATGATCCCAAGTCAATTGAATGGCACGATTCAACTTCTACGGCACCAAAAAACTTCAAGTCTATCAAAGAAAAGCGCCTAGGAATGCCGACTACTGGAGTTCTACTACTTCATGACAATGCCTCTTCTCACACCTCTCGCCTTGCAAAAGCTGATTTGCGACTATATGGGTTCCAAGAGCTTCCTCATACCTGATACTCGCCAGACCTGGCACCACTTGATTTCCTCCACCTTTTTCCTTAACTGACAAAAACACCTTCGTGGAAAGTGATATGACGACAATTGAGTGACATTGCCGCTGTTTTTAACACAACAGTTTCAAACGTAAATGTATATTTGTCCTTCTCAATAGTTTTACACTTTCACATTTCCTTACCTGAAAGTGAACTGCTTATGTGAGAACCCACTTATACTAAAACTAGTTCAATAATATTATTTTTGTTCTAACTTTAAACTGCAGTATATCCATATTATACTTACTTAAGGTGATGGTAATGTACTTATTGACTCATCATTGTCTGATGTAAACATATTACAATTACCACGTGTATTGTCGACGAGGCTTGTATACAAATTATGGCATTAGTTGTGCGCCTAAGTTGTTATTCCGTTCCATTGAAAGTACAATTCATGAGTAACATTTGGTTGCTGTTCTGTGCCGTCAGCGTAATATTTCATCTGTTTCACGGCGACCTATAAATAATCTGGCCCGCCAGTAACGTGTATCACTGATGTGTATTGCTAATGTATATTAATACTATGTCCAGTAAAGTATATCAACCTGGGGACTCAACACATTAGTTTTACTGCGGAATTCTTAAAATTCTTCTGGAATTGTATAGGTATATACATAATAAGATCTCTTACCGAGATTGCATACCGAGCAGGTGAACTATCCATCTAAAAAAACGAGGACTAATTATATGTCTACCAAAAGATAATGAACCTAAACAATACCTGAGAAATTGGCGTCCAATGTCATTATTAACGGTCTTCTATAAGGTTGCCTTAACAGCAAAATCACGAAGTATAAAATCTGTTTTAGACATACTAATTAACGAAGATAAGAAGGGTTTCATGGCTGGGCAATACATGTGGGAAATAACATGACAGATATATGATGTTATGCAATATACTGAAAATTATCAAATTACAGTCCTACTACTGTTGATCGATTTTGAAAAAGAATTCGAAACGGTCGATTGGACTTTCATAAACGAAACAATGAGTTACGTTGGCTTCGGAGAATCAATCAAACAATGGGCATATACTTTCTGCAATGGGATACAATCATTTGTTTTGGCTCCTCATTCTTCGATATATTAAGAGGATGACGTCAAGGAAATCCTTTATCACCTTATATATTCATCCTTTACGTAGAAATACCAGCAATACTTATAGGAAATAGCCAGGATATAAAGGGGATAAGCACTGGTGACATTGAGCATCTTCTAGCACAATATGCAGACGACACATCCTGCTCACTTGATGGTTCTGAACGAAGCCTCTACGCTGTTTTGCTTTGTATTGACATTCTTCGTGCGTTTTTCAGGCTTAAAGGTAAACACAGATAAAACAAAACTAATATGGATAGGGTTGAAAAAAGATCCAAAATGATACTCTGCCCGAAACATAATTTAGGCTGGATGGAGGAACCTTTCGAATTATTGGGCATAAAATTCTGTTTTGATCTGGATGACATGGTGGATATTAACTACGAAAACAGATTCAAGCATAGTGAAACGGTCAATGTTGTCAATAGGACTAAATCATCTATTAACATCTATTCCTATTCCACCCCAAACATTAAATGATAAATTTCAATCAAAATGCTTCAAATTCTTGTTGGAAGAAAACGGACAAAATAAAAAGATAACAAATAGTATGTGATACTTAAGATGGAGGAATGAAATGCCCCAAAATAAGGGAAGTCATACAACATAAAACGATTTCGATCAGACGAGTCCTTACATCCCGTGCTAAACAGTCCCTGTGTTTTTTATTCTTTTTAAATACCCCTATAATAAGGGGTCAAAATGTGTACGAGATCAATAGCTAGAAGCATAAGCCATATATATTATCTAGTGTAAACAATAAGTTCTATGAACATTTACTGATGTCTTGGTGGGTTTTTGTGGACGATTTAGAAATTATTAATATTCCTGCCGTTGGCATTCTGTCACAAAATGTCTGGTTAAATAATAACATGCACGTGGGGAAGGAAACGATCGTCTACCAATCATGGTCTAAAAAAGGCATCAGATTTATTAACAGTTTTATTGACGAAAATGGACACTTTCTCTCATTTGTACAATTCACGGAGACATACAACCTTAAAATTAATTATCTTAATTATTTAAGTCTGATCCAATCTATTTAGCAATACTGTGGGCAACAGGGCATTTAGAAGCTGTATAAACTTAGTTTCCCAATTTTACCATTTAATTTATTTTATTTGTTAAAAGCCAGGAAAGGTTCTCAATACTGCTATAAAATACATATTACCAAGAATCAACACTTTCAAAAATGTGAATTCAAATCAAATCTGCGAAGCAGATCGTAAACATCATAATCTTCTACCGTTTAGGTGTACAAAACAACAACCTGTACAGGCTCTGAAGCTACTCCCGGATCGTCCGGTTCATCCAGCCGTAAACATTCTAATCGTCTACCGTTTAGGTGTACAAAGTCCTGCACATTTCATTGGTTTCAATACTTAATATTATATCATATTCTACCTACACATTCGCTACTCGCGCAAATGATAAAGAAACGGTCTTACACCTTTTTTTGGAATGTCAGAAGGTACTCCCCATCTGGTCCAATATGGAAAACTGGCTTCTCAATAAAGGGAATATAAACATTCATATTTCAAAACAAAAAAAGTTTTCCTCGGGTATACCTTACAAAACAGTAATCCTGTAAACACCTGAAAATGCCTTATATTTGACAAAAGAATTGAACACAAAATGCCAACTTTCCAGGATATCCAATTGGAGCTTACTCAAAACTACTCTTAACAAAATATTTTGCAACTGTAAATTATTTTATGTATAATATGCGCAACTGTAAATGAAAATGCAACATAAAGATTTTAAAATGATATCAATATGTAACCTGTCCACTGAACGGTTTGTGTGTGTGTGTGTGTGTGTGTGTGTGTGTGCGCGTGCGTGCGTGTGTGTGTGTACAAACTGAGAACGCATATTCACATAAAAGTTTCATCAGTAATATATACCAGCAATGTACATCAGTAATAAATACCAGTAATGTACATCAGTTATATATACCAGCAATGTACATCAGTAAGATATACCAGTAATGTACATCAGTGATATATACCAGTAATGTACATCAGTAATATATACCAGAAATGTTCATCGGTAATATATACCAGTAATGTACATCAGTAATATATACCAGTAATGTACATCAGTAATATATACCAGTAATGTACATCAGTAATATATACCAGTAATGTATATAAGTAATATATATAAGTAATGTATATCATTAATGTATATCAGTAATGTATATCAGAAATGTACATCAGTAATATACACCAGTAATGTATATTAGTAATATAGGGCGTGTCAAGGAGAAATTTTGCTTTTTTTCGGTGTGTTTTTTACATATAATAAAGAAACTTTCAGATGCCATATGGGGTGCGGTCTAAACATCAGTGAAGTTTATAACAGAAAGAACAAATAATGTATCTTCTTCTACAGCGTCACAATATGATAAATAGGCATATCCACTGATATATTTCGGAACTGAACTTGAGGCAATTATACTTTTTCATCAGTTAAGAAAGAACCTTTAAATGGGGCATACCATTTATATTCAAGGTACAATGACAACGATAATACCAACGGTAGAGAAGAGATTTGGCACAAATGGTTTTCTTTTACATTATTAACACCTTACTTAAACACACACGCATTTAAATGTATGTATTTGTCCCCAAGTAAACCTATGCTTTTTTAAAGAAATGTCTTAGTCCTAGTTCGAGCACATTTTATTAAGATAAACAAGGAAACTATCATCATTGAAATACGTATTTACTTGCTGAAATATCCTGTTCCCAAAATAAAAGAAATATCACTCACGACTCAGAAACATAATTCCGAGTTCTCAATGTCACAGTCTCGTTGGTCTTGAGGTCTGCTGTTGTCACCCACAGCGACGGGCGGAGTGACGTTGTTTTTAGCACTAGTCCTCTCGAGAAATTGCCAGAAGTCCTCCCCGGGGGGACCGTCCTCGGGGGTGGGATCGTCCTTTTTGCACATACAACAAAACAACAACCTGTACAGGCTCTGAAGCTCCTCCCGGATCGTCCGGTTCATCCAGCCGTAGAGGAAGGGGTTTAGGGCAAAGGATACATAGCCCAGCCACGTTGTCAGTATCTCCATCGTCTGTCTTTGGACGACACTACCAAACACTGCCCCGTGAATGTGAAGGATGAAGTAAGGCCCCCACAGCACTATGTAAGCGGTTAGAATCACTATCAGAGTCTTGACAGCTTTGAAATGTTTCCTAGCTGGTTTGGGCAGCTGTCTAGCAGGCAACACAGACACATGAGACGACACACTTCCCCTTGTGTCGTTGGATAGTGACCCTGATCCATTTGGGTTTCTGCTGAGGGTGGAACATCTTGTCTGAGGGGAAGGCTGGGGATGCACTTGGGTGGCTGCAAGTCTCGCCACTTTGAATATTCCGTAATACATAAACAGTAAAATAACTCCGGGAAGAAGGAAACACCAGAACCCTATGACAAAGATATAGGCCCTACTGTAGTTACCATCCCGCCATGTGAAGGAACAATGCTTCTTGTGATCCCGGTACTCATAGGAGCTAAGTCCTAGCAGAGGGAGAGCCGCGAACACCACGCTCTCCGTCCAGATGAAGACGATGACCAGTAATGTCCGACACAGGGTCATGTTTGCGGCGTGGTGCATGGGGAGACGGATGGAGTAATAACGTTCTATACTTATGGTGCACAAGTTTGTTATGGAAGAAAACGTCAACAACGAGTTGATGAATCCAGTGATGGTGCACGCGGTGGTGTCCAGGGGCCAGCCTCCTTTAATGAACGTGGCTATAGAGACTGGGAGAACTAGGATGGATGCCAGAAGGTCCACACTGCACAGATTCAGAACGAAGAGATTTGTGAGAGTGTGGCGAAGATGTGCGCACTTTAAGATTACGATGAGGTTGCTGAGGTTGCCAACAAATGCCACAATGTTGACGATGCACATTGCTGTGACCGACACAGCAATGGTGGCCCCCGGAGTCTGCACACCTGAATAGTTGACAGAGACGTTCATGCTTGCACCTGTAGAGAGATGAAACATCATGCGCCTCCCATCACTTGTTGGGAAGAATTGACCATAGTTGTTTGGTAACGCATACCTTTATCTATCTATTGCATTCAGTATCACAGCTTCTTTCTCTAAACATTCCCACAGCAGTCATGTTTGGTGAACAAAGTGATGATTTCGTCTAAAAAGAAAACAACAACTTACATTAGTTCCAAAATGACAAATCCAGAGGAAATCACTGCACGTATCGTACTTGTAAACCCAGAAAGCTAGTGCACAACTGTTGACAAAGTGTTTGAAAGTTCGAAAACCATTGCTCATCCATCACACATTGCTCCATCTGTCACATATTATTGGTGATATTCGTGAACTAGCCAGCGGTATGTGAGTATTTGGTCCACCTGTTTACGGAATCGGGCCAACAGCTGATTTATGGCGGCGCTGAAAGCCTAAGGTGTAATGCTGATATTGATTGGCTTCCAGTCTGCGCATGTGAAAAACTGGACGCTTCTAGATTTGAACGGTTGCCTAGGAACCTAAAGTAAATCCCTAAGAAGTGTGAACAAGCAGAGTGGACAACTCGCGCAAACGGAGACGAGACAGAACGAGAAGCTGATCCAGATTAGCTTTGCCCAGAGCAAAAGACAATCAGGACACACGGCGTGAGGCTTGCAAATAACCGATCCTGAAAGACTGGGCGCGTATTTATTACAGTTTTCAATCACTGTCTGATAGGCAAACAATGCCAATACAGACGCAATATGCGTGATCGATAATCAGTGTCTGGTAGCAACAAATAGATATATTTGGGAATGGTTGTCCAATACCATGTTCACAGGCACCTCTATACATGTGTGTGTACATGTGCATACGTGTGTAAATATATATACGTGAGTATATACTTGTCATGGGAACGAGTTTGCTCATATGTGTATACCTGTATTTACACCAGGAGCAAATTTGCATCATGTCTGGAGCAGGTGCAAATGTAAATGGGAATGTGATTTTGCACAGTATGTATATGTTGTTTCATGAACGTTTAAGCCAACGTCAGAGGATAATATAATTAATATATCCGTTGATTTGCCAAAAGCGAACAAATTATCAACAGGTCTGTATTCTGAAGCCGACACTATTTAGTATACAGAAATATAAACCTTTAAGCGGACATCCAGACCTGGGTGTTTTCATTTGGGTTTCAAGGAGTCAAATATTTGTGTAGAATGTCATATCAAATCACACACATGTTGCTTCAGGCGAAGATTTCTGTAAGGTCTTCTAATGGGGTCTTTGATCGGGTAGAAATTCCCGACTCAATTACTAAGGGTTAAGTACCATTATGTACAATGAAACCCTGTCAATACGGACAGTGCCGTATTCTCTGATTCTGATTTTTTATTTCTCCATAGACCACCGACGGTGGTAAAAGAGCATACATAAAGTACAGAGATGAATATAATATGTACATCAAGAAGACTGTGTGCATTTAGATTTAGCATTCAAAGTGGTAAATACAAATAATACATATTTTGACGCTTAAGCTCGTTCAGTTTAGTTGTTGAAAATAGGCTTGTTAATGAAAACACATTTGACCAAGTTAAATATCTGCTAGGAATAAATAAAAGTCTTTTGTTATCAAAAGCTTGACATTGAAATATATAATGGAATTCATCGGTTATTGGCGGGGGGTTACAGAGTGCACATAGACGTTGTTCTCTGGGTACATTATTCTCGCGGCCAGTCTCGACTGGTAAATTGTGGTTATTCGTGCGAAATGTTAAAAGCGGGTAATAAATATAATTTAATCCTGCCTTATTCATAAAAGAAGGAGTAGATAATTTTAACCAGCCACTAATTTAAGGTTTTTTAGATGAACTTTTTCAACCATATTCAAACATTCAAATCCCCACACTTCGGTATCCTACAGCAAGATTGGTATCACCATACCATCAAAAGCTTTAATAATACAATCAAGTGGGAGATTGATATTTCGAGATTTCTTCAGGAGACGGTACAAACATTTTGTGGCAAGTTTTGACGGCAAGTCCAAATTTCCTATTTTTATTGAATTTTATGCCTAAATAATCATAGGAAATCAGGAAAGTTTGTTTTGATTGAAGATCACGTTTGTTCCTTGGCTGCACCGATTACATCACCTTATCAACGAAGGTTAAGATAACACTGTTGTGACTGTATTTTACAATACTATTAATATTGCTCAAATGTAATATCTACAGTGGCTACCGTGTGTCTATGTTAAAGCATAGTTTGCAGGATAGTAATGCTTCTTGATTGTCGATCAAGGCAACAGGCATTTAGGAGATCAATTCATTCGTGATAATCAGTCAATCAGGTAACTGTCAAATCGCGACATAATACGGGCCTATGTTGACTGAAAGTGTATCGACGCGGACCTCAGCCATTTCACCGGTTTGTCGGAAGTGAGTCTTCCTGTATCACTGCCCCTCCTACTTAGTGCCTAGCTGTAGCCACACCTTACCGCCCTACCCATGTCCATATCCATGGCAACAGCAAAGACTCCCGCCTTCCTCTATTTTCCCAGGTCTTGACCCGCAACAGACACTGCAGATGGATGGCAGGAAGTGATACGCTATTAAAAGACTTCAGTGTCAGCTGTTTTCACCTTGGGAGACTAGAGACTTTACCTGGGGAGACTAGCGACACAGCAACAGACTATCCAGACATATCCCAGTCCCATATATGTTGATGGGGACTATGAAGACTATATTTCAGCTTCCATTGGTCGAAGGTTTATTATTAGAAATAGAATAAGGTGAGGTGATATGGGGTTTAACGTCGCGTTCAAGATTATTGCACTATATAGCTACTAGCATGTGTGTGTGTGCGTGCGTGCGTGCGTGCGTGTGTGTGCGTGTGTGTGGATGATTGGACTAGTCCGCACTTATGCAATAGTACAATCCCACTGAGATACTATGCCGCAGTTTAACCATGTCCACTCAGACACAGTATATTGATTCAGAACAGACCGGGCCTTGTTTTAGCCCCTTAATGCCGAGCAGCAGACATGGAAACAACAAGTACCATCTTTTAACGTCTTATGGGATGCCGCGGTCGGGGATCTAAAAAAACCTAAAACTTCAGGAGGATGTTAAGCACCATAACGTGTTCGTGGTAAAAACTAAATAAACAAATACGAATATTTGTTCAAGAATAGACCCGTCTATACGGGGACATGCGCTGTTCACTTGTTGTTACTGACTTCGAGCTATTGGTGATTCATCAATAATCATGGATTACGGTTAAATAAAATATTGAAAAAAATCAGTAATTAAAAAAAAAGCGCGACATCGAGAGACAACGGGACATTTTGCTGAAATGTGGCGTTGACGCGCTTTGTTGAATTATTGAAAATATGCACTAAGGGGCGGGCCATTTGATATTTAGGGGGGCTTTTTGGGGTAGAGTCATGTTGTTGTTTTTCTTCATTTTTAGGGGTTGAGATTTTTTTCTTTTGAAAAGAGAGCTGAGATTTTATTTTACGGCACATTTCAAATTCAACCTATGGAAAGAATGTTAACTTTTTCTCACTGTTCACTAAAACATAACTGTACAGATGTAGGTGATGTTTAAACGTAACCATGAAATAACAGTATAAGGAAGCATTTTTATATAATAAAAGACCATACGTAAGATCCAGCGACGTAAAGAGGTGTTAATTAACATTTATAGATAACGCTGGGGATTAAGGGTCCAGCCCGGAGGGAGAGGGGATACGCTGAATGTTTGCTGTATACATTAAACGGAAAAAGGAGTTAGAGTTTCTGTGCACATTAGATTCATATTGAAACAATTAGGTATTTTGGATAAATGAAGTTTAAAAGAAACTTATTGAAGTGGTTTGCCCTATAACAATACCTCTGAACGTCATGGAGCTTAATTTGTCCTGAAAAGCGTTTTAAAAATAGTGACAATATTGAAAGTACAAGTATACAGTAAAATCACTTCTCCAATCACAAAGAGCAGTTTTTGCCTCAGATCTGTCAGGATTAGAGCATACTCAGAGAAACTGGTGACGCCAGATCCATTAGACTCCCTTTTTATAAGCAAAACGCAACCATTAGGAAAGAATGTTCCAGACAGGTGAAAGAAATATTAGAAGCCAATATCATTCAGCCCAGTCATCTGAATGGCACTCTCCCGTTGTTGTGGTTAAAAAAACGGGACAGTTCTTACCACTTTGCCGTTTATCATAAACGCCTGAATGCAGTTACCAAGCCTATATTTTCCCCTCTGTCACGTATTGAAGATGTCGTTCATGCCATATAAAGTCGACAGCCATGCCAACGTGTCAGTGTCCTTGATTGTGCTGGTGGCTATCAGCAAATACCACTCCATCCAGATACTAAACACAAGTCGGCCTTCGTTACACCCGATGGTGTTTTTGAATTGAATCGCCCCCCTGCTTGTACTAGTCCGGACTGATGCCGATTTATAGTGCTAGCCCACTGAGATACCATGCCGCAGTTTAACATGAATACCCCTCTCAGACACAGTATACTGACTCCGAGCCGACCAGTCCTTGTTTTAGCCCCTTAATGCCGAGCGCCAGACAGGGTAACAACAAGTACCATCTTTTAACGTCTTTTGGTATGACGCGGCCGGGGATCGAACCCCGGACCTTCCGCTCTACCCTTGGACCACGGAGGCGGTCCCTTACCGTACAAGTATCTTCCTGTTCTGCTTTTAGGAACAAACACTATTGATTGGTAACATTCCTTTTGCTCGTCAGTTTAGATTTTTGCAATAAACTATATTTATTAATGTATATGTTTATATTGTATTTTTTTCCAAGTAAGGTTATTTGATGCTTAATGGTCATTTCACATCACAGTCAACAACTGATATGGCCTCTTGAAATGGAAGATTTGACATGATAAATAAATAAGGGTTACAGGCATACTGTCTCTCATGACCATGTCTCTCTCTCAAAGATTATAGCTTTGTTCACGATCTACTCTGCTTTGATGAAGATAAAATTATCAGCTGTGAAAGTTAGGCATGGCACCTCAACATTTTGATGGCATTTTCCCCATACCTTAACGAATTGATTTGCACATTTTTGATGGAGCAACACATATTGTGACCCGAACAAGGTCGTGTTGTCGCCTTCTGGGAAATGACAACATATCATAGGTATTAAATCATTGGCAGATTGTTATAACGCGGTATGTGTTTGAAAACAATCATTAGGCCCTGTGGTCTGTAGAGCACACATTGTACCCATGTCGGGAATTGAACCCGGGTCATCGGCATGACGAGCGAACGCTTTAACCGTGAAGAAAATAAGGACTTTTGCAGTCCTAGTGCACTAGGTATACAGTGATGAACCCTCATGTTCTTAAGAGGCGTTTGGGGGATAGGGAATCCAAGGCAAAGGACAGAGTTACGGGTAACCTACCCTAACAATACGCGAGCGACATCAGTGTATCACGGTCTGCAGCCGGAGCCAATATTTGCGCTATTAGGTGCGCTCAGTAAACTGCAATACTTTTGTCACGAGAATAAGAAACATGTCTTCTTCAGAAATTGTATCGTGGATATTTGCCTTTTCGTAGAACTAGCTGCACAGCAGCAGTCCAGCGCTAGTTGACGACAACACTTCAATAAATTGACTCCTAACCCAAGCATATACATGTTATGCTACAACTAATGAAGAAATAAAACTACTTGAAATGAAAAAGCTAAAACTATAATCCTAATATTCTATTACATGTTTAACTGTAGAATAATCAGTTACAGACTGCCCATGTTGAAGACACTGTTGATATATCCGACATAGTAATACCTTATTTTTTATACAGGGACTCCTTCCAGTCAAAGTCGTCATTTACAGATCGTTTTGTATCAATCTTCTCCCAGTAAGGGGCATGCACACGGCGCAACTAGTTGTATACAATTTGTTGCATACACAGGCAAGTCAGTCCAACTTTTCACTTATTGAACTTGTTGGACGTGAGTTGTACGAAATAGGACATGTTCTATTTTCATGCAACAAGTCACACTCCGGCGCAGTAACACCACTGCCACAGGCTTATTTGCATATCACGTGACGGGACTTTTCTCTTGTTTGTAAACAAATTCGCTTTTTCAGAAATCAGAATTGATGGACTAATGCAAGTATTGAGGGACGCTTTACATATTGCTTGTCAAAAATGAAACAGATGGAAAACCTATGCAATATCTTGAATGTACTGTGTAAGATGTGACTAATCGTCATATGGCGCTGGCCCGAGGCAGAGGTACAATCCTGGTCGCATAGAACTCTGGGTAGGAGAGTGGCGACAAGTTGTATGAACGCAGCCAATCGAAACGTGTTTGAAAATCACGTGATATTTACACGTCAATTTGTAAACAAAAATGGCCACCCCGATTCACGTCGGTAACTTATTCTTTTCGGTATCCCAAGTGTCATCAATCAATATAGGGCCTATGAAAAGTAGGTACGTAGAATAACCCTGTAACAAATTATATATTTTGACAGTTGCATCGGTCTAATGCTCTAGGCTTAGCTGTTCATAGTGTTATTTGAAACGACAGGCTATGTGACTGTACACTGTAGTGTAGACCAAGATGGGATTAGGTCCTTAATACGTTTCTAAATCTTTAAATACACCACACACACAAATACACGTCGCTGTTTTGGATTCTGTGGGAAAGTTTCTATTATGTGATGCCAGTAACAACTGTACAAAAAACACGACATCTGAAAATAGTGTACAACGAAAATATTGCAATTTTCGCATTTTACCAGTTCCCCGTTCTAAATGTTATTATTTATTCAAATAACGTATAGCTCATGAGAAGTTCAAGTACAAAACTATCGGGTGTCTTTGTCCAAACACCAATGATCATTCCGAAAAGACTCCAATAACCCTATATTCGTTTTCGAAACGTAAAATCTCTGAACCGAACCTCCATGTTGGATAGTGTTGCAAAATCACGGTTCTTTTCGCGTCAGTCGAGATGCCTGTCACATCACATGTATTTCACACTCAGCTACGACACATACATCTATGAATTCATAATACCATAAACAAGCAATTGACAAATTGTTTAAATCACTTCTACAAACGGTCCAAATGAAATCAACCGAAATATTCAAGTGTGTAACCAAACCCTGTGCTCTGAAAACTACCAGTATGCCTTCTCGTTTGACGATGTTGCATATTTCTAGTTTTACATGTTAACATTTTCTATTATTACTTGAGATGCAGTCGTCAATTTGTTGCATACATTAGCTCAGATTATTGCGAATATGCACGGGTCAATAATCGTTGGAAAAAAAATGAGGAATTAACAATTAGATAGTTATTTGGAAAAGTCAACAGAAATTGTTCCACGTGACGCCATGACTGACGCAAAATCACGCCCAATGACGACGGAATTGGTCTGCCTTTCCACATAGTATCAATGCTAGAATGTAAACATAAAACAAAATAGAACATGTTGATTTCAGATTGATTCTGATTACTTAACTTACATGACTCATTTATGTATATATGCGATCCGTGCATCACGGTAAAACCTACTCTGAACTATAAGGGCTAGGTCAATTGCTATCAGTGAACTCGCTATGTAATGAAGTGATGTTACCGGTAGTGATGTCACATTAGTACACGTCAACATCAACATCGTATGTATCTCTCTTCTCACAGCTAGGCGTCCCTGCAGATCTGTTTGTATCTCTCTTCTCACAGTTAGGCGTCCCTAAAGATCTGTATGTATCTCTCTTCTCACAGCTAGGCGTCCCTGCAGATCTGTTTGTATCTCTCTTCTCACAGTTAGGCGTCCCTAAAGATCTGTATGTATCTCTCTTTTCACAGTTAGGCGTCCCTACAGATCTGTATGTATCTCTCTTCTCACAGTTAGGCGTCCCTACAGTTCACCTACTCCCCCCATCTCGGGAATCGTACTTGGGCCTTCGACGTAACCAGGCAACGCTTTAACAACTATACTACCTCTCATCGGCAGATTGCAAGCTCTAGTTTTTTCGGTTTTTGCTTATGGTCTCTTAATCACGATTCTACATCGAATATAGATCACAATAACCACCTCTGATTGAGACACCTGGTTTGACAACCACATTACAATATTCATGGTATTTTTTGCAGTACATTTTGAACATAAACATGTCAGAGCGTACGTCATATGTTGGGGGCAACAAAGCTTAAAACGTAGTGCAATTCTATTTCTGACGTTAATGTAATAATAGCAATGTGCACAGCCCCGTACTTCGTTTATAAGTTGTGGTAGTTGTTTCCGTAATTGAGATCGACAAACCACTGAAAACACTGGACTCCAACCATGCCGCTTCACTCAGAGTATCTCAGTAACACCAAAGAGTTGATTTTGTTGTAGTAGAATTGAGACAGGCGTGCTGCGCGGTCGGTTCAAATTCAATTCCGCGTGATTAAACCTACATGTAACCTATTTGTACATTGGAAACACGGTATGCACATAGTATGAGAAGCGTCCATAAAATACATACGAATCACCAGTTATATAATATGGTTTGTTCAAAATTGAAACACATTTTCACCTAGCTGGTCACACACTTCAAAGCTTTGTGTTTATTTGTTGATAATATGAAACAAAACTTCAGTGCAGGCAGTAAATACTGCGCATGTGACCTTATTTACATAACCGAGGACACCTATATGGGACAAACTCATTCCTAAAGCGGGGAACACCTATATGTAGACGAGGCAACTCATACACAAAAACGGGTGTAGACGAGCCAACTCATTCACAAAGCCGAGGATATTTATATGATGGAAACGAGGCAACAGAGCCGAGAAGACCTATATGTAGATGCGCCAACTCATTCACAAAGCCGAGGAGACCTAAATGTGGACGGGCCAACTCATTCAAAAAGACGGGGACACCTTTGTACGGACGAGTCAATTTATTTCCAAAGCCCAGGACACCTATGTGTGGACGAGCCAACTCATTAACAAAGGCGGGGACACCTCTATGTGGATGAGCCATTCACAAAGCCGAAGATAACTGAATGATGTAGACGAGCCTACTCATCCCCCCCCCCCCAAAAAAAAAAAAAAAACACAAACAAAAACAAACAAACAAAAAAACAACAACAACAAAAAAACACACACAATAAACACAACAAAAACGGGTGCACCTAAGTGTTAATGAGCCAACTCATTCACAAAGCCGGTGAGACCTATATGTGGACCGGCCAACTCATTCACAAAGCCGGTGAGACCTATATGTGGAGTAGCCAACTCATTCACAAAGACGGTGAGACCTATATGTGGAGTAGCCAACTCATTCACAAAGCCGGTAAGACCTATATGTGGACTGGCCAACTCATTCACAAAGACGGTGAGACCTATATGTGGACGGGCCAACTCATTCCCAAAGCCAATGAGATATATATGTGGACGAGCCAACTCATTCCCAAAGCCAATGAGATATATATGTGGACTGGCCAACTCATTCACAAAGACGGTGAGACCTATATGTGGACGGGCCAACTCATTCCCAAAGCCAATGAGACCTATATGTGGACGAGCCAACTCATTCACAAAGCCGGTAAGACCTATATGTGGACGAGCCAACTAATTCACAAAGCCGGTAAGACCTATATGTGGACGAGCCAACTCATTCCCAAAGCCAATGAGATATATATGTGGACGTGCCAACTCATTCACAAAGCCGAGGAGACCTATATGTGGACGGGCTAACTCATTCACAATGCCAATGAGACCTATATGTGGACGAGCCAACTCATTCACAAAGCCGAGGAGACCTATATGTGGACGGGCTAACTCATTCACAATGCCAATGAGACCTATATGTGGACGAGCCAACTCATTCACAAAGCCGAGGAGACCTATATGTGGACGGGCTAACTCATTCACAATGCCAATGAGACCTATATGTGGACGAGCCAACTCATTCACAAAGCCGAGGAGACCTATATGTGGACGGGCCATCTCATTCACAAAGCCGAGGAGACCTATATGTGGACGAGCCAACTCATTCCCAAAGCCAATGAGATATATATGTGGACGAGCCAACTCATTCACAAAGCCGAGGAGACCTATATGTGGACGAGCCAACTCATTCCCAAAGCCAATGAGATATATATGTGGACGAGCCAACTCATTCACAAAGCCGAGGAGACCTATATTTGGACGGGCTAACTCATTCACAATGCCAATGAGACCTATATGTGGACGAGCCAACTCATTCACAAAGCCGAGGAGACCTATATGTGGACGGGCCATCTCATTCACAAAGCCGAGGACATCTATATATCATTTTTTAATTTGACGTTTACACGATATACGGCTTTTCCATTGGACGAGAGGTCGGTCACATGACCGCGAAGTTGACGTTCATAAGTGTATGAACGACACAGTTTGACGTTCATACGTTTTTCACGAGACCGTGTTCTTGAAATGACGTAAACACTGACGGACTACTTCCACATTCCTGGGGAAACCCCTGGGAATTCCCTAGCACGAAAACATACATAAGCATTATTTCTGATCATTTAGAACCTTTAATCTTGGTCTCAGCATTTCAGTTTACATTGAGAAACGTAAGAGAGCTTGACTACATGATTGTTCACGAATTTCCTCGCTACGGCCCATCCTAATGAACAAACGAAAAAATGCACATCCAAACTATAATCAGTATCGACTCGATCTGTGTCTAGGCTGACAGTGACCGTCTCCAGCAATCTACGAATTTACCTTCTTGTCTGTTTGACGCATCTTTAATCACCTTTCAATAATCGGTCATTGATCAATGATGACTAACACATGTAACCGCCACAGGTTCATTAACAACTTCGGAAATCCTCCCGTCACGTTTATCGTGTCGGCCATTTTGACGTCTTGTACTTGATGTAAATGTATTACGACGCGCTGTCATTATGACTGACTTACTGAGGTAGTTCATTACAGACCTTTCTCATCTAATGAGGATATTATATAAGAACACATGTGTTGCGTAAGATGTTTCTGAAGAGCAAGTTCTGCATCCATATGCTCATGTCACCTCTCTTTTTGGGGAACTATTTTATTCCGCGATATAGCTGGTTGTTGTTTGGCTGTCAGTGTAAACATGAAGTCACACGTACTAAATAAAATTGTGTTTAGATCTTGGCCTACGTCATTTGAGGCAAGAAATTGTGATAAATTTTTTATAAGAATTGACTTTCACTTTGTGTGAGTTCATTGGAGTATGAACCTACATAGAGTGAGGGCCAAACATTGTATGAACGTCGTCGCAAGCTCCGACGTTCATACAGTTTGGCCCTCATAATCCTTAAGTGGACGAACTGACTCATTCACAATGCCTGTGAAACCTACATGTGGACGAGCCAGCACATTCACAATGCCTGTGAAACCTATATGTGGACGAGCCAACTCACTCACAAAGCCGAGGACATCTACATGTGGACGAGCCAACTCATTCACAATGCCTGTGAAACCTACATGTGGACGAGCCAACTCATTCACAAAGCCGAGGACATCTACATGTGGACGAGCCTACTCATTCACAATGCCTGTGAAACCTACATGTGGACGAGCCAACTCATTCACAATGCCTGTGAAACCTACATGTGGACGAGCCTACTCATTCACAATGCCTGCGAAACCTATACGTGGACGAGCCAACTCATTCACAAAGCCGAGGACATCTACATGTGGACGAGCCAACTCATTCACAATGCCTGTGAAACCTATATGTGGACGAGCCAACTTATTCACAATGCCTGAGAAACCTATATGTGGACGAGCCAACTCATTCACAAAGCCGAGGACATCTACATGTGGACGAGCCAACTCATTCACAATGCCCGTGAAACCTACATGTGGACGAGCCAACTCATTCACAATGCCTGTGAAACCTACATGTGGACGAGCCAACTCATTCACAATGCCTGTGAAACCTACATGTGGACGAGCCAACTCATTCACAAAGCCGAGGACATCTACATGTGGACTGGCCGTCTCATTCACAATGCCTGTGAAACCTACATGTGGACGAGCCTACTCATTCACAATGCCTGTGAAACCTACATGTGGACGAGCCTACTCATTCACAATGCCTGCGAAACCTATGCGTGGACGAGCCAACTCATTCACAAAGCCGAGGACATCTACATGTGGACGAGCCAACTCATTCACAATGCCTGCGAAACCTACATGTGGACGAGCCAACTCATTCACAATGCCTGTGAAACCTACATGTGGACGAGCCAACTCATTCACAATGCCCGTGAAACCTATACGTGGACGAGCCAACTCATTCACAATGCCGAGGACATCTACATGTGGACGAGCCAACTCATTCACAATGCCTGTGAAACCTATACGTGGACGAGCCAACTTATTCACAAAGCCGACGACATCTATGTAAGACACCCGATGCCAGAAGCCTTGATACACGTCTGTGCGAGGCACATCATTCATGACCCTGAGGTGACGCTCAGTATTTGGACATATGAACTTAGTATCATTTTCAGAATTTCAAGTTTGGATATAATGAGAGTATACCAATAAATGATGCTAAATATGCCGGTGAGAGAGACAATATAGCTCTTATGTACGTTTCTGAGAGAGACAATATGACTCTTATTTATGTTTGTGGGTGAGATGTATGTATGTTTGTGATAGATACACTATGCCTGTTAAGTATGTTTGTGAGATCGACAATATAGCTCTTATTATGTTTGTGAGTGAGATGTACGTTAGTTTGTGAGAGATACACTATGCCTGTTAAGTATGTTTGTGAGAGAGACAATATAGCTCTTATTATGTTTGTGAGTGAGATGTATGTTTGTTTGTGAGAGATACACTATGCCTGTTAAGTATGTTTGTGAGACAGACAATATAGTTTTTATTATGTTTGTGAGTGAGATGTATCTATGTTTGTGATAGAGACACTATGCTTGTTAAGTAAGTGTGTGAGAGAGGCACTGTGCCTGTTCAGTCTGTTTGTGAGAGAGAGACACTATGCCCGTTAAGTATGTTTGTGAGAGAGAGACATTATGCTTGTTAAGTAAGTTTGGGAGAGAGACACTATGCCTGTTCAGTATGTTTGTGAGAAAGAGACAATATGCTTGTAAAGTATGTTTGTGAGAGAGAGACACAATGCCCGTTCGGTATGTTTGTGAGAGAGAGACAGTATGCTTGAAAGCATGTTTGTGAGAGAGACACTATGTCCGTTAAGTATGTTTGTGAGAGAGAGAGACAATATGCTTGAAAGCATGTTTGTGAGAGATACACTATGCCCGTTAAGTATGTTTGTGAGAGCGAGACAATATGCTTGAAAGCATGTTTGTGAGAGAAGCACTATGCCCGTTAAGTATTTTGTGTGTGTTAGAGAGAGAGAGAGAGAGAGAGAAAGAGAGAGAGAATATGCCTGTTATTTATGTTTGTGAGAGAGACAATACACCTATTTAGTATGCTTTTGAGAGAGAGAGCGAGAGAGAGAAAGAGTGAATAGAGAGAGAGAGACAATGCCTGTTACGCATGTTTGTAAGACAGAGAGACACTATGCTTCTTAAGTATGTTTGCGATAGAGGCAATACACCTATTTAGTATGCAAATTAGAGAGGGAGAGAGAGAGAGAGACAATGCACGTTACGTATGTTTGTAAGACAGTGATACACTATGCATGTTAAGTATGTTTGTGTGTGTGAGTAGGAGCGAGAGAGAGAGAGAGAGAGAGAGAGAGAGAGAGAGAGAGAGAGAGAGAGAGAGAGAGTCACTATGCCTGGTAAGTATGTTTGCGAGAGCGAGCGAGCAAGAGAGAGAGAAAGAGAGACGCTATGCGAGAGAGAGACACTATGCGAGAGAGAGAGAGAGAGAGAGAAAGAGAGAGAGAGAGAGAGAGAGAAACTACACTTGGTCATGTCTGAGAAATCCACATAAGACATGGACAACATTCAGACATTTCCCAGCACATAGTTGTACTTCATGATATTCTCAAATGTGTAAAGTATCACTCAAGGAAAATAACTGACATTTAGCTGGCCCAGGAGCTACTTTAGCTGCTGTGTGCATGTCCCCTGTTCGCCCGGGCTTATATAGCTGTCTGGTAGGTACCCAGATAACTGCGGCGATGACACTCAACACAGTTAACAGTTTATAACACCAGGTTTCACATCAGAAGGAACAGCGTCATTGAATGAATTACCTCCACTGGCTACGAGACAATCACATGCAAACATGCCGAACCACCTTTTCACCTTTGGCAAAAAGCGGTTCACGATCAGAAGTGACTGTTTCTATAATATATTTGAGTCTTTTTAATATTGAAAAACACATTTACATTCCTGCATTGTGTTTTAGCGACCTCAATGAAGCTACCATACAATCATTACTTTTACAACTTTCTCGAACCCCAACAGGGCCCCTGTGTGTTGTTCAATACGAAACTGCTGGGAACTGCAGTGAACAATTATAGTTGCGGTATCTCACTGGCGCTGACCTATCTTCGCCCTAGAAACCCCACAGTACGCGCCACCTGCCGCAAGGCGAGCACGTCTGCGGGAAATCAGGACCGCCTCCCTTGTGTAATATACTGATATCTGATTAAGACAGGGACTGAAATGGCTTCAGTGTTTTTCGTGTTGGATATGACTGTCAGTGACAAGTTAGATCCACGTGCATCACCCGGTCCATACACAACAGGACATTAAGAACACATGCACAGAACGCATTAACACAACAACTTGTCAGGGAACTCGAACAGAGAATGTACATAGCTAACGCCCCTGTGTCGATTGTGTCAGTCTATTGGATCTCATGACTGATTTGGGGCACCACATATTTGGAGTATGATGTCAACGTTATCTATGTACTATGAGAATATACTTCTGCGTATGAGAATACTTCTGCGTATGAGAATACTTCTGCGTATGAGAATACTTCTGCGTATGAGAATACTTCTGCGCAGGAGACTATGTCTGTGTATGTGAATACTTCTGTGTATGAGAATACTTCTGCGTATGAGAATAATTCTGCGTATGAGAATACTTCTGTGTATGAGAATACTTCTGCGTATGAGAATACCTCTGCGTATGAGAATACTTCTGCGTATGAGAATACTTGAGAATACTTCTGCGTATGAGAATACTTCTGCGTATGAGAATACTTCTGCGTATGAGAATACTTCTGCGCAGGAGACTATGTCTGTGTATGTGAATACTTCTGTGTGTGAGAATACTTCTGCGTATAAGAATAATTCTGCGTATGAGAATACTTCTGTGTATGAGAATACTTCTGCGTATGAGAATACTTCTGCGTATGAGAATACTTCTGCGTTTAAGAATACTTATTCGCAGGAGAATATGTCTGTGTATGTGAGAAAAAAATCTGTATATTAGAATACTGCATATTAGAATATGTATGTATGTGAGAATAAATCTGTATATAAGAATACTGAATATGAGAATATGTATGTATGTGAGAATAAATCTGTGTATTAGAATACTGCATATGAGAATATGTATGTATGTGAGAATAAATCTGTATATTAGAATACTGCATATGAGAATATGTATGTATGTGAGAATAAACATGTATATTAGAATACTGCATATGAGAATATGTCTTTATGGGAGAATACTGAAGTATATTATTCACTACATACAGTTCAAGTGAGTGGAGTAGACCCTTAACACACAGCTCAGGTGAGAGGAGTAGACCCACTACATACAGTTCAGGTGAGAGGAGTAGACCCACTATATACAGTTCAGGTGAGTGGAGTAGACCCACTATATACAGTTCAGGTGAGAGGAGTAGACCCACTATATACAGTTCAGGTGAGTGAAGTAGACCCACTATATACAGTTCAGGTGAGTGGAGTAGACCCACTATATACAGATCAGGTGAGTGGAGTAGACCCACTATATACAGTTCAGGTGAGAGGAGTAGACCCACTACATACAGTTCAGGTGAGAGGAGTAGACCCACTACATACAGTTCAGGTGAGAGGAGTAGACCCACTTCACACAGTTCAGGTGAGAGGAGTAGACCCACTATATACAGTTCAGGTGAGTGGAGTAGACCCACTATATACAGTTCAGGTGAGAGGAGTAGACCCACTATATACAGTTCAGGTGAGTGGAGTAGACCCACTATATACAGTTCAGGTGAGAGGAGTAGACCCACTATATACAGTTCAGGTGAGTGGAGTAGACCCACTATATACAGTTCAGGTGAGAGGAGTAGACCCACTATATACAGTTCAGGTGAGAGGAGTAGACCCACTATATACAGTTCAGGTGAGTGGAGTAGACCCACTATATACAGTTCAGGTGAGAGGAGTAGACCCACTATATACAGTTCAGGTGAGAGGAGTAGACCCACTATATACAGTTCAGGTGAGTGGAGTAGACCCACTATATACAGTTCAGGTGAGAGGAGTAGACCCACTATATACAGTTCAGGTGAGTGGAGTAGGCCCACGACATACAGTTCAGGTGAGTGGAGTAGACCCACTATATACAGATCAGGTGAGTGGAGTAGACCCACTACATACAGTTCAGGTGAGTGGAGTAGACCCACTACATACAGTTCAGGTGAGTGGAGTAGACCCACTACATACAGTTCAGGTGAGTGGAGTAGACCCACTATATACAGTCCAGGTGAGTGGAGTAGACCCGCCTACACACAGTTCAGGTGAGTGGAGTAGGCCCACGACATACAGTTCAGGTGAGAGGAGTAGACCCACTATATACAGTTCAGGTGAGTGGAGTAGACCCAATACACACAGTTCAGGTGAGAGGAGTAGACCCACTACATACAGTTCAGGTGAGAGGAGTAGACCCACTATATACAGTTCAGGTGAGTGGAGTAGACCCACTATATACAGTTCAGGTGAGTGAAGTAGACCCACTATATACAGTTCAGGTGAGTGGAGTAGACCCACTATATACAGATCAGGTGAGTGGAGTAGACCCACTATATACAGTTCAGGTGAGAGGAGTAGACCCACTACATACAGTTCAGGTGAGAGGAGTAGACCCACTACATACAGTTCAGGTGAGAGGAGTAGACCCACTTCACACAGTTCAGGTGAGAGGAGTAGACCCACTATATACAGTTCAGGTGAGTGGAGTAGACCCACTACATACAGATCAGGTGAGTGGAGTAGACCCACTATATACAGTTCAGGTGAGTGGAGTAGACCCACTATATACAGTTCAGGTGAGAGGAGTAGACCCACTATATACAGTTCAGGTGAGTGGAGTAGACCCACTATATACAGTTCAGGTGAGAGGAGTAGACCCACTATATACAGTTCAGGTGAGTGGAGTAGACCCACTATATACAGTTCAGGTGAGAGGAGTAGACCCACTATATACAGTTCAGGTGAGAGGAGTAGACCCACTATATACAGTTCAGGTGAGTGGAGTAGACCCACTACATACAGTTCAGGTGAGAGGAGTAGACCCACTATATACAGTTCAGGTGAGAGGAGTAGACCCACTATATACAGTTCAGGTGAGTGGAGTAGACCCACTATATACAGTTCAGGTGAGAGGAGTAGACCCACTATATACAGTTCAGGTGAGTGGAGTAGGCCCACGACATACAGTTCAGGTGAGTGGAGTAGACCCACTATATACAGTTCAGGTGAGTGGAGTAGACCCAATACACACAGTTCAGGTGAGAGGAGTAGACCCACTACATACAGTTCAGGTGAGAGGAGTAGACCCACTATATACAGTTCAGGTGAGTGGAGTAGACCCACTATATACAGTTCAGGTGAGTGGAGTAGACCCACTATATACAGTTCAGGTGAGAGGAGTAGACCCACTACATACAGTTCAGGTGAGAGGAGTAGACCCACTATATACAGTTCAGGTGAGTGGAGTAGACCCACTATATACAGTTCAGGTGAGAGGAGTAGACCCACTATATACAGTTCAGGTGAGTGGAGTAGGCCCACGACATACAGTTCAGGTGAGTGGAGTAGACCCACTATATACAGATCAGGTGAGTGGAGTAGACCCACTACATACAGTTCAGGTGAGTGGAGTAGACCCACTACATACAGTTCAGGTGAGTGGAGTAGACCCACTACATACAGTTCAGGTGAGTGGAGTAGACCCACTATATACAGTCCAGGTGAGTGGAGTAGACCCGCCTACACACAGTTCAGGTGAGTGGAGTAGGCCCACGACATACAGTTCAGGTGAGAGGAGTAGACCCACTATATACAGTTCAGGTGAGTGGAGTAGACCCAATACACACAGTTCAGGTGAGAGGAGTAGACCCACTACATACAGTTCAGGTGAGAGGAGTAGACCCACTATATACAGTTCAGGTGAGTGGAGTAGACCCACTATATACAGTTCAGGTGAGTGGAGTAGACCAACTACATACAGTTCAGGTGAGTGGAGTAGACCCACTACACACAGTTCAGGTGAGTGGAGTAGACCCACTATATACAGTTCAGGTGAGTGGAGTAGACCCACTACATACAGTTCAGGTGAGAGGAGTAGACCCACTATATACAGTTCAGGTGAGTGGAGTAGACCCACTATATACAGTTCAGGTGAGTGGAGTAGACCCACTATATACAGTTCAGGTGAGAGGAGTAGACCCACTATATACAGTTCAGGTGAGAGGAGTAGACCCACAATATACAGTTCAGGTGAGTGGAGTAGACCCACTATATACAGTTCAGGTGAGAGGAGTAGACCCACTATATACAGTTCAGGTGAGTGGAGTAGACCCACTATACACAGTTCAGGTGAGAGGAGTAGACCCACTACACACAGTTCAGATGATCGGAGTAGACCCACTATATACAGTTCAGGTGAGTGGAGTAGACCCACTATATACAGATCAGGTGAGAGGAGTAGACCCACTACATACAGTTCAGGTGAGAGGAGTAGACCCACTTTATACAGTTCAGGTGAGAGGAGTAGACCCACTATATACAGTTCAGGTGAGTGGAGTAGACCCACTACATACAATTCAGGTGAATGGAATAGACTCGCTACACAGTTTCTGTGACAGGATGTATGCGCTAGCAGTTCACAGGAAAATGAATGTTAGGGAAACATAAGCCGACCTCAATCACCGACAAACAGTCTTACACTGCGAGTACACATATAAATGATATTCGGCACCTTAGTCAGTTGATCAATTGATACAACTGCAACCTACTCTCAGGCATAAAGACCACGTGCACTTCTTATGAAAACAATACGAAGTTGTGAAAGCCCTAGCAGCTCAGTGTGTTGACTGTAACCGCAATCCTGTATATGCTGTTTCCCAGTGAACCTTTCAGGAGACCCTCTCGCCGGACCCTTTTCTCAACCACTTCGTTGATCGTTAACACTGGTGCCATTTAAAGTAATATATAAGCACCCATACGATTTATGGTCAAAGCATGGAGAGATATTTATTGTGTTTTCCATTTAGAGAATTTAAATGTAGACAAGTGAACATTTCAGGTGTTAGACGTATTTAACTTTTGATCTGTTGCTTTTGAATGTTCTGTAGAGGGGTAAACAAAATGTACACCACTAGTTTGGAAACAACGAATAGAATGAAAACAACCCCTTCTCCAAGACGAAAGCCCTAAAACCATATCACTCTTGTACATCAATCATAAACATACATGTAGATATTTAATCTTCCAATTATGATACTCAATAAGGCGTGAGTGACAAGTAACAGATAAGGTGTGACAGATAAGGTAGGCCATTTGCTCGCGTCTTCAAGAGGAGATAAGCTGTGCGATCGCGTCTTCGTGAAGAGTTTGGAGATGTGTTCGCGTCTGCAAGATAAGGTTACAATGCGTGTTTTTCTGTTCATTAAAAGGAACAATCCAAGCTTGTGTGTTCAAGGCGAGGTAATGTGTGTTCTCCATTGTCTACATTGTGACGTCATATAGGTGTTCTCCATTGTCTACATGGTGACGTCATATTGGTGTTCTCCATTTTCTACAAGTCGAGGTAAGCTGTATATTCGCCATTGTCTACAGGTCCATGTATAATGTGCGTTCTCCATTGTCTACAAGACGAAGTAAGATGTGTGTTCTCTATTATCTACAAAGCGAGGAAAGATGTGTGTTCTCCGCTTTCTACAAGGCGAGGTATGATGTGTTTTCTCCATTGTCTACAAGGAGAGGTAAGATGTGTGTTCTCCATTGTCTACAAGGAGAGGTAAGATGTGTGTTCTCCATTGTCTACAAGGAGAGGTAAGATGTGTGTTCTCCATTGTCAACAAGGAGAGGTAAGATGTGTGTTCTCCATTGTCTACAAGGAGAGGTAAGATGTGTGTTCTCCATTGTCTACAAGGAGAGGTAAGATGTGTGTTCTCCATTGTCAACAAGGAGAGGTAAGATGTGTGTTCTCCATTGTCTACAAGGAGAGGTAAGATGTGTGTTCTCCATTGTCTACAAGGAGAGGTAAGATGTGTGTTCTCCATTGTCAACAAGGAGAGGTAAGATGTGTGTTCTCCATTGTCTACAAGGAGAGGTAAGATGTGTGTTCTCCATTGTCTACAAGGAGAGGTAAGATGTATGTTCTCCATTGTCTACAAGGAGAGGTAAGATGTGTGTTCTCCATTGTCAACAAGGAGAGGTAAGATGTGTGTTCTCCATTGTCAACAAGGCGAGGTATGATGTGTTTTCTCCATTGTCTACAAGGCGGGGTGAGATGTGTGTTCTCCATTGTCAACAAGGCGGGGTGAGATGTGTGTTCTCCATTGTCTACAAAGTTCCACAAGATGTGTGTTCTCCATTGTCTACAAGGCGAGATAAGATGTGTGTTCTCCACTGTCTACAAGGCGGGGTGAGATGTGTGTTCTCCATTGTCAACAAGGCGGGGTGAGATGTGTGTTCTCCATTGTCTACAAAGTTCCACAAGATGTGTGTTCTCCATTGTCTACAAGGCGAGATAAGATGTGTGTTCTCCACTGTCTACAAGGCGGGGTTAGATGTGTGTTCTCCATTGTCAACAAGGCGGGGTGAGATGTGTGTTCTCCATTGTCTACAAAGTTCCACAAGATGTGTGTTCTCCATTGTCTACAAGGCGAGATAAGATGTGTGTTCTCCATTGTCTACAAGGCGGGGTTAGATGTGTGTTCTCCATTGTCTACAAAGTTCCACAAGATGTGTGTTCTCCATTGTCAACAAGGCGAGGTATGATGTGTTTTCTCCATTGTCTACAAAGTTCCACAAGATGTGTGTTCTCCATTGTCTACAAGGAGAGGTAAGATGTGTGTTCTCCATTGTCAACAAGGAGAGGTAAGATGTGTGTTCTCCATTGTCAACAAGGCGAGGTATGATGTGTTTTCTCCATTGTCTACAAGGCGGGGTGAGATGTGTGTTCTCCATTGTCAACAAGGCGGGGTGAGATGTGTGTTCTCCATTGTCTACAAAGTTCCACAAGATGTGTGTTCTCCATTGTCTACAAGGCGAGATAAGATGTGTGTTCTCCACTGTCTACAAGGCGGGGTTAGATGTGTGTTCTCCATTGTCAACAAGGCGGGGTGAGATGTGTGTTCTCCATTGTCTACAAAGTTCCACAAGATGTGTGTTCTCCATTGTCTACAAGGCGAGATAAGATGTGTGTTCTCCACTGTCTACAAGGCGGGGTTAGATGTGTGTTCTCCATTGTCTACAAAGTTCCACAAGATGTGTGTTCTGCATTGTCTACAAGGCGAGATAAGATGTGTGTTCTCCACTGTCTACAAAGTTCCACAAGATGTGTGTTCTCCTTTGTCTACAAGGCGAGGTAAGATGTGTGTTCTCCATTGTCTACAAGGCGGGGTAAGATGTGTGTTCTCCACTGTCTACAAGGCGGGGTAAGATGTGTGTTCTCCATTGCCTACACAGTTACATGAGATGTGTGTTCGCTAATGTCTTTAAGGCGACGTCAGATGTGTGTTAGCCATTGTCTTCAAGGCGAAGTAAGATGTGTGTTCGCCATTGTCTTCAAGGCGAAGTAAGATGTCTTTTCGACATTGTCTACAAGGCGAAGTAAAATTTGTGTTCTCCGTTGTCTACACAATTCCATGAGATGTGTGTTCGCCAGTGTCTAAAAGGCAATGTAAGATGTGTGTTCTCCATTGTCTACAAAGTTCCACAAGGTGTGTGTTCTCCATTGTCTACAAGGCGAGGTAAGATGTGTATTCTCCATTGTCTACAAGGCGAGGTAAGATGTGTGTTCTCCATTGTCTACAAGGCGGGGTAAGATGTGTGTTCGCTAATGTCTTTAAGGCGACGTCAGATGTGTGTTAGCCATTGTCTACAAGGCGAGATAAGATGTGTGATCTCCATTGTCTACAAGGACAGGTAAAAATCGGTGTTTGATATTGTCGTTTGTTTGTTATTTAACACCGCACTTTATTATATTTCAACTATATGTCGGCGGCCGATAAATACTCTTGGAGTTTGGATAAGTCGTTCCAGTGATTGACCTCAGAAGCATGCATCAACCAATCACCAGGCCCATTGTCAACAGGAGAGGTAAGATGTGTGTTCACCAATGCTACAAACTAAGCAGAGATGTGTGTTCGTCATCGTCAAGAAGGGAAGAAAATAAATGTTCGCCATTGTCTACAAGGTAAGGGGAGATGTCTTTACGATTGTTTTCAAGTCGAAGGAAGATGAGTGTTCGCCATTGTCAGGATGGTAAGGGAAGATGTCTTTACAATTGTTTTCAAGTCGAAGGAAGATGAGTGTTCGCCATTGTCAGGAAGGTAAGGGAAGATGTCTTTACAATTGTTTTCAAGTCGAAGGAAGATCAGTGTTCGCCATTGTCAGGAAGGTAAGGGAAGATGTCTTTACAATTGTTTTCAAGTCGACGGAAGATCAGTGTTCGCCATTGTCAGGAAGGTAAGGGAAGAAGTATTTACAATTGTTTTCAAGTCGACGGAAGATGAGTGTTCGCCATTGTCAGGAAGGTAAGGGAAGAAGTATTTACAATTGTTTTCAAGTCGAAGGAAGATGAGTGTTCGCCATTGTCAGGAAGGTAAGGGAAGAAGTCTTTAAAATTGTTTTCAAGTCGAAGGAAGATGAGTGTTCGCCATTGTCAGGAAGGTAAGGGAAGATGTCTTTACAATTGTTTTCAAGTCGAAGGAAGATGAGTGTTCGCCATTGTCAGGAAGGTAAGGGAAGATGTGTTCACTATTGCCTTCAGGTCGAGGGAAGATGTGTGAGGTAAGGGTGTGTTTGGCATAGTTTACAGGGTACAGGAAGATGTGTATTCGCGATTCTTCAAATGTGTGGTGTTAATATCGATACACAAGTTCAATGCAGTTACATTAGTCAGTATACTGAAGAGAAAATACTACCTTTCATTTTCTACTTTTTGTCTGTGAAGCCAACAGGGGACTTCTGAAGAGGCACCTGTAGCATTTAATTGAAAACGAAATGCGTCCTCTGACATTAAATTGAATTAACCCTCTATCTTTTTAGGTAATTGTATATGAAAACTCCAAGCTTTGCGCGTAGCACTGTTGTTTTCGATTAAGCGCTTTGAGGCATCTTTTTTCTATTTTAGTTGTTCGATATTTAGGGATACTTACCGCCCAAGAGAGAAGCGCGGTCCACTGACAAGTCTCGCGCTACAATGACAAAACCAGATATTTGTTGATATTTACTATCCCACAGAGTCTCGCGCTACAATGACAACACCTGATATTTGTTGATATTTACTATCCCAGAGAGAGGCGCACTACATGGACAACACATGAAGTGTATTGATATTTACTATCCCAGAGAGTGGCGCGCTGCACTGACAACACCTGATATTTGTTGATATTTACTATCCCAGAGAGTCTCGCGCAACACTGACAACACATAATGTCTATTGGTATTTACTATCCCAGAGAGTCTCGCGCTTCACTTACAACACATGATGTGTATTGATATTTACTATCCCAGAGAGTCTCGCGCTACAATGACAACACCTGATATTTGTTGATATTTACTATCCCAGAGAGAGGCGCACTACATGGACAACACATGATGTGTATTGATATTAACTATCCCAGAGAGAGGCGCGCTACACTGACAACACCTGATATTTGTTGATATTTACTATCCCAGAGAGTCTCGCGCTTCACTGACAACACATGATGTGTATTGATATTTACTATCCCAGAGAGTCTTGCGCTACACTGACAACACATGAAGTGTATTGATATTTACTATCCCAGAGAGTGACGCGCTGCACTGACAACACCTGATATTTGTTGATATTTACTATCCCAGAGAGCCTCGCGCTACAATGACAACACCTGATATTTGTTGATATTTACTATCCCAGAGAGAGGCGCACTACATGGACAACACATGATGTGTATTGATATTTACTATCCCAGAGAGTGGCGCGCTACACTGAAAACACCTGGTATTTGTTGATATTTACTATCCCACAGAGTCTCGCGCAACACTGACAACACATAATGTCTATTGGTATTTACTATCCCAGAGAGTCTCGCGCTTCACTTACAACACATGATGTGTACTGATATTTACTATCCCAGAGAGTCTCGCGCTGCACTTACAACACCTGATATTTGTTGATATTTACTATCCCACAGAGTCTCGCGCTACAATGACAACACCTGATATTTGTTGATATTTACTATCCCAGAGAGAGGCGCACTACATGGACAACACATGAAGTGTATTGATATTTACTATCCCAGAGAGTGGCGCGCTGCACTGACAACACCTGATATTTGTTGATATTTACTATCCCAGAGAGCCTCGCGCTACAATGACAACACCTGATATTTGTTGATATTTACTATCCCAGAGAGAGGCGCACTACATGGACAACACATGAAGTGTATTGATATTTACTATCCCAGAGAGTGGTGCGATACACTGACAACACATGAAGTGTATTGATATTTACTATCCCAGAGAGAGGCGCACTACATGGACAACACATGATGTGTATTGATATTTACTATCCCAGAGAGTGGTGCGATACACTGACAACACATGAAGTGTATTGATATTTACTATCCCAGAGAGAGGCGCGCTACACTGACAACACCTGGTATTTGTTGATATTTACTATCCCAGAGAGAGGCGCGCTACAATGACAACACCTGATATTTGTTGATATTTACTATCCCAGAGAGAGGCGCACTACATGGACAACACATGATGTGTATTGATATTTATTATCCCAGAGAGAGGCGCGCTACACTGACAACACCTGATATTTGTTGATATTTACTATCCCAGAGAGCCTCGCGCTACAATGACAACACCTGATATTTGTTGATATTTACTATCCCAGAGAGAGGCGCACTACATGGACAACACATGAAGTGTATTGATATTTACTATCCCAGAGAGTGGCGCGCTACAATGACAACACCTGATATTTGTTGATATTTACTATCCCAGAGAGAGGCGCACTACATGGACAACACATGATGTGTATTGATATTTACTATCCCAGAGAGAGGCGCGCTACACTGACAACACCTGGTATTTGTTGATATTTACTATCCCAGAGAGAGGCGCTACAATGACAACACCTGATATTTGTTGATATTTACTATCCCAGAGAGAGGCGCACTACATGGACAACACATGATGTGTATTGATATTTACTATCCCAGAGAGAGGCGCGCTACACTGACAACACCTTATATTTGTTGATATTTACTATCCCACAGAGTCTCGCGCAACACTGACAACACATAATGTCTATTGGTATTTACTATCCCAGAGAGTCTCGCGCTTCACTTACAACACATGATGTGTATTGATATTTACTATCCCAGAGAGTCTCGCGCTGCACTGACAACACCTGATATTTGTTGATATTTACTATCCCACAGAGTCTCGCGCTACAATGACAACACCTGATATTTGTTGATATTTACTATCCCAGAGAGAGGCGCACTACATGGACAACACATGATGTGTATTGATATTTACTATCCTAGAGAGTGGCGCGCTGCACTGACAACACCTGATATTTGTTGATATTTACTATCCCAGAGAGTCTCGCTCTTCACTGACAACACATGAAGTGTATTGATATTTACTATCCCAGAGGGAGGCGCACTACACTGACATCACCTGATATTTGTTGTTATTTACTATCCAAAAAGAGAGTCTCGCGCTACACTGACAACACATGAAGTGTATTGATATTTACTATCCCAGAGGGAGGCGCACTACACTGACATCACCTGATATTTGTTGTTATTTACTATCCTAAAGAGAGTCTCGCGCTACACTGACAACACATGATGTGTATTGATATTTACTATCCCAGAGAGTCTCGCGCTGCACTGACAACACATGAAGTGTATTGGTATTTACTATCCCAGAGAGTGGCGCGCTGCACTGACAACACCTGATATTTGTTGATATTTACTATCCCAGAGAGCCTTGCGCTACAATGACAACACCTGATATTTGTTGATATTTACTATCCCAGAGAGAGGCGCACTACATGGACAACACATGAAGTGTATTGATATTTACTATCCCAGAGGGAGGCGCACTACACTGACATCACCTGATATTTGTTGTTATTTACTATCCTAAAGAGAGTCTCGCGCTACACTGACAACACATGATGTGTATTGATATTTACTATCCCAGAGAGTGGCGCGCTGCACTGACAACACCAGATTTTTGTTGATATTTACTATCCCAGAGAGTCTCGCGCTTCACTGACAACACATGAAGTGTATTGATATTACTATCACAGAGAGAGGCGCGCTACAATGACAACACCTGATATTTGTTGATATTTACTATCCCAGAGAGAGGCGCACTACATGGACAACACATGAAGTGTATTGATATTTACTATCCCAGAGAGTCTTGCGCTGCACTGACAACACCTGATATGTGTTGATATTTACTATCCCAGAGAGTCTCGCGCTTCACTGACAACACATGAAGTGTATTGATATTTACTATCCCAGAGAGTGGCGCGCTGCACTGACAACACCTGATATTTGTTGATATTTACTATCCCAGAGAGAGGCGCACTACATGGACAACACATGAAGTGTATTGATATTTACTATCCCAGAGAGCGGCGCGCTGCACTGACAACACCTGATATTTGTTAATGTTTACTATTCCAGAGAGTGGCGCGCAACACTGACAACACATGAAGTGTATTGATATTTACTATCCCAGAGAGCGGCGAGCTGCACTGACAACACCTGATATTTGTTGATATTTACTATTCCAGAGAGTGGCGCGCAACACTGACAACACATGATGTGTATTGATATTTACTATCCCAGGGAGTGGCGCGATACACTGACACCTGATATTTGTTGATGTTTACTATCCCAGAGAGTGGTGCGATACACTGACAACACATGAAGTGTATTGATATTTACTATCCCAGAGAGTGGCGCGATGCACTAACAACACCTGATATTTGTTGATGTTTACTATCCCAGAGAGTGGTGCGATACACTGACAACACATGAAGTGTATTGATATTTACTATCCCAGAGAGTGGCGCGATGCACTAACAACACCTGATATTTGTTGATATTTACTATCCCAGAGAGTGGCGCGATGCACTAACAACACCTGATATTTGTTGATGTTTACTATCCCAGAGAGTGGTGCGATACACTGACGCTTGATATTTGTTGATGTTTACTATCCCAGAGAGTGGCGCTAATCCCTTAAAATCTAACTTGGACTTACGGTCTCCTAAGGAATTGAAGTCTTTTATTTCGAAACTTAATGACGCAGTAATGTACTGGATAAAGTCACAGGGTCATTCTCTTGTCTACTCAGGGCCACTGACGTTAATATTTTGAGTATGATTATCAAAGTTAATGTTCACCACTGTTGCATATCTGGACAGACGGCCATGTTGTTGGCGGTAACACGTTTTCGATTAATGCAGCTGCCAGAATAAACATAGCAAGCACACCTGTCACAGTCTGAGAGATTTGTCTGTTTTTATCACTCGCAAAGGTTGTTTACAACAACCGTGGAATTTCAAATAAAGTATAAGCATGTGATTTTCGAACAAATCATCATTACTTTTGTCTTTTTCCCGAAAATGTGTTTTCGTCCACCTCCAATAAAAGCAAAGTGAGTCACTGGGACATTAATTTTTCATATGACAAACATCGACATTGATTAAATAATGACAGGATATAAATTATAATCATGTAAAATCAGTGTCCTTTAATGAGTTCTTAATGTTCAGTTTCCGTGGGGATGAAAATGAACAAATTAATCATTTGTAGCATAAATTGGGTTCTTTGAATACTTTAATCCTAACTTTGAAGTATCTCCACTTCCGATGTAATCCGCCACTAAGAGGATCCGACACTATGGATCAATGCGTGTGTGTTGTGACGGGCTGATAGCGGATGGAGCGAGCTAAATTCATTTCCTATAAAAGTCGCAGGTAGAAAAACTCAAAACCAAATAAACATCAGACTTCTTCAATTTACACTTTCAAAGGAAAGTCATTTCACAATTATAAAAACAGGCTATTTTCGAAAAATAATGATCATATAACAAAACCAATGGTTGTGAAGCAAAGATTACACAAACTAATCAAGAAAATAATAAACGACAATATCTCCATCTCCTTTCTTACCTCAATCTTCTCTCACACCTCCACCAGACCGACCTCCATCTTCTATTTACCTCCAGCCGACCGACCTCCATCTTCCTCTTTACCTCCACCCAACTGACCTCCATATTCTCTCACACCTCCGCCAGACTGACCTCGATCTTCTCTTTACCTCCAGCCGACCGACCTCCATCTTCCTCTTTACCTCCACCCAACTGACCTCCATATTCTCTCCTACCTCCAGCCGACTGACCTCCATCTTCCTCTTTACCTCCACCCAACTGACCTCCATATTCTCTCCTACCTCCACCCGACTGACCTCCATCTTCCTCTTTACCTCCACCTAACTGACCTCCATCTTCTCTTTACCCCTACCCGACTGACCTCAATCTTCCTCTTTACCCCCACTCGACTGACCTCCATCTTCTCTCCTACCTCCACCCAACTGACCTCCATCTTCTATTTACCCCCACCCAACTGACCTCCATCTTCATGTCCTCTATTGACTCAGCACATGCTCTCTATTGACGCAGCACATATCCTCTTTTGACGCAACACATGCTCTCTATTGACGCAGCACATATCCTCTATTGACGCAGCACATATCCTCTATTGACGCAACACCAGCCCTCTATTGACTCAGCACATATCCTCTATTGACGCAGCACATATCCTCTATTGACGCAGAACATGCCCTCTATTGACGCAGCACACGCCACTATTGACGCAGCACATATCCTCTTTTGACGCAACACCAGCCCTCTATTGACTCAGCCCATATCCTCTATTGACGCAGCACATATCCTCTATTGACGCAGCACATATCCTCTATTGACGCAGCACACGCCCTCTGTTGACGCAGCACATATCCTCTTTTGACGCAGAACATGCCCTCTATTGACGCAGCACACGCCCTCTATTGACACAGCACATGCCCTCTATTGACGCAACACCAGCCCTCTATTGACGCAGCACACGCTTTCTATTGACGCAGCACACGCCCTCTATTGACGCAACACCAGCCCTCTATTGACGCAGCACATACCCTCTATTGACGCAGCACGGGTCTGGGAGACAGACTACACATGCCTTCTATATCATGCGGTATCTACCCTCTATTGACGCAGTATATATTCTGTAAGTTATATAATATTTTATTGAAAGCATTGAGAGAAAATTTATTATTACTTTCAAGTGAAAGCAACTTAAAGGAAGAAAACTCTAAAACGTTTGGATAGGTTATTCAGGTCATCGGCACGAGTTGTCCTTTCCTGTCTAACTTTTAAAGCGAGCTACAAGTTGGTAACATTCTCCTAACCTCCCTCCCAATTTATGCTTTTGTGCTGCAAATGCATATTTTAGAAGCAAATCATTATTACACTTTGCTCAATTTAATGTCATGTATGTTTAGGACCATATTTCCACATGTATACTTTCATACTCTATCTTTCAGCACTACCAGCAGTTGACCATCCCCACCAAAGCATGAGGCACTGACAGGCTCCAACAAAGCATGAGGCACTGACAAGGTCCAACAAGGCATGAGGCACTGACAAGTGGAGCAGGTCAGTTAGTTTGGTCTTTGAATCCACAGTGGGATGGACAGTTGGTAGGGCTGGATACAAGGTCAGATAGCCGCTAAGTAACATTTATGGACACATTTGGCAGCATTTTCAAATATTCACAAAGAAAAAAGTTAACCACACCCCTATTTTTGAACCATGACAAATGACAAAAATCATGGAATGTGATGACTGACACAGGAGCTGGGCGATACCAATGTCATCGGATAGAACAAACATTTACAACAAATAAAGAATATATTGGTGAGCTGTGATTGACATGTACTGACAAAAACATCATGGAAACACAGGTACTGTTTTTGACCTTAGACAATACCTTAAAAAGTATGGAGCTGAAGGATTAAGTAAACGAGTTACGTTTGTTGTTTCATGTGAAAATGTTCCTTAAAGTCTCTACTTGACATGACACATGAAACAGATCAGTAGCGGGTATACCCGCCACGTGCCTGGATGACGCATTCCACCCTACGTCTCATGCCTCCAGTCAGGCGTTGGATCTGTTGATGGGTCAACAACAACCACTCCTGATGCAATGCTGCTTCCAGTTGGCGTAAATCTTGCAACCGTATGCAACATTCGGTTTAATGTTCCTGGGGGTGTAGGCCGTGTTCCGGTGCCTCCAAACTCTCGTTCTTCCAGCAGTGACGTGGAGCAGAAAGCGACTTCGTCTGACCAATGGATCCGTCTCCAAGTTCTCAGATTCCAGTTCTGTCGCGCAATACACCAAGCTAAATGAGCAGCTTTGTGGTGATCTCTCAACAAGGGATGCTTTATGACTCGTCTAGCCCTCAGTCCTGCTGCTTTCAGCCGGTTCCCGACGGTCCTGGTGTTGAAACAACGATTGGGCAACCACAGCTGTTTCAGACGAGTACTTGTTGAAAAGGGTTCTCGGCGTATGAGACGAAGAAGGTCCCTGTCTTCGCAATGTGTCGTCACAGGAGGTCTTACAGATCTGGGACGGTCCTGTACATCACCGGTTTGAGCATGTTTCTCGACTAAACGGCTTACGACAGAGTGATGATACCCCAAATTCCGACCAATTGCATTACAAGACATTCCTTCGTTATGCATGCCGATTATTTGCAATCTTGTGGCGTTTGATAATCGCCTTCGGGCCATGGTCACACAATGTCATGGAATAACTGTTTAAAACCGAGCTTAAGAAAGCAATTTTAACGTTGGGATATACTGCTTTTAGAGATACTTGAGGGTTGCATGCTGCACGGGCATACCATGCATGACACGTGAGCTTTCGTCACAGATGACTGATTACATCATCTCGAGAAAAAATAATTCTTCCCGTAATTATATTTTTCATGACTGTCAGATATATTGAGACCAAACAATAATGAAATATATTAGGGTGTTGCTTTACCTTTTTCTTTGTGTATAACTTACATGCGACATTACAAATAGGTTTGTCCGTCAGTTTTGGTTTTGCTTATTCCTTTGGTGCAGGGCTGTATTATATGCGGGATCCTGGGGGAAATCTTTATTTGAATAGGGCTAGGTAGCTGGGGGCAATGTTTGTTGATGAGTTACCCTACAAACTTCCCTTTGCTATGTGTTTATGGCTATTGTTTGGGGTTCGTCCAGCGGCTTGCTGGCGGGGATGTTTCGACGGCTTGTCGGGTTTTTGCTTGATTAAGCACAGCAGCTTGCCGAGCGTTAGTCAACAGGGGCAGGGAGGGGAGTTGCTCATCGATGGTTACCCTCGTGGGTTATGCCCCCCTGGGTTTTGAGCTGCTCGGGTGTTTCATAATGGATGTTATTTGTGATAGGTATCTCCCCCAGGGTACCGCCACCAATACTGAAAAAACTGCGCCCATATTTTGCTGCCGACCTTAAGTTTGCAGTTTTTCGGCGACTATTTTCAGCCAAGTGGCGTTTTGACAACGTTTGTAATTAAGTGGCCAAATCCAATTTCCAACTATAAATTGCCTTTTGCCCGGCAGTTTATATACACTCCTTTTGACACAATATATAACCGTACACTTTGAATGATAAGACAACAAGAAATGAACAACATATAGTTTCAATCAATTAATGGGTCTACCATGGATAAACAGAAGATGGATGGATGTTGTGTTTCAGTTCTGTAGAAAATGAAAAAGTTCGTGTCAACTAGGACAAGTTCAAAATTGTGCATCTCAGATGTAAGAATGTACAAGATTAAGTGAGGGGATGCGACGCTGGACTACACGCGTTCTTATACATATCTGGGATTTAGGTTCGAGGAAGAGTTGGACTCTACAGCCACAGTCACATCGACAGGATTCAAGATAGAGCATGCCGCTTCTTCTTGGCGTACAGCTAAAACACGTCCAATATTGCTGCTCAAACCGTTCTTTTATCGTATTGAACCGAACATCTGAGATGAGGCTTCCGAATATACTTTGTGATTAGTCCAAACGCAGTATGAAATAATATGCCAATTTAGAACAGAAGGTCTGCAACAAACTGGGTATTTCAAATTTCTTAGTCTTCTCCAAATACATTGTATAAACTGTCAGTCATGATCACATAACATTCTATATTTATGTATTTTGAAATCATTCGAACAACATCTAAAGTTTGTTAGAACTTTGTCAAGTTATAGTAAGGATTTGTAGGTGCAATATAATTGGTGAATAATATACTAGTATACAATCTGATCATTCTTGCATAAACAACTCTCTTGTTCTGTGCTTAAATGCATTACTAATACTTTTTTGTGACACTTTAACAAAGTATTTCTGTCTTTCCGTCTGTGTGTCTGTGTGTCATCATGTAATCTCGACAGACTTTCATGGTATGGTCAAGTAGTCCCTGTCCTAATTATACTCACGTCAAAGTCAATTAGAAAAGTGCAAAAGAAAACACGTTGTGGTCACGGTACATTCTCATCAAGTCCTAAACGATTTTATTTATTAGTGACAGATCGCTCCAGTCAACTTCCCTCAATAACAGCCTTTAATCAAGATGCGGATTGCAGCGACTAGGCTTGTATGTAGGGACAGTTAAATACAGGAACACTGCCACCAGGCTTGTATGTAGGGACAGTTAAATACAGGAACACTGCCACCAGGCTTGTATGTAGGGACAGTTAAATACAGGAACACTGCCACCAGGCTTGTATGTAGGGACAGTTAAATACAGGAACACTGCCACCAGGCTTGTATGTAGGGACAGTTAAATACAGGAAAACTGCCACCAGGCTTGAATGTAGGGACAGTTAAATACAGGAACACTGCCACCAGGCTTGTATGTAGGGACAGTTAAATACAGGAACACTGCCACCAGGCTTGTATGTAGGGACAGTTAAATACAGGAACACTGCCACCAGGCTTGTATGTAGGGACAGTTAAATACAGGAACACTGCCACCAGGCTTGTATGTAGGGACAGTTAAATACAGGAACACTGCCACCAGGCTTGTATGTAGGGACAGTTAAATACAGAAAAACTGCCACCAGGCTTGTATGTGGGGACAGTTAAATACAGGAACACTGCCACCAGGCTTGTATGTAGGGACAGTTAAATACAGGAAAACTGCCACCAGGCTTGTATGTGGGGACAGTTAAATACAGGAACACTGCCACCAGGCTTGTATGTAGGGACAGTTAAATACAGGAAAACTGCCACCAGGCTTGAATGTAGGGACAGTTAAATACAGGAAAACTGCCACCAGGCTTGAATGTAGGGACAGTTAAATACAGGAACACTGCCACCAGGCTTGTATGTAGGGACAGTTAAATACAGGAACACTGCCACCAGGCTTGTATGTAGGGACAGTTAAATACAGGAAAACTGCCACCAGGCTTGTATGTAGGGACAGTTAAATACAGGAAAACTGCCACCAGGCTTGTATGTAGGGACAGTTAAATACAGGAACACTGCCACCAGGCTTGTATGTAGGGACAGTTAAATACAGGAAAACTGCCACCAGGCTTGTATGTAGGGACAGTTAAATACAGGAACACTGCCACCAGGCTTGTATGTAGGGACAGTTAAATACAGGAACACTGCCACCAGGCTTGTATGTAGGGACAGTTAAATACAGGAACACTGCCACCAGGCTTGTATGTAGGGACAGTTAAATACAGGAACACTGCCACCAGGCTTGTATGTTGGGACAGTTAAATACAGGAACACTGCCACCAGGCTTGTATGTAGGGACAGTTAAATACAGGAACACTGCCACCAGGCTTGTATGTAGGGACAGTTAAATACAGAAAAACTGCCACCAGGCTTGTATGTGGGGACAGTTAAATACAGGAACACTGCCACCAGGCTTGTATGTAGGGACAGTTAAATACAGGAAAACTGCCACCAGGCTTGTATGTGGGGACAGTTAAATACAGGAACACTGCCACCAGGCTTGTATGTAGGGACAGTTAAATACAGGAAAACTGCCACCAGGCTTGAATGTAGGGACAGTTAAATACAGGAAAACTGCCACCAGGCTTGAATGTAGGGACAGTTAAATACAGGAACACTGCCACCAGGCTTGTATGTAGGGACAGTTAAATACAGGAAAACTGCCACCAGGCTTGTATGTAGGGACAGTTAAATACAGGAAAACTGCCACCAGGCTTGTATGTAGGGACAGTTAAATACAGGAAAACTGCCACCAGGCTTGTATGTAGGGACAGTTAAATACAGGAACACTGCCACCAGGCTTGTATGTAGGGACAGTTAAATACAGGAAAACTGCCACCAGGCTTGTATGTAGGGACAGTTAAATACAGGAACACTGCCACCAGGCTTGTATGTAGGGACAGTTAAATACAGGAACACTGCCACCAGGCTTGTATGTAGGGACAGTTAAATACAGGAACACTGCCACCAGGCTTGTATGTAGGGACAGTTAAATACAGGAACACTGCCACCAGGCATTTATGTAGGGACAGTTAAATACAGGAACACTGCCACCAGGCTTGTATGTAGGGACAGTTAAATACAGGAAAACTGCCACCAGGCTTGTATGTGGGGACAGTTAAATACAGGAACACTGCCACCAGGCTTGTATGTAGGGACAGTTAAATACAGGAAAACTGCCACCAGGCTTGTATGTGGGGACAGTTAAATACAGGAACACTGCCACCAGGCTTGTATGTAGGGACAGTTAAATACAGGAAAACTGCCACCAGGCTTGAATGTAGGGACAGTTAAATACAGGAAAACTGCCACCAGGCTTGAATGTAGGGACAGTTAAATACAGGAACACTGCCACCAGGCTTGTATGTAGGGACAGTTAAATACAGGAAAACTGCCACCAGGCTTGTATGTAGGGACAGTTAAATACAGGAAAACTGCCACCAGGCTTGTATGTAGGGACAGTTAAATACAGGAAAACTGCCACCAGGCTTGTATGTGGGGACAGTTAAATACAGGAAAACTGCCACCAGGCTTGTATGTAGGGACAGTTAAATACAGGAACACTGCCACCAGGCTTGTATGAAGGGACAGTTAAATACAGGAACACTGCCACCAGGCTTGTATGTTGGGACAGTTAAATACAGGAAAACTGCCACCAGGCTTGTATGTAGGGACAGTTAAATACAGGAAAACTGCCACCAGGCTCGTATGTAGGGACAGTTAAATACAGGAAAACTGCCACCAGGCTTGTATGTAGGGACAGTTAAATACAGGAAAACTGGCAGTTTACAAGTATTTTCTGTCCCTACATAGAAGCCTGGTGGCATCTTCCAAGTATTTAACTGTCTCTACATACATGCCTTGTGGTAGTTTTCCAGTATTAAATTCCCCTACAAACAAGCCTGGTGGCAGTTTTCAAGTATTTACTGTCCCTATATACAAGCCTGGTGGCAGCTTCCAAGTATTTACTGTCCCTACATACAAGCCTGGTGGCAGTTTTCAAGTATTTACTTCCCCTTCATACAAGCCTGGTGGCAGTTTTCAAGTATTTACTTCCCCTACATACAAGCCTGGTGGCAGTTTTCAAGTATTTACTGTCCCTACATACAAGCCTGGTGACAGCTTCCAAGTATTTAACTGTCCCTACATACAAGCCTGGTGGCTGTTTTCCAGTATTTCCTGTCCCTACATAAAAGTCTTGTGGCAGCTTGCTACTATCTACTGTCCCTACATACAAGCCTGGTGGCAGTTTTCAAGTATTTAACTGTCCCTACATTACTGTCCTGGTTGGAGCTTCTCGGTATTTACTGTCCCTATATATAAGCCTGGTGGCAGCTTCCCAGTATTTACTGTTCCTACATACAAGCCTGGTGGCGGTTTTCCATTATTTTCTGTCCCTACATACAAGCCTGGTGGCAGCTTCCCAGTATTCACTGTCCCTACATACAAGCCTTGTGTCAGCTTACAAGTATTTACATACAAACCTGGTGACAGCTTACCAGTATTTACTGTCCCTACACACAAGTCTAGTGTCAGCTTACCAGTATTTACTGTCCCTACATGCAAGCCTGGTTTCAGCTTACCAGTATTTACTCTCCGTACATAAAAGCTTGGTAGGAGCTTCCCAGTATTTAACTGTCCCTACACACAAGCTTGGTGGCAGTTTTCCAGGAGTTACTTTCCCTACATACAAGCCTAGTGGCAGCTTCCCAGTATTCACTGTTCCTACATACAAACCTGGTTCTAGCTTGCCAGTATTAACTGTCCCTACACTCACACCCTGTTATAACCCAAATACGGGGGCACGGATGGCCTAATCGTCTAAAGCGCCGCGATTCGCTGTGCAGAGTTGCGTCCCTCGGGCACGCCAGAAACCTATGATTGTGGGTCTCGAATCCCGGTTCGCCCCGATTATGTTTCTAGGTTTGTCAGCACCATACCCGTGCTCGTGGGTTTCACCGAAGTGGCAAACGTCTAAGGCCTGCATCACTTCGGGCTTTCCTCACACATTAAGCTGACACGCCGTGATATAACTGTAATACTGTTAAAAGCGGCGTTAAACCCAACTCACTCACTCAATAACCCAAATACACCCAGATACAAATACAAGAGCACTCGGGATATAACACAAATATACCCAGATATAACACAAATGCACCCGTGATATAACCCAAATACACCCCAATATAACACAAATACACACGGGATAGAACATAAGTGCACCCAGACATAAGACAAATACACTCGGATTATAACACAAATACTCTCGGGATATAACACAAATACACCCAGATATAACACAAATACACCGTGGATATAAAACAAACACTTTTGATATGACACAAATATGCACAGTTATAACACAAATACACCCAGATATAACACAAATACACCCAGGTATAACACAAATACACTCGGATATAACACAAATACACCCAGATGTAACCCAAACACCCAGATATAACACAAAAACACTCGGGATATAACACAAATACACCTGCGATATAACACAAATGCTTCCAGATATAACCCAAATACACCCAGATACAAGACAAAAACACTCGGGATATAACCCAAATACACCCAGATATAACACAAATACACTCGGGATATAACACAAATACACTCGGGATATAACCCAAATACACACAGATATAACACAAATACACTCGGGATATCACACAAATACACTCGGGATATAACCCACATACACCCAGATATAACACAAATACACCGTGGATATAACACAAATACACGCCGTATATATATTCGAGTTCACCCAGCAACATCAGGGCAGGGGACACCAGAAATGGGCTTCACGCATTGTACCCATCTGGGGAATTGAACCCGGGCCTTCGGCGTAACAAGAGAACGTTTTAACCACTAGGCTACCCCACCGCCCTCAGTCGGAGATATAGAAACACGTTGTCAAGACGCTGTGTTGAATTGTACGTATGCTACTCACTTTTGTTTTTATTACATATGCACGATTTTCAAAGGGAAATGAGACTATTTCAATACAACGTCAATAAAAAAGGCGACCTGGTGTTTTAGGCGAGTTAATATCTTGGATGGTTTCGCCTACATGTAGCAGATGAATAGATCCAGGGCACACGTATTGATCTCGCGAGTTCATGTGATCTCTTGTTCGCCCTGTGTCACGTGATACAAGCACCCCGGGGAACACCGAAGGCGGTTGCGTTGAAAAAACAGACACCATTAATCTTAAGATTTATATTAAGCACCCTTGTGGGTTCTCAACTCTGCATATACAATCCTGATGTTAAAGAAGGGCGTACAGGGTAAGTGTACTTGTTAAGGTATTCGGTTAGTAGCACAGACTGAATAACACCAAGATGCCAGTAACGACCGTCACATCTTATAGACTTTATGGATCATCAAGCAAACACTATCGACCCACTCATCGATTATTTCCTCCAGAGATACACAGCTGTTGCTGTAAGAAATTACGTCCGCGGATGAGGCAGGTTGTCATGTTAGTATAAACTGTATCTAAATGTATCGCCAAACCACAGATGCGTGTGTAAGTGTGCGTATGAGTTTTTATCAATTTCAGACTTAGTCTACCTCAAGATTAACGAACGCCTGATGAAATATACGCAGCAGGTGACACATATTGCGAAATATAGTCGTACTAATAGAATTATTTTGTTGTTTTCTATTCCATTTATATGTGTAAAGGACAAAGGCGTTTGACACTGACATGACCACAGTTGTCAGACACTGTCATGACCAGAGGTGTCAGACGCTGATCTGACCAGAGATGTCAGACACTGTCATGACCAGAGGTGTCAGACACTGACATGACCACAGTTGTCAGACACTGACCTGACCAGAGATGTCAGACACTGACATGACCAGAGTTGTCAGACACTGACATGACCAGAGGTGTCAGACACTGATATGACCACAGTTGTCAGACACTGACCTGACCAGAGATGTCAGACACTGACATGACCAGAGTTGTCAGACACTGACATGACCAGAGGTGTCAGACACTGATATGACCACAGTTGTCAGACACTGACCTGACCACAGTTGTCAGACACTGTCATGACCAGAGGTGTCAGACACTGACATGACTAGAGATGTCAGACACTGAGCTGACCAGATATGTCAGACACTGACATGACCACAGTTGTCAGACACTGTCATGACCAGAGATGTCAGACACTGACATGACCAGAGGTATCAGATAGTGACATGACTAGAGATGTCAGACACTGACATGACAAGAGGTGTCAGACACTGACATGACCACAGTTGTCAGACACTGACATGACCAGAGATGTCAGACACTGACATGACCAGAGGTATCAGATAGTGACATGACTAGAGATGTCAGACACTGAGCTGACCAGATATGTCAGACACTGACATGACAAGAGAGATGTCAGACACTGACATGACAAGAGGTGTCAGACACTGACATGACCAGAGATGTCAGACACTGACATGACCACAGTTGTCAGACACTGACATGACTAGAGATGTCAGACACTGAGATGACTAGAGATGACAGACACTGACAAGACTAGAGATGACAGACACTGTCATAACCACAGTTGTCAGACACTGACATAACCAGCGCTGACAGACACTGTCATAACCACAGTTGTCAGACACTGACATAACCAGCGCTGTCAGACACTGACATAACTAGAGCTGTCAGACACTGACATGACTAGAGATGTCAGACACTGACATGACTGGAGTTGTCAGACACTGACATGACTAGAGATGTCAGACACTGACATGACTAGTGTTGTCAGACACTGAGATGACCAGAGATGTCGGACACTGACATAACTAGAACTGTCAGACACTGACATGACCAGAGCTGTCAGACACTGAGATGACTAGAGAGGTCGGGCACTGACATGACTAGAGATGTCAGACATTGAGATGACCAGAGATGTCGGGCACAGACATGACTAGAGCTGTCAGACACTGAGATGACTAGAGCTATCAGACACTGACATGACCAGAGCTGCTAGACCCTGACATAACTAGAACTGTCAGACACTGACATGACCAGAGATGTCAGACACTGTAATGACTAGAGTTGTCAGACACTGACATGACCAGAGTTGTCAGACACTGACATGACCACATTTGTCAGACACTGACATGACTAGAGCTGTCAGACACTGGCATAATTAAAGCTATCTGACACTGACATGACCAGAGATGTCAGACACTGACATGACCAGAGATGTCAGACACTGACATGACCACAGTTGTCAGACACTGACATGACCAGAGATGTCAGACACTGACATGACTAGAGCTGTCAGACACTGGCATAATTAAAGCTATCTGACACTGACATGACCAGAGATGTCAGACACTGACATGACCAGAGATGTCAGACACTGACATGACCACAGTTGTCAGACACTGACATGACCACAGTTGTCAGACACTGACATGACCAGAGATGTCAGACACTGACATGACCAGAGGTATCAGATAGTGACATGACTAGAGATGTCAGACACTGAGCTGACCAGATATGTCAGACGCTGACATGACAAGAGAGATGTCAGACACTGACATGACAAGAGGTGTCAGACACTGACATGACCAGAGATGTCAGACACTGACATGACCACAGTTGTCAGACACTGACCTGACCAGAGATGTCAGACACTGACATGACCAGAGGTATCAGATAGTGACATGACTAGAGATGTCAGACACTGAGCTGACCAGATATGTCAGACGCTGACATGACAAGAGAGATGTCAGACACTGACATGACCAGAGATGTCAGACACTGACATGACCACAGTTGTCAGACACTGACATGACCAGAGGTGTCAGACACTGACATGACCAGAGGTGTCAGACGCTGACATGACAAGAGAGATGTCAGACACTGACATGACAAGAGGTGTCAGACACTGACATGACCAGAGATGTCAGACACTGACATGACCACAGTTGTCAGACACTTACCTGACCAGAGGTATCGATACTGACATGACTAGAGATGTCAGACGCTGAGCTGACCAGAGATGTCAGACGCTGACATGATTAGAGAGGTGCCAGACACTGACATGACCACAGTTGTCACACACTGACATGACTAGAGATGTCAGACACTGACATGACCAGAGGTTTCAGATACTGACATGACTAGAGATGTCAGACACTGAGCTGACAAGAGATGGCAGACGCTGACATGACTAGAGAGATGTCAGACACTGACATGACAAGAGGTGTCAGACACTGACATGACCAGAGGTATCAGACACTGACATAACTAGAGCTGTCAGACACTGAGATGACTAGAGTTGTCGGACACTGACATGACTAGAGATGTTTGACACTGACATGACTAGAGATGTCAGACACTGAGATGACTAGAGATGACAGACACTGACAAGACTAGAGATGACAGACACTGTCATAACCACAGTTGTCAGACACTGACATGACCAGAGCTGTCAGACACTGAGATGACTAGAGCTGTCAGACACTGACATGACTAGAGATGTCGGACACTGAAATGACTAGAGATGTTTGACACTGACATGACTAGAGATGTCAGACACTGAGATGACTAGAGATGTCAGACACTGACATGACTGGAGTTGTCAGACACTGACATGACTAGAGATGTCAGACACTGACATGACTAGAGTTGTCAGACACTGAGATGACCAGAGATGTCGGGCACTGACATAACTAGAACTGTCAGACACTGACATGACCACAGTTGTCAGACACTGACATGACTAGAGATGTCAGACACTGAGATGACTAGAGATGACAGACACTGACAAGACTAGAGATGACAGACACTGTCATAACCACAGTTGTCAGACACTGACATAACCAGCGCTGACAGACACTGTCATAACCACAGTTGTCAGACACTGACATAACCAGCGCTGTCAGACACTGACATAACTAGAGCTGTCAGACACTGACATGACTAGAGATGTCAGACACTGACATGACTGGAGTTGTCAGACACTGACATGACTAGAGATGTCAGACACTGACATGACTAGTGTTGTCAGACACTGAGATGACCAGAGATGTCGGACACTGACATAACTAGAACTGTCAGACACTGACATGACCAGAGCTGTCAGACACTGAGATGACTAGAGAGGTCGGGCACTGACATGACTAGAGATGTCAGACATTGGGATGACCAGAGATGTCGGGCACAGACATGACTAGAGCTGTCAGACACTGAGATGACTAGAGCTATCAGACACTGACATGACCAGAGCTGCTAGACCCTGACATAACTAGAACTGTCAGACACTGACATGACCAGAGATGTCAGACACTGTAATGACTAGAGTTGTCAGACACTGACATGACCAGAGTTGTCAGACACTGACATGACCACATTTGTCAGACACTGACATGACTAGAGCTGTCAGACACTGGCATAATTAAAGCTATCTGACACTGACATGACCAGAGATGTCAGACACTGACATGACCAGAGATGTCAGACACTGACATGACCACAGTTGTCAGACACTGACATGACCAGAGATGTCAGACACTGACATGACTAGAGCTGTCAGACACTGGCATAATTAAAGCTATCTGACACTGACATGACCAGAGATGTCAGACACTGACATGACCAGAGATGTCAGACACTGACATGACCACAGTTGTCAGACACTGACATGACCACAGTTGTCAGACACTGACATGACCAGAGATGTCAGACACTGACATGACCAGAGGTATCAGATAGTGACATGACTAGAGATGTCAGACACTGAGCTGACCAGATATGTCAGACGCTGACATGACAAGAGAGATGTCAGACACTGACATGACAAGAGGTGTCAGACACTGACATGACCAGAGATGTCAGACACTGACATGACCACAGTTGTCAGACACTGACCTGACCAGAGATGTCAGACACTGACATGACCAGAGGTATCAGATAGTGACATGACTAGAGATGTCAGACACTGAGCTGACCAGATATGTCAGACGCTGACATGACAAGAGAGATGTCAGACACTGACATGACCAGAGATGTCAGACACTGACATGACCACAGTTGTCAGACACTGACATGACCAGAGGTGTCAGACACTGACATGACCAGAGGTGTCAGACGCTGACATGACAAGAGAGATGTCAGACACTGACATGACAAGAGGTGTCAGACACTGACATGACCAGAGATGTCAGACACTGACATGACCACAGTTGTCAGACACTTACCTGACCAGAGGTATCGATACTGACATGACTAGAGATGTCAGACGCTGAGCTGACCAGAGATGTCAGACGCTGACATGATTAGAGAGGTGCCAGACACTGACATGACCACAGTTGTCACACACTGACATGACTAGAGATGTCAGACACTGACATGACCAGAGGTTTCAGATACTGACATGACTAGAGATGTCAGACACTGAGCTGACAAGAGATGGCAGACGCTGACATGACTAGAGAGATGTCAGACACTGACATGACAAGAGGTGTCAGACACTGACATGACCAGAGGTGTCAGACACTGACATAACTAGAGCTGTCAGACACTGAGATGACTAGAGTTGTCGGACACTGACATGACTAGAGATGTTTGACACTGACATGACTAGAGATGTCAGACACTGAGATGACTAGAGATGACAGACACTGACAAGACTAGAGATGACAGACACTGTCATAACCACAGTTGTCAGACACTGACATGACCAGAGCTGTCAGACACTGAGATGACTAGAGCTGTCAGACACTGACATGACTAGAGATGTCGGACACTGAAATGACTAGAGATGTTTGACACTGACATGACTAGAGATGTCAGACACTGAGATGACTAGAGATGACAGACACTGACGAGACTAGAGATTACAGACACTGTCATAACCACAGTTGTCAGACACTGACATAACTAGAGCTGTCAGACACTGACATGACTAGAGATGTCAGACACTGACATGACTGGAGTTGTCAGACACTGACATGACTAGAGATGTCAGACACTGACATGACTAGAGTTGTCAGACACTGAGATGACCAGAGATGTCGGGCACTGACATAACTAGAACTGTCAGACACTGACATGACCAGAGCTGTCAGACACTGAGATGACCAGAGAGGTCGGGCACTGACATGACTAGAGATGTCAGACACTGAGATGACCAGAGATGTCGGGCACAGACATGACTAGAGCTGTCAGACACTGAGATGACTAGAGCTATCAGACACTGACATGACCAGAGCTGCTAGACCCTGACATAACTAGAACTGTCAGACACTGACATGACCAGAGATGTCAGACACTGTAATGACTAGAGTTGTCAGACACTGACATGACCAGAGTTGTCAGACACTGACATGACCACATTTGTCAGACACTGACATGACTAGAGCTGTCAGACACTGGCATAATTAAAGCTATCTGACACTGACATGACCAGAGATGTCAGACACTGACATGACCAGAGATGTCAGACACTGACAAGACCACAGTTGTCAGACACTGACATGACCAGAGATGTCAGACACTGACATGACTAGAGCTGTCAGACACTGGCATAATTAAAGCTATCTGACACTGACATGACCAGAGATGTCAGACACTGACATGACCAGAGATGTCAGACACTGACATGACCACAGTTGTCAGACACTGACATGACCACAGTTGTCAGACACTGACATGACCAGAGGTATCAGATAGTGACATGACTAGAGATGTCAGACACTGAGCTGACCAGAGATGTCAGACGCTGACATGATTAGAGAGGTGCCAGACACTGACATGACCACAGTTGTCACACACTGACATGACTAGAGATGTCAGACACTGACATGACCAGAGGTTTCAGATAGTGACATGACTAGAGATGTCAGACACTGACATGACCAGAGGTATCAGATAGTGACATGACTAGAGATGTCAGACACTGAGCTGACCAGAGATGTCAGACGCTGACATGATTAGAGAGGTGCCAGACACTGACATGACCACAGTTGTCACACACTGACATGACTAGAGATGTCAGACACTGACATGACCAGAGGTTTCAGATACTGACATGACTAGAGATGTCAGACACTGAGCTGACAAGAGATGGCAGACGCTGACATGACTAGAGAGATGTCAGACACTGACATGACAAGAGGTGTCAGACACTGACATAACTAGAGCTGTCAGACACTGAGATGACTAGAGTTGTCGGACACTGACATGACTAGAGATGTTTGACACTGACATGACTAGAGATGTCAGACACTGAGATGACTAGAGATGACAGACACTGTCATAACCACAGTTGTCAGACACTGACATGACCAGAGCTGTCAGACACTGACATGACTAGAGCTGTCGGACACTGAAATGACTAGAGATGTTTGACACTGACATGACTAGAGATGTCAGACACTGAGATGACTAGAGATGACAGACACTGACAAGACTAGAGATGACAGACACTGTCATAACCACAGTTGTCAGACACTGACATGACCAGAGCTGTCAGACACTGAGATGACTAGAGCTGTCAGACACTGACATGACTAGAGATGTCGGACACTGAAATGACTAGAGATGTTTGACACTGACATGACTAGAGATGTCAGACACTGAGATGACTAGAGATGACAGACACTGACGAGACTAGAGATGACAGACACTGTCATAACCACAGTTGTCAGACACTGACATGACAAGAAATGTCAGACACTGAGATGACTAGAGCTGTCAGACACTGACATAACCAGCGCTGCCAGACACTGACATAACTAGAGCTGTCAGACACTGACATGACTAGAGATGTCAGACACTGACATGACTGGAGTTGTCAGACACTGACATGACTAGAGATGTCAGACACTGACATGACTAGAGTTGTCAGACACTGAGATGACCAGAGATGTCGGACACTGACATAACTAGAACTGTCAGACACTGACATGACCAGAGCTGTCAGACACTGAGATGACTAGAGAGGTCGGGCACTGACATGACTAGAGATGTCAGACACTGAGATGACCAGAGATGTCGGGCACAGACATGACTAGAGCTGTCAGACACTGAGATGACTAGAGCTATCAGACACTGACATGACCAGAGCTGCTAGACCCTGACATAACTAGAACTGTCAGACACTGACATGACCAGAGATGTCAGACACTGTAATGACTAGAGTTGTCAGACACTGACATGACCAGAGTTGTCAGACACTGACATGACCACATTTGTCAGACACTGACATGACTAGAGCTGTCAGACACTGGCATAATTAAAGCTATCTGACACTGACATGACCAGAGATGTCGGACACTGACATGACCAGAGATGTCAGACACTGCAATGACTAGAGTTGTCAGACACTGACATGACCACATTTGTCAGACACTGACATGATTAGAGCTGTCAGACACTGGCATAATTAAAGCTATCTGACACTGACATGACCAGAGATGTCGGGCACTGACATGACTAGAGCTGTCAAACATTGAGATGACCAGAGCTGCCAGACACTGACATGACTGGAGTTGTCAGACACTGAGATGACCAGAGATGTCGGACACTGACATGACCAGAGCTGCCAGACACTGACATGACTGGAGTTGTCAGACACTGAGATGACTAGAGATGTCGGACACTGACATAACTAGAGCTGTCAGGAACTACATTACGTAGGGAGCAAGACATTACATTACCTGAAGCGTATAAGAAAGATTGTGCGTGACCCTGTACTACCCGAAGCACGCGAAGCTACATTATCCGGTACATCTAACACCACATTACAAGAGGCGCTTGACGCTACATTAATTGAGGCATGTAACACTACATTACCACTAGAGGCGTATGCTACATTACCTGGTATGTGTAACACTACTACGGATGCTACACTGTAACATGTATGTGCAACAGCTGGGCAGGACTTACATTACAAATTTCTTATCTAAGCATTCTGAGATGTTGCAGAACCAGGTGCTCGATTAATCTGTGACGTTACCATTAATTAAGGCCCCACGCACAGCTCAGTAGTGTAATAAGGTTAGTTAAATACAAATTACAAGCTACGCGTCATAAAGGAATTAATCGAGGCTGTTTGACGTTTACACCTGATGGTAATTAAGTGTAGATATAACACCACGTCTCATGTGACACACGTTCAACCTGAACCAGACTCACTGTTACTTTGGACACCAACTTGGATCATGAAGGGTATGGCTCTAGTTACACTGAAACATGATGCAATATGGTGCTCCAGACACAAGTTATGTCTGGTATTATTCTTTTTCTCTTCATCCGCTTAGTACATGGGTATCTGAAAGGTACTGAGCCTACTAAGAAGGCTCCATAGTATACCCTTAACAGTTTGCATGTATTGAGCACAGTACTTTCCATGCTATCGCACTGCATTTGAACCAGTACACAACTTGGTAGCATATATAAAACGTAGGGGATCATGAATTATAAATGTTAATACCAAAGGTAAGTGTTGACGACAAACATCCTATGCAAAACAAATCCTACAGTTGACACGTGCCTCACGCAGTAGGGTCACACACGTGCGTAGGGTGTCATTCCTGATGTTTACACTTTCAAGGACAGTTAATGAATCTCTGTGGACCATTATTTCCTTCAATATTATTGAACCTGCTTATCATACAGTTGTGATTTACCTGATTTCAGTCATTGTTTGTGTATGAACTAGCAGGAGTCAGCGTAGGGACCTAATAGGTTCAATGTTTTACAGTCTGTGATTAGCAGACAAGAGTACAGGATCGATCTACGAAATTGAGCTCAAACGGTGAATCAAATTGCTGCGAACTTTCATCAAGCTACGGGAGTACGAGTTTCGGTCAGACGATTAGAAATCGTCTACATGGAGCTGATCTCCATGCTCGAGGCCACTTGTTGTGCCACCCCTTACAACTCGTCATATTGCCAACAGACGTCAATGGTGTACACAACGTCGAAACTGTAGTAATCGTTGCTGATCACCTGTCATGTCTGGCGACGTCGAAATGAACGTCAAGCCAATGTCAGCCTGAGGCTTCATGTTAACAGATTTGGCGGTGGATCAGTTATGGCGTGGAGTGGCATCACTATGACTGAGCGAACCCTTATCCATAGTGTGCAAAGAACCGCTACTGTGCGGTACTATCGGGACAACATTCTCACATCCTTTGTTGTCTCGTTTGCAAGGAGTGTGGGTCGACGTTTTGTCTTTCAGGACGACAACGCCCGTGCTCAGCGTGCACGAATCGTCAATACTTTAGTTACCTCCAGCAGCACAACGCCCGTGCTCAGCGTGCACGAATCGTCAATACTTTAGTTACCTCCAGCAGCACAACGCCCGTGCTCAGCGTTCACGAATCGTCAATACTTTAGTTACCTCCAGCAGCACAACGCCCGTGCTCAGCGTGCACGAATCGTCAATACTTTAGTTACCTCCAGCAGCACAACGCCCGTGCTCAGCGTGCACGAATCGTCAATACTTTAGTTACCTCCAGCAGCACAACGCCCGTGCTCAGCGTGCACGAATCGTCAATACTTTAGTTACCTCCAGCAGCACAACGCCCGTGCTCAGCGTGCACGAATCGTCAATACTTTAGTTACCTCCAGCAGCACAACGCCCGTGCTCAGCGAGCACGAATCGTCAATACTTTAGTTACCTCCAGCAGCACAACGCCCGTGCTCAGCGTGCACGAATCGTCAATACTTTAGTTACCTCCAGCAGCACAACGCCCGTGCTCAGCGTGCACGAATCGTCAATACTTTAGTTACCTCCAGCAGCACAACGCCCGTGCTCAGCGTGCACGAATCGTCAATACTTTAGTTACCTCCAGCAGCACAACGCCCGTGCTCAGCGTGCACGAATCGTCAATACTTTAGTTACCTCCAGCAGCACAACGCCCGTGCTCAGCGTGCACGAATCGTCAATACTTTAGTTACCCCCAGCAGCACAACGCCCGTGCTCAGCGTGCACGAGTCGTCAATACTTTAGTAACCTCCAGCAGCACAACGCCCGTGCTCAGCGTGCACGAATCGTCAATACTTTAGTTACCTCCAGCAGCACAACGCCCGTGCTCAGCGTGCACGAATCGTCAATACTTTAGTTACCTCCAGCAGCACAACGCCCGTGCTCAGCGTTCACGAATCGTCAATACTTTAGTTACCTCCAGCAGCACAACGCCCGTGCTCAGCGTGCACGAATCGTCAATACTTTAGTTACCTCCAGCAGCACAACGCCCGTGCTCAGCGTGCACGAATCGTCAATACTTTAGTTACCTCCAGCAGCACAACGCCCGTGCTCAGCGTGCACGAATCGTCAATACTTTAGTTACCTCCAGCAGCACAAGGCCCGTGCTCAGCGTGCACGAATCGTCAATACTTTAGTTACCTCCAGCAGCACAACGCCCGTGCTCAGCGTGCACGAATCGTCAATACTTTAGTTACCTCCAGCAGCACAACGCCCGTGCTCAGCGTGCACGAATCGTCAATACTTTAGTTACCTCCAGCAGCACAACGCCCGTGCTCAGCGTGCACGAATCGTCAATACTTTAGTTACCTCCAGCAGCACAACGCCCGTGCTCAGCGTGCACGAATCGTCAATACTTTAGTTACCTCCAGCAGCACAACGCCCGTGCTCAGCGTGCACGAATCGTCAATACTTTAGTTACCTCCAGCAGCACAACGCCCGTGCTCAGCGTGCACGAATCGTCAATACTTTAGTTACCTCCAGCAGCACAACGCCCGTGCTCAGCGTGCACGAATCGTCAATACTTTAGTTACCTCCAGCAGCACAACGCCCGTGCTCAGCGTGCACGAATCGTCAGTACTTTAGTTACCTCCAGCAGCACAACGCCCGTGCTCAGCGTGCACGAATCGTCAGTACTTTAGTTACCTCCAGCAGCACAACGCCCGTGCTCAGCGTGCACGAATCGTCAATACTTTAGTTACCTCCAGCAGCACAACGCCCTTGCTCAGCGTGCACGAATCGTCAATACTTTAGTTACCTCCAGCAGCACAACGCCCGTGCTCAGCGTGCACGAATCGTCAATACTTTAGTTACCTCCAGCAGCACAACGCCTGTGCTCAGCGTGCACGAATCGTCAATACTTTAGTTACCTCCAGCAGCACAACGCCCGTGCTCAGCGTTCACGAATCGTCAATACTTTAGTTACCTCCAGCAGCACAACGCCCGTGCTCACCGTGCACGAGTCGTCAATACTTTAGTTACCTCTAGCAGCACAACGCCCGTGCTCAGCGTGCACGAATCGTCAATACTTTAGTTACCTCCAGCAGCACAACGCCCGTGCTCACCGTGCACGAGTCGTCAATACTTTAGTTACCTCCAGCAGCACAACGCCCGTGCTCAGCGTGCACGAATCGTCAATACTTTAGTTACCTCCAGCAGCACAACGCCCGTGCTCAGCGTGCACGAATCGTCAATACTTTAGTTACCTCCAGCAGCACAACGCCCGTGCTCAGCGTGCACGAATCGTCAATACTTTAGTTACCTCCAGCAGCACAACGCCCGTGCTCAGCGTGCACGAATCGTCAATACTTTAGTTACCTCCAGCAGCACAACGCCCGTGCTCAGCGTGCACGAATCGTCAATACTTTAGTTACCTCCAGCAGCACAACGCCCGTGCTCAGCGTGCACGAATCGTCAATACTTTAGTTACCTCCAGCAGCACAACGCCCGTGCTCAGCGTGCACGAATCGTCAATACTTTAGTTACCTCCAGCAGCACAACGCCCGTGCTCAGCGTGCACGAATCGTCAATACTTTAGTTACCTCCAGCAGCACAACGCCCGTGCTCAGCATGCACGAGTCGTCAATACTTTAGTTACCTCCAGCAGCACAACGCCCGTGCTCAGCGTTCACGAATCGTCAATACTTTAGTTACCTCCAGCAGCACAACGCCCGTGCTCAGCGTGCACGAATCGTCAATACTTTAGTTACCTCCAGCAGCACAACGCCCGTGCTCAGCGTGCACGAATCGTCAATACTTTAGTTACCTCCAGCAGCACAACGCCCGTGCTCAGCGTGCACGAATCGTCAATACTTTAGTTACCTCCAGCAGCACAACGCCCGTGCTCAGCGTGCACGAATCGTCAATACTTTAGTTACCTCCAGCAGCACAACGCCCGTGCTCAGCGTGCACGAATCGTCAATACTTTAGTTACCTCCAGCAGCACAACGCCTGGGACATGATAGGGAGACTCGTGCGTCAACGTGGAGTCCAGTGTGGACATTGTGTCACCTTGTCGAACTCTTTTGTTACAACGAAAGAAGCAACTGTAACAGTCGTTTCTTGATACACCTACTTATATCTTGCTGTTTATGAATTATTCAAAAACATTTACCATTTATACTATAATTAAGAATATTTCCCCATACACCTATCCTCGTTATAGAATGTAGAAATATTATTTTGAGGAGCGTTGTGTTTTCAGCCTGTGTTTCAAGTAAACTTTGAGTGTTATCTAGAATAAATGTACTATCCCATGTTTGTAGTTTGTATGTTAACAGGGTTGTTGTATATGTTTTATTGGCATTGAGGAGGCGGTTCCTGTTAATTACTTGCTGATCTGGCCTTGTGATGCTCCCCTCTGGCAATGTTACACTCTGTTTCAAGCCATAGTTTATGTTTCTGTGTGTAGGTTGTTACTTTCAATAAATACCTTACGGTTCCACAAAATAATTTCAGCTGTTTTAATAGACAGTCGGTGGCTCACAGTGTTATAACGGAGAGCGTTGTGTGGTGTATCTGATGACATCTGGTTTTGATAACTCGTCACTTGCTACATATATTATCAAAGTTTAATAACCTTTTACAAGGTCAGGGCCGTTAAATAACCCAAATAACGCCAAAAGCATTTGTCGAGAGCGGTCGTCGATCTACCGGTCATGATTCAATCTTCCGTGTCCCAACTATCACCTGTAATTATGTTTCTAGCAATTTTCCAAGTTGTACCACACTTCTCTTTCGGTGCTACATGAGCTGCTACACACTTCAGGAAGTAGCATTAACTTCCACTACCATCTCAATAATGACGCTAGTGTGCGAGAAAAACTCTCGCAGTGAACGCGATCATGCTTCAAACGTCGCCGTCAAGGGGAAGGTCACGCAGTGACGCGATGTAAACAATGCATTTCGGCATGTAGGCCTGTTCCTTAATGTGTTGTTTGTGTCAAAATTGCACTTCTTAATAAATATTTTTCGGGCTGACGTTTAAATGTTATTCAACATGCTTCTTATTTCATAAAGACAAGACCGCCTCCGTGGTCTAGTGGTAGAGCGTATGTCAGTATGCTGTGTCTGAGTGAGGTATTTATTTCCTGCGGCATGGTATCTCAGTAGGCTAGCACTATAAATCGGAATCAGTCCGGATTAGTACAAGCACACACACACACACACACACACACACACACACATGCACGTCGCTATATTAGTGCTGTAATCTTGGACGGCATTTCACCTCATCTCATGAAGGACATATATTACCGACAATAAATGAACTGATATTAAGAGCCATTGGCTTAACAGCTGTGTAAGTGGATGCGAAACAGTCATATCACTAAAGGAATCGAAATAAAATATGTCCAGGACACATCCGTCTGTTGGATGGTGGTTAGGCTCCGATTTGTTGTAAGGTCAGATCACTCGGGGGCTAACCGTAACAGACAGCAGGTGATACTTTGGCATATTTTATTTTTTAAATACAAATTGACGACATGCAGTGGTGGGCGGTGAAATGCACTTCAGGTGGTAACACATTTCCTTTGTTTGGTGTTGCCTGATATAGGCTTATGGCGTCCGCAATTTGAGAATGAAAGATTTAGTGTTGTGAACTTGTTGAACCCCGCTTGGTTGTATCTGTATACAAACCAACACAACCGCAAACAGTATCCGGTTTCCACACCGACAGCACATCCCAACATTCAACCCAACATGACCCGATATATCTTAGTTGGTAAATATTGGAGTGAGTGAGTAAGGTTTTACGCTGCTTTCAGAAATATTCTGGGGACAGCAATATCACGACGGGGATACCAGAAATGGCCTTCACAAATTGTACCCATGTGGGCATTCGAACCCGGGTCCTCAGGGTGACGAGGTAACGCTTGAACTACCAGGCTACCCCACCGGCTCTGGTCAATATTTGAATGCACCATTCTACATGATGAAAGCAAGTCAGTGGCATTACTCGATCTTGTAAGTATCCAAACTGTATCTACAAAAGCACAAACGATCTTTTGAACATTTTACATCCAGGTTTAAGATAATGAGTTCATGACCTTGTCTTGTTTATTCGGTAATCTTATTTGGCCTCTGTCTTGAATACTGGACTAAAATAGACAGTATAGTGATTAAGCATCTGCCGATGGGCTTCTGTCCACTGTGTGTATGCCAGCAGCTTACCACGGGGTGATGCTGCTGAAGGCTCGGCCCCAACACTGCTGCAGTAGGGGGTGGGGGATGTGCGTGGCGGGTGGGGGGATGTGCGTGGGGATTGGGGTGGAGGGGGAGCAAGTAAAGAGTCCTGTTTTGAAATACGATGAACATAACAAAACTATATAACAAATCAGTTTTCAATGTGTACACAGGTTGTAGTACACCAAAAAGTGTTTTTTTTAAATCAAAGATTTAGATCACATTTAAGTTCACCTATACTTCATCAGCTCGCTACACCATTGCTAAACAGGACACCATTCATACCAGAAGACGAATGTATACATTACATAAACTGATGCGTCCACAAATATAAGTTCTCCAATAATGCAATGCAAACAGGATTGTTTGCGCTTACACTGTAAAACGTGTTTAGATCCTAAACACGTTCCTTGTGCCATTATTTTGACGTGTTTAGGTATAACTATATTTAGGATGTGAACATGATTAGGAGCTAAACGTGTCTAGGGTCAAAATGTGGGTAAGACCCACCAGGCAGGTATCAACAAGAACCCTCTTTTAGCGTCTTTTGGTATGACGCGGACGAGAATGGAACCCCCGTTCTCCGGGCAGACAATCTACCACTGGACCACAGAGGCGGACTTGTTCAAATTCAAAACATGTTTAGATTATGGGGTTGTTGTGTTTAGGTGGGGTTTAGGCTGTGAGACGATAGCTCATTTCATGTGTTTAGACCCGAATCGTATTTAGATAAAACAAACCAAATGTGTATTCCGTTTAGGATTTAAACACATTCTTAAACATGCTTGGACATTAACGTGACTTATATGTGTTTACATTCTAAACAGACCCATGAAGACCCGGGGTAGAATAGGTCTTCAGCAACCCATGCTTACCGTAAAAAGCGACAATGCTTGTCGTAAGAGGCGACTAACGAGATCGGGTGGTCAGGCTCGCTGACTTGGTTGATGGGGCTGTCATCGTATTCCAAATGTGTGGATCTATGCTCATGATGTCAATCACTGGACTGTCTGGTCCAGACTCGATTATTTACAGACCGCCGTCATATAGCTGGAATATTGACGAGTGCGGCGTTAAACAACAAACAACATTCTAAACACATGTTTTACACTGTAAAGTTGCAGAAGAGTTTAATGTAGGACATAATGGCAATATTTAGGTGGTGACATTGACATACTGTGACTGTGACATGTTTCAATCACAGGCAGCTTCTGGTATTGCGACAGATCTAGAAAGTAAAAGGAATGAAAGCATTAGTCGCTGAATGTAAGCAATCCAGGGGGAAATGTTTATTGCGTTTATAGATGGAACTCATATCTTGAAAAGATCACTATACTCATGTTTCGAATTTGTTGGTCAACCTACAGATGGGAGCTACACGCAGAACTGCAATTTATTTCGAAACAATGACAGGTCTACACACATAGTTTAAATGCACAGTCAACATGTTGTCGACGTAATGGCATGTGTGCCTATGGCACGTGTATTATGTAGACCATAAACAGGTTACTTGTAAAAGGTTACTAAAATATTACAAAACATAAAAAGTTTTTTTCTGACAAGATTGTTGAGGTTATTGAAAGTTTTCACCATAAATTGAATGTGGGTTTTCGGACAGATGTGCCGCCAAACTTTATACCCAGGGTGTTAGCTATATTTCGTGAAAATATCAACCTTAGTTCTTCTATGTTTGATTTTTTTTTGTTCAATACTTTTTATGGTTTGTCCTGGTTAGCCTTCAGAAAAAAAATTGGTCAAGGCAGAGCACATGGTGTCCACAGAAGCTGCAATTTCATTTGTGTTCGGTATATAGGGCCCATACAATCTGGGTATGGACAGAATATTTGAGGGAAACTTGTTGAAGGGAAACTGTTAATGAGAATCAATCTGTTTCTGTCAAGACAGAAGCAAGGATTGTCAATCTACTCAAATGCAAGCACAGAATAAAACAATTCAAGACAAGAGAAAGGGATTGTGTGTTTGTCATTTACACATGGTATCATTAAAAATAGAAACTGGAAGATATGTTCGGCAACCATGAGAACTGCGAGTGTTTGGATTATGTAACTGTAACATTATCGAGAATGAGTTTCACTTTGTTATGATTTGTAATGCTTATAATGCCATTTGGGCAAAATATATATGTCAAGGTTTTATGTTCACCAATCTCGTGGTATAAATTTAATCAGTTGATGTCCTCCCCTGATCCATGTACAATTAGACATCTTGCCATGTATATGTAAATATAGCATGCAATGTTCTTGAGACAATGTAAATTGAATTCACATAATATGTATTAATTTACTAACATGACATGTTTTCAACCCATATGTGTAATGGGCCGATGGCCTGCTCATATTTCTTGAATAAACATGATATCATAACGTATACAGATAGATACCCAATACAACCAGGACGAAAACTTCTTTTTATGGTGTATTACTTTCCCTGCATTCCACTTTCTGGTCTGTTAAATTTACATGACATAGAGTTTTAGATAATGAAGTCTAAACACGTAAATACTCTAAACACGTTTAGCCGTTAAACATGTTTAGACACTTCAGTGCGTAACAATTATAGGACAAGGATTATAGGTTTGAGTTTAGGATCTAAACCCATTTTCACAGTGTACACATAGAAACAGTATTTTCTAATGTCAATTCCTGCTTCGTTTAACGCATTCGCTTTCTCAATTTATCAACTAAAAGTCCACATGTTATATTGTATCTGCTATGTACATTAATAAGTCATTATTCCAAAGTCATATGTATAGAGCTTTTTTAGGATTCAGTTACATATAGTTCAATCTTTTCTGAATTTCTCACTACATATAAAGTATCTGTGCCTCTCTCAAGTACTACTGTTTGGAACACAATATTTCTGAAACCTTCGTAGAACAGGTTGACATTTCATGACATCATCTTTATCGTTATCAAAATTAAGAAAACATACAACTTTATGGATACGTTGATAACGGTTTAAGAATCTACATCGAAAGGTTGCTAAATGCAATAGACCAGAAGTTTTTCTCTGTAAAGTGTATGTTTTCTTACTTACTCCCCAACATCTAGAATGCCAAACAATCAGTTATCATTAAACGTGAAAGTATTGTAAGTTTTCTGTTCCTATCGTAGCAAGTAGAGAGTAATATGGAAAATAGTACATTAGCACTTTCCAAATCTTTGTAAATAGCAATCAAAAACAGTGAGAACTTTTGCATGAATGGGCTTGTGATATAGCTATACTTGGGTTTAACTGTATCAGTCGGATATCGTTATGGCTGTGTGACATCGCTATACCAGGCTTTGACTGTACCAGTATGATATCTTTATGGTGGAGTGATATCGCTCTATTTGGGTTTAACTATACCAGTGTGATATCTTTATGGTTGAGTGATGTCGCTAAACTTGATTGCTATGGTTGTGTTTTCGCCTCCTCTCCTACTCTCGTCATTATTTACAGTGGATAAGCGCTGTCCATTTCAAAACTTGAAGTTTGTAGGTAGCAACTATAGCTAGACCGTTTTCTCGCTGGACTTTGAAAAAAATGTGGTTTCACCCGAGCACATGAAGCATGATCTAGAAAGATTTTAAGCCCTTTTAATTAATATTTTGAAAAAAAATCGAACTTTATCATGCACCGAATGGCTTCCGGAACATAATCGTTAAGGTATTTATATATGACACTCAATAGAAAGTTCGATAATTCTATCTTAGAAGTTTACTTTTGATGTCATCTGGGGCGAGAGCGACGAGGAGAAAAGTAGGGGCTTTTCAGCATGAAAACGACATTATTTATTTATGTATACTAGCGTCCTTTTGTGTCGGTTTTAGCTTTATTATGCTATTTTAGGATTTGTGTCAATGTTTAACCTTTGTTGATAGTTGGCTGCGTGAACAAAGGTACTGTAAAAGATGTTAGAATAATACTGTCCGGCCAGTTAGTGTAAGAATGTTACATCGATTTGAATAGAATACACATCAGGGACATTGATAAAAAGTGTACTTGTTGAAGACATTCTATGACGTTTTGTTAGTCCATGTAGTTGCTCCTAGTGTTTCAGCGATCTCGTTGTTTGGCCGGGAATAGCTGCAAACCTTCATTCGGAGTTAAGGATGACCATGTTCATGACCTTTACAAATCTCCCCTGGAAGCATGATCGGTGGTACGACTCCTCAGCATGTGTTTATGAATCACTGTCAAAAAGTGATGATACCAGGTGTTCGCGAAAAGGTGAGCGTATCCCGTCCAACCGGTGGCACCTGTCACAAACACATGCAAAAACTTATCTAAAAAAAACCACCTCGAAAACATATGGTACAAGTGAAGATAAGTAATTGCATCGGACATCATTTTTGTCACTGATACTTCAAATTTTGAAATATCCTCCACATGTCTTAACCTTGATCAAACAACCTTTGGGCAATAGTTGGATGATGCGCTTCGAAAGATTAGTTAAAAAGCATGCTTGAATGTACCTCAGAAGTTGTGTAATGTAGACACCAACAGCTGGTGCTGATAGAATATTACTCGACATGAAGGGAGAGTTGACTATTGTAAAGTTAAAGTCATACCTCTTGTCATACTGTCATGTGGATAGTTTTTGTCACTCTGAATTTTTATGCATAGATCCAAATGTGGACCAGATAACCTAGTGTCACTGGTCTCTTATTTCTTATTCAGGTGAGTACATATGTGGTTATTTGACCATTATTAAAGTATACGAGATCAACGATATACCTCAAGTTTAAGTTGTACGTCTTGGCCAGATTTCCTTGGTTTGATGTTGCCAGTCCGAGCAGAAACTCTGATTAGCATGCATGAAGAAACAGTGCAGCCAGAAGGGATGTACAGTCGGTTCCCACGGGTGTACCTACGTTTTACCCCAATGCCTTATGCCTTAAGTTTGACACAGATGTTATCAATTAAGATTTCCAGCGTATTGTTTTCTCAGTAAACTTTAGATGGCATTTGTTTTGATTTGGGACAATTTGTCCTGAACCTCTGAAGTCACCACGTTTAGTAGTAAATGCCCCCGGGGTCAAGGAATGAAGTTTTTCCTTAAGTATCCCGTGTGGGATAGGGGGGTGAACTTGGTTCTTTTTTGACATAGTAACAATTGAAACCAATCCCTTGAGTCTTTTGCGAATCCACTTGATATTATTTCCTCTTGCTTCATATAACATCTGTGAATATAGAGAAAAAAGTCCTCCTTCCTTGCTTGTATTACTGATTATGGTTAATGTTCGAGCCAGAGACTTGGTGCTACATGTACTGACACAGTTATATCTCTCTCTTTGTACGGAGTTTTATGGAGCTTTGGAATCCAGTACAAAAGAAGAATGGAAATGTCTTCAGGCTTGGAGTCAAGTCAAAAGTTGATAGTATCGATGCGTATTTTGGCAGATTTCTTCCTCTGTTAACACACTGACCCTGTACTAGAGTCTTGCGGCACTAAAACAACGTTCTTTCATGCGTCTTTACAGCCAATTTGACATTATTCTTTTTCTTTCAAGTCTTAATATGGCCAATCACTGCATGTGAAATGAATTCACAGTAGTCGTTAATATCAATTAATTCATTGAATTAAATAAATAACAATAATTCCTGGAAGGATAAATATTTCAACATGGTTTCATTTTTGGCTTTTTGGCAGTTTGAAAGGCAGGAACAATGTATAAAATTAGATGTTGACGAGCTGCAACTTCCACAACAGTCAGCTTGAATAGAAAATCAACAACCTTGACAATGTTAAACCACCTACCATGAACGCGGACATATTTTGCTTTGTTAATTATCTCGAAATGTATTCATCATACAAAGGTAACACATTATTACAAATCCTAAATAGCCAAACAAAGCTAAAACTGACACAAAAGTACGCTTTTATGAAATTATTATGTCGTTTTCACGCAGAAAAGCACCGATTTTTCGACACATCGCTATCGCCCCAGATGACATCAAAAGTAAAAGGGGATATCAAACCTAAATACTATTATGGCCTAGAAGCCTTTCGGTGCACGATATCAGTTGGATTTCGTTTAAAATATTAATTAAAAGGGCTAAAAACCTGCCAAATCATGCTTCATGTGCCCGGGTGTGATCACATACTTCACTGTCCAGCGAGAAAATAATAATTGCTACATACAAACTTCTGATTTTCAAATGGACAACACTTACCCACTGTAAAGACTGACGGAGAGTAGGTGAGGAGGCGAAAAATCGTCCACAGCAATCAAGTTTTGCGACATCATTCCACCATAAAGATATCCCATCGATACAGTTAAACCCAAATATAGCGATATCACTCTACCATAAAGATATCCCACCGATACAGTTAAACCCAAATATAGCGATATCACTCAACCATAATGACATGACGCCGGTACAGTTAAACCTAAATATAGCCATATAACTCCGCCATAAAGATATCCCACTGGTACAGTTAAGCCCAAATATAGAGACATCACTCCACCATAAAGATATCCCACCGATACAGTTAAACTCAAGTATAGCGATATCACTCCACCATAAAGATATCCCACTGGCACAGTTAAACCCAAATATAGCGATATCATTCCACCATAAAGATATCCCACGGTACAGTTAACCCCAAATATAGCGATATCACTCCACCATAAAGATATCCCACCAGTACAGTTAAACCCAAATATAGAGACATCACTCCACCATAAAGATATCCCACCGATACAATTAAACTCAAGTATAGCGATATCACTCCACCATAAAGATATCCCACTGGCACAGTTAAACCCAAATATAGCGATATCATTCCACCATAAAGATATCCCACGGTACAGTTAACCCCAAATATAGCGATATCACTCCACCATAAAGATATCCCACCAGTACAGTTAAACCCAAATATAGCGATATCACTCCACCATAGAGATATCCCACTGGCACAGTTAAACCCAAATATAACGATATCACTACACCATAAAGATATCCCATTGGTACAGTTAAACCCAAATATAGCGATATCACTCCACCATAAAGATATCCCATTGGTACAGTTAAACCCAAGTATAGCGATATCACTCCACCATAAAGATATCACACTGGTACAGTTGAACCCAAGTATAGCGATATCACTCCACCATAAGGATATCCCACTGGTACAGTTGAACCCAAGTATAGCGATATCACTCCACCATAAAGATATCCCACCGATACAGTTAAACCCAAATATAGCGATATCACTCCACCATAAAGATATCCCACCGGTACAGTTAAACCCAAATATAACGATATCACTCCACCAAAAAGATATCCCACTGGTACAGTTAAACCCAAGTATAGCGATATCACTTAAACATAAAGCTTTTCCATTGGACGAAAGGTCGGTCACATGACCGCGAAATTGTCGTTCATACGTTTTTCACGAGACCGTGTTCTTGGAATGACGTAAACACTGACGGACTACTTCCACATCCATGGGGAATCCCCTGGAAATTCCCTAGCACGAATACACACAGAAGCGTTCTTTCTGAACGTTTAGGCCCTTTAATCTTAAACTCAGCATTTCAGTATGCATTGAGAAACGTCAGAGAGTTTGACTGCATGATTGTTCACGAATATCCTTGCTACGACCCCTCCTAATGAAAAAAACGAAGAAATGCACTTCCAAACTATCGTAGTATCGATTCGGTCCGTGTCTAGGCTGACAGTGACAGTCTACAGAAATCTATGTATTTACCTTGGTGTCTGTTTGACAAATCTTTAATCATCTTTCATTGATCGGCCAGTTGATCAATGATGACTAAATCATGTAACCGCCACAGATTCATTAACAACTTCCAAAATCTCTCCGGTCACGTTTATCGTGTCGACCATTTTGACGTCTTGTATTTGATGTAAATGTATTACGACGCGCTGTCATTGTGAGTGACTTACCGAGGTAGTTCTTAACAGACCTTTCTCATCTAATGAGGATATTATTTGAGTACATTTGTTTACAGAAACTACAAAAGCTGTCCCTGTTGAGCATACATAAGCTCATGTCACCTCTCGTTTTGAGGAACTATTATGTTCCGCAATACAGCCGGTTGTTGTATGGCTGTCAGTGTAAACATGACGTCACACATACTAAATATAATTGTGTATAGATCAAGGTCTTCGTCCTTTGAGGTAAAAAATAGTGATATAAAAATATAAGAATTGACTTTCACTTTGTGGGATTTCATTGGAGTGTGAACCTTGATAGAGTGAGGGACAAACATTGTTCATACTCCAATGAACTCGCACAAAGTGAAGTCAACACAATCAAATACCTTAGGTCGTAAACATGTTTAGATTATGGGAATGCTGTCTTTAGGTAGTGTTTAGGCTGAGAGACGATAGCTCATTCCATGTATTCACACCCTAAACGTATATACTGGATAGTGTTGATAGACAGGTCAGTGACGGCGTGTGTGGAACAAATGTTGAAACGTTGAACCAGCCCTGTATGAAGGTGGAAGCGTACTTACATGATATTACACCCTTTTGATTTGTTTTCAAATACTTTTCCGTTTCAAAACTGAAAATTATTTCTCGAGGGGCATAAAACATTGAAGCGAGTGAAATATTTTATTGATTCTATTCTATTCATTTCATTATAATTTTAAGAGGGATCAAGAAAACATCATCATCATCAGTGACATCTGTATAAAAACTGAGAGGACGGTCAATGTTATTATACCACATCTGTTTACCTAACCACAACGGAAGTCCGTGATGTCACTGTTACTGTACTTTTTCTACAGTAAAGGTAACAACAAACTGATATTTTGTCAAATGTCCTCAGTGTCAAGGCTTATGAAAAAACGTGTTTCAAGCGTGTAACTTGCCAGTACACACATATAGTGTCGGAAATGTTTCACAGACAGTTTATCAGATGTTCCAACGGCTACCTCGCCGACTTTCCCACTGGATGACCGGTGATGATTGCTAGCTGAAAACGACTGTGGATTAGGACTATGCAACGTAGTAATGTGCATCCTTACATTCTGTTTTTAATATGCATTAAATATCATAGAAATGACCGCGAAATGTTCAGTGAACTTGGAACGGGCATTAGCGGCGACCGTCAGTACAATTGTACCAAAACCAGGTATGTCAAACAGCGCATGTTGTTCTTCGATTTTTTAGAACAGTTTTAGGAACAACTTGGTTTCTAACTTTGCAGTTTTGTAATTTGTATTTCGTCAGTTGAGTAGCCTCATTTCAAATTCATCGGCCATCCATGTGACCTGGCCGACGTTTCTTCAGCGAAATAGATATTCACTGTTTGATTGGCATTCTAGAAGCAAATAAGTAAGAAAAACGTAAAACTTTCTCGATAACAACTTCTGGTTTATTGCATATAGCGACGTTTCCATGTAGATTCCTACACCGTTATCAAGCTGGAGATTTACCCTCTTCAAAAAAAGAAACGCACAGGTAGTATGGAGTTCATTGAACCTGACTACACAAAAAATCCGGTATATCAATTGGATATATGTTATTGGAAAATGTTGGTGGCCTCATATTCGACGAACGGTGCGTCAAAACGCAGCCATTGTCGATTTGCAATGTCTTAAACGGCATGGTTTTCACACTTGTTCAAAAATGGCATGGAGGAAAACAGTAAAGCAAAATGCACGTGCCAGTTATGACATTCGTAACTCGTGGTAGTGACTATAAAAAGGCAAGCATAAGCCAATAATTTGTCATTCAATTGTCAACATTTTTAAAGTTCGAAAATGCCGAGACTCAGCGCTGCCGCTCGGAGGGGAATCGCAGCCTTCTGTTGCACGCCACTTCAACGTCCACTATAGCACCATTTGCCGCCTTTGGGACCGATACACACTGTTCAATTCCACTGTAGACCGTCTGAGAACCGACCGACCAAAAGTTACCACCCCTGCACAGGATCTCTATATTCGACTGTTCCACCTACGTCATCGCAATGCCACAGCTACGGAGACTGCAGGACGCATCCCTGGTTTGAGGAGGATATCGGACAAGACTGTCAGGAACCATCTTCGAGAGGCTGGAATCTGACCCAGAAGACCAGTTATCGTCCCTGTTTGGCAACAGATCCATCGACAGCGACGCTTGCGTTGGTGCCATACCTTACAGCCTTGGAATTGAAGAAAACTGGAGACGAGTGTGGTTTAGCGATAAATCACGATATCTTCTTCACCGGCGAGATGGAAGACAACGTGTTTATCGTCGTCGAAATGAGCGTTTTACCCCACATTGTGCACGTGAATTCGACAAATTCGGTGGCGGTAGTGTCATGGTTTGGGGGGCCATATCCTACACCACGAGATCTGATTTGGTTGTGGTTCAGGGAAATTTGACAGCAAATCGCTACATGAATCAAATTCTTCAACCTCACCTTCTTCCAATCATTGACCGCAAGAGGGAGCTGTTTGAACAGGACAAGGCTCCACCTCACACAGCTCGTGTCACGATAGACTACCTCCATTATGCCAACATCAACGACTTGCCCTGACCGTCGAGATCTCCAGATCTCAACCCAATCGTACACCTCTGGGATGAACTCGATCGACGTGTACGCCAACGTCAGAACACGCTGCAGACACTCCCACAACTGGCCAACGAGTTACAGGAAGAATGGCACAGAATTCCGCAGGATAGAATTCGTACACTTATGCAGTCAGTGCCGAGGAGATGCAGAGCCGTCATTGCTGCCCGGGTCGGTCACATTACTGAGTTCAGCACAACCTGAAATGACAATGCACAAAACAGTTTTCAATACCTTTGTACAACAACAACATGTGACTATCGTGCTCCCAAATTTCATATTTGTATCCATGATATTAAACTAAATATATCGCATTTATAAGGTACAATAAATTTACTTAAAATCTACCTGTGCGTGTATATGCATGACATGTTGTGATAAGCAGCAGATTAAGAACAACAGCCACGGTAATAGATAACAAGCATATAATTGGCTGAAGCCACATGTACAGTACGAATAACAAATAGCACACAGATAATGAAGCACACGTAGGATCGTAATTATAATATACCATTGTTTAAATGGATCTTCATAGGCAGACGACATATCATAATTTATGTTGATCAAAGGTTTGTGACGGCGGATTTCTGTAGCTTCTGAGAGTTTTCTTTTGGTGAAGTCCTGATGTTTTGTGTTTGAGCAAATAACAAGAAATTATACTAAACTGCTGCAACTATTTAGCTGTTAACAGGGGAGTGAAGCAAATAGTTTGTGAACAATCTGCTCAGTTGACATTATCATTGTAAATGAAACACTGACCTAATTATGTACTTAGCTAGTACCACGATAGTAAAATATCAAATCGGAATAAGACAACTAGTTATCAACTTGCAACAAATAAATTCTAATTAATACACAAATCACAAATGTCTCTCTCGTTGCTGCATTCAGCACATTTTTTGCACATTATGCACTCCAGAGTACAAAAATTCAAATGAGACAGAATCAGACTTTGGAGTTGAATTCTTTTGAACTGCTGATTTTTTCCCTCTTCCTCCTTTTTGTCTTCCCTTCTCCTGAAGCTGTTTCTTGAACGGTGATGCTGTAACAACAGTGGCCTTGTCACTTTTTCGCTTGCACTTTCTCCTGGCAACTTTGCGGCATGGAACTGGGGGTAAAAGTTTTATCTGTTGTGGTACTGGTGATCCCACATGCTCAAGAGGTTCAACATCTTTAGATAAAGATACGTTATCAACCAAGGTAGTGGGGCCGGAATGACTGGAACTGGTAGAGGGTTGGCTGGAGCCAGTGGAGAGTTGAGGCGGTTCTGGTTCACCAGCAGCAGTGGATCTTTAATGGCTGGAACTGGTGGATGGATGAGCTGGTTCTAGTGGTCTTGCAGCAGTAGAGGTGGCATGTCTGAAAGTGGAAGATGCCACATCATGTTTGGAGCTCGTAGAGGAATCTGCAATCTGTGTTTAAACATCTTCATCAGCAAATACCTCAGGGTAATAAGGCCATATGCCTGTGCACTTGAAACCATTCACTGCTTATGCAATGGTTGATGTTCGCTGATAAGCATCCCCGAAAAGTTCTCCCATTTCAAAGAAGGGGGTCGCCGTTTTTTGGTGCAAGGTGTTTTCATAAAAGTAATATTCGGGCGCATAGCTTTAATTTTTGTTTAAATAACTGTTTTTTGTAATATTGTATCTCCATACATCATCCTAGCAGCCCCAGGATTACGTATTAACGTAACAGGACGCCTACTGGTGTGACCCCATTTCCTATATACTTTACATGAACATAATTTCATAATACACATTTTCCTTTTATCTTTAAACAAACATTGAAATGGAAGCAGACCGAAGTTACCTTGAAGCCCTGCAGCCCATGGCCCTGAAGGACTTCTATAACTGTACTACCTACAGTGTCACTATTCAGTTCCATGTAATCAGTCTGGGAACTACATCATTTCTCTCTGACTTGCCTTTATTACAAAGTACATCATGAACTCATCTCAGGACTGTGATGAGAAATGGCGAACTCTGACAAAGATGATACATTCAGTATCTGAGAGTAATTCCCAAAGTGGCTTGAAATATCCGCCAAGACGGCAGAGTCCACCACACAAGGCTGATTAATACACACGATATTCCTAACATTGCTTCACACAGACGTAAACACGTCGACCTTGGTTTTATTTCTGTGTTTTCTACAAGACCAACGTATCGACCGATGAGCATCTTACTTCAAATTATCTGTGATTTAGAACTCTGTCAAATCTAATATCAATATTCGGGGTCCGCGAGATAAAGAAAGAAAACCAATCATATATCAGGAAGGAAATGCCACTGCCTGGGCCTCGTAAAACATGTGTCCACCATCTGTATCATTTATGACATACATATTTTCTTTTAGTTTTGCCACAAGGGTCCAATTGTAACGTGTGAAGCCCATTTCTAGTGTCCCCCGCCATGATAATGCTTGAATATTGCAAAAAGTGGCGTAAAACCCTTCTTACTCATTCCTTTTGTTTTGTTTTTAATATATTTGAATATTTCCAATCTTTTGACTGAAATACCAGGATATATAACCTGATGAGTTGTCACACATCAAAGATGATGAGTTATCACATATCAAAGATGTTGAGTAGTACATATGATGTGTGATAACTCATCAGGTTATATAGGGACTAGACATGGTTTGCTGCTCAACACCAAAGTACCGATGAAGCCATGCGATGGTTGCGTTAGATATCAAGTGTCTGAGGCCTTGAACCAGCTTTCGTTTGTCGGCACTACAAAAAAAATTACACACCTTTAAATGACGTACTGCAAATTAATGTCTATATTTTCTATTCATTTTTATTTCATTTTTTGTATGTATTATTTTACTTTTTTTGGTGGTGGGGTGATATGATTACATCATTCTTTCGTTTTTAAAGTTGCACCTTCGTAGTCGAACTAAATAGCATGTATACGGGACTAAGGTCCCCGCTTGGTATGTGAATATATGTTCAAAATGATGAATGTAGCCATTGTAACCATCACAGTCACATTTCTCCAGCTGATGTTCGTATGAGATGCATTAACCACACGTACAAGGACACAAGTGAAACATCTGGTTAGCATTACTGCAATATTCCATCTATATGACGGCGGTCTGTAAATAATCGCGTCTGGACCTGACAATCCAGTAATTGACATGAGCATCGATCTACGAGAATGGGATACGATGGAATGCATCAACCAAGTCATATGATTAGTGGGGTCTACATTGAAATGTATTGTTTCGTAACGTAGTATGGATTAACCAACGGAATTGCAACATTCTTAATTGAAGTATAACAATGTAAGAGATCACAGACACAATCTGTCATGTTCAATACGCCATGCCATAATCTGTCATGTTCAATACGCCATGTCATAATCTGTCATGTTCAATACGCCATGCCATAAACTTTCATGTTCAATACGCCATGTCATAATCTTTCATGTTCAATACGCCATGTCATAATCTTTCATGTTCAATACGCCTTGTCATAATCTGTCATGTTCAATATGCCATGTCATTATCTGTCATGTTCAGTACGCCATGTCATATTCTATAATGTTCACTGCTGCACGCACAAAGTCCAATGCTGTATAATGTTCATATGATTGAATACTCATCGCCAAATGAAACGCGAACCATAGAAACATATAGAGAAGTATGTACGTCAAGAAGAGAAGTAGTATAGGTAATGGAGGTTCTAGCTCACTTCCACTGAAGCCAGATTTATACCCAATACTTGTACTACAGAGGTAATTTTAGTGCAAAAACGATGATGTGCACCCATAATCGTCATGAGACTAAGCTCAATTGTAGTGAAAAGGGCTCTAGCTCGCCACCACCTGAAGCCATTCCAACAATTGTCATGAGACAAGACTGAATTGTAATGAAAATATTCTCTATTATTTTTACTCATACGCATACCATTATTTTGAACAAAGTGATATTCAACATTTTTACTAAGTTCTTCGTTCATTTTACTAGGAGTCCAGACTGTATACTCTTCTTCGCCATTGGAAAGAAACAATTGATAACCGTATTTGGATGGTTTGACAACTCTGATATAATATATACCTTGAGGCAAATCTCGCCATTTGATCATTTTGTCCCAGAGCATAAATGCTTCAATAGCTTTTTCAAGTTCTTCCTTTGTTGACTTGTAATTCTCCATTATTATAGACTTATGTAGGCATTTGTCTAAATGAATGTGCAATCCAACGGTGTATCCAGGAAACAATCTTTTCTTAATCTCCAACCAGTTCTTTGGTTTTGGCACGGAATAATTGACGCGCTTGTTGTCTCCCCTGTTCTATGAACTTTTTTTCTCATCTTCACTAATACCAGTGGCCTTTTGATTGAATCTCCTGCTTCATTGCATTGTATTTGGTGAGTTCTGACAACACTAAACAAAACTCCTCCTCGGATATCTTGCAATCAGCCAGTGCTGTTGAAATATGATCCTCAATGTTATTTCACTTTGCTTCCACAAGTAAATACTGTCATGTTTTAATGCTTTCTTTTGCAACTTACGAGAAATATATTTTATCGCTATTCCTGCCTGTCCAGACACTCCTGCTGTTACTTCCATGCCAAGTTAAATAGGTACGGCGATTATAGTTGATAATAACACCGGCTACGCTAAGGCCCATGCTAGCTGCTACAAGTGCAGTGTCAACTCCATCGAGAGCATTCACAGCTCTGCGATACTTTTTATATAATCCAAGTCTCAACTCCCTCTCCTTCTCTATTCGATGTTTTATGTCACTTATTTGATGTAACCAAAATCCATCAACAGTATCCAGCTTTTCAGATGCTTCATCGAGCACCATATATTATGGCATAAGAGTCTTTAATTGGTCTTGCGTAAATGTCTTGAGAGAATACATCAGCCTTATCAGATGTATGTTATATGGCATAAATATCGTAGTAAGTGAAATGTCCTCTGACCTATTAACTTGGACCCCACCCAAGGGTTGCAACACCCGCTTCTCCTTGATAAACAATAATACTACAACGTTGACGTTAAACCCAGTAATATACAGAGGGAATTTTCTGGCGCATCCCCACGAGTATGATCCCACTATTCATTATCTTAGTTAAATGATGTCTTTTTCCCATAGTCACATATGGTTGAGCAATGACGATATTCAGTAGCCACTCGGTTTTTGCTTCAATCATAAACCATTTATTATCATCATTGCAAGCAAGATTGTATGAAGTGTTTTTATGGAGTCTAGTAAGGTTGGCATTATTTAAATCTCCTAAATTAGGTGTTGGTCCTGTGAATAAAACTTCTTTCCACTTGTATACATTATCTTGTAAGTGTAAAGCATATAACTTGCCCTCGATACCGGGTTTGTCGAATCCTTCTGTGTCTCCAAGATCGGCAAGTGCAAATGTATTACATTGTCTAAGGTTATGCGTTCCAGGACCTGAAGAATCAACCATTATTTATAATATGGAGTGTCACACTCAAGTTTTCTATATGTACAGATTGATGTTTTACATCTAATACAGAAATTTTGAGATCTGTAAAAATACCCCGCTTTCACATTTTATATTGTAATGATGAGAAAGATTCCTTTCTACAACTATTGTATTTTTTATCTTTGACTGGAATAGCTCTTAGCAGAGTTGAAGGACTTTCGAGTTGAATATTATCCGTTGTACTGATCTGATCAAGATGGATGCACATCTCTTTGTGCGGAACTAAATCGGGTAATTTAGAACCAACCTGTTTTGTGGCGAGTGTCACTTCTCTTCTTCTAATAAACCCAAGTGTATTTGCTAGGCCCCTTCCAAGTTTTAAAGTATATGCTCCACTGAGTAAAATAAGCAACCCATTCGACTCATCTTGTTTGAGACTACCTTGCAAAGGCTTAAAAATTCTATCATCTAGCATGCATACGCTGTAATACCCATCAGATATAGTGAGAAGGGCCTCATCTAAATTAAACTTATTATTACCTCTCACAGCACTTATATTGGCCCACTGTGGGTAATGTGTTATATCGCAGAGAGCAACTTGAAGAAGCCCTGCTGAGTTGTCGATGGTATAAAGCAGTTGAATAGACTGACCATTTGTTATTCCCGGAAGTGTAACATACAAGTGTAATATTACATATACAAAGATACTATATCATAACTTAAATATGAAATCAACTTACCTTACGAACCAGTCAATTTTAGTAAGAGCCTCTGGTGCTAATTTTTTTGTTCATTTTCCTGATATCTTTAAAAAACACAGGGTCACGGCAACTAATAACAAAATGGTGCATGATTTGTTCCAAACTCCAATGCAATTTTGGCAAAACCAGTTAAACTTTGCCGTATGGTGTGCAACAACAGGATGTGGTGTATCTCTTTATGTCCCCACTTTGAACTAAATAATATACAATCAGATTAGGCATATACTTAAATAAATTAGTGCCCCATTACCACAGGATCGAGCATGGAATGCATCAAATAATCTGTACAATGGGTCCGTGTATGAATGTGTTTGTCAGGAATTTGATATTTCTACGAGTAAAGATTGGCGTATTAAAGGACTTAACCATGGTCTAGGTGTTCCATACAGTGGACAAAAAACTGTTAAAGAAGAAAGTGATGAATAAGTTAAAAAACCCTCATCAACCATTCGATCCATTTAAGTTGTTACAGAAAAACAATCTTTTTGTAAGAATGCATAATCTTTATCATGGCTGGGAACTTTCGAGTAATGATTGGAGAGGAGATCTTATGAGCTTTAAGAGTGGTTTAATTTATGCTGTTACAAAGTTTTTGCAACTAAACGATACCGCAAACACTTTGAATGAATTTCTGAATGATAAAACAGAAAATAATTTTACTAACCCATGAGTTGTAAGAGAACTTATGCATGGACAATTCTTGGTGCACAATCGCAAACACGAACAAGAATAACTGGACAGCGCTTGATGCACAAAAACAGTTTGTTGCAAATATAGAGGATGCTATTAATTCACCAGTTGACATACCATCTTCTATAAAGCATTATCAAGAAGTATTACAGTATGCTCAATCCAAAGTGGACTACGTTTTTGAGGCGGTACTATACATGTCTCCGAGTAATATGGAACTTAAGATTGGTAAAGTGATAGGCTATAATAATAAAATTGTAATTGCTACTGATAAACAAAAACCAGGTATAAATTCAGGTATTAACACTGAATTAATATTGCAAACAAACACAGGCGAAACAGGAATAGTCAAGCCACAGTTATCTTCAAAACAACATGTTTCGCAGCCACAAGTTGTAAAATCAACAACATATCGATGAAAAAAACAGCGCTAATAGTAGGTGGAGTCACGGCTGGTTTACTCATGATTCGGTTAAATAGTCTTTAGCAGATACGTACCACAGCCCGGCAATTGCTACGATCACTGCCCACAAGTTTTGGCTAAGCCAAGTGGTGGCCTTAGCTAATAAATTCAAGAGCCAGGATACAATACTCCCTATTATACCGTGAAGTGCCGACGCGGCTTTCCCAGTGAGCTTTCCAAGTGCTTCTCCTAATGCTTTTAAATGGTTTTTATCAACTCCTTTACACCATTTTTATCAGTGGGAGGTGTAGGCGTACAACCGCCTGCACTGACGCCCGTTAACGCAAGAGTCAAAGTAGATATTATAAATCCCAATGCGGTTAAAATACTGGTAATGGTTATCCCCTGTTCTCTGAACAATGTTTTAATTTTTTTGGCCAGTGTCGTATTATCATTGAGGACTTGATCGATAGTTTTGATTTGTGAATGAAGTGCCTCTCTATTAATGGAAGCTGCTTCGAGGTTGGCCAATCTTTCGTCTTCTAAGTGACGCAATCTTTCCACAACACAGCGTCTACTGAAATCATCGCCCGCCTGTTCAAGATTTGCTTTCTCATAAGCTATATGCTTGTCGAGTTCATCTAGCTTGGCTATATTATTAATGAGTGACCCCAGCATTGTTTGCATTGTCTTGTCAAGACCTCATAATTCCCTAATATTGTACTCCAAGGATGGTAACGTGGAATTATCGTAAGTTTCCAAGATTTCTCCGTGACCTGCTTAGCGCGTTGTGGTACGTCTTCCAAATTATCTTTTTCTATGGCGGCAGCCGTTGCACCAAGTTCAGTACGCACAGTCTGAAGAACCTTAGTAGTCTTCGCAGAAAGTGTTGCTTGTGAGTTGTCGTAGTCTACAAGACCTAATTCATTGCGAATAATGTTGATGCCACCATGGCGTCCTGCTGTCGTAGACAACGCTAGGGGTTTCCTAGTACGAGAATGCATAAGGTCAATATCTGGAGAGCCACGCAGTCGCAATATTCCTTTACTATCTTTTGTAAACTTGGAATATTCACGGCCAATAGGAGTAACATATTTTTTGTCATCTTTTAAGACATCGTAATAATCATAAACGGTTGATTACAAAAGTTCCTCGTTAAGATTCATAAAGCTGGTTTCATCAGTACCCACTTCGACTGTTAGCAGTTAGGTTTTCTAGATTAATATCATCCATTTTTATATTAAACATAAGGTTACATAATTTCAATGTAAACAATGTCTTTGCAATACGGACACAAGTTAAATCCACAACGTAGACTACAGGATCAATTAGGAGTCAAAGCAAATTCGCCAGTCTGTGACTATAGCTAATAACCCGAGAACCATTGCTCAGAATCAAACACTTTTGGTTTGATTTCCAAATCTCAGGTCTCATGATGTGTTAGTTCCAGGAACTGCCCAAAAATCATTTACAATTAATTTGACTTCTGATGACCATCACAAGGAGCTCGTTCAGAACATAGGTCGTGCAATTGTTCAGAAATTATGATTAAAATCAGCGGTAATGAGGTTTTGAGTATTGACGACAGTGATGTATACTTCTGTTACATGGATCCCTGGAGAACAATGAAAGAACAATAAAACTTACATTATCAAGGAATTAGTGATAAAAATACAACGAGACTGAGTGTGGGTGCTAATAATGGTGATAATACCATCTAGAAGATAAGGCCATTGCTGATGCATTGGGTAAGGGATTTTATATTCTGCTCGACTTTGAGTTACTAGATAGTCACATGCCCTTCTATCAAGCATCCCAAGGCGATAGGTTAGAATACCAACTCACTTTTAATGACTACAGCAGAATAATCAAAGCTACTGAAGCTACTAACTATTCCATTGACAATATCTCACTGGAGTATGATATGATAAAAGATCCTTAATAAGCCAGACAAATTCGTAACCAGTATACCAGAAGTTTAGGCATTTTGTACGATCGCATGCTTCGTCAGGGACGAGATTTCCAGGAACAAAAGAGATACGACGTGGAATATCAATTTAAACCTCCCCTGCTAGATTGTTGAAGGGTATTTTAATGTTGTTCGAGGACCCTTCTGACACATTTTCCAGAGATACCGAGGCGTTCTATAGAATTGACTATCGAGGGCATGCAAACCACAGATGATGACCAACTACACGGTAGTGGGCGGAGCATAGAAAATGCTAATGAGGGTGTTACTATACAGATAACAAAGATCACCGAAACGGCTGGTAAATTAAACATATATTTGTATGTGATTATGGGTTGCTGAAAAACAGCTTTTATTCTTGATATTTTACAAAGTCATTATCAGAATGCTTTCGACCATATTATTATTCTGTGCCCGACTATAAACGTCAATAAAACATACCTATTGAGGGATTGGGAAATGAAAGATCCCGGGTTGCACAAAGTTGATCCGCGTCAGCGTTTACAAGACTGTTTACGAGTGTGTCACGCAAAATACAAAGGAGAATCAACCCTTTTCATAATAGACGACTGCAGTGCGAGTAAAGAGCTTACCAAAAAGAAAAAGATAAATTGAACATAATTCGATTATGTCATAATGTGGTTGGAAATCCTCATTCTTTTTTAACAGTTTATTATTTCGGGCTGTATTGGATATGTCATATTTCATTAGTTAGACTTAAATATCGGCTGGTGTATTACATTAAAAAGATGGACTGTGACAATGGCTCCAAGATGAGCCAGAACCTGCAGTTACAGATCAACATAGAGAAAGACTCGCGGCTTTGGCAGCCGGTGGAAAATGCTCACAACACTTCGGGGGAAGTTATACCACTGAAAAAATTGATAACATGACCGATGAAGAAATTAAAAAATTGTATGAGCGTTACGAGTCTAGACTGGGAGCTACCATGACTAAAACAATAGGTTCTGCTATGGTACAAATATACACAGCTGTAGCTAATACGCTTCTTCCTATCCCGGCAGAAAATCGTCCAATTTATGCGAATCTCTCGAGAAAGACCCATTCATTGAACGCGCTTTAATTGCAGTGAGATGTAAGTTTTACCTTAGATACGGAATGTTCTTGGCGCCACTTACCACCGCTTTAATAATGGCTCAATATTGTCAATTTAAACATACGTGCCCACCTAATAATATAAATGGAGGCAGAAATACCACAAATGATTGCGGAAACGCCACAAGTGATGCCACAAGTGAACGACGAATCAGCAGAAGTGAAGATGGAAACACCGCAAGAGAGTGACTAAGAATCCTTGAAAGGTTGCAGCCGGTAAAAAGGGAGCGCTAGCGAGGAAAGCAAAACGGTATACTGAACATAGTACACACCCTTTTAAAACTTTGGCTCCCTATGCGATAGGCGTTATAATGGTGGTATGGTTGTTTTTTAAGACCGGAGAAGAGAAAACACCACCAGCAGTCGGGATTCAATTAGAGTAAAGTCCTCATGTAATGTTATAAAAGCATGACTACTCCAGTTCCAGATGGTCAAATGTTGGTAAACGCAGCGTATCATGCAGCTGTGGTCAGCGGACTTGACATTGGCTATGCGCGTATAGGTAAAATGATTACTTAAGCCACACCACCCAAGCTAGATTTTAATGGTTATGATATCGGTATGATGGTCCTAGATGTAGGCCTACCTATGCTAGATATGCTAATCAAACAAGGGCTTATCCCAGAAGACATAATGAAGTAATTAAACATTTGAATATTTAATATAAGATCTGCCTTGTTCCCCACTGACAAAAATCCGGATAGACCTTCGGGCTATCCCCGAAATTACAGGCTCAACTTTGATGGTATAGACGAACCTACACAAATCTCACAAATTGATAAGGCAGAAAAGCAAAATAATTTAGCTGTAAATGTTTTCGCACATTCTCCTTCGGAATTGTTGTACACAGGATAAGCTCCGCCCCAGAACATATTCCCAGAATCAATTCATTTCTGGTCGAAAAAGATGGGAAATATCATTATACATGGATAAAGAGTTTAAGCAGGCTGTTATATGATCAAACAACCAATAAGGAAAAGAAATATTTCTGCGAAAGATGTCTGCATGGATACTGTAGACAAGATCTATTAGAAGCACATAAAGAAGACTGTAGAGGTGTTGGACAGACTGCTATCAGGATCGATATGCCTAAAGAGGGTAAAAATATATTAAAATTTGTAATCAAATGCAAGTACCGTACATAATTTACGCTGACTTTGAAGCACTTATCAAACCGATAGAAAATACCGAACACAGTACTGAATGTAGTTTTCAAGACAGGACAGCTTCGTCTAACAAAAAGTAATTACAATTAGATCTGGATATAACGGCGTGCCATTTTAGATTTCAAAAACATGTTCATTTATGAAAAAAAAGAGAACAAGAATGCCCTGACTGCCCATACAATGGGCAATCAAACGGACGTGTGAGATTATTACCATTGGTGCTTACACAACCTTTCGCTGACTCGTAAAGGTTTAGGGGGCACGGTGGCCCAGTCGTCTAAGGCGCCGTGATCCGCTGTTAATCTTTCGGGAGCTAACAGATAACTGTTGTGGTCTTTGTGTAACTCTGCTGGATATTCTAAGTCAACTTCTAGTATGTAGCCTTTATCGGAATCTGTGGGGATATAATTCACATCGATATTTTTTACCCACTCAAAACCACCCGTGGGTAAAGGTTGACTCATCAGCCCATCCATACAAATTGTTTGCGTCGAGATATAATATGTGCGTATCGGGTTTACTTGAATCATATCCTTCCACTAATTTATTATTAGCCTTAGAATACCTTTTTCGCCGTTATCCATATAACACCTTTTAATCCTTTCTCAACAAACATGTGCATATCATAATCGTCGTGTAATTTTAGTTCTACACAGGTCTTCTTCAACAATGCATCCCTCGATAGTTTAGTCGGGGACTGGAATAGTACCATGCCAGATCCAAGCCGTATTGTTTTAAGTATGTCTTTCTTAATATCTCACACTGATCGGTATATTGATTTGTTATTGCAAAGTCATCAGGTTTGTTCGCACTAGCTAAATTGTCAAGGGAAGATAACAGAAACTGTATGGAGTCTATGAATCTAAGTCCATTACTTTGTTTTGTTCTCGCTTTCCCATCCTTGTCCGTATAATGTATAGTTTTAGTCAACGAGAATGATATATATTTTTCCATATTATTACGAATGCATGTTAAGCCACCGTCGGTCTTTGAGATAGCTTGCATAATGAGATGAGAATCATATCCTCTAAGGTTAAGAAACACAACCGGGATGGGTATTGTTCGAAAATGTTCAAATTTTTAGTTTCAAGTTACACTCGTTATACGCGGCTCCCCGATAATTACCCGTGACGTGACAATGATCTCTTACAGAATCCCCATTCAGGGGTTTATTTTAAACATGACAACTCGCAGACTTCTTATAGTCCCTCCAATCACCCCTCGTCATACACATGGGTTTCTTACGTGATAAATTTTCCCTGATTATTCTCTCTTCATTTTTTACATATTTTAGGAACTTTTCCGCTGCATCGGGGCCTCTGTAAATCATGGGCGGGTTTATTTTCCCATCATACCTTACAACTATATATCCAAACCCACAAGGAGTATGTTCTTGAGTATGTTCACTGATTCGGCAATTGGTCTTCAACGTCAATTTGGAAAATTATCCTGACAAGTGGTCACTGTCCGTCAGTATAAATAAAAGTTAAGTTCTTGTTTTAAAAAAACGTTAGGAAATCAAAGCTAGAGAAATAAACACACATAGATGCATATATAGATGTAGTTTCATCTTATACTTACCGTGGATGTCAATCCCGCAAAGTGTGTTAAAATATAATCTGCCCTGTAACTTTCATTTTGTTTATATAAGGATGATGCCAGTTTTACTTTATGGATCGGAGATATGGGGTAAAAGAAAATATGATTGTGTTGAAAAAGTTCGTCTTTATGCATGCAAACGGGGTTCCATGCTCCACCCGTAATGGCATTGTACTTGGGGAATGTGGCAGACACCCACTGTATATATTAACTAAAACACGATTCACTCTACTGTATCTTGAAAAAAAACAAGAATCGGAGAAACCCAGGCTCAGCAAGTCTACAATGAAAAACATGAAACATCAGCTCAGCAAATTATTAAGGAACACACGACAAATCCCAAAATCCAAATGTAACACACCCTAACACAAAACACACAAGTTTCAGAGCACTCCGTTCAATCCCCACCAGTCCATTCCACATCGTCTGAATTGGTTTGCTATTATCCAAACACAAGCAACATCTTCACAAATCGGTCATATTCCCTATTTGCTAGTGCCATGGGAGGGTTCAAAACTGTTCCATAAACGTCATTTTCAACAGAAGCAAGTATAAATTTCATCCTCATGCTCCCGTTCGACTCGAAATGCACCTCTTTACAAACTTATGTGATGTCATATATAAATCCACACTTGAAGGTTGACCTCGCCTCAGTGCATTGAGTCATGTTTATATTTTTGTTCACTTTCTTGTTACCTATTTTTAAGATTGGATTAATCCCAAATATCGTTTGTCAATTTGTTCAGAGAATAAAATTATGTTGATGTTGACATATTTTCAGATTATGTTGTTTATATTCATAGAACTATTTTTCGTTGCGAAACTGAGAATGAGTAGGGAAACGTAAGTGACCGAGAGCCGACAAATACTGACAAAAAAACATGGTTGTAATGTTTTTTCCGCGAAACCAGAGAACTTCGAATTAATCAAATCTTAATGCACCGAGGCGAGGTCAACCTTCAAGCGCGGATTTACATATGACGTCACATAAGTTTGTAAAGAGGTGCATTTTTCGAGTCGAACGGGAGCATGAGGATGAAATTTATACTTACTGCTGTTGAAAATGAAGTTTATGGAGCAGTTATGGAAAACATCCCGACGCGTGAACCCTCACATGGCACTAGCAAATTGGGATTATCACCGATTTATGAATGTGTTGCTTGTGTTTGGATAAGTGCAATCCAATTTGGACGTTGTGGAATGGACTTGTAGGATGAACGGAGTGCTCTGAAACTTGTGTGTTTTGTGTTAATTTTCAACGTCAGGGTGTGTTATATTTGAAGTTTGGGATTTGTCGTGTGTGCTGTAATACTTCACTTAGCTGGTGTTTTTTGTCACCTGAGATGGACCTACTGTATGGCCTGATGCCAGCGTCATTTCTGTGCCCCGTCATTCCTCATGTGCCCCCGCTTCTCGGCCTAGAATGCACGGAGAAGGTCGGCCAACTGAGAAACCGGAATAGTAATTCCGTCTACGGATATTATCCGATGACCGATCGGTAAACCAGGTAGGCAAGGATTTTTGGTTGTTTTTTAAATTTAAGTTTCTTTCCTTACCTTTTTATGTTTTATGGTTTCTCAAAATCTTTTTAAAAAATCCGATACGATAGTGAATCGGGTTTAAGTTTGGGATTCATTAGGAGCAGTCGCTTTGATCTATGTCAGCGGACGCATCTGAGCCACATTGGCAACATTGTTTTTATTGGTGCTAGATTCCTGTCATTTCCGAAAACAAGGCATCAAAGTCATATCGCTCAATAAATCAATTTCGTTCACCTCAGTAATTTTACAGAATTCATTTTCTTCACTTCATGTTATTAGTATTGAAAGATAGCCATTCCATATCCAAATCACCGTAAGGACAATCCATTTTGTTTCATCTAGCAGCTAGACGACATGAAACACCAGAACCAAAGTATTTTTATTTTTTTTAAGTTAGATGAAATGTTACAAGACAAGGCACACATACTAAATTAATTATATTCCTGATAAATGCAGGGATTAAATAGAAAATAGAAAAACGAGTTGATTATAAACACCGATCGAGAATTCGGGGACACCCCGGAAAGTAGTTCTTGCAAAAGTTCACACGATCAATTTCACAAAAAAATGTTCACATCGTGTGAACTTTTCAGTCCGTTCACAGGAGTGTGAACTCCAAATATCTGATCAAATGACTACCCATTCAGCCAATCAGCATGAAAGAAACAGTAAAAAATTTAAAGTATGAAATTATTTCTTAACAAAATATTGCATTGTGCATACGCCATGCATTGTTAGCTAGAGGAAACACGAATACCTTGTAAATATGTTGAACTTTGGGCCAGTTTGTCATGTATACACAAATTTTGAAACTAACAAACAAACAACTCGTAGATAGTAAAATGTACTGAAAATGTGACTGGTATGCTAAAATAATCTTAAAAGACCTACACCGTCGGGCAAGAGTAACGTAAAAGCCGTTTGGTAACAGCTACTTCATAGTTAGTAACAGGTTGATATCATTTATTGAATGTCAGGGGTTCTGTCACTTCTTAAAACCCGGCCTAGTTACTCCTGGGACACTGATACTCCTTATTCCAGCCACAATACAACACGTGCAGCAATCACTTCCCGGGCACATCCAGCCAGTCGTTCACCACCGGTAAGTAACATGTCTTGATTGTCTGGTACTTTTCTTAATACTAATAAGTATCAAATACAGGTACCAATACAAACTTAGACAGGAAATGTACTGAAGATCGGTGTAGTCTGTTAATACGGACAAAACAAGAGCTCGTTACCAACGCCTGTGGCAATAATTTCGCATGTGGACCAACCAGCTTGTCACTACACTGTTGATCAGTGTTCTGCTGCTGTTCATTAAGTCGTGGAATTCCCCCTTTCACATAATCAGTGAATTGTAAGTGAAAGATCTAAGCCCTTGTTTAGACAGTCCTAATGAAGAGTGATACACCCATCGCAAACACGGAGTTTCAAAAGTAATATCTCCCACTTTTCACAGCATATTACTCTCGTTCATACATACGGTATAGGTTGTATACAGTTTCGGAATTATGTGATTTGCCATTTCATAATTCGCACAAGGGTACATTAATCAAAGTAGATAAATGTCAAGCGTAATTAAAGGAATTCAGCGTCACCCAAATCAAAATAACACAGAATGATAATTTTTTTAATGAGTAAGTATTATCCATACGTCAGATATCAGGCCCTTTTCACGAACCATACCATTGCCAATACCACTGTCAACTGCACACGAGGCACGTGAATACCCATGAAATCTTTAAAAACACATATTGCTCGTGAACATTGCAGATACACATTTCTCAACACATGCCCATTACAAAACATTATCATGTCACCTCGTATATTGTCTGAAGAGTAAAGATGTCAGATTATTGGAATGAAAGATGCAGGAATGTCTTGTAGGGAAATTGGACGTCAACGTGGACGTCACCAAACTGTAATTTTAAGATTAGTGCAGAAATACCAAATGAAGTTAAGGACAGGCCACCGCCAGACATGCAGGAGAGAAGATGCTGCGTTATTAAGGCTCATTTGACGACGTCTGTTTGACAACACTACAGTTTTAAAGGCACAGTTGCCACCAGGCAGAGCGATTTCTACTAGAACCATCAGCAGTCGTCTTAAAACAGCTGGATACAGAGCCAGAAGAACAATCAAAGCTCGCTTGTAAACTCAGGCCCGAAAAGCTGCTCGTTTGGTGTGGCCAAATAATGTTTAAACTGGGATATTGTATCATGATGGAAGGTCTATTTTTCTGATGAATGTCTGTATCTGTCTGTTACACATGGTAGACGGGCTATACACGTGTGTGGAAGCAGGTAATTACAGTCATGGCTATGTATGGACAGGTGTTCAATTGGAATCTTAACTTGATTATTTTGCATGGTAATCTAAACGAACTTTAATATCAGCATGACATCTTGGAGACGACAGTTATCCCCCTTTTTATCAATCATGCGTTGACCACTTGACCTGTTTCTTTATGGATGATAGTGCCAGACCTCACTGATCAGATGCTGTTGCGGAATACTTTCATCGGGATAACATCGAAACACCTCCTTGGACAGCAAGAAGTCCTGATCCTACTCCACAAGAATATCGGAGACAGTTTCGGCCGTCAGGTTCGACAGAGAGACCAACCATTCCAAAATGTAGCTGACCTTAGTTTAAACATATTTTATTCTCATGAAAAGGGGGGCACGGGTGGCCCGGTCGTCTAAGGCGCCGCGATTCGCTGTGCAGAGTTGCGTCCCTCGGACGCGCCAGAAACCTATGATTGTGGGTTCGAATCCCGATTCGCCCCGATTAAGTTTCTAGATTTGTCAGCACTATACCCGCGCTCGTGGGTTTCACCGAAGTGGTAAACGTGTGATACCTGCATCACTTCGGGCTTTCCTCCCACATTAAGCTGACACACCGCGATATAACTGTAATACTGTTAAAAGCGGCATTAAACCCAACTCACTCTCATGAAAAGGATTGGGCACAACTTAGAACGCACCTCTCCCATATAGATGTACATGCATACTTATTTACAATTAATAAATCAAATAACAGAAAAGAAAAAAAAGAGATAGAGAAACGTATATACATTCACATTGTTTTCTTTATATATGTATGTACAATGCTTTCGTTCACATGATTAGGAAAAATTGCATTTCCAACTAGCATCAGGTCAATATTTACATCACAAGTATCTTTCACAATTAACAAATTGAATACTGAGTGCATCAGTTCGTTTCTAAATGATTTAAATAAAGGACTTTCAATGAAAAAATGATATGAATTTTCACATTTTGGATCCTCGTTTAAACCTTTTCTAAATTAGTCATTTTTTAATTCACTGTCATCATATCTTAATTTTGTATGTATTATGTTAATTTTCCTTAAACCATATGAGAAATATGATGGAACTGTAGGCCTATATGTTCTTAAACTTGCATTTAAATCGAGGGAATGTTTCAATATTCCTTTGCTGAATAGGTAATGTATTCCACAATTTGATAGAGGATGGTATAAACGAGGATTCAGATAACTTAGTACGTAAAAGAGGCATAGTTGTATTGTGAGCGGTTCTAAGGTTGCATGTTACGTTTGCCCCGACAGAGTGAGGTACTAGATCTTTAAGGTATGAAGATGTCATATTGTTATAAATTTTATAGAATAAACACAAGTATGGGGCTCCCAGCAAGTTTCGAAACAGAAATGTTGATGTTGTTTTAATAACTGAATCAGTATGACATGACCACTTGCCCGATACCTGACCTTGCTGCTGCTTTGCATACGGAATGGGCTGGAATACCGCAACGTCACGTGCAACGTCTGATTCATGGAATAAGTAGGCGTTTGGCTGTAGTCGTCCGTGTGGGTACGCCAAGTATTGACGAAAACTGTGTTTCTTGCATCTACTGACATTGGTTTAAAATTCCATCTATATAGACTGATTTGAAGCAGTTGAGTATTTATTGTGTGACTACAGTAAGTTCCACTTTGTTTCTTTGGATGAAAATAACGCCTTCTTCAAAATGCCAAGTCATTGTCACTGTTCAAATTCCAACCCTTGTTTTATTGTAGAGTGATGACTCTGGTGAACGGGTAACAAGATTGGGTGTGGTTATCTCGAACGCATTTTGCACTAGGCCGCAAGTAAATTGACACATTCGTGAAAATATGGGAGGTGTCGATTTAAGTTCCAGGTGTATATGTGAAAGGAACTAATTCAATAGCTTGACCGCCTCTTTGATTCTCCACATAACTCCAGGGGTCCTTCTAATGACCCAGACATGTTGAAAGAACTTTGCTTCCAATGTTTGTTGTTGGGTGATTGAGACTGGGTCAGACTGTCTTGATGGTGAATCTACCGCCCGAGTTTAAACCTTCTTTAAGCCTTGTGTAAGTCAGATGGCGAAGATGATCTGTGTTGGGAGATTGCGCCAGTTGTTATAGATAAAGAATTACAATGTCAAACCGACGTAATTTTATGACATTTATCACGAACTAGTTTCAGAAAAAGCTGCGCTGTTTTTTTGAATGAGGATGCAGTTGCAAATGTGCTTTGAAGAAAATTATTAGGCGTCAGTTTGACAGTGTGGTAGAGCGTAATCGTATGATGGCGCTGAGCCAGTATGACACCTGGGTGAGATTAACAGGAATATGCCCATAACATACTGAAAGCAGATTTGACACACATTTAAACGATGTTCTTTAAATCAGGTTCAGTAAAAAATGTTGACATTTGAGACATGGAAATTAAACGTTAGAAACTCACCATTCTATCCACTGTTGTGTCTGCCGCACGGTTCTTTCATGAGTATGTTAGGAGACATTCCTTTATGAACATGGGAGGAGTAGCCGATGGGAGATATTCCCCAGTGAACACGGGATGAGGAGGGGGTCGGACATTCCTTCGTGAACATGGGAGGAGTGGGGGATGGGGGGGGGGGGGGGGGGGGGGGGGGGGGGATGAGAGATATTCCTCAGTGAACATGGGAAATGTAGAGGATGGGAGATATTCCTCAGTGAACATGGGAAATGTAGGTGATGGGAGATATTCCTCACTGAACATGGGAAAAGTAGGGTATGGGAGATATTCCTAAGTGAACTTTGGAGGAGTAGGGGATGGGAGATATTCCTCAGTGAACATGGGAAAAGTAGGGGATGGGAGATATTCCTAAGTGAACTTTGGAGGAGTAGGGGATGGGAGATATTCCTCAGTGAACATGGGAAAAGTAGGAGATGTCACATAGTCACCCTTTACGGCAAGCATGGGTTCCTGAAGAGCTATTCTACCCCGGAATCTTCACGGGTCCAGTGAACATGGGAGAAGTAGGGGTGAGAGATATTCCTCAGTGAACATGACAGGAGTAGGGGATGGGAGATATTCCTCAGTGAACATGACAGGAGTAGGGGATGGGAGATATTCCTCAGTGAACATGACAGGAGTAGGGGATGGGAGATATTCCTCAGTGAACATGACAGGAGTAGGGGATGGGAGATATTCCTCAGTGAACATGACAGGAGTAGGGGATGGGAGATATTCCTCAGTGAACATGACAGGAGTAGGGGATGGGAGATATTCCTCAGTGAACATGACAGGAGTAGGGGATGGGAGATATTCCTCAGTGAACATGACAGGAGTAGGGGATGGGAGATATTCCTCAGTGAACATGACAGGAGTAGGGGATGGGAGATATTCCTCAGTGAACATGACAGGAGTAGGGGATGGGAGATATTCCTCAGTGAACATGACAGGAGTAGGGGATGGGAGATATTCCTCAGTGAACATGACAGGAGTAGGGGATGGGAGATATTCCTCAGTGAACATGACAGGAGAAGGGGATGGGAGATATTCCTCAGTGAACATGACAGGAGTAGGGGATGGGAGATATTCCTCAGTGAACATGACAGGAGTAGGGGATGGGAGATATTCCTCAGTGAACATGACAGGAGTAGGGGATGGGAGATATTCCTCAGTGAACATGACAGGAGTAGGGGATGGGAGATATTCCTCAGTGAACATGGGAGAAGTAGGGGATGGGAGATATTCCTTAGTGAACATGACAGGAGTAGGGGGTGGGAGATCCGTTGTATGAATATTCAATATGCAATATCATGTTTTATCATTACCGTTCACTGCTTTGCGTATATGCACATGTAGATCAATGCCACACGAAACAAAGCGAAAAGCCTGATTGAAATATATCTCTACCCTCAAGCATCTCATTGTTTCTGAAAGTAAAAACGTATATGCATGATGCATTGATAATAACACATGGACTTCAGTGAAAAGTTACTTGTCTTTGTTTTAGCTTACGGGGCTCAAGGTAGTAAAGTGAGTTCATAGCAAACATTTGGAGGCATTTGTGGTATTTTACGGTACTTGTATAATATTGCAGGCGAGATATTTTTCTTCCTATTTAGCGAGCATTCAGTGCCCAAATGTTTAAATGTGAAAACGAAACTATATTTCTGGTGATGTTCCCACTCAACAGGTAAATGTGCTAATTAAATAACATGTATTAATAGCTCCAGCATATTTACCGGAGAGGTTCACGCAGATATAATAGCACAGGACAGAATCACATGTGCTGATGACTTTAAACCTTCGTTGCCACAGTACAAGAGGTCATTATGTCGTAATTACAGGTTATTTACCCGTACATGGACATGTGATAGGACACAGGCAGTAGGCCCAAGGACACAGATAGCGGTTGATGTGTCTTGTCACGAAATGTGTGGGGCTCATAAGACATATCTGTCTTTGCTCTACATGTGACGTTGTCTAGACATATCTGTCTTTGCTCTATATGTGACGTTGTCTAGACATATCTGTCTTTGCTCTATATGTGACGTTGTCTAGACATATCTGTCTTTGCTCTATATGAGACGTTGTCTAGACATATCTGTCTTTGCTCTACATGTGACGTTGTCTAGACATATCTGTCTTTGCTCTACATGTGACGTTGTCTAGACATATCTGTCTTTGCTCTACATGTGACGTTGTCTAGACATATCTGTCTTTGCTCTACATGTGACGTTGTCTAGACATAATTGTCTTTGCTCTAAATGTGACGTTGTCTAGACATATTTGTCTTTGCTCTAAATGTGACGTTGTCTAGACATATCTGTCTTTGCTCTATATGAGACGTTGTCTAGACATATCTGTCTTTGCTCTATATGAGACGTTGTCTAGACATATCTGTCTTTGCTCTATATGAGACGTTGTCTAGACATATTTGTCTTTGCTCTATATGAGACGTTGTCTAGACATATCTGTCTTTGCTCTACATGTGACGTTGTCTAGACATATCTGTCTTTGCTCTACATGTGACGTTGTCTAGACATATCTGTCTTTGCTCTATATGAGACGTTGTCTAGACATATCTGTCTTTGCTCTACATGTGACGTTGTCTAGACATATCTGTCTTTGCTCTACATGTGACGTTGTCTAGACATATCTGTCTTTGCTCTACATGAGACGTTGTCTAGACATATCTGTCTTTGCTCTAAATGTGACGTTGTCTAGACATATCTGTCTTTGCTCTACATGAGACGTTGTCTAGACATATTTGTCTTTGCTCTAAATGTGACGTTGGCGAGACATATTTGTCTTTGCTCTAAATGTGACGTTGTCTAGACATATCTGTCTTTGCTCTATATGAGACGTTGTCTAGACATATCTGTCTTTGCTCTACATGTGACGTTGGCGAGACATATTTGTCTTTGCTCTACATGTGACGTTGTCTAGACATATCTGTCTTTGCTCTACATGTGACGTTGGCGAGACATATTTGTCTTTGCTCTACATGTGACGTTGTCTAGACATATCTGTCTTTGCTCTACATGTGACGTTGGCGAGACATATCTGTCTTTGCTCTAAATGTGACGTTGGCGAGACATAATTGTCTTTGCTCTAAATGTGACGTTGTCTAGACATATCTGTCTTTGCTCTAAATGTGACGTTGTCTAGACATATCTGTCTTTGCTCTAAATGTGACGTTGGCGAGACATAATTGTCTTTGCTCTAAATGTGACGTTGGCGAGACATATCTGTCTTTGCTCTAAATGTGACGTTGTCTAGACATATCTGTCTTTGCTCTAAATGTGACGTTGGCGAGACATAATTGTCTTTGCTCTAAATGTGACGTTGTCTAGACATATCTGTCTTTGCTCTAAATGTGACGTTGTCTAGACATATCTGTCTTTGCTCTAAATGTGACGTTGGCGAGACATATCTGTCTTTGCTCTAAATGTGACGTTGTCTAGATATATCTGTCTTTGCTCTAAATGTGACGTTGGCGAGACATATTTGTCTTTGCTCTACATGTGACGTTGTCTAGACATATCTGTCTTTGCTCTACATGTGACGTTGTCTAGACATATCTGTCTTTGCTCTAAATGTGACGTTGGCGAGACATATCTGTCTTTGCTCTACATGTGACGTTGTCTAGACATATCTGTCTTTGCTCTACATGAGACGTTGTCTAGACATATCTGTCTTTGCTCTAAATGTGACGTTGGCGAGACATATCTGTCTTTGCTCTACATGTGACGTTGGCGAGACATATTTGTCTTTGCTCTAAATGTGACGTTGTCTAGACATATCTGTCTTTGCTCTACATGTGACGTTGGCGAGACATATTTGTCTTTGCTCTAAATGTGACGTTGTCTAGACATAATTGTCTTTGCTCTACATGTGACGTTGGCGAGACATATCTGTCTTTGCTCTATATGAGACGTTGTCTAGATATATTTGTCTTTGCTCTACATGCGACGTTGTCTAGACATATCTGTCTTTGCTCTATATGAGACGTTGTCTAGACATATCTGTCTTTGCTCTATATGAGACGTTGTCTAGATATATTTGTCTTTGCTCTACATGAGACGTTGTCTAGACATATTTGTCTTTGCTCTACATGTGACGATGCCGAGACATATTTGTCTTTGCGATGCACGTGACGTTGTGAAGACGTATCTGTCTTTGCGCTGCCTGTGACGTGAGTACGTCTCTGTCTTTGCGCTGCACGTGACGTGAGTACGTCTCTGTCTTTGCGCTGCCTGTGACGTGAGCACGTCTCTGTCTTTACGCTTCGTGTAAGGTTGTGAAGACGTCATTGTGTTTGGACTGCGTGAAATGTTGTGAGGAACATGTGTGGTAAAGACGTCTTGGACTTTGCTCTAAATGTGTCGTTATGAAGACGCTTTGGTCATTACTCTACGTGTATTGTTGTAAAAAACGTATTGATCTTTGCGCTTCAAGTGTTGTGATGACTTCTTGATCTTTGCGCGATATTTGACATTTTTTTCATCTTTGCGCGAGCTGTGTCGGGAGCTAGGCTTCTTAATCTTGAGTCATGCTGCAGCAGATTTGTGGTATAAAGATATCACAGTATCAAGTATAAAATGCCGGACATAGAAATAGACCTCTACAGAAAAATAACGATATTATGTCGCTGAATATGATAAATATTCCATGAATATCTACAAAACCAATAACATTTGGTACTAAAATAAGATGTTAGCATTTGTGCACCACTGTAAAAAACAAAAGTCATTACAAAGTAGAATATGACCGTTTCCATAATATATTGCTGCAGAAAACATACGTTTTAAGTAGAATATAGTCTTCACAACAATGAACTTTTGCAGAATATCAATAACATTATAAAACAGAATATGCTTGAACACCAATGGCTTTCTACATTATGCATCCAGAGCACAGATAGCATTTTAAGCAGAATGTGTTCGACACAACAATACTGTGCCAACACGTGTTGAACAGTCACATTTTGTAGCAGAGGAGTGTTCAACAGGCACGTCTTGCTCTTTAGTTCTAGATGTGGATATATCGATCCACAATGCGCCAGTCTAGCATGCCTGACATGTGTTTACATTTTCCGAGTATACAAGAATCCGCTCGGCCTTGAGTTGCAAAACAAATAACAAACCGTTGGCATCTTTATATAACACAGTTCAATAAGGGCTGGTACACATTGTTTGGTGGCAATTGTGGAGGTGCAGACTGTTGATCGGCACGTCTTGAAGTGTCTGTATTTGACATTTATGTTTTCAATTCATTGGAATAATTTGTTTGCTATAGTTATTCCAAGAAATGTATTGTATCATGGAGATTAACAGGACATTTGAAGCCAGTAATGCACAACACACCCCACCATATATATATATATATATATATATATATATATATATATATATATATATATATATATATATATATATATATATATATACACGTGCCACACTCACACACGCACACCACACACATACACACACATACACACACAAACACGCACACACACACACACATACATACCTTGTAATGTCACATCGTTCATGTTTTGCAGTATTGACGTCTGATATAAATTCACATTAGTTAAAGTAATTGCCTGATTTTCACGAGGTGTTTATTATCATCATGTGATATTGCTGTCGTAAAATCAGATTAACACTACCCATCACAACTCCAAACTCCCCATTTACCCAGATCGCTACCCCCTACCCCACCTCCCTCACCGCTGCTAGTTGTAACAGCCTCCCCGATAATCCCTCATTTACTCGGTCTGATACAGCCCCTCCCTCCCCACGCCTCAGCTATCAAGTCCCCCTGCCTCGCCGATCACCTCTCACTTATCCGTCCTAATGTCCCCCAGTCTGATATTGCAGATTCGGTCACTGCTGTGTAAAAAGTATACCTTGCGATAAACCTCCTGTTACCAAATGTCATTTGGCTCGCGTTCTCGTTTTCTATTCGACTGTTGAAGCCCACATGGATTGGTAACCCTGTCCTAGTCCCCCTTATGCCCTGGTTTCACTGTTCTCATTTATCCGATGACAGGGATTGACATACCTATAAACACAAGCCATTTTAATTATTTTATGCCCTTTCGGCTTTCTTATGATAAATGAATCCCCCAGGGTTACAACTTAGTGATAACACTCTTTGCGTACGATCCTAACATTTACGTTTTATCACGACTGCAATGGCAACGTTGGGACCGGATAAAGCAGGAATTGCTCGAAGCATAATCACGTTCTCAGTATTACTGCGAGCTGGAAGCACACAGACAAGAAAGGTACATAATGTCAAATGTGTCATGAAGAGGCAGCTTGTTTCACAGAGATGGGCTCCTGGTGTACAAGAGAAGTGTTCCTTGTGACACTGAAAGGGGTGACCGGTGTTTCAGAGAGGGGTCATTGCGTTCTAATTAGAGGTTCCCAGTATTCTAGATGAGGGTTCCTGGTTCAGAGAGGGGTGACTGGTGTTCCAGAGAGGGGCTCCTGGTGACACAGAAAGGGGAGTTTCAGAGAGGGGTCATTGCGTTCCAATGAGAGGTTCCCTTTATTCTAGATGAGGGTTCCTGGGGTTCCAGAGAGGAGTTCCCGGTGTCCCAAAGAGGGGTTCCTTGGGATTGATAGAGGGATTCCCTTTGTTCCCGAGAGAGGTTTCCGGTGTTCCAGAGAGGGTTTCCATGTGTTCCAGAGCAGGGATACCGGTATTCCAGGGAAGGGTTCCCGGTGTCGTAGGGAAGGGTTACCGTTGACACGTAACTGGGTTTCTGATGTTTCATCAAGGAATTAAGACCTTTGGCTTCTGATGCGTTGGTCAGGAAATATCTATAGCTCAGCTTTAGATATGCGTATTAGGCAGGACCTTTAATTTCAGACGCGTGTGTCAGGCAAGACCTGTTGTTTCAGGTGTGTGCGTCAAGTGTGTTCCTGGTGATCGAGAGATGGGTGACCTGTGGTCCAGAGCAGAGTTCTCGGTGTTCTAGGGAGGAGTTAACGCTGAGTCATAAATTGGTTCCTGTGTTTCGAAAGTGTGGTTCCTGTTTTTCCTGCGGTTGTTGGTGTTCAGGATATAAAACAACACGAGCTATCTGAAGAGGCTTTCTGACGCCGTATTCTAATATTTATTTTATTTTTCATAAATGTTCAGTTTAAAAGAAAGAAATTGAGACATTGATTCATTTGTGATCCGTACAACAGGTTGCTACTGTTTGAGAATCCATTCCTCTTGATACAACAAAACACACGCCGGTTTGAGTATAACAAGCAGTAAGCAGCGCTCAATAATTCCCAGTGGTGTTGTTGTCAGTTCCTCAGGTGGGTCAATTAGTAAAGCAAAAGTGGTCGAATGTTGTTTGGCTGAGCGCGAGTAGCTCTGTCACTGCCTTGAAGGAGTAGCAAAGCAGCCACCCACGCTGTACTTGTCAACATGAAAATTATTGACTTTATGTCATCTGTATTGATATTTCTGCAACGAGTAGATCACCCGCGGAGGACAATTTAGATCAATTGACTTTTATTCTGAAATGAGAATAAGACCTCTTTTCTTATCTTATCGTTTGAACAAGTATGACCGCAAATGTGCGCAACAAGCAAGATCGTTAACTTCAGATGTTAAGGTCTTTAGTCTCAGATATGTGTTAAGAAATGTCTTTAGTTTCACATGTGTGTGTCAGGCAAGACCTTCAATTTCACATGTGTGTGTGTGTGTGTCAGGCAAAACCTTCAGTTTCACATGTGTGTGTCAGGCACGACTTTTTGTTTCAGATGTGTGTATCAGGCAAGACCTTCAGTTTCACATGTGTGTGTCAGGCACGACTTTTTGTTTCCAGATGTGTGTATCAGGCAAGACCTTCAGTTTCACATGTGTGTGTCAGGCACGACTTTTTGTTTCAGATGTGTGTATCAGGCAAGACCTTCAGTTTCACATGTGTGTGTCAGGCACGACTTTTTGTTTCAGATGTGTGTATCAGGCAAGACCTTCAGTTTCACATGTGTGTGTCAGGCACGACTTTTTGTTTCAGATGTGTGTATCAGGCAAAACCTTCAGTTTCAGATGTGAGTGTCAGCCAGGGCCATTACTTTCCTATGTATGTGTCAGGCAAGACCTTAAGTGTCAGATGTGTGTGTCAAGCAGGGCCTTTATTTTCAGATATGTGTGTCGGGCAGGGCCTCCAGTTTCTCTTTTAGATGTGTGTGTCAGACAGTCACTTTCCTTTATATGTTTGCTTCAGGAAGGCTCTTTTCTATTAAATATGTGTGTCAGACAGGCACTTTCATTTTAGATCTGTCTAGGACAGGCCCTTTCCTTTTAGATGTGTGTGTATGTGTGTGTCAGACTTCCCTTTATATGTGTGTGTCAGATAGTCACTTTCCAAAAATGTGTGTGTCAGACAGGCACTTTCCTAAAATGTGTGTGTCAGACAGGCACTTTCCTTTTAGATCTGTCTCAGATAGGCACTTTCCGTGAGTGCGTGTGTGTGTGAGAGAGAGATAGAGAGGCAGGCAGGCAATTTCCTTTTTGATGTGGGTCAGGTAGGCCATTAAATAGCACTTCACGTTTAAAACTAAAATGTTGACATCAATAATTGGCTAAAGATAAAAAGACACACACTCCGTCTCTCTAGTTCAATCTTTATAAACTTCAAATTATCTGGGATAAGAATAATATATACTACCCCCAAAAGAAATGCACAGATGAAAACATTTACGTACGGCATCTTAATTTCAAATGATATTTCTGAACCGAAGCAAACATCTATGAATGTTAAATTTCACATGATGAAAGTCACAGTGTCTGTTGTCAAAACTCACTGACGTGATGTCACATCAACGTTCACACAGCGTGATAGGGCAGCGTTAACGTTAGTACCTTTCATGACCACCATTGGCCTGTATCACAGTTCTGCAACACCTACCTGAATGAGTCGCTGAATTCGATCCTTTGGTATTCGTGCCCATTTATCCTGCAATGCCTGGCGATGGATGCGGCGGTTGACGTTGAAGGACACGGCGATCGAGTTCTTCCCAGAGATGTTTAAATGGGTTCAAATCGGGCAATCTCGATGGCGATGTAAGGAAAGTAATGTTCTGATTCTGTAGAAAAGCCACAGCGACACGTGCAACATGTCGTCGTAAGTTGTCCTTCTGTAAACTCCCTCGATAAGGGTCGATAACAGGAAGCAGGTGATGATGGAGAATTTCATCTCGGTAACATAATGCTATTGCATGCCTTGCGCGTGCTCCAGTTTGGTCCTGCGGATGTAGGATATGACTGCCCACATCATGACACTGCCACTTCCGAATCTATCCACATTTTTAAACACAATTTTAAACAAACCGTTCATTTCTACTTCTGAAGACCCGGGTTCGTCCATCTCGACGTTACAGTGAAAAACGAGATTTATCACCGAACTCTACGCCAGGTTCACATATTCCATGGCTGAACGTTCACGCACCATCGAACACGTAAACGTTGGTGATTTCGTAGAATAGCACCACAATATGGCCTTGGGGTTCGAAGTATTGTTTGTGTCGACACCCTGCGCAGACAAGGCACATTGGAGACGATGTCTGCAGCTGTAACGGTCCATAGCGGTCATGGAAGACTCGGATGAACCTGTCCTGAGCTGCAGTTCTGCATCTTCCCTAGGCAAGAGAGTTAACTGATTTTAAAAGTCCAGTTTCCATCCTTGCCGAACTATGCTGGAACTCCTGGGCTCGATCGTACCCCTACCTATTACGAGTTATGTCCCTTTTATGCCTCTCCTATGGCCCAATCAGATTCCACCTCTCGTATCACTTGCATTGGCTTAAAACAAAACGGCGGCGCCCAGTCAAAACGATCTGATCGATAATCAAGATCTATATATTGTGATAAAACGAGTCTTACATCGCGAAGTGCATTAAATCACGTGAGCACCTTGATTAAAAACATGAAAAGGTTAAGAAAATATCTGTTGACAACGAGTCAGCGGTGCACATGCTTTGCAAATCCTACAATCGACCGAAATCTGCATGTCAGTTTACGAATCGGATTTCGATTTCGGAGCACGATTTTGATTGGACTATGCATAGACTCGTTAGTCCAGCCAAAATATAACTCAATAATGCCAGCCTAGTTCGGCAAGGGTGGAAACTGGACTTTCCCAGTCAGTTAACTCACTTGCCTCGGGAAGATGGCAGTTCTGATGCTTCGTCTGCCAGATCTTGGTCGATCTCTTGAAGGCCAATACGTATACCGTTGGTATCTGTCCCAAAGACGTGAAATTATGCTGTTGTGGACGTTAAAATGTCGGGCAACTGACGACTGAGACTCTCCAGCTTCTAATACGTCCGCTGGCGTTATTTTCGAGTTCCAGAGTCTAATCGTGGCATATTGCAAATTACTCACAGTTCAGGCAACAGTAGACCGTATACCGAAAGAATAAAGCCCCAACGCACCACCTTCTATTTCATCCGAAACCACGTGCGACGTGCATGAAGATTTTCTCCAAGCTTATTTTGTGACAATGTCGAAAAAAAAGTTTAAAATATCAATAAAAAAAACAACAGTTTGGGCTATGTAATCATATCACATAAAACTGTAAAGTACATTTGTAAACTAAGTAACTTGATAAAACATTTTAGGCGATATATGCGACAATTGTATACAAAAAAATCACCTGTGTCTTTCATTTTTGGGAGTGAATAGTTTCACTTGGTGAGCGACAACACATGTAACCATGATAACCATGATAAAAAGTATGTCTGTTCGTGGGTCGGTAGTGCTGTAGGAAATTCATTCAATGGTTTGTGCGTATTTGTTGTTTTATCGATATGGCCTCTGGAATTATGAATCGATTATTTCCGTGTATTTCTTTGTTGTGGCGCAACAAGACTGTTTCCATTAATATCAATGGCGGGAGTGGTAAATCCGGCTATATGGACGTCTCTAGCCGCGCCTTAACCCGGGACACACAGAGCAGAGGTACACGCGTGTAGTGAATGTGTGACATTGTTTAGATGCGTGTTCAGGCACTTCCGATACAAATTAGTGGTACACGCGTGTAGTGAATAGCGTCTAATAATAATAATAATAATAATAATAATTGATTTGTAAAGCGCCTAATATCCATCGACAGTTGCTCACTGGCGCTGTGACAAGGTTAAAAAGTAATATCTATGTACATATGCCAACAATAAGGAGATCTATTGAAAAGCTGAGGTGAAGAAGTGGGTTTTGAGGAGAGACTTAAATGTTTCCTTAGAAGCAGAGTTTCTCAGATTCAAAGGCAAAGCGTTCCATAACTGTAGACTGCAAAAGGAGAAGGCACGGTCAGACATAGCAGAAGTAGACAGAGGCTGATACAGTAGAGTTCCACCAGAGGATCGGAGAGCACGCTCTGGAGTGTACAGAGATATAAGATCTTTGAGATAGTCTGGATAGTCGCTATTGTTGAGGCAGTCGTGAGTGATGATACATATCTTATAGTGTATACGAAAGGAGACTGGAAGCCAATGTAGTGCTTTGAGGACAGGACTGATGTGATTGGATCTTGGAACTTTAGAGATGCATCTAGCCACAGAGTTCTGAATGCGTTGAAGCTTTGATATGGCTTTCATGGGAAGATTAGCATACAATGCATTGCAGTAATCCAGCTTGGAGGTCACAAGACATTGCATCAACAATTTAACTGTTGGAGTATCAAGTAGGTGGCGGACTTTAGTGATGTTATAGATGCTATGGTAGCATGCTCTGCTGGTTAGTGAAATATGTGTGTCCATGGCCATTGTTGAATCAAAGGTGATTCCCAGATGCGTGTTAAGGCACTTCCATACAAAATAGAGGTACACGCGTGAAGTGAATTGCGTCTAGATGCGTGTTAAGGCACTTCCATACAAAATAGTGATACACGCGTGAAGTGAATTGCGTCTAGATGCGTGTTAAGGAACTTCCGATACAAAATAGTGGTACACGCGTGTAGTGAATTGCGTCTAGATGCGTGTTAAGGCACTTCCATACAAAATAGTGATACACGCGTGAAGTGAATTGCGTCTAGATGCGTGTTAAGGAACTTCCGATACAAAATAGTGGTACACGCGTGTAGTGAATTGCGTCTAGATACGTGTTAAGGCACTTCCGATACAAAATAGTGGTACACGCGTGTAGTGAATTGCGTCTAGATGCGTGTTAAGGCACGACCGATACAAAATAGTGGTACACGCGTGTAGTGAATTGCGTCTAGGTGTGTGTTAAGGCACTTCCGATACAAAATAGTGGTACACGCGTGTAGTGAATTGCGTCTAGGTGTGGGTTAAGGCACTTCCGATACAAAATAGTGGTACACGCGTGTAGTGAATTGCGACTAGAGTCGTGTTAAGGCACTTCCGATACAAAATAGTGATTCACGCGTGTAGTGAATTGCGTCTGGATGCGTGTTAAGGCACTTCCGATACAAAATAGTTGTACGCGCGTGTAGTGAACTGCGTCTAGGTGTGTGTTAAGGCACTTCCATACAAAATAGTGGTACACGCGTGTAGTGAATAGCGTCTAGATGCGTGTTAAGGCACTTCCATACAAAATAGTGGTACACGCGTGAAGTGAATTGCGTCTAGATGTGTGTTAAGGCACTTCCATACAAAATAGTGATACACGCGTGAAGTGAATTGCGTCTAGATGCATGTAAAGGCACTTCCGATACAAAATAGTGGTACACGCGTGTAGTGAATTGCGTCTAGGTGTGTGTTTAGGCACTTCCGATATAAAATAGTGGTTCACGCGTGTAGTGAATTGCGTCTGGATGCGTGTTAAGGCACTTCCGATACAAAATAGTGGTACACGCGTGTAGTGAATTGCGTCTGGATGCGTGTTAAGGCACTTCCGATACAAAATAGTGGTACACGCGTGTAGTGAACTGCGTCTAGGTGTGTGTTAAGGCACTTCCATACAAAATAGTGGTACGCGCGTGTAGTGAATGTGCGTCTGGATGCGTGTTAAGGCACTTCCATACAAAATAGTGGTTCACGCGTGTAGTGAATTGCGTCTGGATGCGTGTTAAGGCACTTCCGATACAAAATAGTGGTACACGCGTGTAGTGAACTGCGTCTAGGTGTGTGTTAAGGCACTTCCATACAAAATAGTGGTACACGCGTGTAGTGAATGGCGTCTAGATGCGTGTTAAGGCACTTCCATACAAAATAGTGGTACACGCGTGAAGTGAATTGCGTCTAGATGCGTGTTAAGGCACTTCCATACAAAATAGTGGTACACGCGTGAAGTGAATTGCGTCTAGATGCGTGTTAAGGCACTTCCATACAAAATAGTGGTTCACGCGTGTAGTGAATTGCGTCTGGATGCGTGTTAAGGCACTTCCGATACAAAATAGTGGTACACGCGTGTAGTGAACTGCGTCTAGGTGTGTGTTAAGGCACTTCCATACAAAATAGTGGTACGCGCGTGTAGTGAATGTGCGTCTGGATGCGTGTTAAGGCACTTCCATACAAAATAGTGGTTCACGCGTGTAGTGAATTGCGTCTGGATGCGTGTTAAGGCACTTCCGATACAAAATAGTGGTACACGCGTGTAGTGAACTGCGTCTAGGTGTGTGTTAAGGCACTTCCATACAAAATAGTGGTACACGCGTGTAGTGAATGGCGTCTAGATGCGTGTTAAGGCACTTCCATACAAAATAGTGGTTCACGCGTGTAGTGAATTGCGTCTGGATGCGTGTTAAGGCACTTCCGATACAAAATAGTGGTACACGCGTGTAGTGAACTGCGTCTAGGTGTGTGTTAAGGCACTTCCATACAAAATAGTGGTACACGCGTGAAGTGAATGGCGTCTAGATGCGTGTTAAGGCACTTCCATACAAAATAGTGGTACACGCGTGAAGTGAATTGCGTCTAGATGCGTGTTAAGGCACTTCCATACAAAATAGTGATACACGCGTGAAGTGAATTGCGTCTAGATGCGTGTTAAGGCACTTCCATACAAAATAGTGGTTCACGCGTGTAGTGAATTGCGTCTGGATGCGTGTTAAGGCACTTCCGATACAAAATAGTGGTACACGCGTGTAGTGAACTGCGTCTAGGTGTGTGTTAAGGCACTTCCATACAAAATAGTGGTACACGCGTGTAGTGAATGGCGTCTAGATGCGTGTTAAGGCACTTCCATACAAAATAGTGGTACACGCGTGAAGTGAATTGCGTCTAGATGCGTGTTAAGGCACTTCCATACAAAATAGTGGTACACGCGTGAAGTGAATTGCGTCTAGGTGTGTGTTAAGGCACTTCCGATACAAAATAGTGGTACACGCGTGTAGTGAATGGCGTCTAGATGCGTGTTAAGGCACTTCCATACAAAATAGTGGTACACGCGTGAAGTGAATTGCGTCTAGATGCGTGTTAAGGCACTTCCATACAAAATAGTGGTACACGCGTGTAGTGAATGTGCGTCTAGATGCGTGTTAAGGCACTTCCATACAAAATAGTGGTACACGCGTGAAGTGAATTGCGTCTAGATGCGTGTTAAGGCACTTCCATACAAAATAGTGGTACACGCGTGTAGTGAATGGCGTCTAGATGCGTGTTAAGGCACTTCCATACAAAATAGTGGTACACGCGTGAAGTGAATTGCGTCTAGATGCGTGTTAAGGCACTTCCATACAAAATAGTGGTACACGCGTGAAGTGAATTGCGTCTAGAGTCGTGTTAAGGCACTTCCATACAAAATAGTGGTACACGCGTGAAGTGAATTGCGTCTAGATGCGTGTTAAGGCACTTCCATACAAAATAGTGGTACACGCGTGTAGTGAATGTGCGTCTAGATGCGTGTTAAGGCACTTCCATACAAAATAGTGGTACACGCGTGAAGTGAATTGCGTCTAGATGCGTGTTAAGGCACTTCCATACAAAATAGTGGTACACGCGTGTAGTGAATGGCGTCTAGGTGCGTGTTAAGGCACTTCCATACAAAATAGTGGTACACGCGTGAAGTGAATTGCGTCTAGATGCGTGTTAAGGCACTTCCATACAAAATAGTGGTACACGCGTGAAGTGAATTGCGTCTAGAGTCGTGTTAAGGCACTTCCATACAAAATAGTGGTTCACGCGTGTAGTGAATTGCGTCTGGATGCGTGTTAAGGCACTTCCGATACAAAATAGTGGTACACGCGTGTAGTGAACTGCGTCTAGGTGTGTGTTAAGGCACTTCCATACAAAATAGTGGTACACGCGTGTAGTGAATGGCGTCTAGATGCGTGTTAAGGCACTTCCATACAAAATAGTGGTACACGCGTGAAGTGAATTGCGTCTAGATGCGTGTTAAGGCACTTCCATACAAAATAGTGGTACACGCGTGAAGTGAATTGCGTCTAGATGCGTGTTAAGGCACTTCCATACAAAATAGTGGTACACGCGTGAAGTGAATTGCGTCTAGATGCGTGTTAAGGCACTTCCATACAAAATAGTGGTACACGCGTGAAGTGAATTGCGTCTAGATGCGTGTAAAGGCACTTCCGATACAAAATAGTGGTACACGCGTGTAGTGAATTGCGCCTGGATGCGTGTTAAGGCACTTCCGATACAAAATAGTGGTTCACGCGTGTAGCGAATTGCGCCTGGATGCGTGTTAAGGCACTTCCGATGCAAAATAGTGGTACACGCGTGTAGTGAATTGCGTCTGGATGTGTGTTAAGGCACTTCCGATACAAAATAGTGGTACACGCGTGTAGTGAACTGCGTCTAGGTGTGTGTTAAGGCACTTCCATACAAAATAGTGGTACGCGCGTGTAGTGAATAGCGTCTAGATGCGTGTTAAGGCACTTCCATACAAAATAGTGGTACACGCGTGTAGTGAATGTGCGTCTAGATGCGTGTTAAGGCACTTCCGATACAAAATAGTGGTACACACGTGTAGTGAATGTGCGTTTAGATGTGTGTTAAGGCACTTCCGATACAAAATAGTGGTACACACGTGTAGTGTATGTGCGTCTAGATGTGTGTTAAGGCACTTCCGATACAAAATAGTGGTACACGCGTGTACATGTAATGAATTGCGTCTAGGTGCGTGTTAAGGCACTTCCGATACAAAATAGTGGTACACGCGTGTAGTGAATGTGCGTCTAGATGTGTGTTAAGGCACTTCCGATACAAAATAGTGGTACACGCGTGTACATGTAGTGAATTGCGTCTAGGTGCGTGTTAAGGCACTTCAGATACAAAATAGAGGGACACGCGTGTACATGTAGTGAATTGCGTCTAGCTGCGTGTTAAGGCACTTCCGATACAAAATAGTGGTACACGCGTGTAGTGAATGTGCGTCTAGATGTGTGTTAAGGCACTTCCGATACAAAATAGTGGTACACGCGTGTACATGTAGTGAATTCTGTCTAGGTGCGTGTTAAGGCACTTCCGATACAAAATAGAGGGACACGCGTGTAGTAAATGTGCGTCTTGATGCGTGTTAAATCTCTAAACGCTAATGTCGAACCCATACGACAGAGTCTGTCACTAGTCGTGCATCTGATGTCGAACCCATTCGACAGGCGAATAGCATAAGAACACCGAAAAACAAAACTCGCAATATCAAAACAGAAGTTTATTTACCTCAAAAAGAAAATATCGCGAGTGAAAAAAAGGTTTCGGCCAACTTTCTCGGCGCACAACTACCAGAAACGGCCATTATTGACTGTTGGCACTTCACGTTAATACCCCCATTCCACAGAGAATTTTGGCTCATCGGTCACTCATCGGAAGCAAAGTTTTTTACTTCCGGTAACCCACCGAAGAGTATGGTATCACACTCCGATGAATCCGATTTGTGCTTGTCGACTACCAGGTCAGTGTCCGACGTGTCAGGCGTGATCTGATGAGGCGAAATCGTCCGATGAAGGAACTAAGCTCAGAGCTTTGTTCGCCATCGGACGCCATTTCCGGTCGCAAATCGAGTCAGTGTCGGATGAATGTCGAGTCAGTCCGATGTGTGTCAGAATCGTGCTGTGCAACTATCGGACGTGTCTAGTTGACGTCTGACGGCAATCTGATGAGTGTCCGATAATTAACAGTCATCTGACGCTCATCTGATTGCAATCAGCGGTCTGCCCGACGCGCCTGATAGCCGCCCATCACCAATTCGATTCTCATCGGAGGTTAACATGATATTTAGCACCGTTCGATTGCTATCCGTTGTGACATCTGAGGGTAATTGCTCATTAACTCAACTGCCATCCGACACATATCGCATAGCAAGCGGTGACATCTGACGGCCAACGGACTACGAAAAGAGGGTCAGCCGACACTCACTTCGCAGATTTTCATCGGACACTACAGCACCAAGATCCTGAAGATGGCTCCAAGAAAGAACAGAGATGTTGGAGGACAGAAGGCAAAGAAGAGACCTCCCAGCACTCCTCAACAATCTCAAGTGCCAGAAGACTCCTCAGCTTGCAGCCATGGTCGAAACCAACAACGACGTGGTCTTCTTCGCCTCCTTCTCAGGACCTCTAGGGTTATTGCATCTTGGTGTATAGTTTGTTGCTGGAGCATAAAAACACAGCCCAGGGCTGCAGCGTTGCGAAGAATTTACTCCATGTCTAGTACTGTCAGGAGGTGCATCCCGCTTTTATACTCGACTGCCGATTTTGGCGACAAATCCGACCAGTATTGGGTCAGTGTCCGATTACCTTACGAATAGTAACCGATGTGTCGGATTTGTGTCGGGAGAGTGATGGAAGTGTCAGATTAGTGTCAGGTCACCGCTACCAGTCTTTCATCCGATTACCCCGATCAATGTTGGATCTCTATCGGATTTTAGGGAAAACGGGGACCCAAAAAAGAGAATGTCGGGTGAATTTTCATCGGAACTCATCGGAACGCTGAAAATTTTGCAAAATTGGGATAAGATGGGCTTCAGATCAGGTTCCGATGGTCAGTGGAATGGGGTTATTAGTGGCATGCAGTCCGATATTTTCTTTATAATGTACGTGGGCCCATAAGGGACATGGAGTCTATTTTTCAATATTTCGATATTTCACTTCCTGTTATCGTAACCTTTTGCAAATTAACACGATTTGTCATACAAATATGTGATAAATCATGTATAAAGAAGATGTTGAATCGCTGAAATCTGTAGCGAAAATGTCAAAAACTAAAATGAAAATACAGAACACTATTTCCACCGCGGTGATAATATTAACACCGCGGTGGAAATAAACTAGTGTCCAAAAGAAACGATACCAACTTATTTTCAAAATTGTTTTTTACTAAGTGAATTGTCTAGTACGAAAACATGCCAATTCGTATTGCACATCCCAAACACAGCATAGTCGATAAAAAATACCGGGAACACGTGATCACTTCCGGGAAAAAACGTAAATTTCGTAAAAGTGACATTTCCCTCTCTAGCATGTTCTGCACGTGCATAACAACTGTATAAAACGGCTGATCAGACACGTTGATATCACAGCAACAAAAAGAACACAAGATATGCCACGTTTGACAGCCATCGAGAGAGAGAGAGAGCCGTTGGAATGGTCCAACAAGGAGCGTCACACGTCGACGTCGCCAGAAGGTTGGGCTGCGCACGCATCACTATCACCAGGTTGATGCAGCGGTTACGTCAGACAGGTCAGACGTCAGACAGGCCCAGGAGTGGAAGACCACGAGTAACCACGCCCCGTGAAGATCGTTACATCCGGGTATTACACCTGAGGAACCGCACCGTAACAGCGACGTCCACGGCGGCTACAGCACTGGGACACAGGATCAGTCGACAGACCGTCTACAGGAGACTACGGCAGTATGGTATCCGGCCACGTCATCCCTACCGCGGACCGCTCCTGACGCCTCGACACCGGAACAACAGACTGATCTGGGCCAGGCGAGTTCGACGTTGGCAACGGCGGGACTGGGCATGTGTTATGTTCTCTGATGAGAGCAGATTCCTCATCTTCAGAAACGATGGACGGCAGCTTGTATACCGACGATTTGGTGAACGTTTGGCGCCTAACTGTATCCAACAGGTCCGGCCGTTTGGAGGTGGAGGGTTAATGGTTTGGGGTGGCATATGTGGTGACGTCAAAACGATGCTTCTCGTAATTCGTGGAAACCTGAATGCACAGCGTTATCTTGATGACATCCTACGGCCTGTTGTGGTGCCCTTTATTCAGCAACAGCCTCGTGGACTCCTTTTCCAACATGACAATGCAAGGCCACACAGCAAGATTGACACAGAACTTCCTTGCCAACGCCAACGTACAGGTTTTGCCATGGCCCGCATGTTCACCGGACATGAATCCCATCGAGCACTTATGGGACCACCTCGATCGGCAAATCCGACGTCGCCGTGTGCCTCCAGTCAACTTCCAGGACTTGGAACGATGTCTCCTCGAGGAATGGCAACGCATCACTCCCAACGTCATCAGACGTTTGACGTCATCAGTCCGTAGGCGTGTTCTGGCATGTATTGATGCTCACGGTGGACATACCCGCTACTGACTTGACTTTGAGACGTGTGGTGTGACATTTCCCGTTGTTTCTGTGATCAGTGCTGTAACGAAATGTTCATTTTTCGACCCCACCCATCTTTAAAGGCTTGTCATATTGGTTGTCCAGATTTTATTGAAATGAAATTTTGTACAGATGTTGTGAAAGGATTTCTCAAAAGCATAACACCAATCCTAAACTTCTGCATTGTTTAGTTTTTCTTTTATGTCGTTGCAAACAGGTGGTATCGTTTCTTTTCGACACTAGTTTAGTTTTCTGTATTTTCATTTTAGTTTTTGACATTTTCGCTTTTGTTTTTGAAATTTTCGTTTTTGTTTTTGGCATTTTCATTTTAGTTTTTGACATTTTCGCTTCACATTTCAGCGATTCAACATGGTTTGTTCTAAAAATAGGGAAACAAATTTGAAAAATATGGACACATCAGAAATGAGGGATTTTAAAGTTATATATTATTCTACATAACTTGTCACATGGTTTGACTTAGGTATAATCAGGTCTAAGACCTATTTTTATGACACTGACAATTTCTGGCACTTAACCAAAGAGTTTTCAAGGAAAGACAAAAATGTTTTTGATTGAAACTATGACTTTCCTTCACAATTTTTGTTTCATGATGGCAGGGGCACTTTCATACACACCGTCTGAGGAAGCTGTGACACTGTGATTGCATACAAGTGAAACACAAGTTTGCAGTAGTGCATGTACATGTATGTGCAAAATAGACCACAAAATAGACCACATGTATACAGGCTCATTTCTCTTCACTCAAACCAGAAGACTGAGTGAGACATATGGAACATGATAATGAGCTTCTATCATATTCAGCAACGCATGGACTTTATTTTGAAACACGTTTTGTCACGCCTATTTTCGCGCACCTGTTGCGGAGGGTGATCATTGCTGATCGACGATATCCATGGGGTAATTGCGTGGGATACAATTATTATAGTGAAAACAAAATTATCAGCGTATACATCGCAGAAACATGAATCGTGTCCCTTTATATTCAACGTAACATCAAATGGTGATCCTTAAATATCAACAAAAGTTGATGTTGTGGCATGTTGATTCGTCGTCTACCGTTTCCGGGTCACGGGAACATGCAAGGTCAAACGGATTAAATAATACGTCAATTATATCGCCAAAGTCACATTGTTATTCATATTAGTGGTGCTTACTGATACTATGTATATTATGTTTATACTGTATGTGACAGGCGAAATATTTCAAAATTTACAATAATTGTGTTGTTACGAAAGATTATCAGCAGACTACGCCTGTCTGTGACATCATGTCTGGAGACCTTTGCACTTACTGAAATGCTGTCAGATTTCACGATCTTTGTTTTCGTTTTTCTCTCGCCATATTAAACGGAAAAAGACAAATGAAACATTCTTCGATTGAGAAGATCGTCAACTTTCGCCAAGGCATATTATATATGAAGGGACCCGTGAAGATCCGGGGTAGAATAGGTCTTCAGCAACCCATACTTGAAGTGGAAGGCGACTATGCTTGTCCTAAAAGGCGACTAACGGGATCGGGTGGTCAGACTCGCTGACTTGGTTGATGCATGTCATCGATCCCAATTGCGTGGATCGATGCTCATGATGTCAGCCACTGTATTGTCTGGTCCAGACTCGATTATTTACAGACCGCCGTCTTATAGCTGGAATATTGCTGAGTGCGGCGTTAAACAACAAACAAACAAACTACATATGAAGGCAATGTAAACTTTGTTGATTTTAAAATAGCAGAAAGTTATGCTTTGGTCTGGCGAATTTGTATTTTGATTTGGATTTTCGTATATCATAACTATTCAACCAAAACACTTGAAATTAGGATTGGTGAATATTTATAAGTTATTTATTGTTGCCTGCAAATTTTATAACATGACATGTCAGATTAACCCGAAAGTTCGTATTTCTCTGCAACCGACATGATTACCTCGAAAATTAAGGTTTTTTTCTGTTTAATGTTTGGATAATTAATTTACTGAAGTGGTTCATAATTTACCACCGCGCTGTTATTTTCCGCATGAAATGCAAACCACTTTCAAAAACGTAATTTAGATAAGTTCAAGAAAATGTACAAATTTTGTGATTGAAAACATCAGGATATTTATATATAGTAATGTGAAGTTTAATGTGAAGAAATAAATGTGAAAAATATTTCTTCAAATGGCCCTTGTTTAATGAAGCACCAACTATTTGAAATCACACACCCTCTTTAGAACGCCTTATGCTAAAATAAGTCCAGCAGACAGAGATAAGAAGTGTGAAAACAATTCAGCAGGCTAAAGCTTAAGGCACTTCGGATACAAAATTGATTTTTATGTCACATTTCAAATTAACTTTGAAACCTTTGCTGTACTTGCAACACTCCAAACTACAAAGATATGGGTATGAAGGAAACGATGAACTGTTCATTCTCTCCCAAACCGTTGGCCAGTGACAAGAGAAGTTACGATTAACGCTACAACAGAGAGAACAAGCCGTTGATGTGATACATCAAGGAGCAACGCATGACCACGTCGCAAGGAGCTTGGGCAGTAGTCGACTCACAGGCAGACAGAGCGAACAAAGAGACAGGCCCAGGAGTGGCAGCACCAAGTTAAACTCTATATACGTAACCTCCATAATCCAGGAATTGTGTTATCATGGTTACAAGGCGTAACGCTGACACTGTAACATCGATATCGATGGGCTCGAACAATGCAACGCAGGTAGAACAGAAACTTACAAAGAGTCATGTTCACAGGAAAGAGCAGATTCCAGCTTTTCAGAGCAGATGGAAGAGTTTGTGTCTACCGCCGATATGGGGGAACGAACCTTCAAAATATCGAGCCATGTAGGGGTGGCGACATCATGGTTTGGAGCGGCATCTTTAGCCAAGTCAAGGCAGATCTGGCGATTTTGGAAGGAAACATCACTGGACAGCATTACATTGACCGATACCTCTACCCGTTGTACTACCAATCTTGCAACAGAATCTCCGGACCCAGCTTCAGCACAATAACACAAGGCCTCATCCAACGTCTTGCCTTGACAAGCCATATCACCCATAGAACATTTGTGGGATCACCTTAACAGTAAAATTAGAGCATGATCAGGCCGTCCTTACAACAAGGATAAGTTAGCACAGGCTCTTCGAGAAGAATGGCGTCGAATCCCATTTATTCTGAACAGACATCTGACATCTTGTGCCCGTCGTGGATATATTGAGTAACAAGTGTGACATGTGGTGATCTCAGGAGTCGCGCAACCATCAATACAGAAGTCAGCACATGAAACTCCATTTCATTCGTCAGTAGAACAACTGACCCTTCAAACTGTGGACACAGTACCGTAATGTTTGTTCTCATTCACGGCATAACTTGTAATGATGTTATTAATTTCTGTCTTTTAACAATACAAGTATCTTTCTTGACAATGGTCCTGTGTTGTTTCTAGGAACAATGGTGGATGGTGACGTTTATTATGCTGGTCAGTTATGTTATTGCAATAAACTAATTTTATTCATATATATGTCTTATATTTATATATATTATTTTTTTATGATAATGATTATTATTATTTTTGTTTTGTGATTACGTGTTCCAGTCTTTTTAATGCAAGTGTGACCAATGTCACGAGATACCTTTGTTCATTTGTTGGGGTCGATTACTCAAATTCTGGGCTAGATCTGGCAACAAATAACTATATGTATTCATGACAGACACTTCTTTAACATTGCAACCTACACCAGTTTCACTCTTACTGAGTGGGTTCGGGCAAGTTAGTGAGAACTATGTTGTGTTTCGTTATCGTGAGCTGTCTACCATGTTTACTTTAGACCGCCATATTGGTATTACTCTCTCACACAAGAAACGTAATGTTGACCCATTGCAGGTGTTACAGATTTATGTATAGAATCAGATTAACTGTGAGCTGAAATGATTTGCTGGTGGTATACGAGAACAAGGGGCATGGGGTTATCTGAGTGTGTCACGGCCTGGTAGGCCGATGTAGCTGTCCTGTGTTGTCGGCATTCGGTTTTGACATAATATGTTTGCTTAAGTGCATCAGAAAGAATTTCCTTTTTAGTGGCCTTGATCTCAGAATGATGACTTCAGATAAAAGGTAGTTTTGCGTTTCTTTCACTCAAGCAAATATATCAAAGTAACTTTTTTTAAAACATATTACAGGCATGTTACTGTGACTCGTCCATGTATCGACAGAGATGTGCGTGTGATAACATTAGCTATTCACAGTCATAAACGTGGATTAAATTTGTGAACTATTTGAAGAAAGTCACGAGTCTAGATAATGCTTTGTTTATTTGATTGTTTGTTTGTTTGTTGTTTAACGCCGCAAACATAACTATTCCATCTATATGACGGCGATCTGTAAATCATCGAGTCTGGATCAGACAAACTTGTGTGTTGAAATCATGAGCCTCGAACTACGTAATTCTGATACGATAACATGCTTAGTCATCAACCAATCATGATCATCAAGCTTCTCTCTCTCTCTCTCTGAAAGTGTTTGGATCCAAGTTATTGCTTAAATGAATGATTGATTTCAGAGTGATTTTTCTTTCGCCGCAGATATTTTTGTTTAGGAAATTGCTGCACATTTGTTTTCCCGTTGCCTATTAGTCTGATACATCAATAAGATCCGGTGGTATTCTCCATGCTTCACTTCCCAGTTGTGATTATCATTTGGCGTTGTGACGGACATGTACCAACATGTACATGTACAATTTATATTTTGTAATTACCGTAATAAAAATGCATATATTTGTAGAAAGCTAATTATCCAATACCCTATGCCTCGTCCACACGAGTCAGAAAGTATCCATGTGAACATTATTGGTTGCACTTGACTAGTTGGACTTCATATATGTGCTTCACGGATTTAAGGGCGTTGGAATTTAAATTGCAATATAAGAATGCAAAACATGAACGTAGCAGTAGTAGTAGTAGTAGTGAGTTAGTATGGTTTTAAGCCGCTTTTAGCAATATTCCAGCAATATCACGGGTGGGGGACACCAGAGATGGGCTTCACATATTGTACCCATGTGGGGAATCGAATCCGGGCCTTCGGCGTGACGAGCGAACGCTTTATCCACTAGACTACCTCACCGCGTCAGGAGAAGTAGCAGTAGTAGTGGTAGTGAGAGTAGTAGTAGTAGTAGTAGTAGCAGTAGTAGTAGTAGTAGTAGTGAGCGTAGTAGTAGTGGTAGTAGTAGTAGTAGTTGTTGTAGTAGTAGTAGTAGTAGTAGTAGTAGTAGTAGTAGTAGTAGTAGTAGTCTTGTGTGTACATATGAAGGTCTAGTGGTGTGTTGAATCAATCACTAATGTCACGTTGTCTTGTGTGTATTATGAAAGTCTACTAGTCTGCGCAATCACTAATGTCACGTTGTCTTGTGTGTATATATGAAAGTCTACTAGTTTGCTGAATCACTAATGTCACGTTGTCTTGTGTGTATATATGAACGTCTTCTAGTTTGTTGAATCACTAATGTCACGTTGTCTTGTGTGTATATATGAAAGTCTACTAGTTTGTTGAATCACTGATGTCACATTGTCTTGTGTGTACATATGAAAGTCTACTAGTTTGTTGAATCACTGATGTCACGTTGTCTTGTGTGTATATATGAACGTCTTCTAGTTTGTTGAATCACTGATGTCACTTTTTCTTGTGTGTATATATGAAAGTCTACTAGTTTGTTGAATCACTAATGTCACGTTGTCTTGAGTGTATATATGAAAGTCACTAATGTCACGTTGTTTTGTGTGTATATATCAAAGTCTACTAGTCTGCGCAATCACTAATGTCACGTTGTCATGTGTGTATTATGGAAGTCTACTTGTTTGTTGAATCACTAATGTCACGTTGTCTTGTGTGTATATATGAAAGTCTACTAGTTTGTTGAATCACTGATGTCACGTTGTCTTGTGTGTATATATGAACCTATTCTAGTTTGTTGAATCACTGATGTCACTTTGTCTTGTGTGTATATATGAATGTCTACTAGTTTGTTGAATCACTAATGTCACGTTGTCTTGTGTGTATATATGGAAGTCACTAATGTCACGTTGTTTTGTGTGTATATATGAAAGTCTACTAGTCTGCTCAATCACTAATGTCACGTTGTCTTGTGTGTATATATGAAAGTCTACTAGTTTGTTGAATCACTAATGTCACGTTGTCTTGTGTGACATATATGAAAGTCACTAATGTCACGTTGTTTTGTGTGTATATATCAAAGTCTACTAGTCTGCGCAATCACTAATGTAACGTTGTCTTGTGTGTATATATGAAAGTCTACTAGTTTGTTGAATCACTAATGTCACGTTGTCTTGTGTGACATATATGAAAGTCACTAATGTCACGTTGTTTTGTGTGTATATATCAAAGTCTACTAGTCTGCGCAATCACTAATGTAACGTTGTCATGTGTGTATTATGAAAGTCTACTTGTTTGCTGAATCACTAATGTCACGTTGTCTTGTGTGTATATATGAAAGTCTACTAGTTTGTTGAATCACTGATGTCACGTTGTCTTGTGTGTATATATGAACGTCTTCTAGTTTGTTGAATCACTGATGTCACTTTGTCTTGTGTGTATATATGAATGTCTACCAGTTTGTTGAATCACTAATGTCACGTTGTCTTGTGTGTATATATGAAAGTCACTAATGTCACGTTGTTTTGTGTGAATATATGAAAGTCTACTAGTCTGCGCAATCACTAATGTCACGTTGTCTTGTGTGTATTTATGAAACTCTTCTAGTTTGTTGAATCACTAATGTCACGTTGTCTTGTGTGTATATATGAACGTCTTCTAGTTTGTTGAATCACTAATGTCACGTCGTCTTGTGTGACATATATGAAAGTCACTAATGTCACGTTGTTTTGTGTTTATTATGAAAGTCTACTAGTCTGCGCAATCACTAATGTCACGTTGTCTTGTGTGTATATATGAAAGTCTACTAGTTTGCTGAATCACTAATGTCACGTTGTCTTTTGTGTATATATGAACGTCTACTAGTTTGTTGAATCACTAATGTCACGTTGTCTTGTGTGTATATATGAAAGTCTACTAGTCTGCGCAATCACTAATGTCACGTTGTCATGTGTGTATATGAAAGTCTACTAGTTTGTTGAATCACTGATGTCACGTTGTCTTGTGTGTATATATGAAAGTCTACTAGTTTGTTGAATCACTGATGTCATGTTGTCTTGTGTGTATATATGAAAGTCTACTAGTTTGTTGAATCACTGATGTCACGTTGTCTTGTGTGTATATATGAAAGTCTACTAGTTTGTTGAATCACTGATGTCACATTGTCTTGTGTGTATATATGAAAGTCACTAATGTCACGTTGTCATGTGTGTATAAATGAAAGTCTACTTGTTTCTTGAATCACTGATGTCCCGTTGTCATGTGTATATATGAACGTCTTCTAGTTTGTTGAATCACTGATGTCACGTTGTCATGTGTATATATATGAAAGTCTACTAGTTTGTTGAATCACTGATGTCACGTTGTCATGTGTGTATATATGAAAGTCTATTTGTTTGTTGAATCACTGATGTCACGTTGTCTTGTGTGTATATATGAAAGTCTACTAGTTTGTTGAATCACTGATGTCACATTGTCTTGTGTGTATATATGAAAGTCTACTAGTTTGTTGAATCACTGATGTCACATTGTCTTGTGTGTATATATGAAAGTCTATTTGTTTGTTGAATCACTGATGTCACATTGTCTTGTGTGTATATATGAAAGTCTACTAGTTTGTTGAATCACTGATGTCACATTGTCTTGTGTGTATATATGAAAGTCTACTAGTTTGTTGAATCACTGATGTCACATTGTCTTGTGTGTATATATGAAAGTCTACTAGTTTGTTGAATCACTGATGTCACATTGTCTTGTGTGTATATATGAAAGTCTACTAGTTTGTTGAATCACTGATGTCACATTGTCTTGTGTGTCGACTAGTCTGCTGTTAATCATCTCCCATCAGTCAGCCCCAGAACATGTGTTCCGGCATCACAACAATAACACAATTACATTACCTGATGACACCATGGGTCCCTGTCGTCCACCTGACGGTAGCCACATGTTGTCAGTAGCTGACCCCGATATTACGCCAGTTACACTGCAAATATTTCCAAACACTGTTGCAGTGAAACATATGGAATGTTTCTGTGTTTCTAATGGCTTGTATCGCCCGGTATATATATATGGCGAGGCCAACGCACCAAGCTAGTGCAGAACGCCTAAGGAATGTCAAACGCCATCTTTGAATCTGAACGGGACGAGGGACACTTACAACATAAGGTGTCCATCTCTGGAACACATCAGCCTGTAAGACGGGAGAACACCCAAACAACACAGCTACCCTACTTAAAGATGCCTCTAAGCAAATTCAACGAAGTTATACAATAGTCAATAATGTTTGAGAATTATCTCGCCATAATCGGCCCGGACAACAATATTGGTTGCAAGTTGTACGCACCTGTTGCACATTGTACTCGCCGGTTGCACATTGCACACAGCCGTTGTACACTGTACTCACCGGTTGTACACTGCACCCACCGCTTGTACAATGCAGTCAACGGTTGTACACTGCAGTCAACGGTTGCACATTGCAATCACCGGTTGTACACTGCACTCACTGGTTGTACACTGCACTCACCGGTTGTACATTGCACTCACCAGTTGTACACTGCACTCAGCGGCTGTACACTGCACTCACCGGTTGCACATTGCAATCACCAGTTGTACACTGCACTCACCGGTTGCACATTGCAATCACCAGTTGTACACTGCACTCACCGGTTGCACATTGCAATCACCAGTTGTACACTGCACTCACCGGCTGTACACTGCACTCACCGGTTGTACACTGCACTCACCGGTTGTACACTGCACTCAACGGTTGTACATTGCACTCAACGGTTGTACACTGCACTCACTGGTTGTACATCGCACTCACCTGTTATACACTGCACTGACCGGTTGTACACTGCACTCAACGGTTGAACATCGCACTCACACGTTGTACACTGCACTGACCGGTTGTACACTGCACTCAACGGTTGCACATCGCACTCAACCGTTGTACACTGCACTCACCGGTTGTACACTGCACTCAACGTTTGCACATCGCACTCAACCGTTGTACACTGCACTCACCGGTTGTACACTGCACTCAACGGTTGAACATCGCACTCACCTGTTATACACTGTACTCACCGGTTGTACACTGCAATCACCGGTTGCACATTGCACTCACCCGTTGTACACTGTACTCACTGGTTGTACACTGCAATCACCGGTTGCACATTGCACTCACCTGTTATGCACTGTGCTCACCGGTTGTACACTGCACTCACCGGTTGCACATTGCACTCACCGGTTGTACACTGCAATCAACGGTTGCACATTGCACTCACCGGTTGCACATTGCACTCACCGGTTGCACATTGCACTCACCGGTTGTACACTGCAATCAACGGTTGTACATTGTACTCACCCGTTGTACACTGCACTCACCGGTTGTACACTGCACTCACCGGTTGCACATTGCACTCACCGGTTGCACATTGCACTCACCGGTTGTACACTGCAATCACCGGTTGCACATTGCACTCACCCGTTATACACTGCACTCACCGGTTGTACACTGCACTCACCGGTTGCACATTGCACTCACCGGTTGCACATTGCACTCACCGGTTGTACACTGCAATCACCGGTTGTACATTGTACTCACCCGTTGTACACTGCACTCACCAGTTGTACATTGCACTCACCGGTTGTACACTGCACTCACCAGTTGCACATTGCACTCACCGGTTGTACACTGCAATCACCGGTTGTACATTGTACTCACCCGTTGTACACTGTACTCACCGGTTGTACACTGTACTCACCCGTTGTACACTGCACTCACCGGTTGTACATTGCAATTAATGGTTGCACATTGCACTCACCCGTTGTACACTGCACTCACCGTTTGTACACTGCAATCAACGGTTGCACATTGCACTTACCGGTTGCACATTTCACCCATCCGAACCCTTAATCGCCACTGGTGACTGACTTGTATGTGGCATCTGGACACAGCCTGCCCAGGTTGTTTTGTAAAGGAGAAACCACTTCCCCTTGGGATAACTTGAGATTGTATACCCTGACATACGGGTATAGACGTATTAGTAACTCCTTATAGGAGATAGGAGGGTTTACAATGATTGTAAGCCTTGTAGGATGATTTATGATCTATCATTGTAAGCCCTTATTGGAGCGTTTATAGGGCATTCAAACATTTCAAAATGTCTTACGGACTTACACAAACACTTAGGAGGTATATAATGAGTACTGAGATCTCTACATAGTGAAGCTAGTGCCTGTGTTCCAACAATTAAAAACAGAAGTGCGGGATATTGAATATCCATGAACTTAACTGGCATAACTACCTTTGTGTGTATGGAATGTGTTATAATTTTACTGACATTAACTGCGGTAGCGACAGCGGCAGGCGGTTATACAATAGCAGTCAGATTTATTGTGAGGCATTCCAGTATCTCTCGCTGGCCGTTCTGCCGTGGAAGGTATACGACTGCGCATCTCATCTCTACAAGGCGATTACAACTGTTGTTGTATGTACCAGACAAGAGCTGATAAATAAATTACACAAACATACGTCTTAGATACTTTATCAATTTTTTTGTGAACTGATGGAACTATGTAGATAAATGGGTACTGTGAACAGTATTCCAGAGAGCGAGACAGAGGCCTGATGATCACGACATCAAAAAGATACTTGAAGCGTCAAAGAAACCGAGAGGTTAACAACTATGGATAACTGAAGCTCCAAAATGCTCAGGGATAAGAGGAATAGCCTCAAGCCGATGATGAGAATGCTCGGGAATAGTAGTTTTGACAAACCATTTGTTGGTGACAATGTTTACACGTATGATATTGAAAAGGAATACGAACCACGTGCTGTAACGCATGAAGACGTCAGTTCCACATCACGTGACACCACACAGGGAGGTGGTCGCATTCATCAATAACAAAAAATTACGTTACTTTCGCAGAAAACATTTTGAATTTAATAGCTGCAATGTGAATAGATTCAAAAGTAAAGTAAATAACAACAAAACATTTGACAGGTTTACAGGAAGTTTGGATAAACTGTAGTAAAATACTGTAGAATACTGAAACATCGTTTCCTACCAAGTTCATGTCAACCACATGGACTATAACCCCCTGGGTGGGGTTGCTGCGTGTACTCGTCCTGGACTCAGTCGGTATATATAACACGTTGTGCTGACTTTTCTGATATGGTATTTTTAGTTCTTGAGAAGAGTAATACTATGTTTCATGTTGATTGTGATGTCATTATTGGGTTTATGTATGGTCACCAAAGAGGGTCTCGTCTTTTCAGACTGATGTTGGGTTAAATCAAGGCATTGACCATGTTGAGCACAGCCTCATATATATGTCGTACATCTTCCCCAACTGTACGTATATTTTCTTTGGCGACTTTAATGAGAGGAAAGGTAGTCTAATTGGATTTATATCCGATGACGATAAGAGATATATAGCAGGTTTTGAGGACACGGAGTACCACTGTGATGTTTGTAGCATATCCAGAAACAGCAGGGATGATGTATGTGATGGATATGGGACAGGAGCTTATCGACCTGTGTTGGACACACGGCCTTCACGTGTTAAATGGACGCTGTCGAGGGGATGAGGGAGCATTTACTTGTTTTAAGAGAGAAGGGGCAAGTCTAGCTGATTACTGCCTGTGTTCTAGTGATTTTTCACTCAGGAACCTGACTTTACTGTATGAGGCGTGAATCAGATCACTTCCCCATAGTTATGTCCTTGCCATCTCAACAATTGACTCCCACCACCGACGTGTCGGGCGACAACGACGACTATGAAGTGACTATCAACACACCTAGATTTAAGTGGAAAGGCTCGGTAAATGTCGTCTTCAGTCTGCCTGTAGCAGAGCTATTATCTCCCTACTCGCTTGACGACTACAGACGTCAGATTGCAACAAGTATAGACTCTGTTGTATATAAATAAGTCGATATTCTTTTAGAAGAGTGCTTCAACGTGTGGGCAACGTATGTACAACCATAATAAAGTAAAGAATAATATAAGGTATAATAGTGAAAGACGGTATAATGAAGAATAATTTTAATATGCTTGCTAAGTTCAAAATAACTTAAAATATGGATCATCTACCAGGAATACCATTACTATCTCCAGGACATGTATAGAGAGACACGTAGACGTAAGAGGTGAGGTGAGGTGAGGTGAAAAGGGGTTTAACGTCGCGTCCAAGATTATTGCACTTATATAGCGTTGTGTGTGTGTGTGTGCGTGCGTGCGTGCGCGCGCGCGCGCGCGCGCGCGTGTGTGTGTGTGTGTGTGTGTGTGTGTGTGTGTACTAGTCCGGACTGATGCCGATTTATAGTGTTAGCCCACTGAGATACCATGCCGCAGTTTAACATAAATATCCCACGCAGACACAGTATACTGACTCCGAGCCGACCAGTCCTTGTTTTAGGCCAGAGCGCCAGACAGGGCAACAACAAGTACCATCTTTTAATGTCTTTTGGTATGACGCGGCCGGGGATCGAACCACGAGCCTTCCGCTCTCCGGGCGGACGCCCTACCACTAGACCACGGAGGCGGTCAGGCGTAAGAGAAGTGCATGTGAATAAGATAACAGTCTGGTACATAACGGTACTAATAGTAATATATTTGGGCAGAATGTGAGTAATATTATCTGACCATCAACAAGAGTAGACAACTCTGGTATAGCCAATGTACAGTGGACTGAATATTTTGAACGGTTTCTGAATTTGATAACTGAATTTCCTGTTGATACTGACCACATTAAGGATGCAGAAGATTATATAAATAGGTATACTAAAGATATGTACGATCATTGTAACCATGATTATGTGAATAAAATTTGAATGCTAATATTTGTGAGGATGAAATTAAAAAAGCTATAAAGGGCTTGAAGACTGGAAAGTCTGCTGGACGAGATGATATTGTTCCGGAAATGATACAATGTTATAGTGTCTCTATCATACCATATTTGACTATCATTTTCAACACTGTTATGGGAAAAGGTGAATTTCCTTCGGACTAGCCTAAAGGTATCATTATTCCTTTATATGAAATGGCAGCATTAAAGATTTAAATAACTATAACATGGATAAAACTAATGGGTGTATAAGGAAAACTTATGGAAATGATCGACGTAAGATTTTTGCTGAGAGAGAAGATTCCGGAAAGGCTATTGTACTATTCATAATGTGTTTACACCACAGCGTCGTGCCCAAAAGTACTTTTTCAAACCCAGATGCCGATTTTTTGCAGTTATAAAGACGGGCATACAAGGTCTACTGTTTGTCTTCTAAAGGACACTATAGTCTCAAATACAGCGCGCAGTTTGAACATCTAAATGTTCCCTGTAAAGGGTACATTGATTCGTAAAGTGGTGTACGACAAGGATGTGTGTTTAGTCTGGATATTTCACAATATTTATGTTAGAACTTCACTCTATGTTAGAAAATAGTTGCCTCAAAGGAATTTCGGTAGGCCAAGACTTTTATTAATTGTTATTGTTGTTGTAGGCTGATGATTTGTGTTTGATCGATGACAATGTGATTGGACTACAAAGAAACACCAATGTATTAGATAACTAACACTTTACTTTGTAAAGAATTGAGTCGTCAGGTTGATATGTTTGAGACAGAAATTTTGTTTTTTAGAAGAAGTGGACCTCTGCATGGTTTTTGGACGGTAACTCTATCAAGGTCTCAACATACTACAATTATTTAGATATTTTATTTCATGGACCAAATGCATTGATACACTTGAAGGAGATAAGGCACTGGCTGCCGTTAATAAAATGCAATTTAAATTTGATACCTTGTCAGTAAATATACTGTTTAAACTGTTTGATACTTAAAGAAAACCAATAGTACTTTATGGGGCCGAAATATAGGGATATTTCGCCAGTCGGTGGAATCATTCCATTCCGATTTTGTCAATTTGTTTTCGGTGTTGATAAAACTGTATCCAATACGGCAATATTGTCTGAATGTGGTAGACAGGGATTATATGTGGAACATCATATCAAATATGATATCATGGTATAAAACACTGGTGCAAGGTTTTGCATACGACACATGACAGGTAGCCTCGACAATGTTATGAATAAAAAAGATGACAGTGGAAGAATCACATGGGCATCTGCTGAATATTTGTGGCATTGGAGATGTTTGGACTGCACAAAGAATGGGCAATGTGACTTTTTCAGTATGCTTAAGCAACGTTAACAGGATTGTCATATGCAGGTGCTTCAAGTAAAAATGTGTGAATCAACAAGAATATGTTATCAAACTAAATTATTATCTAGTACAAAATTGTCTGTAACGGGCATTAGAACTTAGGTATTGATTATGATCATCGAATTTGTGAAATGTGTAATTCTGGCTGTGATGCAAATGTATAGATTTCTTATTTATACGTCCTGCATATTTTGATTTGAAACTAACGTACATCCCCGATGTATTTTACAACAGTCAGGATGGCATTCCGCTAAAAAGACGATAAAACTGTAATAGTTATTTTGTACTGAAAAGAGGCCTGAGTATACGATTATCAAAATCGTCAATGTCATATCAATAATTGTCACAAATGCGCTTGCCTCCTGTAACAAATCACTTATCTCTTTCATATGTACATGGGACTATGGCCTCCCCTACAGAAATAAAGATATAACTGATACTGCTTGCAAAAGAAGCACTTCAGCTTACATTTAATATGATTCCATACATAAATCTGTAAAACCTGAAGTAGGTCACTTTATACTTTTTATGTGCGAGAGTAACACCAGTTTTGCGGTGTGAAGTAAACTTGGTAGACAGCTCAAGATAACGAAACACAATACAGTTCTCGCTATCTCGCGTGAATCCACTCTGGAACTCTATAGTATAGATTGAAATCTAACGCGAGAAATGTAACTATATCATTTATAAATTTCCCCAGTTTATCCAAGATCCCAACTAAAATAGTGATCATGAAATATAAATGTTAATGCTAAATTTAATAACAAAGATAAGTGTTTACGACAGAGTCTATGCAAGAACGTTTATGCATGTGAAACTTAACACCAAAAGACATTCTAAAATGTGCCACATGCAGTAGCACCACATACGTGCGTAGGGTATCGTCCCTGAGTTTGACATTTTCAAGGAAGTTCTATTAATCTCCGTAGACCTTTATTCTGCCAATCTTATTGATTCTGCCTATCATACAGTTGTGCTTTACTTGATTTATTTCATTGTTTGTGCATGAACTAGGGATGAGGTTAGCAGACTATGGATCCAACAAACCCCAAATGGCGTCCCAGGTCTACGACAAGATTACAGGATCCACTGATCCGAAAGCAGGCTTTACGAAATTGAGCTCAAGCAGCTCATCAAATTTCTGCAAACTTTAATCAGGCTACAAGAGTACAAGTCACGGATCAGACGATAAGAAATCGTTGACATTCAGTTCATCTCCAGTGGCCACGTGTTGTGCGGCCCCTTACCAATCGTCACATTGACAACATTCGTCAATGGGGTAATTGTCGTTTCCTTGATAGGCGTTGTCGTGTATGGCGACGTCGGAATGAACGTCAAACCAATGTCAACCTGAGACTTCATGACAGATTCGGCGGTTGATCGGTTGTGATGTTGGGTGGCATCACTATAAACAAACCCCACTCCATACTTTGCAAGGATGGGTCACTGGACAGTGCCGTCGGAACAACATACTGACATGTTTTACTGTCCCTTTTGCAAAACGTGTGGGTCGACGTTTTGTCTTTCAGGACGACAACGTCTGTGTTCACCGTACACGAATCGTCAATTCCCCACCTCCAGCAGCACAACATCCATAGAATGCCGTGACCAGCAATGCCACCAGACTTCCCCATCATTGAACGCGTCCAGGACATGATAGGGAGATGTGTGCGTCAACGTCACAGGCCGCCGACCACGTTGGCTAAACTGGTCCAGACACTGCAAGAGGAGTGGAAATGACCTCCTTAAATCGCCATTGGGAAACTCACACGCAGTATGCATCGTTCAGTGAATGAATCTTTGACCAATGACCAATCGTGGCGGTATTACGCACTATTGATAAAAAAACCGTCAAATTTCCCATCTTTTCCCAATCGTCCTTCAAGATCGCTGGCAGTCATAACAACTACTGCCATACTTGACTACCGGTTGTAATGGGTTTGTTTATCATTACCATACAACTATAACTAGAAACAAATATTTCTTACAATTTTTGAAATTTTAAGTTATTTCCGAGTATCATCGACTTTTTTTCAAGGGTATATTATGAGCTATGGCGTATTATAATGTCGACCACATATTATGAGACAGTAGGGCGCGTTATGAGACAGTGGTATTGAGACTGTTACACATTGTGGCTAGTAATGAAAGACAGATTATTGTGACAATTATGGGCCAATGTAAGTCTGTCACACTAACTGAGACACAAGTAATGAGACAACTGTCACGAGGATTGAGAGAGCAGACATGGCGATAAAACATGTCGTGACATGTCGATGGTTGCAACTCTTCATGGGACTGGGGATTTAGTCTCAAGCTACGTGATAACCATGACATTGTTTCGAGACAATGTCACTGGTACAGTAATCACAGCAGTCATGGAGATTAAAGGGGTATAGAACATCGGTAATGCCGACTGAGGCGTCGGTCACACGGCTGGAGGCCTCCGTCCGCCAAAGGTACTGAGACGTCGATCATTGTTATTTAAATATCTTACAGAAGCAAGGGAGTTAATTTTCATTGACTTTGAAAGTTCAGTTTCCACCCTTGCCGAACAAGGCTGGAACTTCTGAGTTATATGTTGCCTGGAATAACGAGTTGATGCGAAGTCCAATCAAAATCGCGTAACGAAATCGACATCCGGTTTATCAACTTCGGTCGATTGCAGGATTTGCTAAAAACATGTGTAACGTCAACTCGGCGTCGACATATATTAACCTAAGTTTTACATGTTTTTAATAAATTTGCTCAAGAAATTTGATGCACTTCGCGAGCTTATACCCGTTTTTTAAGTATACAGATCTTGATTATCGATCGTCTTTTTTGTTTTGGAGTAATATAATAGGTGGAATCTGATTGTTCAGTAGGAGGGACATATAAGGGACATAACTCGTAATAGACACAATATTCCATCCTAGTTTGGCAAGGGTAGAAACTGAACTTTTACAGTCAGTTAACGCACTTGCCTCGGGAAGATGACACTGACTAACTTTTCCAGGTTTTATGTGAGTGAATCAGGCATAACACGTAATACAGTGTACATGCACTCATGTATCTTATGGACCTGCCCAGGGCTGCTACTGTCGTCTTGACAAGATCGCTATGTACTTATAAACCTTGGGATCTGTAGAGTCGTTTGACGTCGCGTTATTGCATTTAAATAGCGACGTGAATGTGTAAGCAAGGATTATATCCTACCAAAATATTATCTCGGGGTATAGAGTATAGTATAGAGTAGGATTAAACATACTGGTATAGGTTCAAATTCACTAGGGAGAATCATCCTGACACTCGAGAATTTCATCCCCGGGATAAATAAAAGGGTAGGACATGGGGCTGCTTGTACTATACTGAAGCGCAAAAGAAACGTCAACCCATGTAACATTGCATGAAAAGTTGTGATTTAAATATCTGGGTAATTTTTGTCAAAGTTTCTAAAATTTAGCATTATCTTGTCCGGAAAAGTGAAATTTGATGATTAAAAAATAAAGCAGATGACAATAAAACTGATCGCCCAAACGCATCACGGCAACGGCCATGGTAACCCGATGCACGTGAGTTCCGTGGAAATTGAAATGCACATGCGTTCCCCCATTTCTTGCCCTATAAAAATCCACCCAGATCGGATAACATTCATTCGTTATTGAATTGCTACCACATGCCAAGATTGACAAGAAATCAGCGACACCAAGCCCTTGGACGATTGCAAGCTGGAAAAACCGCCCGGCAAGTAGCTAATGCATTTCAAGTTATGACACATGAAATCATCTGGTGAGTTATGACACATGAAATCATCTGGTGAGCTATGACACATGAAATCATCTGGTGAGCTATGACACATGAAATCATCTGGTAAGCTATGACACATGGAATTCTTCTAGTGTGCTATGACACATGAATTCATCTGGTGAGGTATGACACACGGAAGTCATCTGGTGAGTTATGCCACATGAAATAATCTGGTGAGCTATGACACATGAAATCATCTGGTGAGTTATGACACAGGAAATCATCTGTGAGTTATGACACATGAAATCATCTGGTGAGCTATGACACATGAAATCATCTGTTGAGTTATGACACATGGAATTCATCTGGTGAGTTATGACACATGAAATCATCTGGTGAACTAAAAAAGTTATGATACAAGAAATTATCTGGTGAACGATGGCACAGGAAATCATCTGGTGAGTTATGACACATGAAATCATCTGGTGAGCTATGACACTTGAAGTCATCTGGTGAGTTATGACACAGGAACTCATCTGGTGAGCTATGACACATGAAATCATCTGGTGAGTTATGACACATGGAATTCATCTGGTGAGCTATGACACATGAAATCATCTGGTGAGTTATGACACATGAAATCATCTAGTGAGCTATGGCACATGAAATCATCTAGTGAGTTATTACACACGAAATCATCTGGTGAGCTATGACACATGAAATCATCTGGTGAGTTATGACACATGAAATCATCTGGTGAGCTATGACACGTGAAATCATCGAGTGAGCTATTACACACGAAATCATCTGGTGAGCTATGACACATGAAATCATCTGGTGAGTTATGACACATGAAATCATCTGGTGAGCTATGACACGTGAAATCAACTAGTGAGTTATGACACAAGAAATCATCTGGTGAGGTATGACACACGGACGTCATCTGGTGAGTTATGACACATGGAATTCATCTGGTGAGCTATGACACATGAAATCATCTGTTGAGTTATGATACATGAAATCATCTGGTGAGCTATGACACATCAATTCATCTAGTAAGTTATGACACATGGAATTCATCTGGTGGGCTATGACACATGAAATCATCTGGTGAGTAATGACACATGAAATCATCTGGTGAGCTATGACACATGAAGTCATCTGGTGAGCTATGACACATGAAATCATCTGGTGAGCTATGACACTTGAAGTCATCTGGTGAGTTATGACACAGGAACTCATCTGGTGAGCTATGACACATGAAATCATCTGGTGAGTTATGACACATGGAATTCATCTGGTGAGCTATGACACATGAAATCATCTGGTGAGTTATGACACATGAAATCATCTAGTGAGCTATGGCACATGAAATCATCTAGTGAGTTATTACACACGAAATCATCTGGTGAGCTATGACACATGAAATCATCTGGTGAGTTATGACACATGAAATCATCTGGTGAGCTATGACACGTGAAATCATCGAGTGAGCTATTACACACGAAATCATCTGGTGAGCTATGACACATGAAATCATCTGGTGAGTTATGACACATGAAATCATCTGGTGAGCTATGACACGTGAAATCAACTAGTGAGTTATGACACAAGAAATCATCTGGTGAGGTATGACACACGGACGTCATCTGGTGAGTTATGACACATGGAATTCTTCTGGTGAGCTATGACACATGAAATCATCTGTTGAGTTATGACACATGAAATCATCTGGTGAGCTATGACACATCAATTCATCTAGTAAGTTATGACACATGGAATTCATCTGGTGGGCTATGACACATGAAATCATCTGGTGAGTAATGACACATGAAATCATCTGGTGAGCTATGACACATGAAGTCATCTGGTGAGCTATGACACATGAAATCATCTGGTGAGCTATGACACATGAAGTCATCTGGTGAGCTATGACACATGAAATCATCTGGTGAGTTATGACACATGAATTCATCTGGTGAGCTATGACACGTGAAATCATCTAGTGAGTTATTACACACGAAATCATTTGGTGAGTTATGACACATGAAATCATCTGGTGAGGTATGACACATGAAATCATCTGGTAAGCTATGACACACGGAAGTCATCTAGTGAGTTATGACACATGAAATCATCTGGTGAGTTATGACACATAAAATCATCTGGTGAGCTATGATATATGAATTCATCTGGTGAGTTGTGGCAGATGAAATCAACTAGTGAGTTAAGACCCATGAAATCATCTGGAGAGCTATGACACGTTAAATCATCTAGAGAGCTATTACACACGAAATCATCTGGGGAGCTATGACACATGAAATCATCTGGTGAGTTATGACACATGCAATCATCTGGTGAGCTATGACACGTGAAATCAACTAGTGAGTTGTGACACATGAAATCATCTGGTGAGGTATGACACACGGAAGTCATCTGGTGAGTTATGACACATGGAATTCTTCTGGTTAGCTATGACACATGAAATCATCTGATGAGTTATGACACATGAAATCATCTGGTGAGTTATGTCACATGAAATCACCTGGTGAGTTATGACACATGAAATCATCTGGTGAGCTATGACACGTGAATTCATCTAGTGAGTTATGACACATGAATTCATCTGTTGAGTTATGACACGTGAAATCATCGAGTGGGTTATTACACACGAAGTCATCTGGTAGGCTATGACACATGAAATCATCTGTTGAGTTAAGACACATGAAATCATCTGGTCAGTTATGACACATGAAATCATCTGGTGAGCTATGACACATGAAATCATCTGGTGAGTTATGACACATGAAATCATCTGGTGAGTTATGACACATGAAATCATCTTGTGAGCTATGACACATGAATTTTACTGGTGAGCTTTGACACATGAATTCATCTCGTGATTTATGACACATGGAATTCATCTGGTGAGCTATGACACATGAATTCATCTAGTGAGTTATGACACATGGAATTCATCTGGTGGGCTATGACACATGAAATCATCTGGTGAACTATGACACATGAAATCATCTGCTGAGTAATGACACATGAAATCATCTGGTGAGCTATGACACATGAAGTCATCTGGTGAGTTATGACACATGAATTCATCTGGTGAGTTATGACACATGAAATCATCTGGTGAGATATGACACATGAAATCATCTGGTGAGTTATGCCACATCAAATAATCTGGTGAGCTATGACACATGAAATCATCTGGTGAGTTATGACACAGGAAATCATCTGTGAGTTATGACACATGAAATCATCTGGTGAGCTATGATACACGAAATCAACTGGTGAGCTATGACACATGAAATCATCTGGTGAGTTATGACACATGAAATCATCTGGTGAGCTATGACACATGAAATCATCTGGTGAGCTGACACATGAAATCATCTGGTGAGCTTTGACACATGAAATCATCTGGTGAGCTATGACACATGAAATCAACTAGTGAGCTATGACACATGAATTCATCTGGTGAGCTATGACACATGAATTCGTCTGGTGAGTTATGACACATGGAATTCATCTGGTGAGCTATGACACATGGAATTCATCTGGTGAGCTATGACACATGAATTCTTCTGGTGAGTTGTGCATGTTTATATCATGTAGTTCGTTATGCCTCTTGTGGACTCTTTATATTAAAATACACTGTCAGTGTTCCTCTACATGGCGTCGTGAACTAGCCCTGTAACAGATACCCGAAGAACGCCTACACTGGCATCCAGTCTCTCAACCTCTGATGCTGTTACAATGTACTCCCATTTGACGCTAATTAAAATATCGGGATTACACCCATTAAAATCCCATCTTTTCAAATGTGTGTGTCTCGGTGAAGGTTTAGATTATGACGAAAAGCTCTTATAAGGCAGTGTATTTTATTGTTTAGCAGTGTGTTATATTGTTTCTATTGAGATTCAGTAGACGCTCATTGCATTGTGTTTGGGCAGTGACTAGTCGTCAGGAATGTAGTACTATTTAATCTAAGCAGTCGTCACATTTGGTCTCTAACTCACACGCATTTTCATGGCTTTGCAACTTGCTTTTATGTGAGGATCACTCATCATCCCTGATTCCCTGCCTAGCCCATCTCGGAAGCTTGACCACAGTCGCCGCTGGGTGAATAGACATTATTATCACTTACTTTTGCTATCACCACTGCATGTTTATATTTGATACTGGCCACTGCCATCATATTATTTATTGCCATTGAATATTGTACTACCACTCTATTGTTTACTGTCATTGTAATTGCTGTGCAGTAATTGTATTTATTTGTAGACTTATTGAATTATGTAATGCATGTATTGATTGTATTCCACTTGGTTGGTTGTTGGTTTCACACAGTTTTTTTACGTATAGATTTCTGGATTAACATATTGTTTCAATTTTGAAATCGACAAAGCCTACACTCAAATTACGAAATTAGCTGACGTTTTACATTATTATGCTGTGACAAAGGAAAGAGTATCTTAAACTTTTTTTATACACTTTTCTAAGGAAGCTACTTGTCTGTTGTACATCGCTAAATAGAAAAGTAATGCAGTAGGTGTAGAACAGAAAACAAACATACATTTGAATAAAATCATAATTCATTTACACCATTGCAAAATACATATACCTAGAGAGTGGCACAATTAAGGCTTTTCAATAGTGGTTCAAATGTAAATAAATTTGTGTGTATATAATAGAATTCTGAATATATTTTTGCCAAGCTCAATTTGTCGACTCCATGGTGTAGCAGCAGTCGATAGGGGTAATCTTGAAGTAGACATACACACTAAACTCAACAAATAGCTACTCGCCTACAGTGGAAACAAGGGGACAATTACCAAATGAATGTATTGGCTAATTAGAGAATTACTGAATACGCATGCAGCTATGTCCATGACCATATGGGTAATATCACTTGCAATAATATCTTTTATTAAAGTGGTGGTGTTTTACGTTGTTTGCGTAAACGTGTTTTTCATAAACCCACATGGCTGGAAAAAAATATAGCATACATAATGGGGCGTGGACGTATTGTGATTACACTCTGCTGTCATTGCAGATGCATGCCCTCTTGTAGCAAGTGCCGCCGTAATAAATCGGCGTGGGATCCCCATCTTTTGTGCCTAAATTGCACGTCCCCGTGCTCCCAGACTGCCAAATGTCTCCTGCTTTCCCTCACAGCTCTCGGCAAATACCTGAGTGTATCTCAGAAATGAATGTTCCAACAGGCCCGTAAACTTGAAGGGTTTCTGAGCCTGCCACAATCTCTACATGCGCCCTAACACACGCCTAAATTGGATGCATGCTGCGTTTGAACAGCCAGTTCCACTCGGTCTCACAGTGCAGTGGAAGCAAGTCTTCGAGGTCTAGACGCCGTTCCCGGAGCCGCTCTCCAGTTCGGCGGTTTAGGGGATACCGGTCTAACTCCTCTGAAGGCTCCTTCATACCGTCTTACAAGGGATCGACGTTGGACATTGATTTCCACCTTGGTCCGTACCAGGTAGCGGATTGGATCCGGACCGGCTAGAGGCAGTGGCTCACCTCCGTCCCGCCTGATCCTATTATTAAGAACATGATTGCCGCCCTCGACGAGGATTTCGCCAAGTTGTCCCTCACATCCTCGTTCAAGGCGCCCTAGCACAAGAAGTAAGACTCCCCCGTCCATTCCTTCGACATTGCTGATCATGCACACACGCTAGACGAGGACATCCAGTTGGCACCGAATACAACTCCGCCTGCTCCCGGCACTCCACCAATCCCGCACGCTGCGCCAGTGGCAGGCTCTATTTGGTCTTCCCACATCAGCGCAGGACCTGACTTCCAGAGGAAGGCTCCAAATGTGTCCGATACATCAGGCGCCAAGACCAATCGGTGTCCATCGTCCTCCCGGGCCGCTTCAAACCACATCTCCGTTGGTGGACGGTGGAATCGAACGTACTTAGACGGCGCTTCCTTGACAGGGCTGTGGTCTGCACTCAACAGCAATAGCACATCATCACCCTCGAACTCATACTAGCTCTTTCTCACTGGAAGCAGACCCTCCAGCGCGCACGGATCACCATCTCGACGGACAACATCACCATCGTCTGGTGTCTCTGGATTCAGGGAGCGACTCACCCTCACTCGCTTCTACAGCAAACGTTCCGATTCATCAATCGGAGCTGCAGTTCCGGGTCCAACACATCCCGGGTTGTCGCAACATCCTGGCAGATAACTTCTTTGATGGGCATTTAGAAGTTGGAGTACTAAGTAAGGATAAGAATTTATGGATGAACAACTTCTTTATTACAATTAAGAGCGACATTTCGGTGTAGGTTCTAACATCACTTGCTTCATAACCTTGTTAGAACCTACACCGAAACGTCGCTCTTAATTGTAATAAAGAAGTTGTTCATCCATAAATTCTTATCCTTGTCCTCGCAGATGCCCTCTCCAGGCCGGACAAAGTCGCTCCCACAGAGTGGAAGCTCCACCCGGACGCCTCCGCCCTTTAGTCTGTCTTCGCCTCGGCTGTCGAAACATAAACCTGTTTGCCACCAGCCAGAACCACCAGATCCGGACCTTTATATTGCAGATACTTGATCCTCAGGCTTGGGAAGTGGACGCCTTCAGCGTCCCCTGGGAAGGACCAAAACGTACACTTTTCCACCTCCAGTACTCCTTCCCAGGGTCATTCAGACGATCAGGTCGACGCAGAGCCTCAGACTGACTTTGGTCGCGCCCTGGTGGCCAGCCGGGAGTTGGTACACCGACCTCAGAGAGATACCTGCCAGAGAGAAGGCAACAAGCTACACACATCTCCCACAGTACGTCGGTTCCAGATTTAAACCTCATTTATCTCCTATGACTGCAACGATACCTAGATTTCACGCATACCATACTCCCCCCCCCCCCCCCCCCCCCACACACACACACACACACCCTGTCAATAAGGAATGGTCGCTCGACACCGGACTTTGCCTTCATTGATTGGCTGAGGGTTTTTGGAGAGTTTTATGAAAGATCATTTCTGAAGGTATATCCCCCCACCGATCCGTCGGATTCAGATACATTGAGGAGTAATGCAGTCTGAGAAAAGTTAAAAAACCTAGTAAAATCCTAGATATTTTTTTATATTTGTATACTTATTCTGCATTACTGCGTCAAAAGGGACCCACTCGTCGCAGATGTGCCTCCCCACTATGCCTTCCGATGATCCGGTTTCTAGCAGTAATGCGCTGATCCGTGACGTCATCACTTCCGTGGTCACATGGGAACTGTGTTATAGGGTTGTCCTCTAAGCTAGTTCAATCAACTTCTTCTTCAGCAAGACCTAACACAGCTCTTTCTTTCTGTCAAGAACATGCAGTAGATTTATTGAGGAGTTCTGCAGATTACGTATACAAATATAAAAAAATATCTTGGATTTTACTAGCTTTGTCATGCCAAGTCAGGAACTGTCATTAGAACGTTGTACAGATTGATGGATAAAAAGGTCCACAATTTTCACAATCTCGGCCAATCCAAACATAGAAGACCCAGTATGAAATAGCAACATTCTGATTTTGGATATCCAAGCTATTTAAGTATTTTCATAAAACAAACTTTGAGAATTTCATAACACGCACGCGGATATCGCTTCCGATTCACAGATAACAATCTATATAATATTTGATGCAACGTGAAAAATCTTTTATACACAAATAATGCCTTCCAACCTCTCCAAGCACAGTCGCATTTGAAACTGTTTATGATACACATAATTAACGTTTAAAAACGATCTTTGAACTTTTTCTATAACTTGCCTATACTTGAAACCCGGAGCGATACAATAAAATACGAGCTACCGTAGCATCAAAAATAGTCACAACAGTGTGGAATGGTAATGACTGATATCTTTTAAGTAGAGAATACACAGGAAACGCTGCTTTTCTTGCCTGTGTAGATAATGATAACGACCAAATTAATCTAGACGAAAAGACAATTCCTAAATGTCTATAATGTGTTGGAGTTTGCATTTCTACTTATGAAGACAATAATAATAGATTTAGCCGTGTAAACCTCTGAGCCCCATTTATTACAAAACATATCAAGGGCATCCAGCTTTCTTTGCAAGGTAATAACACAGTCATCAATTAAAGATATATCATAAGCAGACAACATAGATAAGATTTCATCAATGTCCTGTGAAGTAAATATAACCTCTCAAGCCTAGCTCCTTTAAATGATTGGTCTATCCATTCCTGAAGAAGATAAACAAAACTGGACTGAGCATACAACTTTGCCGTACTCCACATGATGTACTGAATGAACCTGATTTGCAATTGCCTACTTTAACTTTACTATACATACTACTTAGTACATTATACAGTTTACCATTCACACCCCTTGACTACTACATAAAGTTTTTGCCTATCTACCAAATCAAAGGCTTTTTCGAAAATCTATAAATGCCACATAGAAACGATGTTTGGGTTTCCTTAGATATTTCTGATATAATGCCTTTAAATCAACCTTTGAATGATTACTCCTAAAACCCGCTTGAACCTCATCAATAATCTCATTTAACTCCAACCATTGTCTTATTCTTGTTTCTAACACTAAAGTAAATATATGTCCCATAACACAAAAAGAGCGATGCCACGATAATCATTTGGGTCCTTCTTTGATCCCTTCTTAAACATTCATCATTCACCATAATTCATCTTTTTAATGCTTTTTTTGCCCTTAAATAATTCCCAACTTGGTCTTTCGATCGGCACTTTTTCAACAAATTCAATTGGTGATACATACAGTCATTATCTAATCATATGGCCTTTTTATGAATACTGACCCGTGAAATCCGGTTAGGGTAAGGTGGTCAAGCTTGCTGACGTGGTTGGTGCATGTCATCGTATCCCAATTACGTAGATCGATGCTCATGATGTCATACACTGGATTGTCTGGTCCGGACTCGATTATTTACAGACCGCCGTCATATAGCTGGCATATTGCTGAGTACGACATTCAACAACAAGCAAACACAAGCGTAGTTTGCTGAAGATCAACTCTAACCCGGATCTTCATGGGGAGTTTCTGTTGGTAGTTACCAGCCTCTAGACCTGTCAGTGACTGTTGGCAGGCGGGGCGTCCTCTCATGTCAACCGTGTTCACAACATTGACAATTCCCAGGCCTCTTTTCTATTACTTGGTTCACGGAGTTTGTTTTACACACCACAGGGCTACTGGTCAAACTCTAAAATAACATCAAAATGTGATCTTGGAAAGCAAGGTCAGTGGCGTTTGAATGAAAACATTACTTAAAAGTTGTTGACAGACTCATCGGGATGAAAAAAGATTAATGTTATTTTTTGTTGTTGTTTTTTTGGCATATGTATATTAATATATATTAATTCATATTCAGAACGGATAACTTAAGCGTCACCTCTTCAGGCCAACTATTCAACAGAACTTTCATAAACGTCTCAGCTTGGACCTTGGATGTTGTGGCACAAAGCGGGTATATATTTTTCTGCGGGGAAACTGTCATGTGATGTACAAAGAGAAACGGTGTTGAGAAACAGAAAATGATACGTGCCCATCACCTTTTATGCATCTCTCAAGTGTGAAACAGGTAGATGAACCACCATTGCCAATAATATACTTGATTAACTCAAAACAATGTCATCAGGTCTCCAGAGTAATTATATGTTAAAAAACCCGAATAATTTAAGCTTGCCATCACAGCAAGATCAAAAGGGATCACTGCCGAATATGCACATTTTGTACGATCGGAATTACAGTATTAAAAAGATTGGGCCAACCAATAGCCCTGAAAACGTTGCTACAAACATCAAGAAAATGTTATTTATAAATGGTTCGGGTCACATTCTACCAGAATTTAGACGATTGATAAAGTTTCGGACGTTAAGTTTCTATTACAGTGACAGCCAGTAGAAGCTGCACAATTTCACCTACATTCAACAGATGAGTGAGTTCAAGGTTTTGTTGTATTATTTCACTCTTGTACATAATGCAGTATTGGAGCATGGAGAACTGGAGAATACGTGTAGCATGGAGTACTGGGAAATACTTACAACATGGAGTAGTGGAGAAAACGTATAACATGGAGTAGTGGAGAATACGTATAACATGGAGTAGTGGAGAATACGTATAACATGGGGTAATGAGTAATATGTGTAGCATGGAGTACTGGGGAATACGTGTAACATGGAGTACTGGGAAATACTTACAACACGGAGAAGTGCAGAAATACGTATAACATGGAGTAGTGGAGAATACGTATAACACGGGGTAATGGGGAATACATGTAGCATGGAGTACTGGGGCATATATGTAGCATGGAGTACTGGGGAATACATGTAACATGGAGTACTGGGGAATATATGTAGCATGGAGTACTGGGGAATACATGTAGCATGGAGTACTGGGGAATACATGTAGCATGGAGTCCTGGGGAATATATGTAGCATGGAGTACTGGGGAATATGTGTAGCATGGAGTACTGGGGAATATGTGTAGCATGGCGTACTGGGGAATATATGTAGCATGGAGTCCTGGGGAATATGTGTAGCATGGAGTACTGGGGAATATATGTAGCATGGAGTCCTGGGGAATATGTGTAGCATGGCGTACTGGGGAATATGTGTGGCATGGAGTACTTGGGAATACTTATAACATGGTGTACTGGAGAATACGTATAACATGGGGTAATGAGTAATATGTGTAGCATGGAGTACTGGGGAATACGTATAACATGGAGTACTGGGGAATACTTATCGCATGGAGAACTGGATAATACTTATAGCATGGAGTACTTGGGAGTACGTGTAGCATGGAGTACTGGGGATTAGGAGCAATATGCAATATTTTGAAATTTTTAATTTAAGATTTAGTTTCTACTTCTCCTACGACTTGTGACACTAGGCCTGGCGGCAACTTCTTCAGGCAGAATAGTCAATCAGAAACCTCAGTAACGATGCCTTTAGGGAATTTATCTACATGGATAAATCTATTTATGTTTATAGAATAGGCTGCGTAATGGAAATTTGGTTGAAAGCCAGGGTTTAGATTGTTATCTCGAGCTCTGAAGTTTTGCGACTAACAGCAGCGACCTTGTGGGTGATCCAAACACTCTAATTCCAACATCTGTAGATGGACTGTAGGACGTTTCTAACTGTACTGTAACTGAAACTGAATGTGAAACTATGCTAGCGTTTTTAGGTCGTCATAATGCTGTATGCTGTATCATTTTAAATACTGCACGGCTGAAGATTATTGAGTTATCAAGTAAATACTCTACACTTACGTGAATAAAAAGGAATAGGAATAGGAATTATGCTTTACATAGATTTGTTTCGCTATAATTGTTTGGCTACGGGACAGTTATGCTAATAAACCCGACCACGAACAAAGAGATTATTATTCCAGTAATATTCCAGTCAGGCACTCACGTCGAATACGTAGAAACGTAATAGCCCTGTCACACTACAACGTTTAAGAGTAACTTGCACCTAGCGTGTAAAAGACAGTTAATACGCTGTCATACGTCGAGCTTCCATCGAAAAACCATGATTTGGGCGTATCATACATAACGAGTTCACCGTACGTGTAACGCATGTCTAATGTATTAGGAGCGTATCACTGACTTATACATAACTTATGACAGCGCATAAAAGCGTATGGCCAGCGCATGCCCAGCGTATGAGTAACGTTGTAGTGTGACAGGGCTATAAACCAGTTATACCATAGTGATACAATTATAACTTTGTTCTTGTATCTCACTGCTGTGTAACCAGTAAAGAGTTTTTTAAATAAAATCACATAAATGCAATGATATGTGTTATTTCTCGGTTTACTGGTCGGTAAGTGGTGGGAATTCATAAAATGAAATTTCAGATTATTTTTCGGATGAAACGTTATGTTAATCTGCGGCCGTGTTAGAAGTGTAAGTTAACCCTGTCTCCTAAATCTTGCAGATTAAAATGTTCACAATTATTCTGTGCTGAACATGATTATTGCATATTGCATTCCGCAAAATACAAAAATAGCGTCTATCACAATCCGTCAACCATTTCCTTTACGTTTCGCCTGATTGAATACTATTTTGTACCGAAGTCAATGACATCCCACATCAATATCACAGCTGTGTGCGTGTATATGTATTTGAGTACTAATAAGTAGTTGACAGCACGAACGAAGACGCGCCAGATTGACCATAGAACACAATCAGATGTAGAAATGCCACCTGATGCCAATGTTAGCAAGTTCTTAGAAAAAAACGAATAGGGAAAGGGGAGCTATATATTCTTCCCAAGCCTACCCGTGAAGATCCGTGAAGACAATAGATAGGTCTTCAGCAACCTTTTCTTGCCTTAAAAGGCAACTATGCTTGTCGCAAGAGGCGACCAACGGGATCGGGTGGTCAGGTTCACTGACCTGGTTGATGCATGTCGGCGTTTCCCAATTACGTAGATCCATGCTTATGATGTCAATCACTCGATTGTCTGGTTCAGACTTGATCATTTACAGACAGCCGTCATATAGCTGGAATAGTGTTAAGTTGGGCTTCAGACAACAAACAACAACTTTCCAAGCCACATGTGAATGTATGTAGATCTTATTATATCATATTGATAGACTTAACTGATGACCGTACTCGATTATAAACAGCTTGTACTCCATTTAACATTTTTGAAGAAACCCCTCTCCTTTTTAAAATCGTCCATAATTTCGACCTATTAACCAAATCAAAAATCTATAAATACAGCATAAACTCTCCCCCTTTTCTTTCATAGATACCGTTGAATCACTGACTGTAAAATAAATATATTGTCAATGGTGGAGTACCCGTATGCAAGGGAAGAATGATTCCCACTGACTATAGTGCGGGAAAGTCTGCAGAATCAAATATGGCATTTAATTATACTACCAAATATGGCATTTAATTATACTACCAAATATGGCATTTAATTATACTACCAAATATGGCATAAACAAATCAAAGGAACTGTGGAAGAACTCTGCAATTAACTTGTCAGTACCTGCAGATTTGTGACATTTTAAACTCTTTACTGCTTCTTCATCTTCAGTAATCGGAGGGTCGAGGATAAACTGAGTCATGTCAATGCAATTGAACTGGATCCGCATGAGGCCTGTAAACAGATAAGAGCCTATTTCTTTCACAACTAAAATATTCACATTCCTTTACTTATCAAACCATACCTGTGACTTAAATGTATGACAAGCTCGTATCATACCGTTTGCAGCATAACAAGTGGCATCAGTAAACACGTACTGTGACTTGCTCTATCAATATCTGTAAGTATCAATTCTGAAAACGAGTCGAACATGTCCAGACAATCATCAGAAAGTGAGTTGTCTCTCAATAAGTCCCGTTTGGTTACATCCCACACATAACAGTAGTCACAAGGCTCGCGTGCATCCTGAACGTCAGAGTCGGCAGGTATGTAGTCACATGACTGTAATGAACACATGCACGTTGTTGGGCGGACTCTGATCTAGGTACAATGTCAAAGCGTCGACAGAGTGAAAACAGCGCTAAAGAGGATATCACGGAGTCAATGGCGCTTGCTCCAGGGGCACTGTTAACTGTAAAGTCACCAATTCCCAAGTCAGTACCACAACGGCCATTAAAAATAGACAAACAAAGAGCTGAGCAAAAACTAAATAACCGAGTTCCTGTTTTGTTAAATATTTTGTCACATGAGCAACTGCTTAGATTTAGCTTACTAAATAGATAACTAAAGTCATTCAGATCCAGTCTCTCTGCTAAGTCTTCATCTATAAAGTCAGGTTCACTGGCTGTTCTGGCATTAAAGTCGCCACAAATATGCAAGTACAAATCACCACATTCTTGTAGAACAAGAAGTGAGTCTTGTAACATTGAGATGCCATGTTGTGTTGATTTGGTGTGATACCTAGGAGAGTCGTAAGGATGGATATAGACACATGCAAATAACACATCTTTGTCAATATCAAATAGTGACTTGTTAAAAAGTGTGAATATAGCATTCTGGGAAATCAATGTTCGTTTCACATACGTATTGGCAAGAGGGCGTTTTATCATCACAATACTCCTCCCAGAAAGCCTGCCATGCAAAGCCATCCTATCCGCCTGTAAATCTAACTGGATAAAGTAATGCAGATATTGAGAAAAGTCACAGGACTGTACCCATGTTTCACTTAGTCCTTATAATGAAACTGATTTAAAAATGTGAGAAAGTTGTGGTCAGCAAGTTTGTTAACAATGCCAGAAACATTTCAGAATAGACATTCCACCAGGTAACTAGCTGATTGACAGAAATCATGGCCGTTGCCACACCCTTTCTTGGCCACACCCTTTCTTGGCCACACCCTTAACTGTTAGATGTATCCCGTTCTCTACCTGTGAATACATGGTATGTGACATATATCATTTTATCACTTCAGTTTTATATTAACGTACATTGTATATTCAGCTTTTTCTTCATTTTCGTTCATTAATCATCAATCTTATGTGTATTGTTACATGATTTATTCTTTGTCTGTCATCCCCACCACGTGTGTATATAAAGCCGATGCTGAGTTGAATAGACAATGAATAAGTGTAAACCTGCCGTGATCGCAAACAATGTACGTAACGAAGCGGGTGATCTCCAAGTTGTGTGCGGATACATACATGCACGAACAAGACCACATCATACCTGGCTATTATGCAGAACACATTAACATAAACAACATAAACGAACGCTTCCCTCTTTGTTGACTGATGTCAATTTTTTTAACAAAATGCGGTATGCGTATTTGATGTAGATGGGAATGCAGAAACCGTGAAACATTACATGTACAATTACACTTGGCCCATGCCGCACGTACCCGCTGTCCCCGGCTGTTCCCCACAGATGTGGATGTCAACAATTAAAAACAGGTCTGTCAGGGTTACCAGGAGGGTTGCTGAAACCAGTGTTGTGACTTGCATCACTTTCCTCATCCCGACCCGTTCTTCAACTCACAGGACCAAAAGTCGGATTTTACACCATTGAAACAAACGCAACTACAGTAGGAAATGGATGTTATGACCGGATTTGTGTGTGTTTCCCAATATGAACTGACTTTTGGCGATTATTTCATATTAAGCTACACTTTTGAAACGTATGATCATCGTGTATTGCACAAGAACCGTTGTCATAAATGCTATGACCGGAATTGTAGGCATTTCCAAGCATGAATTCAAAAGTTGATACACAGGTAAAGACTTGATCACAGAGTATTCCAAATGCATTTCTGTAAATTGTAACTGGTGCTGAAATTTCCGATTCCTTTCTAAGTTTACTAGGGTTTGAAATATGGACATTTCTTCAGGTGGCTCCAGGGTGTCCTAATAACTTTAGAACCATTGATCGTTTACTCACTTCTTATCATTCACTTTACGGTACGCAGTGTATTTGTACTCTCCTCCAGTCAATTAGGTTTTGTAAATCGATGAGTGGGTCTTATTGAAAATAGATATATTTCTATGTTCCTTAGTTTTCAACTTCTAATTAGCATGTGTTTGTGTGTTGCATAGCGACATGACAGTGATACATGTCAAAGTTGCAAAAAAGCAAAATATTTGTTTGTTGTTTAACGCCGTGCTCAGCAATATTCCAGCAAGATGACGGCGGTCTATAAATAATTGAGTCTGCGCCAGACAATCCAGTGATTAATGTCATGAGCATCAATCTACGTTATGGGATACGACCACCCGACCCCGTAAGTCGCCTCTTACGACAAGCATAGTCGCCTCTCAAGGCAAGCATGGGTTGCTGAAGAACTATTCTAATCCGAATTGTAACGGGGCAGAGCGAAATATTGCACATTTGTGTATTATTCACTGCAGTAGATTTCTTGTATATACGATGCTTGTATTCAGCAAGAAAGTAATTATATATGAAAAAAGTAAATACACAGCTGATTTGGAGCTGCGGAAAGTATGAATATGAAGATATCACACGAGCACATCGCACATACAAATATACATGAACGTGCAAACACGCCGACTCGCACACGTGTCATAGTAAGGCACTATGGTAGCCTAGAAAGGTAAGTTAGCTCCATTTTTCAATGATATTGTAAGTTTCGTGAATAACTTCAATATTGCCGATTAAGCGAAAAGATATACACTCTCACTAACTGCTGAGAAACATGCCTGTAGTATTGTTAATTTGTATCTCACCAGCAAGTGCCAGTCAGGTGCGAACACATCTGTTCTGTTTTGTATCACGTGTTATACATCTAGTTTGTCGAATCGCATTTTTACAGATGCGTCAAGATGATGCCATGTAGCGTCTTAATCACTAAACATTGGTCAATGTGACAACTGTTTTATCTGGGATAACACTTTCTTGGTAAAGTCCAGATTCTAGTACTTTCTTTGGTTGAGTCCGTTCCGGAGATGATCCGTTTATTCGGTCAATGAAGATCTGGGCAGACAGAGGCTGCGCTGATTGATCACAGTTGGTGACTTTCTAATCTGATGGAATAATACGGTTGTTGGGCCTATTACTGATGTAGCACTTGTCTGTCACATTTGTTTCGTTCAGACTTGTAATCTTGTTGTCTTTTGCCTACCCCAACTTCCTCAATCAACAGTAATAGACTCCTAAATGGAGTATTGGGCTCAACAAAGTAGCAATTGTAGACCCTCTATTTCTGTATGGTATGTCATGTATGATAGTCAAAGTTATCTGACATGTTTTATTAAAGGTTTATGAAGCTTCAAACCGTCCAACAAAAATTGTATGCACAAACACACGCGCGCTGTCCATTTGAATGATTTTGGGGAATGAAGTTTGTGTGTGACTTTTACCCTCCCTGTCCTGAAACATCTTTGTGAATATGACTGATGGTGTATATTTAGGAAAGGATAAAGTAATATACTTCCAGTTATATGAGTCAGTCTTCATGAAATAACATGCTAGCGCTGAAGTTTCATTCCACTGATTCACGTATGCACAAGTGTTGCCTCATGAAAACACGGGGGCAAATTCGGCGGTCGAGTGTGAGAAAACAAGGAAAACGGGAATGTGATAAGTATATCCAAGAAATATACTAAGATATGTTGTGGCTATTCTGACATCTTACGTTCCCGTAACATTTCGTCTAACAACAATGGCAAATGCATGTCATGTTGGTTATGTGGAATATATCAAGTTTTAACTATAAGTCACTTGTGTAATCAGAAATGAGACAGAAATATTACACATAATGTTTATGAAGTATGCTTAATACTGTATTAGAGTCTTGTAATCATTCATAAAATAAGGGGCGGTCGGGTAGCCTAGTGGTTAAAGCGTTCGCTCATCACGCCGAAGACCCGGGTTCGATTCCCGACATGGGTACAATGTGTGAAGCCCATTTCTGGTGTCCCCCGCCGTGATATTGCTGGAATATTGCTAAAAGCGGCGTAAAACCATACTCACTCACTCACTCACTCATAAAATGAATACACCTACAATTCAATATGACTAGGCGGTAGAGTATTAAAAAGAAACAAGAAATGAGTTATAATTATATGTCTAGAGGAAAGGGGAAAGTGTATAGTCGAGAAATATAAATTTCTCATTAAATAAAAGAATAGCGTACCTATGTAGCCATATTGCGTTCCAGACACAATTCTTCCCTGAACAGTGAACTAATAGTGCGCGGTTTAGTAGAACCAGCAGCAGTGAGGGAGGGAGGGTGGGGGAGGGACTTCTTGTACTGGTCCGGACTAATGCCGGTATTCTAATGCTAGCCCATTGAGATACCACGCCAACAACAAGTACCATCTTTTAACGTCTTTTGGTGTGACCCGGCCCGGGGATATAACCACCGACCTTCTGCTCTCCAGGTAGACGCTCTTCCAACTAGACCACGGTGACTGTCCTTCATTATACGAAATTGTAAGGGCAGATTTAGTATTGCTTAAAGACTTTTACACCAATATCAGATATGACAATAGTCATAGTTTTAGTCTTTAGTCTTTAGTTTCTAAATGGAAATTGTTTTATTATATATTACCCTTCCAAGAGTGTGTATATATTAAGTTGACAATATGAGTGAAAGGTCCATGTACCTTTTATCAATACTCTCTGTTATTGCGTTCTACATGTACACACATGAACTGAATCTACCCCTGGAACATAATACACCTCACATTTAGACACCAAGAATTATCGGACAAGAATGAAACACTTTTGACTGCGTAGATACCTATTAGACATTTTCTAGGGAGAGGAAGTGCCAGTTATTGATATAAAGACAGAGATCATATCCGAATACTAATTCCCAGCTAAGGTGATGATAAGGGTCATGAAATAAATTGGATTCACAGTCTTGAATCACGAAACGATACACTGCATGGGTCCTTAGCTTCAATGTCTGCAGCACGTAAATATTCGTTTTTGGCGATAGCGATAAGCCAGTCTGTGAGATTTAGACTTTTATTTTCAGAACATTAGTTCTTGAAATGCATGACGTAGTAGTTATTCTATTTCTGTATCCCAGAATCTTCAGCGGACATTTCACAGACATTGAAAAAAAAAGTAAATACAAAGTTTATGGATATCATCTTCTTGTTATATTGTAATGATGGCGTTTCCGTATGCATCTTCATGCCGATGTCAGTCTTGCTTGACTCTGTGCCTATCAAACGATTCCTTCATAAATAATCATCGTTATTCCAACACAATATATACATTCAATAGGTAATAAGGGAAAAACGTGTTCTATGAGTGAAGCAAGAATCAGCAAGAATGCCAAGAATCTACATGCGATATGATCTTAAATAATAAAGGTAAACGTTAAAAAGAAAACACTTACATACCACAGTCAACTGGACTTAACACATCCGCATATATCCTTTTGAATAGCTTTCTTAATCTTTGGTGAGGTACAGGTTGCAAATTCACTTATTAGGACATATCCCGCTTTTACAAATGCGTGTACTTGCCCCGGAGATTACCATACATGTGTGGGTTTCAAGTTTGTACATGTTGTCTCAATATAAGAAAGCTGTTAATCTATAGAAACTTGGGAAAAGTCATAGAATGAAAACTATAGGCTTGTAGTATCAACTGAATATAAAGACCGATATTTACATATATACTAGCCACATAAAGAAACTGTGCACGGAGAAAATATAGATATAAGGGCACACCGTCCATATATGAAAGATAGGTTTGAACACAGCAATTATTGGAGACATTCAAACGCTCATGCACGTGCCATGCGATATGACGTCATTGATGGGGGCCTATGGACGTGCAATGTGTTACTGCACGTGCATCCTGTGCAGCTGTACACAGCATGTGCAACTCAAAATTCGCTATCACTTTGGAAAGCATGATCTGTGGTCATTCAAAAATTCAAAACTTCTCAGGCGCAGACACAAGCATATCACAAGCAAATCATGCCAAGACTGACAGCTGCACAGCGTCATGAAGCCATTGGAATGATCCGAGCGGGAATGGGGCAACAACAGGTGGCAACACATTTCCAATGCCATCGTAACACGATATCGGCATTGGTGAGGCGTTATCAGAACACAAATGACGTTGCCGACCACCCACGTTCAGGACGTCCCCGAGTAACGACGCCAAGACAGGACAGATGGATTCGAGTTACACATCTCCGACACACGTTCCAAACGGCAGTAACGACGTCCCAGACAATTCCTGGACTGCGCCGTATCCATCCCAACACTGTCAGGAATCGTTTACGTCAGTACGGGATTCGACCACGACGCCCTGCCATACGTCCCATCCTGACACACCGTCATCGAGTCAACCGTCTAAGATGGTGTCGAAATCACGTTCGCCAACCTCGAATATGGTGGAGAAATGTTGTCTTTACAGATGAATCGAGGTTCAACATTTCCCACAGTGACGGGCGCCAACGTGTCTACCGGCGTTTGGGAGAACGTTATGCACGCAACTGTATTGTGGAGAGGAATCGTTTTGGAGGTGGCTCTGTGATGATTTGGGGTGGGATAACAGCACGGCACCGAACCCCTTTGTTGGTTGTTCAGGGCAATCTCACCGGTGTTGGCTACAGAGATCAGATTCTGAGGCCTGTGGTCATTCCTTTCCTGCAACTTCATGGCCCGGGATTGACATTTCAACAGGACGACGCTCGTCCTCACACGACTAGGGTCGCAATGGATTTCCTTCACCATAACAATGTCATGTTACTGCCATGGCCTGCAATTTCTCCAGATCTCTCCCCAATAGAGCATGTGTGGGATGAAATGGAGCGCCGTCTGCGTCATCTTCCACATCCTCCAGATAACGTCCGTGACTTGGCACAGGATTTGAGGAGGCTATGGCAGGCCATTCCCCAGGCCTTCCATGCCCATTTGGTGGACTCCATGCGTCGCCGATGCACTGCTGTGATTCACGCACAGGGTGGTCATACCCGTTATTGACTTTGTGACTTTTTTCGTTTGACCCCCTACTCCATTTTGACCTTCTGACGTCATCGTAACAGATGTTGTTCAGGTCCCGTTGACATTTTCTTATGGTCCGATCATTCAGCTGCTACAGCGTCTGCATCATTTTGTTCTTGCTGTGTTGTATTTCAATCCAGAATATATTTTCTCCGTGCACAGTTTCTTTATGTGGCTAGTATATATTAATCCTGAACACATCGCCCAACCTTTAAAAAGCTGGCACGTATTTTTATATGTTGGCATTTCCTTTGTAAACACAAACTAGGACCAAAATGCAATGCAATGCAGTGCGTCGATAAAGTCTTGGTTAACAAATACTTAGCGTACACAGGAAACTTCACTGGTCTGTGGTAAGCGAGTGAGTGAATATGGTGTTACGCCGCTTTTAGCAATATTCCAGCAATATCACGGCTGGGGACACCTGAAATGGGCTTCACGGTCTGTGTTAAAGTGGATCTCCTCGCCATATGTCACTAATCAACTCATTACGTCACTGACGTGGTTGCTGCACACTGTCGAGCCAATGTTGACAATATAAAGCAGTTATATTACCGAACTATTGAAATAAATTCTAATTATTGTCAATATGGTAAACTTCCAATTACCTATGATCGAACATTAAGGAGCGTATGAAACATCGGATACATCTAAACCTTATCATACACGATGTCAAGGGTTTTAAATCTCTGATATCTATGAACAGCATTTACGATTATTTCACATTTTAGAAAAAAATCATGAAAACAGTGACCATGTTTACACACCTCTGTCATATATGTTCATAGCCACTTGCATGCTCTTCTGTTTCATGACATGCGCACTTAACGTGAGTTTGGCAGCCAAATGATACGTACATCTCAAACGTTGGTCATATGGGCCTCAAATGACATATTCATTACTTAACATGCATAAATTTGGCAAATACAGTTCCTTTGCGTGGTGACTACTGCCGATACGTCGATTTCTTGAATGTCTCACTGATCCTTTCAGTCAATATAAAAAGGTTGATATGTCTGGGAAGGTGGTAATCCTTGAGGTTCCAAAACCCACTTTTCTTCTCATTTTCATATTTCACCGGACAGACTTAAGTGATTTGTTTCAGTAACCTCATAGTTCATATAATTCTAAAGGAATGCAATGATGGGAGACCTACCGGGGGACGCCAAACATGACTCCATGTACGTCGCAGCCGGTGACGTGTAGCTGCATTTGATACATACCTTCATACTTGACGTATACCACCCTACGTATGAATACCAGCATTATTATCCCCCGCCACAAAGTTGGAAGAAGATATAGGAATGGGTGCTGTCCGCCCATCCGTGAATCCGTTCGTTCGTTCGTGCGTCAGTCCGTCACGTTTCGTTTGCGGAGCATAACTCGGAAACCCTTTAATATTTTATCATGAAACTTTGCATATGTATCAAACACATGATTAAACAATGTTTGATTTCTTGTGTATTTCAATAGTTTGTTTAAGGCTATTTGAGTCATTATTTACATGTTATTATAACACGAAGGAGACTGCTCCATTCCACCTCTGGACTCCCTCCTTTTCTCTCTTAAGTCAGTGGTGAAGAGATTTAAAGAAATGTTATAGTATTAAATCACAACCATCGTTAACCTATTAAAAAAGTCTTGTATCAATGCCAGATTTCTTGAGACATTCAAGATGTCATCCAATGTTCATCCTCATCTCCCCGTTATCTGTAAATTCACCGTGTGCATAATATAACCACTAAAACCAATGCCCGTACGTTAAAAAGAAACAAAGTTGTTTTGTTAACGAGTTTAGTTGGGGTATTATTTTCGATCATTTGGGATGAAAATATATCTGAAAACTTATTTTTTTAGAAAAACTAAATTTACAAAAAACATGGTGTTGTCGTAGGAAGCTGTATTTTTTAAAATCACCTTCACTGAACGTGTGCCAGAAATCTATTAAAGTCAGTGTCCGTGTCTAACATATATAGAAATATGACTTGGTCTTTGTAGCATTAAACAGCTGTCACATATCCATGGTAACCGATATTAACACAAAGTAAAATGTGCAAGTTGGCATCAGCAACGCCGTTCTATAATTTGTACCTGCCACTGTAGGATATATTTTCACTGTCACCTGATACTGACGTCACCGAAGGAACTGAAGGTATCATTTGTCTCGCGTTAAGGACATATATTTGATATTTCTTCGTCGGTTTCTATGGTAACGGAGTGGTGAGAAAAATAACCAGTCATTATTTACATCGCATGCATATATTTGAATTTGTCATCTAATACGACCGAGCATTTTTTACTCTCAATGTTTGACATTTATCTTACAAGAAGTTGTTGTTGAACACCAGTGACTGTGTTTGTATGAGTCGGATTCCATGACTATTAGTTTCAGTATAACGTTCCGTGGTGAATCAGGAAGGTCTACATTGCACTGTTAACAAAGAACGCGGTTTTCTAGTCTACATAACGTCATACTGATCACTGCCAGACAAACTTTGTCTCAATTAACATGAAGCCATGACATATCTATATGTCTAGAATTACCCATTTGTCATGAATTGGAACATGAGTATGCTAAGGGTAATCTCTTATTTCCATGTACTGTCCTGCAAGTATGTGATCTCCATGATAACTATGGTTAATAGTTAAGACATAATGCTTGTCAGGTGACATCGGCTGTATAAGAGAGATATACCGTCACACCTGCTGACAACACTTGCTCAGACTAAGGAGAACATACGAATAACTGTAGGGTGACTGTAAGCTAAGAAAATACAAGTAACTGTAAGTTAAGGAGACCATACGAGTAACTGTAAGTTAAGGAGAACATACGAGTAACCGTCGGTTAAGGAGAACATACGAGTAACTGTCGGTTAAGGAGAACATACGAGTAACTGTAGGTTGAGGAGAACATACGAGTAACTGTAGGTTGAGGAGAACATACGAGTAACTGTAGGTTAAGGAGAACATACGAGTAACTGTAGGTTGAGGAGAACATAGAGTAACTTTAAGTTCAGGAGAACATAGAGTAACTGTAAGTAAAGGAGACCATACGAGTAACTGAAAATTAAGGAGAACATACGAGTAACTGTAAATTAAGGAGAACATACGAGTAACTGTAGGTTAAGGAGAACATACGATTAATTGTAAGCTAAGGAGAACATACGAGTAACTGTAGGTTAAGGAGAGCATTCGAGTAACTGTAAGTTAAGGAGAACATAGAGTAACTTTAAGTTAAGGAGAACATACGAGTAACTGTAAGCTAAGGAGAACATACGAGTAATTGTAAGTTAAGGAGAACATACGAGTAACTGTAGGTTGAGGAGAACATACGAGTAACTGTAATCTGAGGAGAACATACGAGTAACTGTAACTTAAGGAGAACATACGAGTAACTGTACGTTAAGGAGAACATACCAAGAACTGTAAGCTAAGGAGAACATACGAAGAACTGTAAGTAAAGGAGACCATACGAGTAACTGAAAATTAAGGAGAACATACGAGTAACTGTAGGTTAAGGAGAACATACGAGTAACTGTAGGTTAAGGAGAACATACGAGTAATTGTAAGCTAAGGAGAACATACGAGTAACTGTAGGTTGAGGAGAACATAGAGTAACTGTAAGTTAAGGAGAACATACGAGTAATTGTAAGCTAAGGAGAACATACGAGTAACTGTAGGTTAAGGAGAGCATTCGAGTAACTGTAAGTTAAGGAGAACATACGAGTAACTGTAGGTTAAGGAGAACATACGAGTAATTGTAAGCTAAGGAGAACATACGAGTAACTGTAGGTTAAGGAGAGCATTCGAGTAACTGTAAGTTAAGGAGAACATAGAGTAACTTTAAGTTAAGGAGAACATACGAGTAACTGTAAGCTAAGGAGAACATACGAGTAACTGTAGGTTGAGGAGAACTTACGAGTAAGTGAAAGTTAAGGAAAACATACGAGTAATTGTAGGTTAAGGAGAACATATGAGTAACTGTTAGCTAAGGAGAACATACCAGTAACTGTAGGTTAAGGAGAACATACGAGTAAGTGTAAGCTATGGAGAAAATACGAGTAACTGTAAGTTAAGGAGAACATTTGAGTAACTGTAAGTTAAGAATAACATAGAGAAACTTTAAGTTAAGGAGAACATACGAGTAACTGAACGTTAGGAGAACATACGAGTAACTGTAAGTTAAGGAGACCATACGAGAAACTGTAACTTAAGGAGAACATACGAAGAACTGTAGGTTGAGGAGAACATACGAGAAACTGTAACTTAAAGAGAACATACGAGTAACTGTAGGTTGAGGAGAACATACGAGTAACTGTAAGTTAAGGAAAACATACGAGTAACTTTAGGTTAAGGAGAACATACGAGTAAGTGTAAGTAAAGGAGAACATACGAGTAACTGAAAGCTAAGGAGAACATACGAGTAACTGTAGGTTAAGGAGAACATACGAGTAATTGTAAGCTAAGGAGAACATACGAGTAACTGAAAGCTAAGGAGAACATACGAGTAACTGTAAGTTAAGGAGAACATACGAGTAACTGTAGGTTGAGGAGAACATACGAGTAACTCTAAGTTAAGGAGGCCATACGAGTAACTGTAACTAAAGGAGAACATACGAAGAACTGTAAGCTAAAGAGAACATACGAGTAACTGTAGGTTGAGGAGAACATACGAGTAACTGTAATCTGAGGAGAACATACGAGTAACTGTAAGTTAAGGAAAACATACGAGTAACTGTAGGTTGAGGAGAACATACGAGTAACTCTAAGTTAAGGAGGCCATACGAGTAACTGTAACTAAAGGAGAACATACGAAGAACTGTAAGCTAAAGAGAACATACGAGTAACTGTAGGTTGAGGAGAACATACGAGTAACTGTAATCTGAGGAGAACATACGAGTAACTGTAGGTTAAGGAGAACATACGAGTAACTGTAGGTTAAGGAGACCATACGAGTAACTGTAACTTAAGGAGAACATACGAAGAACTGTAAGCTAAAGAGAACATACGAGTAACTGTAAGCTAAAGAGAACATACGAGTAACTGTAAGCTAAAGAGAACATACGAATAACTGTAGGTTGAGGAGAACATACGAGTAACTGTAGGTTAAGGAGAACATACGAGTAGGATAGGATAGGATAAGTTTTATTCCATACTGAAAGGCTTCAGGCCCATAGTACAATTCTGTTTTCGGGAGTGGTTACAGATCCCTTTAACAGGTCATATTCTAATTAGCATAGCATGATAAATGAACATTGACAGATTTTTTAGAGTGTCTCTATCAGTTGTTGACATGATCGTTGTAAATTTTTGTAGAGTGGGATGTACATAACAAGGCGGATCAATATATTTTCTTCTAAGGTGGTCGTATTTTGGACAAACTAACAGAAAATGAAACTCATCTTCAATCACATTTAAATCACATTGCTCACATATTCTCAATTCTCTGGCTATGTTTCTATGCCTGCCGACTTCGATCCGAAGTCTATGAGAGCTGCATCTAAATTGTGCTAAACTTATTCTAAACCTTTTAAAGTTGATGTCAAACAAATAGTATTCTGGGGACATTGTTGTCTTGAAAAGCTTGTAATAATTGCATTTTTCTGAACTTAAAACATGCGAAGCCCATTTTTGTATGTATATATCCTTAAGTCTTTGGCGTAAAGATACTAAAAATGAATCTGGATTGTTTGGTACACATTGATTATGCCAAACATACCCATAGCCGCAATCATTTAATAATGACTTTGCATCATATACCCAATTGCGGATTCCATGTTTTTCATACAATAACATCATATTGTAACATTTTCTAGGTAATCTGGGCATTTTAAGAATCTTGAACCAATACTTGAGAATTCTAATATGTTGAAATATGTAAAGTGGTACACGTCCACATTCACCATATACCATAACACCCGATGTAGAGTTTTTTACGCCAAGGAATCGTTTACAAACATATAGATGGACCAGTTCAATAGTTCTGTATTCAGTATGCCCCCAGACCTCTGCTGCATATAAAAGAATTGGCGTAATTTTTGTATCAAATATTTTAAAAAAGGTTTGATATGAAAGATCAGTGAAAGTTTTTAAACTATGTAAGATTCCCATTAGTATCTTTTTTGCCTGCATTGCTGCATTACCGGTGTGGTAATTCCACGATTATCTGCCTGTGAAGGTTACCCCCAGATATTTATAAGAAGTGACAATTTGTAACGGTTGTGAGTTGAAGAACCATTTTTCCCTACTTGATAGTTTATTTCCCTTTTTGAAAACTAGCACTTTCGTTTTCTCAGTGTTCACTTGGAGTTTACAATTAGAACAGTACAGCTCCAGTTGATCTATCAAATTCTGTAAACCTTTTATCGTACTAGAGAACAGGACTATATCATCAGCAAAAAGCAACAGAAATATCTTAACAATATCTGGATGCAGCTGTATACCATCCGTACAATTTTCCTTAATTTGTGCAGCCAGTTCATTGGTGAAAAAACAAAACAGGAAGGGGCTAAGAATACAGCCTTGGCGTACTCCAGTGTTACATGTGAAGACATCATTTTGATAAATACTGCAAAATATGAGTAATTGTAAGTTAAGGAGAGCATACGAGTAACTGTAAGTTAAGGAGAGCATACGAGTAACTGTAAGTTAAGGAGAACATACCAGTAACTGTAAATTAGGGAGAACATACGAGTAACTGTAGGTTGAGGAGAACATACGAGTAATTGTAAGCTAAGGAGAACAAAACCAGTAACTGTAAATTAGGGAGAACATACGAGTAACTGTAGGTTAAGGAGAACATATCAGTAACTGTAGGTTGAGAAGAACATACGAGTAATTGTAAGCTAAGGAGAACATACGAATAACTGTAAGCTAAGGAGAACATTCGAGTAACTGTAAGCTAAGGAGAACATTCGAGTAACTGTAAGTTCAGGAGAACATACAAGTAACTGTAAGTTCAGGAGAGCATACGAGTAACTGTAAGTTCAGGAGAGCATACGAGTAACTGTAAGTTAAGGAGAACATACGAGTAACTGTAAGTTCAGGAGAGCATACGAGTAAGTGTAAGCTAATGAGAGCATACGAGTAATTGTAAGCTAAGGAGAACATACGAGTAACTGTAAGTTAAAGAGAACATACCAGTAACTGTAAATTAGGGAGAACATACGAGTAACTGTAGGTTGAGGAGAACATACGAGTAATTGTAAGCTAAGGAGAACAAAACCAGTAACTGTAAATTAGGGAGAACATACGAGTAACTGTAGGTTAAGGAGAACATATCAGTAACTGTAGGTTGAGAAGAACATACGAGTAACTGTAAGCTAAGGAGAACATACGAGTAACTGTAAGCTAAGGAGAACATTCGAGTAACTGTAAGTTCAGGAGAACATACAAGTAACTGTAAGTTCAGGAGAGCATACGAGTAACTGTAAGTTCAGGAGAGCATACGAGTAACTGTAAGTTAAGGAGAACATACGAGTAACTGTAAGTTCAGGAGAGCATACGAGTAATTGTAAGCTAATGAGAGCATACGAGTAATTGTAAGCTAAGGAGAACATACGAGTAACTGTAAGTTAAGGAGAGCATACGAGTAACTGTAAGTTCAGGAGAGCATACGAATAACTGTAAATTTAGGAGAGCATACGAGTAACTGTAGAATCACTGTAAGTTGAGATGATATGAGTAACTGTCGGTTAAGGAGAACATACAAGTAACTGTAAGCTAAGGAGAACATACGAGTATCTGTAAGTTCAGGAGAACATAGGAATAACTGTTAGTTAAGGAGACCATACGAGTAACTGGCGGTTCGTGAATAAGGATCGCCGAGTCCCATAACGAGGCGATTCTTCTTTATGCTCCTCACTTTACGAATATGTTCTCTGACTTAAAATACATCCCTACATATTCTCAACCGACTTTGACAAAACATTCTTTTGTGGTCAAGATTTGAATAAGAGAGTAGGAGAGCATACGAGTAACTGTAGAATCACTGTAAGTTGAGATGATATGAGTAACTGTCGGTTAAGGAGAACATACAAGTAACTGTAAGCTAAGGAGAACATACGAGTATCTGTAAGTTCAGGAGAACATACGAATAACTGTAGAATCACTGTAAGTTGAGATGATATGAGTAACTGTCGGTTAAGGAGAACATACAAGTAACTGTAAGCTAAGGAGAACATACGAGTATCTGTAAGTTCAGGAGAACATAGGAATAACTGTTAGTTAAGGAGACCATACGAGTAACTGGCGGTTCGTGAACAAGGATCGCGAGTCCCATAACGAGGCGATTCTTCTTTATGCTCCTCACTTTACGAATATGTTCTCTGACTTAAAATACATCCCTACATATTCTCAACCGACTTTGACAAAACATTCTTTTGTGGTCAAGATTTGAATAATTATAATAGTTTATTTCATAGAAGCCGATGTTGACTATTTCACGTCAAAAATAGTACGATGCAGGTTCGACCTCTGCTGGCTACATGTTCCCCGACAAAATTCATTCCGTCCATTCCATGCGCGGCTATTGGAATAGGGGTTTAAGAAAAAGTAGGCGGGAATAATTGACAACCAACTGTCCTTTAGTGCAAAACAATAGAGATGCGTCACAGATGTGGTTTACGGGGCATTAATGTGTAGTATATTTTACGGAAATATCTACATTAGGGTTTATATGTGATCGTAAAAAGGGCATTTTCCAGACAAGATAAAGGTTTTTTTCTTGAAGGGATTATATTTGATATGAATACGAGTGGACTCCATGCAAAGAACGTTCACGTGACGTAATGCATATTTTCACTATCAAGCCTCTTTTAGCTATGACTTATTTCCGACAACTTTCTGCTTTGTCCCATTATGACCTTCCTCAATGATCATCAACGGCGGAAATGTAATAGCCACTAATGGAGTCATGGGTCTCTCCTCCCCGTTTGCTAAATTACATGTTAATGTTTTTAGACTGTACATCAAGATTAACAACAGTACTTGTAACGATTTCATTAAGAAAATGTTTACTATGTCTAAGTCTTATAAAAGTTCATGGAACACTAAAGTTGTTAAAATTGCCTTTTATCCTAATATCTATGATGTTCTAACTGCTCCAATGTCCCGACAGAAGAAAATTGCCCATATTAAAAAAGTTATCATAAAAAAAAGATGAACTGAGATGGAGAACAGAGCTTTGGAACGATAAACATAACGTTAATGGTAATAAACTAAGAACTTACAGGCAATTTCATGATCGTAACGTTGTTGCTCCTTATGTTTTAAGTATTAAATACAGGGACCACCGTCGCATTTTAGCTAGTTTTAGATCTGGATCTTTACCCCTGGCTATCGAAACAGGACATTTTACAACTCCACCAACCCTTTGAGAAAATAGAATCTGCCCATACTGTTTTAAATTTGTTCATCAAAGGTTTGTCGAAGATGAATTTCACTTTTTAATGTTATGTCCTTTATATGATGATCTTAGAAGTATTTTACTTAGAGAATGTATTGTTTTAAATCCGTTATTTGAAAATATTGGCTTTGATGACACTTTCATTTATATTTTAAAATGTAAAGAAATTCAGCCTTTGTTAGCCAGTGCACTTTTAAAGATGTTTAAACGTAAGCAATCATTTAGCTAGGCATTTAGCTAGACATGTAAATTTTATTGTCAATGTATTTAATAGTATATAATGTATATAATGTTTTATTGTGACTCATAAGCCTAATGGCTGGGTGTTACTTTTCAATATGCCAAAGGGTGCGGTCGTGTAGCCTAGTGGTTAAAGCGTTCGCTCGTCACGCCGAAGACCCGGGTTCGATTCCCGACATGGGTACAATGTGTGAAGCCCATTTCTGGTGTCCCCCGCTGTGATATTGGTGCAATATTGCTAAAAGCGGTGTAAAACCATACTCACTAACTAATATGCCAAAGAACATGTATATAACTCTCTTTTGTAACACGTGACACGTTAATAAAATTACTCTCTCTCTATTATGAAGAGAAATAGATACCTTTTATGTCCGCAGGAATTCGGGTTAGTCGAGTGGTAGATACTCAGTAGTGACACGGCAGGAAAAAGGTCAATGACCCCACGCAGATATAGATGTATGTGTCAGGGGCATAAACTGGGCATCGTATTTAATGGAGTTTTCCCTTGCAGGCCTACGATAATATATATATGCATACACACACACACACACACACACACACACACACACACGTACGCACGCACGCACGCACGCAAGCACGCTCGCACGCATGCACGCTCGCACGTTGTAAAGCTGATATGAAACGATAGTAACCGTTTATCTAGTCTGGTCCACGTTCCTTGGCAACCTCACCTCTGTGACAATTTATTAAAAAAGGGACATTATGTAACTTAAATTAAACCCCATGTCTTAGTTTGTAAACCTAACCCATATAATTACCTTTGCAACGCATCCTAACGCAAAGCGACCCAACAGGCCATGGTAAAATCTGTAATTAGAAAATCGATAGTGAGCGAAACAATTACGTTCATGTACATAATACTTCAAGGCTTAACAGCAGCAATTTGTTGGAAAATGGGGTCAAGCAGCTATGTTTCTTTCCTTCTCGACGTAATGATATGGGCGTAATTAGGAAGTAGATACGTGAAAACCGCTAGGGGGCTAGGTTTGTTGTAAAAGGCGACTAACGTGATCGGTTGGTCACGCTCGCTGACTTCGCTGATGCATGTCATCGTATTCCAATCGCGAGGATCGATGCTTATGAAGCCACTGGGTTATCTGGTCCAGACTCGATTTTTTACAGACCGCCGTCATGTAACTTAAATATTGCTGACAGTGGCGTCAAACAACACATAGAACATAGCTAGGCGATAAATCGCAAAGAGCAATGAAGAACGAAGCGTGGTATATATTAAGAAATAAACGACTCGTGGTCGTTGTTTATCGTACAATAAAACATCGCACGGAGAATAAACCATGAGGGGCGCTGAACCGAGCCGTTTATTTCCTACATGGGATATCAATATTATTTACAGATTCTTTAATGATATAATTAATAAAATGTATAAACTATACAAAATATTTTAAACAATGATGACTCCCTGAATAGAATCCGACCTCGGCAGTTTCGGACAAGTCCATTTTATGAACAGGGGGTTAAAGTTGAGTTTTTTTAGCATATTCTCACAATTCTGACGTCGATTATGTGTCCCTTTTCTCCCAATACCGATTGCCATTTCTCTCCCGCTCTTGGACGCTATCGTTCGGCCATTGCATTTATCTACAAAGCCCAGCTACATCTGTGGGGAACTACCTACTACACTCTAAAAAATAACGTTATTTTTTAAAGGACAAGGTCTAGTGACTGCGCCCCTCATGGTTTATTCTGCCTGCAGTGTTTTATTGTACGATAATCAACTCCCACTAGTCGTTTATTTCTTTTATAAACAAACTATAAAGACATGTATGCCTGTGTACTCGCGTTTTTTCCTCTTCTCGACACCAATTGGCGTACGTAATAAAGAAATAGATGGGGGCGTCTTCTCGTTATTTCTTTCTCTTCTTTAGGCTTAGGGGCGTAAGGGGTAGATGTTGTCGTTTACTATTATCTCTCAGATATAAACAAATGATTTCTTTAGGTGTATAAGCATTAAATATACAAAAAAAAAGAGTCCAGATATTTGTGCTTTTTCAAGTCCTACCAAAGGACGTTAAAAGATGGTACTTGTTGTTACCCTGTCTGGCGCTCGGCATTAAGGGGATAAAAAAAGGACTGGTCAGCTCGGAGTCAGTATACTGTGTCTGAGTGGGGTATTCATGTTAAACTGCGGCATGGTATCTCAGTGGGCTAGCACTATAAATCGGCATCAGTCCGGACTAGAACAAGAGGCCACACACACACACACGTGCATGCACGTCGCTATATAAGTGCAATAATCTTGGACGCGACGTTAAACCCCATTTCACCTCACCTCACCTTGAGCTTGTTAAAACTCCTTTATGCACACAAAATCTTTCGCTGCTAAACGGCTCTTCAACATTGGTCACCACTCGCCCCTTTCCGTAACCTGCAAGAAAACTCGTCCCCATATCCATAAATGTTATGTGCGAAAATACGACAAACCAATCAGAGTGCGTGCATGACTTCAAGTACTTCGGTCAAAGAATCCCTCAGGAATAATTTTTCATTTTTCACATGTCTTGCATTCAAAACTATACCAAAGATACAGTAAAATGTGTCCTGATGTGTTTAAATAACATCCGGAATCATTACGCATCGAGTTGGTCACGAATGCGTCTAGACGCAAACCGGCATAGTTAAAAGAATTGTCAACTCGTGGGTCTATTTTCAATGCGGCTGCCGATGTAACGCCGATCAAAACACAAGGAAAACTGTGTTTGGCGGGATGTACGAACCCTTACAGACTTTTGTAAATGACTGGTCGGAAGATGATTGGCGAAAGAAAATCATATATCGTTTAGAAGACTGGCTGTGTGTGTATTTGTACGAGAAAGACCAACCTTACTTGTTTCTGTGTACGGCTTGTTTTACAAAGGTAATCAATAATTATTAATTTAGATCAGCTGCTTATTCATAATAAATTCATTACAAATGCTATACATATATTGTCCACTCTACAACACGTGAAAAGACAACCCCGAACGCCAGCTCGTGCATCTAGGAAAGAATAGTACGTTGGCGAGATGATAGGTTTAGTACAGACCAACTGACACAGTACTACAACCCAAGTGTAAGTTACTTCCAAAGGACAGTAGCTGAAGTTATAGCGGAGTCTGTCAGTGCTACCCCTGGTACAACAACAAGTCAAGACAGAGATGAACAGATGCCTTTAAGTTTGAGTGTCACTGAAAACATGTCATTGATATCCTCTTGCAGGTTACGGAAAGGGACGAGTGGTGACGAATGGTGTAATGAAAACTTAAAACGTAGTCATAGGCGACGCACAACAACAGTATTTGTGTCTTTATAATGCGAAACAGTTAGTGACAAAAGAGGGAGGGTAAAACGTAGTCATAGGGGAGAGACAACATTATGTTTTTGAAGTCATACTAACAATAGTGTGATACATTGTGGTGTGAGTGCACATATATACAGTGAACTACATTGGGAGGTTTTGAAAATTGTGCTAAGTCTTTTAAATTGTTAATTTCATGAGCACATGAAATGTGTGAATTGAAATTATAATTTCATTAATAAAACGAAGTAGATGTGGTAGCGGTGTCTTCATCTGCTCATGCTAAAAATAGGCCAAGTTCAAAGGTTACAATCTCGTGAAACGAGAAGGAGACCTAATTACCCAAAAGCCCTTCTTCATTATGCCGAAGTGCTAAAAACAACTAAGAAAAGAGCTTCAATCAAACATTTATTTGGGATGTCCCAAATTAAGGTGACAAGTAACCCAGATCTGAGTACACTGTACCGAATGCGAATGCGAACTACAAAAACTGTCTCAACTAAGACTGCAACCGGACGGATAATCTTGGTCCAAGCTGGACATCTGGAATGTGGGAGTTTCAGCCAGGTCTCCTCCTAATGGCGTCCTCTGTAAAGAGATACAATTCAGTCAAAATACAAGCTAGGGAGGGAAATTCAAGCGTTGGGCTATCACATCTACTTCGTTTTATTAATGAAATTATAACTTCAATTCACACATTACGTGTGCTTATCAAATTAACAATTTCACCACATAAAACTCCGTAGATGTGATAGCGGTGCTTTAAAGCTCTAGTTTAGTATTTTAAACTGATTCCACATTCTTAAGTCTCCCTCAAGTAAAACTGCTTGAAAGTAGATGCTCTAGACCAGTTTCCCAGTTCTAAAATTTCGGTGATCGAAGCACCTTTAGTGTAAGCTTTTGCTGTAGAAGCCCCCCGGACTGAGTGTGCTCTATACACTAAAACATTGATCCCTGCATCCTTCATCACATTAGTTACCCATCTAGCAACTGTAGCTGCGAATGCAGGTTTGTGAGGTTTCACATAACTGAGTAATAACTTATCTCTATCCCCATCCTTTCTCCACAGGAGTGTGCGGTCAAGGTAGTCTCTGATACACTGCACTACACAGAGTAAAGGATTCTTAGGATAAGCTTGTATGGTCAACTTATGAGGTTCTGACCCAGGCTTAGAGACCTGTGTGGGCTTTGTCAAAAGAAAGACAACTTTGTAGCCCTTGTCAGATGTGAACTTTACGTTCATGGATTTGGTTTTTGGTTTGGTTTGTTGTTTTACGCCGCACTCACCAATATTCCAGCTATATGACGGAGGTCTGTAAATAATCGAGTCTGGACCAGACAATCCAGTGATTTACCTCATGAACATCGATCCACGCTATTGGGATCGATGACATGCATCAACCAAGTCAGCGAACCTGACCACCTGATCCCGTTTGTCGCCTCTTACGACAAGCATAGTCTCTTTTTACGGCAAGCATGGGTTGCTGAAGACCTATTCTACCCCGGATCTTCACGGGTCTTACGTTCATGGAAGTAAGTTCAGCTGATCGACTTGCTGATGTAAGCATCAACAATGTAGCCAGTTTCTCGGTCAGAAGCTTATCTGATAATTTACCATTTTCAGGCATATTACCAATATGGTCCAGGAACACGTCTACATTCCAAGTTTGGTGGTATCGAGTACATTGAGGTTTCTGATTGAAAATAGCTGTCATAAGTTTCTTGGTCAAAGGATGTTTACCAACATGTATGTGGGGATGAAAGGCAGACAAAGCTGATCTGCTAGTGTTAACGGTTCTGTATTAAGATCCTCTTTCATACGTGTGGGTTAGATACTCTAGGATATGTTCCAAAGAGGCTGAAAAGGGATTGATTTGCCGTTCCACTCACCAGCAAGACCACCCCTTCCAGGAGGAATTATAAGGTCCTTGCGTCCCTGGTCTCCACTGGTGTGACAAAAGCTCGGCAGTTTTTTGGCGAAATGCCTCCTGAAGTGACCAGATTCCTTAAACCCTCCAGGCCGCTAATAGCAGTGTCCCGTTTGCTACCAGAGGGTGTGTTTGACCTTGTGGTGATTCCAGCGAGTCGGCTCACACCGGTAGAAGAATTGGACACTCCACTGACATCTCCAACAGGACAGGGTACCACGCCTGGCCCTGTCACACTGGAGTTATCAAGGTCAGTTCTGCCCCCTCCCTCCTTACTTTCCACAGACATCTCCCGATCATGGAGAATGGGGGAAAGGCATAACCTCTCACCCCCTTCCATTCCAACTGAAATGCATCTATGTAAGTTGCCTGGGGATCTGGTCTCCAACTGACATACTTCTCCAGTTGATTTGAGAGGCGGGATACAAAAAGGTCTATCAAGTAAGGGCCAAGTCTCTGATTGCACTGGTTGAACACCTTGCGATTCAAGAGCCATTTGCTCGAATCTGCAAAATGGCGACTCTCCCAGTCTGCAATGATGTTCTCCTTGCCCTTTAGATACTGTGCTTCCAGAGTTATCTTTCTCTGGGGAAAAGGTCCAACATTTCTTTGGCTATTGTGACTAGAACATGAGACTTTGTCCCCCCCTCCCCCCCCCCCCGACGATTCACATAAGAGACTGCTGTGCGGTTGTCGAAGGGACATGCCTAACTGACTTTTGAAGAAACACTGAAGAGCCAGTAGAACTGCTTTTAGTTCGAGAGCATTGATATGGAATTTGCTCCCCAGACTCCACAGACCTCCAGTCCGGTCTTGATTGCAAACTGCACCCCATCCCACATTAAAAGCATCTGTTTGTAATATCAGATCTGGGTGGATTGCTGAAATGGGTTTGTCTGCCTATCGGCGAATTTCTTGTACACACTTCCTTGAAAGTTTGATCCTGTGTTTGTAGCTCTGATGTTCCAATAGTTCCTGTGATGATTGCATTTGTAGGAATCTGCAGTGTAACTGGGCTGGAACAATAGCTCTCATTGATGCTGAAAGCTTTCCCAACAAAGTGGCCAGTGTTCGAATCTGTATCACTGGTTGTTTCAGTATCCTGCGAATCTTTGAAGTACGTCCGTCACTTTCTTCTGGGGAAAGTATTAGAGTGAGACACTGTGAAAATATATCTCGAAACCCAGAAAGTTGAGGTTCTGACACGGAGCAAGAACTGATTTCTCTTTGTTGATAACGAAACCTAGGTTCTTCAAAAGATACAAGAGACTCTCGGCAACAAACTGGACTCTCTGGGCTTCAGGCAAAGAGAATCATTTCGTCTAGGTATATGATCATCCGAATACCTGCTCTGCGTGCAATGCTTACCACAGGTTTCAGCAACTTGGTGAACGTCTGTGGAGCTGGCGCTAGGCCAAATAGAAGGCAGAGAAACTGAAACAATCGCCCCTTCCATTGAAAGCAGAGGAATTTCCTCTGGTGCCTGGCAATCGGGATGCTGAAGTATGCATACTTCAGGTCCAGTTTGCACATATAATCGTTTTCCTGAATGACATCCTTCAGGAGTGAAAGGCTTTCCATCTTAAAATGATTGTATGGAATGAAAGCATTCAGTTTTTTCACATTGAGTATTAGTCTCTGACCCCCGTCTTTTGGGGGAACTACGAACGTGGGACTCAAAAACTGAGATTGAGAATCCTCCAGATTCACACCCGGAAGAATCTCTTCTATCGCCCCTTGGGGCGGTCGGGTAGCCTAGTGGTTAAAGCGTTCGCTCGTCACGCCTAAGACCCTGGTTCGATTCCCGACATGGGTACAATGTGTGAAGCCCATTTCTGGTGTCCCCCGCCGTGATATTGCTGGAATATTGCTAAAAGCGGTGTAAAACCATGTTCACTCACTCACTCTATCGCCCCTTTCATCATCATGTTCCCAATCTCCCTGTCCAGTACAACCTGGCTCACCTGAGAAGGAGTAAACGATGGAGGTGGTTTTCTCTGGATGGGCTTTTGAATGAATTCTATTTGAAAGCCCTGAATGGTCTGAAGAATCCATGGGTCTAGAGTAATTTTTGCCCAATTGGTGTAGAAATGTGTTATTCTGCCCCCTAAAATATTTTCCCGGAAAGGAATGATTTCTAAGTTTAGATCTTCTATTTCTGGTAACATACTGTCTGGATGTTCTGGATTTTGAGCATTCAGATTAATGGGACTTGAACTTATGACGAGCTTCATGACATCGGTATTTGTGAAAGAGAGTGATACAAACCTATATGGTCCTGAGGATCTTCCTCTTTTGCCACCACAGTCTTTCCCTCCTCTCCTGGGATTGAAGGATGCCTGAACTCTGAATCCGCCCCCAGACGAACTGGGCTTACCTGAGGGCTCACCATGAAAGGGCTGCTGCGAGAAAGGCTGGTTTCTAAAGAAATTAATCTTTTTCTTGGGAGCCGAATGCTGCCCAACAAGAATATACCCCCGGCGAGAAGCGTGTTGCAAAAGGGGTCTCCGAAGAGCTTCCCTTTAGCATCGGCAAAATTACGCTCATACTTGTAAAGCAACGTTTTGGATCCTTAAAGGGGAAGTGTACACGCAAAAATCACTTTCTTTCTTTTTCTAAACAAAACGCAATTTTAGAATTAATTAGTATCTGTGTTTGAAAATATACACTCATTTTTTTCACAGTGAACGTAGGAAGCTCGCAATAGTGTGAAAATGATATGCCGTTATGAGGCCTTCGTTTTTCGAGCTAAACAGGCCTGAGTTATCCCCCTTAGATTATGACGTAATTGGTGCCAATTCAACTGGGTCCCTGTCTATTCTCAACGCAAAAGATATCAAGTACCAGTTTGCGGTAAAACAACATGGCCTACGACACACTCCGGCGCAGTGGTGACTCAGCATAACACTATGCTGGCTGGCATCTGAGACGCTAGAATCACACACCTGGACCTACACCACGTGAAGCGGCTCTAACAAAGCATGATGACGTCATAATGTTTATCAATTGGCACCAATGACGTCATATTGCAAGGGGCATAAGCCATGGTGTTTTTGTTGTGGAAATAGAACACTTGGTAAATGTGAAAAATATAAATCGTTTTAATGCGAAAAATATGTTAATTAATTGTGATATTTTTTATATTTTTGTCTATGACACTTCTATGTTAACACTTTTAATGTGGAAAAAGTACAAGAAAAATAGGTTCATTTCCGTGTGAACTTGCCCTTTAACCAGTTTGGATAAAATTGAAAGCCGCCTGTGGAAATTGATAGACAAGTTAGCTTGTCCAACAAGGCAGACTGACTTTTCTACAATGTCAAGAAATTCATTAATGTCTAAATCAGGTGTAGCCTCCATGCGTCTGATTTTGTCAAGATTTCCCCATAAATGGAACAAAGGACCCATGACATTTAACATTCTCTTTTGAATAAACTGCAAAGAGAAATCTTTTTTTTCTGAAATGACCTGTCACGCGCTTCAAAAAGATCATCTAAATACCCATCCAGTTGGGGAGCAGTCAAACAATGCTCACCAGGTATGGGGTGATCATCAAGAATGTCCTCATTCAACACATTATCTTTATTGAAGGTAGAGAACTGAGAATTGAGATGATTAGACAGATGGCTTGGCAAGGACCGAGAATCTGATTCTGCCTGTGTGATCGAAAATGGGACATATTCATCTACTGGTTCAGCTGAACCGGCTACAGTTGCATGACCCAAACACCATATCGGTATATGGTCTCTGCATGACCATTTGTAGAGCGGGGTTTATCAAGTTTATTAACACAAACGTTTGAAAATCGACCTCTTTTTTGTGAGGGTTCGATTAGTCGTCCGCATCCGGCCCTGAAAACGTGCCAGGCAGATGGTAACTATCAACCACATCGCACTCGTCACTATCAGTCGAACTGTCAGTCGAACTTGACTCGCCCGAGCTAGACCAGTCTGAGATATCATGTTGAATCCTGTGGTTGTTTTTCTCCTTTTTTTAGTAATCCTATAACCTTTAGGTAAGTGAGGGGGCGGTCGGGTAGCCTAGTGGTTAAAGCGTTCGCTCGTCACGCCGAAGACCCGGGTTCGATTCCCGACATGGGTACAATGTGTGAAGCCCATTTCTGGTGTCCCCCCGCCGTGATATTGCTGGAATATTGCTAAAAGCGGCTTTAAACCATACTCACTCACTCTCACTTAGGTAAGTGATCTTGCTTGCCTGCGCTACTTGACCCCCCTGCGAAGTACCCCGGTTAGTAGATCTAACCTTCGGGCCCACGTGGTCGTCATCGTGGCTCGTACTGGCCAGATTTAACGACACTTGACTGACTGTTCCACTTTCAGGAGGTTTGTCATGATCCCCTGAACCTTTGGCAGGTTGTTTGGGGATATTAGATTGTGTACTACTCATATTTACCTCGTACACTCACAAAATATCTCCAGCGAGATACGTACGTGTGATTAAGCATGAGGCCATGATGAAGAAGGGCTTATGGGGAATTAGGTCTCGCTCTCGTGTCACGAGATCTTAACCTTTGAACATAGCCTATTTTCAGCATGAGCAGCTAAAGACACCGCTATCACATCTACGGAGTTCAATGTGGTGAAATTAGGTTTAGGTTTCAAAAACCCAAAGAACATCTGTTCGTTTTCCATTCGCAAATGTTTATCATTGTTAACTAATTCATAAAACGGAAAGACAGTACCATGACCACTCCCGCATACACCATTGTGTTTACTAACATTTAAGCAACGTACATTTGGATCTCAAATTTGCTGTCTGTGTACGGTCATGTGGTCCTTTTGTTGCACGCCGGTTTCCCCAATAAAATGCTCACAACACCCCGTGGCGTTAAAACACATGTAACATCTTTTCTGCGGCAGTCCATGTTGTCCATGCATATGTTGTTTTACTTAGTAAATAGTCTGTCCTTTTATGCAGTGGATTGTCGGGTAGCCTAGTGGTTAAAGCGTTCATTCGTCATGCCGAAGACCCGGGTTCGATTCCCGACATGGATACAATGTGTGAAGCCCATTTCTGGTATCCCTGATATTGCTGGAATTTTGCTAAAAGCGGCGTAAACCCATACTCATTCACTCACTCATTTTATGCAGTTGTTGTCACCTCGGTTGCAGTTGTTGTTTCCCCAGATGCGGGGGGGGGGGGGGGGGGGGGGGGGGGGGAGAGTGTTTCGTCTTGGTGACTTGAACGCCGTTCTCTTTTGCACATGCGCTTTCCGGTGGGTTTATGTGTGGACAAGTGACTCAGGGTACCAGTACTTCAACATACTGCCAGCTGCTCAATAGACTGCCGACCACTCCCAAATATACTGCCGACAACTCCATTAACCTCAATATACTACCGACTACTCCCCGATATACTGCAGACAACTCCATTAGCCTCAATATACTACCGACTACTCCCCGATATACTGCAGACAACTTCATTAGCCTCAATATACTACCAACTACTCCCCGATAACTCCATTATCCTCAATATACTGCCGACTACTCCCCGATATACTGCCGACAACTCCATTATCCTCAATATGAAGGGTTGCAAAGCAAACTAGCCTAAGTCAATTTTTGCAACTTTACAGGAGAGGCAAAACGCTACTTTTTAAACTGTACAAGGAAATGAAAAAGTCTTTCTGCTAACTTTTAGCAAAAAACAACAATTATAACCATAGCAGAGAATAGTTTTGTCACGTTTGTGCATAGAGGTAAATAGTTTGAAAAATCTATGTGTTCCTCACTTTTAGACCGGCAGTCACAAAGATGAAGATCAAGGTAGTAATGTTTGGACCATAACAATCTACTCTGAGATATGTTCAACCATTGTCTGTTGACAGCAGCTACATCTCTTAGCAAGGTGGAAGATACTGAAAGATCTGAACTAAAACTTCAAGAGGAAGTCTGTTCATCGGATATCAGAAATCTGCAAGACAAAATGAATTTTGACAATATTTTTAACCATAATCAACAAAAATGTGTATAATATTACATATTAAACGAAATATGTAAAGTCTACATCTGATATAAATACTTAAAATGCTTGTTTTAGCGTGACAATTATTCATTACACTCTTCCAACAGTTCAAGCCTTAACAACCTTAGTCAAAAATTCCAAAATTGACTTTTCTTAATACCAAATGATAAATCAATATCTGTCTTCGTGCTTTTTTATAATTACAGATAAAAAATGAAAAGTGTCCCATGAACGGCCTATTGATACTCACCTTATATAGTCAAGACTTCGGCAATATGGAGACGACCCTTTTTAGGACACCATGTGCTTCGATGTCTTTTTTGTCTTATTTGTAGAAGAGTAATGGTGCAAAACAACCTTAGTTAGAGCACTTGCAGGCGAAAACGACTTAAGTATCACTAAGGTCATTTTTGCACAATGTTTCATATTTTGAGACGCTGTTTCGGGTAAAAAATCATTTAAATCCGGGAAAAGTTATATTTAGGTAATAGAGCTTAAAGAGGACTTTCTATTTTTGTTATTATACAACAACAGCCTAAGTATGACTTAGGCTGTTTTGCTTTCCAACCCTTCATATACTGCCGACTACTCCCCGATATACTGCCGACAACTCCATTAACCTCCATATACTGCCGATTACACTCCGATATACTGCCGACAACTCCATTATCCTCAATATATATACTCCCTACTGCTCAATATACAGCCGACCACGCCCTACTCCTCAATGTACAGCCGACATCTCCCTACTCCTCAATGTACAGCCGACTACGCCCTATACCTCATTATACAGCCGACTACTCCCTACTCCTATATACACAGCCGACGACTCCCTACCCATCAATATACTGCAGACAACTCCCTCCTCCCCAACACACTGCCGACAACTCCCGTATCCCCTACTCCTCAATATACAGCCGACTACGTCCTACTCCTCAATATACAGCCGACTACGTCCTACTCCTCAATATACAGTCGACTACTCCCTACTCCTCAATATACAGCCGACTACGTCCTACTCCTCAATATACAGCCGACTACGTCCTACTCCTCAATATACAGCCGACTACGTCCTACTCCTCAATATACAGCCGACTACGTCCTACTCCTCAATATACAGCCGACTACGTCCTACTCCTCAATATACAGCCGACTACGTCCTACTCCTCAATATACAGTCGACTACTCCCTACTCCTCATAATACAGTCGACTACGCCTTCTGCTCAATATACAGCCGACTACGTCCTACTCCTCAATATACAGTCGACTACTCCCTACTCCTCATAATACAGTCGACTACGCCTTCTGCTCAATATACAGCCGACTACGTCCTACTCCTCAATATACAGTCGACTACTCCCTACTCCTCATAATACAGTCGACTACGCCTTCTGCTCAATATACAGCCGACTACGCCCTATTCCTCAATATACAGCCGACTACGTCCTATTTCTCAATATACAGGGGTGGCATCACTATGACTGACCGAACCCAAGTTCACTGAACAGTACTATCAGGACAACATGCGGACGCCCTTTATTGTCCGTTTGCAAGGCGTGTGGGTCGACGTTTTCTTTTTCAGGACGACAACGCCCGTGCTCACCGCGCACGAATCTTCAATTCTCACCTCCAGCAGTTCAACATCCATTGCATGCCATAACCAGCAATAAGCCCAGACCCAACTTAACACGTCTGGGACATGATAGGGAGATGTGTGCGTCAACGTCACAGGACGCCGACCACGTTGGCTGAACTGGGCCAGGTGCTGCAAGAGGAGTGGAAATGACTCCCTTAAATCGCCATTGGCAAACTCACACGCAGTATGCATCGTTCAGTGAAGGAATCTTTGACACATCGTGGCGGTGACAGCACTACTGATCCAAAGCGTCAATTTGAAATTTCCCATCTTACCCCTATCGTCCTTCAAGATCGTTGGCGGCCATATCCTCTACTGTCATACATTTCCGTAATGTATATCAGAGTACTATAAACTATCAATACCTGGTTATTTTATTCATTAAAATGCTAATATTCATGATTGAATCAATGAATGAAACTAATAAGCTTTAACGATGACGTTATTTGGAGGCTGCGAACCAGAGTATCGCACCCAAGGATTCAGTAGGTATGGGCAACCGTCAACCGAAGTATGATGTAAATCGGTTAACATGAGATAACATTGGTCAACCTAGGTTAACTTGGGTTCACCTGGGTCGTCCAAGGTTTTGAAATCGAACGCAAACATTGTTCAGAAATACATATTGCCTCTTGCTCTCCTGACAGGCAGTAGCCCAGTCTCTTACAATTAGGAAGAAGCCCTTCCTTGATTGTATTTCGGCTTATTATTAATCCTTGAGACAGGAATTTGGTGGTACATGTGCTGGACCAGCAATATCTCTCTCTTTGTACAGATTTTTATGGAGCTTTAAATCCAGTAAAAGAGGAATTGATATATCTTTAGGTTTCTGGAGTCGAGTCAAAAGTTGATAATACAGAGGCGTGGTTTTGGCAGATTTATTCCTCTGTCCACCCACCGGCTTCTACTAGCATGTGGTAGTATTTCATATGGCACATATACCAAGTTCTTTCATCCGTCTTTGGTACCGAGTTTACATTGTTGTTTTTCTTTCAGAACCATTGACATCGAGGCAATTGATGCGTCATGTGTGTCATTTAACACCAATCCCTCAGCTTCAAGCACCGCGTGCAAAGGGACCATAATGCAATCATAATGTGTGAACCATGTCTGAATGCTTACAAATCTAAACATGGCCTATCACTGCATGTGACTAGAATTCACTGTATTCAACAATTGCAACGAAAAATGGCTTCCATCTTTCCTAGAAGCATAACTATCCTCAACATGGCCTCACGTTTTGCTTAGGCAATTTGAAAGGCAGGAAAAGCTTTAAATGAGATTTTGTCAAGCTACAATTTTAACTATCACGACAGTCGGCTAAAATAGAAAATCAGCAGCCTGGACAGTTAAACCAAGAAGAATAGAATAAGAATATATTCATCACACAAATGTTATACATTGATACAAATACTAAAAAGGCATACTAAAGCAGAAATTGACCACAAAAAAAGTACGCAAGTAAAAATTAATAATGTTTCCACGCTGAAAAACACCTAATTTAGTTTTCGACTTGTCGCATCAAATGACATCAAAAGTAAAGATAAAAATATCGAACTTATTATCGATTGATATAAATATAAATACTAGAACGATAATGGTCCGGAAGCCCTTCGGTGCATGATATAAGTACGATTTCAAAGTTCAAAATATTAACCTAAAAGGCTCAAAACTTTCCCAAATAATGCTTCATGTGCTCGGATGAAATCACATTTGTTACTGCCAAGCGAGAAAATGGTATAGTTCCTAACTACCAACTTTTTGGCATGGACAGCGCGTACCTCCTGTGGCATCCAGAAGTAGCAGACTTGGGGAAAACAAACATGATAGAGGGTGCCAACCCCGCCACTTCCCCCGAATCCCGAATACCTTTGAACTTTTGGCACCTAGTCTTGTTCGCTCACCCCTGTGTACTACTAAGACACATTTTCAAAAGCACATGTCATGTTAGAATTCAAGTTACAAAGCCAGATTACCCATACTCGGCACGAATGGTTTTCTTGAGATCGGAGAGGATATATTCCTTTGGTAGCATGAAAACCAAGCTTCTCTGATCCGGTGTTCTTTGTGAGACGTCCAGGCGAAACATTGCCTCAAAGAACACGATAAAAGGCCATGAAATCATAGTGTGTGTGTGTGTGTGTGTGTGTGTGTGTGTGTGTGTGTGTGCGTGGCTGCGTGCGTGTGCGTGAGTTGGTGTTGACTATGATGTTAAGGGTTACAAATCCCCCGCATACACCCTTCCCTTTGGATCCGTCAATGTCCTGTATGGATTAAGCGCATTCATCTACGAATTTAATTGGTTTTAGGTAGACCCTGCTTTGAAATAAAATGTGCAACCCCAGCCCTCCCTCAAATCATGTCTCACCCAAGTAATTTACGATAGTATGATAATGCGACAGCGTTATTAGCGCCACGCGACGGAACGGTAGAATGCTATTCACTGTCGCATCGCGCTATTGAAAGTACTTCTAGTACTGAAGGGCGAAAAACCTATGCCCCTACACCTTGCCATCTTACCTGATGGGAAGAACATTGGCCTACATAACGTCCTTGTTGCGCTGCTGTTAATGATTGCCAATATTGTCGCGCTCCTATCCCCACTCGGGTACCACACAGCCAACGGCCAAATTAGGTCTAAATGCAACTGCGACGTGACAAAACCGTTCGCATAATCCCTGGGTATCACCTTTTTAAGTAATCTTCACCGTGGCCTGTTTGGCATATTCGGTGCACATTCTACATCCTGTCCTCATTGACACACACCTGTATTGCAGGGGAGGTAACTCTCGGTGTGATTGAAAACAAACCAGCGTGTTGTCGCAGTGTGGACGAGCCCTCTGTTGGTGACGGCGGCTTGATTTAACTGGGGATGAGATACTGAAACATGTCGGTTTCTGAAATTTGTATTAACAGACTGTCAAGGCCGAGCTTCAGATGTGACTGACATGCTGGTGATTGCATTCAAATGTTCCATCTGATATATCGGGGATATGATGAGAAACACAAATCACTAGAGTGAGCGAGGTGACTGATCACTGATGGGCATGCCAAGGCTATTGGCCATCGTCGTGTTTCTAGTGACAGGAGTAGGTGACACCGCCGGGTCCACTTGCAGTTCAACATGCACAACTCAGGTGGGTCAAATGCAACAGTTGTCATTCGGCTTAAGAGTGTATCGATTGATTACTATGATATGTGATTCAACGAGTCGGCCCAGTAACACAAATCACCTGGAGTCATCAGGGGCCCTCAATGGGTTTTCACTTTTGATCCGAAGGTGACGATGACAAAACATATATATAATATATATATGTGTGTGTGTGTGTGTGTGTGTGTGTGTGTGTGTGTGTGAACTTATAGGTGCAGGTATCTTGTGAAATGTACGCAGAAAGCTATGGGAAATTATATTTATTCAAATGATGAGAAAAGATCTTAATTACTCTTAATTTATAATAATAATGTCATGCACATAGGTCTTTATTTTAGTTACTTTTAGCCAGATGAACAATATTGTTGTCCATGTGTTGTATACCTTGGTAGACTTAAAAATTACTTCTTTGTCGAAATGACTACTGCTTTAAAAAAATTATTCTTGTTTTTCTCTGCATGATCCGATGTTATTTATATTTGTATCGGCTATTTATGGGTCAAGAAAGCTGTATCAACTTTTGCATTAACAACACTCAGGACTTTTAGGCAATATTCATCGATCTAACTCCCCCTTAGGCCAAAGGGTAGTTTGGACGATCTTAAGGCATGAATTTTAGTGAAATGTCTGGCTAGTGACCAGTTATCGCAGAGGACCAATTATCGACACCTTCCCGTTATAGAGCGCACATAATTGCATCTCATTTTATTTTTACTGGATTTCATTAGAAGAGAAAAATATTTATCCAAAAATGATGAACAAAACAGATTCCTGTTAGGAAATATTTAAAAAAAAAAACCCACCATAATCCCCAAAATACAATTCTGAAACCTGTTTGAACTACCATATTCGACGTAATAAGCGCCTAGGGCACTCTCAAAATTAGAAATAGAGGGCTCTTATTAGAATATAATTTTGGTGAGAAATAAAACAGAGTTGAAAGATTGTAAATTTTGTCGTTTATGCTGACAGCCTGATATGATACAAAAGAAGAATCTGTGCGTATACTACACGATAGATATATTTTCCAGAACTTAATTGCCCATAATTAAGGGTGCATATAACACACGAATGTGTATTATACACGAATAAATAAGTCTTGTGTACATTGATCAATTAGAAGGGTTGCTTATTGTGATTGTTCACTAGCCAATATATTAGCAAATATCGTTGTGGGTGCTTATTAGAGCGGGGCGCTTATAAAGTTGAATAAGGAATATTTCCAAAAAATGCATATCCTGTATATATTGCGAAAATCCATAGTATATAGTGTTAAGGATAAGCATGTGTAGATTGAATTTTTGTTTTTTGTCAGTTTGCAGTCGACAAATTGATAATAGCATTTCTTATTCATTTTGAAGAATAAAAAAAAATTGAGTGCACTACCTGAGATGCTAAAAAATGTAATTTGTATAACTGAAGCCGTGCGCATGATCAGATGGCACAAGCCGTTAAGGCGATGGCGATAACTGGTACAGTAAGCCTACGGGAAAGTTCTATTTCCATTGTTTTGATTACCTATCGTAGCATGTCTTGTTCAATGTCTGAAAATTTAATTTGTTTACTAGATGCTCACTGTTGTCATTTATACAGCCTTGATAACATGGATGTTATATTTCTTTCCGCAAATATTTCTCAAATACAGTAAAACCTCATTAGTTCAGAAGCATGCTAAGCCAAGAAGATCTTGTTTGGATCAAGGACTATTAGTGCAATCCATGATTTGATTGCATGAAAATTTGTTCACTGGACGATAACTCCAGGAAGACTAGCGTCTAAATTCAATTGGTTTCACTGTTACCAAAATATGCAGGTTTGCATTATGATTCTGATGTGCACAGTTCTGATTACCGTCTTGATGTGACACACAGTTCTGAATACCGTCTTGAGGTGACACACAGTTCTGAATACCGTCTTGATGTGACACACAGTTCTGATTACCGTCTTGATGTGACACACAGTTCTGAATACCGTCTTGATGTGACACACAGTTCTGAATACCGTCTTGATGTGACACACAGTTCTGAATACCGTCTTGATGTGACACACAGTTCTGATTACCGTCTTGATGTGACACACAGTTCTGATTACCGTCTTGATGTGACACACAGTTCTGAATACCGTCTTGATGTGACACACAGTTCTGATTACCGTCTTGATGTGACACACAGTTCTGAATACCGTCTTGATGTGACACACAGTTCTGAATACCGTCTTGATGTGACACACAGTTCTGAATACCGTCTTGATGTGACACACAGTTCTGAATAATGTCTTGATGTGACACACAGTTCTGAATACCGTCTTGATGTGACACACAGTTCTGAATACCGTCTTGATGTGACACACAGTTCTGAATACCGTCTTGATGTGACACACAGTTCTGATTACCGTCTTGATGTGACACACAGTTCTGAATACCGTCTTGATGTGACACACAGTTCTGATTACCGTCTTGATGTGACACACAGTTCTGAATACCGTCTTGATGTGACACACAGTTCTGAATACCGTCTTGATGTGACACACAGTTCTGAATACCGTCTTGATGTGACACACAGTTCTGAATACCGTCTTGATGTGACACACAGTTCTGAATACCGTCTTGATGTGACACACAGTTCTGATTACCGTCTTGATGTGACACACAGTTTAGGGCACATGTCACATGATGAAAATGTCATTTTACCCATAATACATATACTGGTCTCCACAACTGAAGGCATCTTGATTACCGTATTAGACGTGATAAGCGCCCCGCTCTAATAAGCGCCCATGCCGATATTTGCTAATATATTTGCTAGTGAACAATCCCAATTAGCACCCCTTCGGATTGATCAATGTACACAAGACTTATTTATTCGCGTATTATCTGCACTCATGTGTTATATGCATTCTTAATTATTGGCAATAAAATTCTGGAAAAAATATATCTGTCGTATGTAAACATTTCAGGCTGTCAGCATCAACCAGGAAATTTATCTTTCAACCCTGTTTTTTCCACCAAAATAATTTTCTTATAAGAGCCCCCTATTCCTAATTTTGAGAGTGCCCTGGGCGCTTATTACATCAAATACGGTATAACAAAACAAGTATATTTGAAGATTTGTTACAGAGACACAGTTCCCTTAGTCCTGTGGCAGGTAAATCTCGTGTCGGGCCTGTAGTTTCAAATTTGTATGGGTCCTTCTATTTATTTATATTAGCTGCAGTTTTTTAAATGAGGGCCTGAAGAGTTTAGTCAGGGCCTGTAGCTTCTGTCTGTGGTCCTGATAGCAGCCAGGCAATTACTTTTATTTCAAACACTGTACAGATGCACCATTTTTGTACATTTGTGTACATTGATTGAGAATGAGTGTTTTAACTGTTGGCTTTGCCCTGTTGGAAACCTCCCTATTATATTATATGGAACAGCGTGTGGTAAACAGGATATAAAATATAGGTTCCGGTATGGCACTGTTTTTTAACTAAAACTTCAAGTGATCTTAAGAAGTCGCCTGTTGTTGGTCATCCTTTTGTGTCTTTTACATTTTCTGCATTTCTTCAGAAGCCAAAGCCCTCTGAACCTCCGGTATTTGTCTCGACCTGCTGAGAGGCTGATATTCGGTCCCCAGTGTGCATCAAATGCCAGTCAAAGTACCCAGATAGGACTTATTTATGTTTCTGTTTATTGCTTATAACTCAACTTACCAATTTCCAGACTTGTGTTTCACTGACAACAGAACCAGTAAAGGAGACGATGCATTAATCTTTCACAAGCTGCATGGAATTTTCAATGTTCAGATTCACATCTGAATGTAAACAACTTGAAAAGATTCCATTTTTAAACAAAGCAATGTTTTTCTCTCAATATGCTTGTTAAGGGTACATTAAATATAATTCCAGGAACCTGACACTTTGTGTTGACAATTTAAAATAGTATCTACAGAGTCCTTTTCAGATGTTTAACATGAAATATAAATACTTGACTATAATTCAGTATGAAACTGCATCCGCTGTCTATTATTTTCTGATTAGCTTGGGAGCACGGGTGCCGCAGTTCGCTGTGCAGAGTTGCATCCCTTGGGCGTAGCAGAAACCTATGATTGTGGGTTGTCTGCACCATACCTGTTTTTGTGGATTTAACCAAAGTGGTTATTGGCTGAGATCTGCATCACTTTAGACTTTCCTACCACTCATGATGACACACTGTGATATAACTGTTAATTGGGGTGTTAAAACCCAACTCACTCACTCTGATAAGATGAGCTGCCAAGCCTTGTGACTATATTTCAAATACCTCTGTCCACCAAGCTACTTTACAATGCACTGTGGAGATTACGAGTTGCCCAAGTGGGCATTGGTGGCCCAATAGTCCTAGGTGCTGCAATTTATTGTGCGGAGTTGCATCCTTTAGGCACACCACGAACCTGTGAATGAGGGCTCACATCCCAGATTTGCATTGATTATGTTTCAAAGTTTCTTAGCACCAACATGTTACCATGGGCTTCCTCAGCATGGTAAATGTCTAAGACCTAGTGAGCACTTCAGACTTTCCTCACACATGAAGCAACCAATTAGCATCCGGGGTAGAATAGGTCTTCAGCAAATCTAGCTTATGACTATTCTTGTCATAAGAGGTGCTAACAGAATCGGGTGGTCAGGTTCGCTGACTTGGCTAATGCATGTCATCACATCCCAATAGCGTAGATTGATGCTCATGGTGTCAATCACTGGATTGTCTGATCCAAACTCCATTATTTACAGACCACCGTCATACAGTTGGAAACTTGCTGAGTGTGGCGTTAAACAACAAACAAACAAAATCATACATCAAGCTAATGCACAGTTATGAAACTGAAATACTGTTCAAAGCAGTGTTAAGCCCAAATCACTCACTTGGTCGCCTATCACACCCAGTGGTTGGTTTTAGACTGATATCACTCGGCTGATAATGTGTTATCAAATCCCAATGGTGTAGATTGTTGCCTATCACACCCAGTGGTTGGTTTTAGACTGATATCACTCGGCTGATAATGTGTTATCAAATCCCAATGGTGTAGATTGTTGCCTATTACACCCAGTGGCGGGTTTTATACTGATATCACTTGGCTGATAATGTGTTATCAAATCCCAATGGTGTAGATTGTTGCCTATCACACCCAGTGGTTGGTTTTAGACTGATATCACTTGGCTGATAATGTGTTATCAAATCCCAATGGTGTAGATTGTTGCCTATCACACCCAGTGGTTGGTTTTAGACTGATATCACTTGGCTGATAATGTGTTATCAAATCCCAATGGTGTAGATTGTTGCCTATCACACCCAGTGGTTGGTTTTAGACTGATATCACTCGGCTGATAATGTGTTATCAAATCCCAATGGTGTAGATTGTTGCCTATTACACCCAGTGGCGGGTTTTATACTGATATCACTTGGCTGATAATGTGTAATCAAATCCCAATGGTGTAGATTGTTGCCTATTACACCCAGTGGCGGGTTTTAGACTGATATCACTTGGCTGATAATGTGTAATCAAATCCCAATGGTGTAGATTGTTGCCTATCACACCCAGTGGCTGGTTTTATACTGATATCACTTGGCTGATAATGTGTAATCAAATCCCAATGGTGTAGATTGTTGCCTATCACACCCAGTGGTTGGTTTTAGACTGATATCACTCGGCTGATAATGTGTTATCAAATCCCAATGGTGTAGATTGTTGCCTATTACACCCAGTGGCGGGTTTTATACTGATATCACTTGGCTGATAATGTGTAATCAAATCCCAATGGTGTAGATTGTTGCCTATTACACCCAGTGGCGGGTTTTAGACTGATATCACTTGGCTGATAATGTGTAATCAAATCCCAATGGTGTAGATTGTTGCCTATCACACCCAGTGGCTGGTTTTATACTGATATCACTTGGCTGATAATGTGTTATCAAATCCCAATGGTGTAGATTGTTGCCTATCACACCCAGTGGTTGGTTTTAGTCTGATATTACTTGGGTGATAATATGTTATCATGGTGTAGATTGTTGCCCATCACACCCAGTAGTTGGTTTAGGACTGATATCACTTGGGTGATAATATGTTATGGCTCGTGAGTAGTGGTCGGACGCCCTGCTGCAAGCTCTGCTAAAATTTTTTTTGAAAGGATTCAGATAGCAGTCAGAAAACATCAGACTTGATCATATTGGTTCCAACAGGCACAAGTGAATATCCTTACAATAAAATGGGCATCTCGATGGTTCTATTGAGGATGCCAATTGGTGTATTTCACCATCCACGAGGCACTCATCAAGTAGGCCATATTGGTCCCTACAACCGTTACACAGCGTTGCCTTCTCATGCTGATTTGGGCTATCGGCTTATGGTCACTACACTGGTTTTATCAAGCATTGCATGTGTAAGTACAACTACCTTCCAACTATTTGATAAACATTTACTTGGTGGAGATGTAGAAATGAATCCAGGGCCGAGAAGTTTAGATGAAACTAATTTTGATGTGTTTAAGAATGAAGTTATACAGGAGCTTCATACATTAATGAATGAACTGCTGAAGGACATGAAGGACATCGAATCTGACACCCGTAAGTTATATTCTTGTGTGAATGGATTTCGACAGGACATTGACGTCATCAAAAACGAGCAACAAATTTTGAAATGTGTTGGAATCGAGTCTTTCATCTCAGAAGCCAGAGGATCCCTCCCAGATGGAAAATCTCATCAAAAGGGGTAAATGATCTGCATTATTATGTGGAAAGACAAGAGCAATCTAAAAATAATGTCTTACTTTATGGTGTGTCTGAGAAGCCTGATGAAACTAATTCTGACATTTTCTTGTATGTGCTATTTTGAATCAGCATAGCAAGGAAGATGACCCAGAATTCAAATCTGAAGATATTGCGACAGCCCATAAGCTATGAACAAGTTCTACCACACATGCAACGCCAGTTATTGTCAAATTCCATTCTCTTGACACTAAACTGAGAGCGATTAGCCTCCAACCTGGCCTGAAAGACAGTGGGATTGGCATCACTAGTGACCTTACCTTATCACAGAGGCAGACTATTCGTGATTTCAGAAGCATCAACATGATCAACAAGAAAGGCTACTCCAGGAGTGGGAAATTGGTTGTAATTGAACTCAGCCCCAGAAGTTACGACAAGTGCCAGGCCACAAGATGCCAACAACAGAGCTTTTATTAATAGGGATACAGCTCCATCAAAAGTGAGACCACCACCTGTAACTCGATACTGGACAGGCAGAGATGTCTATGTGTTTTTTGCATGTGTCTCTATCTGTCCTTACGACTCTCCTTGGTATCACACCAAATCAACAAAACATGACATCTCAATGTTACAAGACTCACTTCTTGATTTTCTACAAGAATGTGGTGATTTGTACTTGTTTTTTGGTGGCGACCTTAATGCCAGAACAGCCAGTGAACCCGACTTTATAGATGAAGACATAGCAGAGAGACTGGATCTGAATGACTTGTCTATTTGGTAAGCTAAATCTAAGCAGTTGCTCATGGGATAAAATATAACACAAAACAGGAACTCAGTTACTTATTTTTTGCTCAGCTCTTTGTTTGTCTATTTATAATGGCCGTTGTTGTACTGACTTGGGAATTGGTGACTTTACAGTTAACAGTGCCCCTGGAGCAAGCGCCATTGACTATGTAGTCATCCAGCTTCATTGCAGAGATATAGAGACAAGAAATAAGCATACATCAGTGTTGAGAGATAAGAAATGTAACTATAATGTTAGTTCTTGTAACACTTTGTGAGATAATATACACAACAGTAATGTGTTTTGGTCTGTTTTCAAAAGGCTTTCACAAAGTTCATCACATTGACCCAATATGTCCATACCACAGTGGTATAATCACTTTATGAATATATTTAACATGGATGATCTAGTTGACGATGAAGGTATAGATTTTGACAATATTCATGAAGGTTTTGATTACATGACCCAGTTTATCCTCGACCCTCCGATTACTGAAGATGAAGTTGAAAAAGAAGTAAAGGCTTTGAAATGTAAGAAATCTGCAGGTACTGACAAGTTAATTGCAGAGTTCTGCCACAGTTCCTTTGATTTGTTTATGCCATATTTGGTAGTATAATTAAATGCCATATTTGGTAGTATAATTAAATGCCATATTTGGTAGTATAATTAAATACCATTTTTGATTCTGCAGACTTTCCCGCAGCATGGTCAGTGGGAATCATTGTTCCCTTGCATAAACAGGGGGATTTCCATTCATCTAATAATAACAGAGGTATTACAATATTAAGCATATTGAGTAAAATATATATATCTATTTTGGACTAAAGCTTATGATAGACCTGTGAAATCACATGTCGGATTTCGTCATGGGTACTCCACCATTGACAATATATTTATTTTACAGTCATTGATTCAACGGTATCTATCAAAGAAAAGGGCACATGTTTATGCTCTGTTTCAGGTTTTTTCAAAAGCTTTTGATTTGGTTGATAGGTCGAAATTATGGGCGATTTTAAAAAGGAGAGGGGTTTCTCCAAAACTGTTAAATGGAGTTCAAGCTGTTTATAATCAGGTACAGTCATGTGTTTTGTCTAATGATATGTATTTGGACATGTTATGATTTTGATTGGTTTTGCCCTGAGTCCATATGAATTAGCACAGGAAATTGAATCCATATGGTAATCCAGTTTCATCCAGACATGATTGAACTGTTTTTGTGATTGTTTGCTGACGATGTCATTTTGATATCTGATCCAGTTTCTGGCCTACAGAAGAGAACATGCATATTAGAATGATATTGCAATAATTACCAGTTAACACCTAATTTGGATAAGACTAAAGCAATCTCATTAAAATCAGACCTTAGTTCTCGCTACTGCTGAACAAAGATCTGAGGACATCCCATTAGGGGTCACGTCAGAACGACCTTTCATCCAACCAATCAGAGCGTCGCTTACCAGATCATGAATGTGAAAGTCGGAATGTGATTTATAATCATGCAACCTCAAAAACTTTAACACGGGGTGTTCATAGCGATAGTTACAGGCTTTACGACTGAATCCATAAAATCTGAACTATCTATTAGCCATTCCACAATGTTCTTTTGTTCAGGTTTCAAATTTGTAATCAATAATTTGTCAAAATATGTTTCAAAGCGTAGTCGCCAATTTGAAATTATTGCCGTAAAGCACGAAAAAGCTGTCTTCTGATTGGTCATTCCATTGGTCGGTCAAAGTTCGCACTAGGTCGGTCTGACAAGACCCGTACTGGGATGTCCTCAGATCTTTGTTTAGCGGTAGCGAGAACTAAGAACTGGTTTTAATGAGATTGAGACTAAAGTGGTTCTTTTTAAGAAGGGGAGGTATTCTCTGGAGAAGTGATATGGTATTATAGACGAAAATATCTCGAATGCGGGCCATTCTATAGGTATATGGCTATAACTTTTTGTAAAGCATATCTTGGCATAAGCATACTAAAAGTGTGGCTTCTCGGGCTAGAAAACTTTTGTTGGGCATATTAAGGATATTACATACATTTCAGCCAATTCTGTTTGAAATATTGTTTTAGGATATTTGATGCTAACATTATGACTATTTTACTGTATAGGTCTGAGGTTTGGGGGTTGGACAGTGTAGCAAATGTAGAAATCATTCACATGATTACATGTAAACGCTTTCTTGGAGTGAAGATCTCAACACCACATTACACAGTATTGGGTGAATGTGGCAGATACCATTTGTATATTTTGCATTTAAATGTTCTATAAAATTTTGGATTAGATGATTGCATATGCCAAATGAAAGATATCCAAAAAGGTTTTATATTATGCTTTTACAAGCAGCAAATAATGGCAAAATTAAATTAGGTTTACAAAATATTTGTTGTTTCGACTTGGATTTGTATGGGAACCACGAACAGTAAGTAGCAAGGAATCCTTTATCCTTTACTAATGGGAAGATTAAGATGTTCATTGAATGGGATTGGCACGCCTTTCTTTTGAGTAACTCTAAAACTAGAAATTATTCTTTCTTTAAAGGTACTTTTGGAAAGAAATTATACCTTAAACATGTAACAATTGCAAAATTCAATTTCGTTGCAGTTCCCATGGTCCCAAGACAGAAACTGGCAGATATTTCAATATTTCCAGAGATTAAAGGCTGTGCATTCTTTGTAATGAAGGTTACAGCGAAGATGAATACCATTTTTTGATGGTTTGTGTCGGGTATAAAACACTGCGTGAGAAGTACATACCTACTAAATTTATGTCATACCCTACATGTAACAAAAACAAATATGCTTTGGGCATCAACAGATACAAATGAAATTCGACACCTGGCTATGTATATTTATTATGCAAATTGCTTCAGAAAGATCCATACTGTCTGATAATATATATTGTTACATCTATTATATGCTGACTGACCACCTGTATGAACATGGGCCGGAGGCCTACATTCTTCATGAATAAAGATCTATAATACAAACCCCATTGGTGTAGATTGTTACCCATCTGACTAAGTGGTTGGAACCATGGCTGATGTAAAACAACACCCTCCTGCACTCCTTGTGGTGGTCATGGTGACAGGGGATGCCTGTACCAGTGGCAGCTGACTGAAACACTAGAGACACCCTCCTGCACTCCTTTCATTGGTCATGGTGACAGCGGTTGTCCGTACCAGTGCCATCTGACTGGAGCACTAGAGACCCCCTCCTGCTATCCTTGTGGTGGTCATGGTGACAGCGCTTGTCTGTACCAGTGCCATCTGACTGAAGCACTAGAGACACCCTCCTGCACTCCTTGTGGTGGTCATGGTGACAGCGGTTGTCTGTACCAGTGCCATCTGACTGGAGCACTAGAGACACCCTCCTGCACTCCTTGTGGTGGTCATGGTGACAGGGGATGCCTGTACCAGTGCCAGCTGACTGAAGCACTAGAGACACCCTCCTGCACTCCTTTCATTGGTCATGGTGACAGCGGTTGTCCGTACCAGTGCCATCTGACTGGAGCACTAGAGACACCCTCCTGCTATCCTTGTGGTGGTCATGGTGACAGGGCTTGTCTGTACCAGTGCCATCTGACTGGAGCACTAGAGACACCCTCCTGCACTCCTTGTGGTGGTCATGGTGACAGCGGTTGTCTGTACCAGTGCCATCTGACTGGAGCACTAGAGACACCCTCCTGCACTCCTTGTGGTGGTCATGGTGACAGCGGTTGTCTGTACCAGTGCCATCTGACTGAAGCACTAGAGACACCCTCCTGCACTCCTTGTGGTGGTCATGGTGACAGCGGTTGTCTGTACCAGTGCCAGCTGACTGGAGCACTAGAGACACCCTCCTGCACTCCTTGTGGTGGTCATGGTGACAGGGGATGCCTGTACCAGTGCCATCTGACTGAAGCACTAGAGACACCCTCCTGCTATCCTTGTGGTGGTCATGGTGACAGGGCTTGTCTGTACCAGTGCCATCTGACTGGAGCACTAGAGACACCCTCCTGCACTCCTTGTGGTGGTCATGGTGACAGCGGTTGTCTGTACCAGTGCCATCTGACTGGAGCACTAGAGACACCCTCTTGCACTCCTTGTGGTGTTCCCGATGACAGCGGTTTCTGTACCAGTGCCAGCTGACAATAGTGCACTAGAGACACCCTCCTGCACTCCTTTCGGTGGTCACGGTGACAGCGGTTGTCTGTACCAGTGCCATCTGACTGAAGCACTAGAGACACCCTCCTGCACTCCTTTCATTGGTCACGGTGACAGCGGTTGTCTGTACCAGTGCCAGCTGACTGGAGCACTAGAGACACCCTCCTGCACTCCTTGTGGTGGTCATGGTGACAGAGGATGCCTGTACCAGTGCCATCTGACTGAAGCACTAGAGACACCCTCCTGCACCTCTTGTGGTGGTCATGGTGACAGCGGTTGTCTGTACCAGTGCCATCTGACTGGAGCACTAGAGACACCCTCCTGCACTCCTTTTGGTGGTCACAGTGACAGCGGTTGTCTGTACCAGTGCCAGCTGACAATAGTGCACTAGAGACACCCTCCTGCACTCCTTTCGGTGGTCACGGTGACAGCGGTTGTCTGTACCAGTGCCATCTGACTGAAGCACTAGAGACACCCTCCTGCACTCCTTTCATTGGTCACGGTGACAGCGGTTGTCTGTACCAGTGCCAGCTGACTGGAGCACTAGAGACACCCTCCTGCACTCCTTGTGGTGGTCATGGTGACAGGGGATGCCTGTACCAGTGCCATCTGACTGAAGCACTAGAGACACCCTCCTGCACCTCTTGTGGTGGTCATGGTGACAGCGGTTGTCTGTACCAGTGCCATCTGACTGGAGCACTAGAGACACCCTCCTGCACTCCTTTTGGTGGTCACAGTGACAGCGGTTGTCTGTACCAGTGCCAGCTGACAATAGTGCACTAGAGACACCCTCCTGCACTCCTTGTGGTGGTCATGGTGACAGCGGTTGTCTGTACCAGTGCCATCTGACTGAAGCACTAGAGACACCCTCCTGCACTCCTTTCATTGGTCACGGTGACAGCGGGTGTCTGTACCAGTGCCAGCTGACTGGAGCACTAGAGACACCCTCCTGCACTCCTTGTGGTGGTCATGGTGACAGGGGATGCCTGTACCAGTGCCATCTGACTGGAGCACTAGAGACACCCTCCTGCACTCCTTGTGGTGGTCATGGTGACAGGGGATGCCTGTACCAGTGCAATCTGACTGGAGCACTAGAGACACCCTCCTGCACTCCTTGTGGTGGTCATGGTGACAGCGGTTGTCTGTACCAGTGCCATCTGACTGAAGCGCTAGAGACACCCTCCTGCACTCCTTTCGATGGTCATGGTGACAGCGGTTGTCTGTACCAGTGCCATCTGACTGAAGCACTAGAGACACCCTCCTGCACTCCTTTCGGTGGTCATGGTGACAGGGGATGTCTGTACCAGTGCCAGCTGACTGAAGCACTAGAGACACCCTCCTGCACTCCTTGTGGTGGTCATGGTGACAGAGGTTGTCCGTACCAGTGCCATCTGACTGAAGCACTAGAGACACCCTCCTGCACCTCTTGTGGTGGTCATGGTGACAGCAGTTGTCTGTACCAGTGCCAGCTGACGATAGTGCACTAGAGACACCCTCCTGCACTCCTTGTGGTGGTCATGGTGACAGCGGTTGTCTGTACCAGTGCCATCTGACTGAAGCACTAGAGACCCTCCTGCACTCCTTGTGGTGGTCATGGTGACAGCGGTTGTCTGTACCAGTGCCATCTGACTGAAGCACTAGAGACACCCTCCTGCACCTCTTGTGGTGGTCATGGTGACAGGGGATGCCTGTACCAGTGCCATCTGACTGAAGCACTAGAGACACCCTCCTGCACTCCTTGTGGTGGTCATGGTGACAGCGGTTGTCTGCACTAGTGCCAGCTGACAATAGTGCACTCGAGGCACCCTCCTGCACTCATCGTGACCGTGAGTTGTCATGGCTTTGATTAATTCAAAGGGAGATGTATATATGTCAATAAAACTGTCAGTCATCATATATGGCAGAGGAATACAATTATTGTTGCTTAACACGATACAAATATATTCAGTTATCATGACCCCATTTACATGATGTGTGTGGGATTTCCTTTGAATCGTATGCTTTAGTTACTTAGCAACAAAGAGAACCCATAACTGAAAGCAGTCTCTTCCTTGGCCCCATTCCTCAAAAACACCTTACCACTTACCATTAAAGTGGTCGTAAGTTGTAAGATTTAACCTTGGACCTTGTTGAGGGTCTCATCTTCTTTCATGAAACAACCTGAACTCACCATGCTCACTAAGCTGGATATATTGTATGTATTTATTCAATGTATTGTAATAAACATGATAAAGGGGTTTATGTCATGTCTTATCAAGTGACCCATCAGTGGGGTAGCCTTGTAGTAAAAGCTTTGGCTCATCACACCAAAGGCCCTGGTTCGATTCCTCACATGGATGCAATGTATGAAGCCCTTTCCTGGTGTCCCCGCTCAGGATATTGCTGGAATATTGCTAAAAGCAACCTAAAATCAAAATCTCTCACTCACTCATCAAGTGACTTGACAAAGTTGGTATTTTCATAAGTTCCGGGATACCATGTTCTACACAGATGTACTTGGTCAAATAATTGGTAAAAAAACCCATTTTATTACAATTCATATGTTAATGTAAGAAGTCATTTCATATTATATGAGGGGATATGTACCTTCTAACACATGAGTGGTGTAATCTGCAGTGTCCCAAATGGACATAAGTCCAGGGGCACATTAGACTGTAGCTTAAATATGTGTGAATGTACTGCTGATACAGGTAACAATTGAGAAACAGTAAGTGTGTATGGAAGTGTAAGAGAGGGTCAGTAACTGTAGTAAATTGGAAATGTATTTAAGAGTAAAGTACAAAGTCCAAGTACATGTACATGACTTAAAAGATTATTGCTACCTGTGTCTTCGACATGTCAAGTAGGTTACCGCATGGTGGAAGTTTGCAATAGTTTCAGACTGTTTATGTTGAGAAATGACTATGTAAATTGATCTAAAAACTCAGCACTCACAAATTGTTTTACCGTAGAATAAGCAAAGAAATCCTAAAATGTAGTGTTTTCAACACCCCCTGATCTGCTATTTGCAAACAAAACCATCACTGTCAACCACTGTATGCTGGGCATGCAGATACACTGCCAAGGCACAGTTCATTTCGTTTTCGTCTGCAGATTAATCATGTTTTTGAATTCCTGTGTAGGTAGTTTATGGTGAACTACTCTAAATTGTTTACATCTTGCTTATCCAGAATGTGTTCTTATCTAGTATTAATTAAATCAGTGTGTATATCCCGGCTGCCCGGTCTATTTTGATGACGGACAGTCAGTTTTGAAAAGTTGTACGCCTAATGGTCGGACTATTATTGTATTCCCTAAATTAACTAAGCATTGTAGTTTTGACTCATTGTAAGAGGTAAATTAACCGTAAACGTGAAACACATTATTTGGTCACTTCTGTATATGTTAATATCAAGTTTATGTCCTCTTTTCTTATTGGCCAAATACTCGAAATAATCCAATCAGAATGCACATAGTTAATGTTTGTTATGTTAATGCAGATGATGTCATACAACCTTGTGACTGCAACCTTAGTGCTAAGGTTGGCACACCAAGTTCATAACATGGGTAAGGTCGAAATAAGGTAACCTATATTCTAACCTTAGTGGTTAAGGTTATTTAGCTACGGTTGTTTTGAGGGATGGAGCCCAGGGTCAGTATCAGTCACAGATGACTTGACAGACTCTTGTCTGACTCTTTCCAGATATTGCAGAGGTGTATGGGCGGCCATTCAGTCAAAGTTGAAAAATGGACAAAAGTATGCAATGAAGGGCAAATATTACGAATAAAGAACTAAATCTTACTAATAAACATACACTGGTAAGAAAATATGAAGCAGAAATAAAGTTCAAAAGTACGCAAAAATAGTCAAATGTTACAAATAATGTTAGTAATAAAGTATCAAATGTTTCTAATAAAGGTCACCATACAAAACAAACAGATATGCCGGTTAAACAAATACAAAGTTGAAATAAAGGTAAAAAGGACGCAATATTAATAGTCAAATGTTACAAAAAGATGTCATAAAAAAAGAAAGAACAAAGTCGCTGCAATAACACCCGTGCCAACACTGCAAGAGCAACAAGAGACTTCCTCCAGCAGAATGGCATCAGAACCATGCAGTGGCTTGAGCACCTGTGGGACGAGATTCAAAGATGGCTGAATGACGTCCGACCAAGGCCGACAACTGCAGCTGAACTGCGTCAAGCGTTCCTCAGAGTGTGGGCTCTAGTGCCTATGGCCTTCATCAACCGCCTCTTCCATTCCATGTATTGACGTGACACGGCAGTCATCAATGCACATGGTGGACACAAGACATACTGACTTGTGATGGCAATTTCTCAGAGACTAGTGTTGTGTTTCACTTTAAGAACATTTGACGCTTTAATTTCAACCTTGATGATCAGTTTTGCAAAGTTTCATCATTTTAATATGTCTTAAAGTTTGTTTACAGTGTTTGGACAGTTTCTTTTGCGGTACAGTATATATATATGTGACGTCAGACGATAATCCATGATGAATGAAGTAATACATTGTGCTTCTGGGCACAACGTCCTTTCGTGCTCACCGACTTTCTTTATTGTCAAAGTCTTTTCGTGCTCAATGACGTTCTTTCATACACATTGTTCTTTCTTTTCTTATCACGTAACATTTGATTATTAATATTGCTTATTTTTTACCTTTATTTTAACTTTGTATTCGTTTAACTGGCATCTGTTTCTTTTGTAGATTGACCTTTATTAGTAACATTTAGTTCTTTATCCGTAATATTTGACCTTTATTGCGTACTTTGGCCTTTTTTCAACTTTGTATTTTTTGACTGAATGGCTGCCCATTATTACTAAGGAGGTGTTTTATAGGCAGTGTTCATTCAAACAAAATTGATAAACAAGGGAACATTGGGCTCTTTGCATTTTAAAACATGTGCCTTTTAGTAAAAACAATGAGGCCCCAAACAAAATTAGTAATGTTTCCTGGATTGCTGATTTTTTAGAAGTACTCTAACCCTTCAGTCATCATGTTTGTTTTTTGTGTCATACCCATGATACTGTGCAATTGAAGCCATGTATTTTAAAGTTGATTGCTTGGTTGTCAGTACCATAAATCAATCTTTCTGTTAATCAACATTTGTCATGTTTTCAGTTCCATGTTTGTAGTTAGCTGTATTTTGCAGCTAATGTCTCAAGAGCCAGGTCTGGAATGAACACTGTACTGTAGGTGTATAGCTAATTGGGGATAGAATTTCAGTCGAGTGACTTTCAAACACGTGACTAAGAATTTGTCCCCTAATAGCCGATTCTTGTTTTGGGGTATGACTTAGTATGTAGGAATGGTGAGACTCTGGACAGCGTTGCATTCTGCTCTTTTATCAATTTCGGGTTTGTCTGGTCCAGACAGGCCATCTGCTCTTATTCAGTTGGGATAATAGTGCTCACTCTCACACTCACAAATAAATGAAGGACACTAAGGAGAACCAACCTGACAATTAATTGTATATGAAAGAAGCTTGGAATGAAGATAGGTCACAAAATCACAGTCCATAATTTAAACATGCCAAGTATCTGGACCACAATTTGGCACATCCTCCTAATATATGAAAGTCTAGTTTCCACCCTTGCCATTTCAAGCCTACTTTTCTGTGCTAAAATATGAGTGGATTATTACACTTATCAATAGTCCAATCAGAGAACGTTTCGTAAAATCAACATTTGTGTTATAAAAACATGGTCACTGCCATGGCTGCAGAACAAACATTTCTGAAGTGGTTCAAAGTTTTCCATCAACTCGCCCAAACGACTGAACTGTTATATTGCAGTGACAGTGGCAATGCTATTTTTTAGAGACACTCTCCCTCCGCCCAAACCCCCAATGCCCTTGCTGAGGATTACATAATTCCGTGATGTGTAGTGTCTGTGTGCCTGTGTTATTGTAAGAGTGGCATGTGGCCGTAAGAAGTAATTTTACTATGGTAATCTGTTACGGATATTTTGTTTGTCTGCTTGGGATAAAATCTCAGATCATTTTGTTATCTGATTGACCAGGTCGTTTGCTATGGTTTTGACCTTTGAGAAGCCATTCAAAATAAGTACAGCGATCTGATTGGATATCGCATTTTTCCTCACAAGGGACACAATTTATGTTCTACACGGGGTCATGCCAAAATCGAGGCAAGAAAAGTAGGCTTGAAATCGCAAGGGTGGAAATTAGGCTTTGACATCAGCTGGTGGACACTCTTGCCTCGGGAAGATGAGATTGGTATGACTGCAACATGTACAGTTCCAGACTAACAATGTGACTATCATCTTTATGGTCGCTTTAAGATATACTGCCTTCTGTTGAAATCACCAAAGTCACAACTCATGCACTCCTTCATGTCAAAGTGTCAGATGTCTTCATCTTGTTGATGGATGACAATGTGATCAATGTTGTCATAACGACTGATTTACGACACCTATTGTCTGAAGAACATTTAATTGCAAAGGCTCATTACCCTGGAGCCATGACATCGATATGCCTTGAAACACTTAATTGCTGTTATTTATAAGATGCTAATCATAATTGTTAATCCCCATTTTTGTGGACATCGACCATTTGCCATCCTGAACGAGATGTGCAAGTATGTCACTGATGAATTACTGTTTATATTTATATTTATTACTTACTAAATGTCAGGTGACCTTGGCTATATAAGCCTTGGTCCAGAGAGATTGAGAGAAAGGAGAAAAGAAAGGTCTTACCCTTAGCCTAGCTAGGGTTAGGCTGGGTGTTCCGGGGCACCTAGACAACAACCACTACCACTATGTGCTGACCTGGCACATAGTGTCTATTGTATGTATATATATCTACATATATAAAGTCAAACTGTATACATGTATACCGCAAGCCATCGTCTCCAAGTTGTCACTTCCTACTGAGAACCATACGTCGGCCCCTTGCATATACGAGTATGCAAATTATTAATTTATCAACGGCAGACCGACACGCGTTGTTAATTTGGTGGAGCTATCGGGTATGACAGTCTTCTTAGTCTGTCCTTTCCTGTACCTCTTTGCAGCAAGGCATATGGTTCACAAAAATGTAGGAAGTGACAGTCTCTTATTAAAAGGATATACTATGTAACCTTCCTGGAGGCCAATCACCAAGAACGAAGAAATGGCCTGTAACAAGATTGAAGAAAGAACAAGAACCTCTCTGATCAAGAACAAGTTCTCCGATCCCAAACCTTCCCTGCTCCAATATCTTAGCAACACTGCTAAGACTTCCCCTTCAAGATGGCGTTCCTGCACATGACCTAAGAAAAGAAGTATACACGCCTATCCCACAGAGATCCGACACAATTTATGTTCTACACGGGGTCATGCCAAAATTGAGCCAAGAAAAGTAGGCTTGAAATCGCAAGGGTGGAAATTAGGCTTTGACATCAGCTGGTGGAACCATACGTCGGCCGCTTGCATATACGAGTATGCAAATTATTAATTTATCAATGGCAGACCGACACGCGTTGTTAGTTAACATGACATAAAGCCTTTTTGCAAATGCGATTTCATCATCCATGTTCAACTGTCATATCTGAGATCCAGCTTGGGCGCAGACATTGTGTTCATATAGGTGGGGCAGGAAAATGTGGGCTCCTGGATTTTGTTCAGTGAGTTTCAAATGACAGTCAAACAGTCTGGGGAATGTTTTTGCGAATTGTGAATTTGGGGAGGCACCAGAAGACATCACAGCTGGGGGGTTCAAAATCAGTACCTGGTGTGGCCACCACGGGCATTGACTACAGACACAACTCCTGTACATGGAGTGGACTAGCCTGTTGATGAAGGCCATTGGGATATGGGCCCATATCCTCAAGAACGCTACACGCAGTTCTGCTGCAGTTGTCGGCCTTGGGCATACGTCGTTGAGTTGGTGTTGGATCTCTTCCCATAAGTGTTCAGTGGGATTCAAATCCGGACTGAGGGCAGGCCAAGGCATGATTTGGATGTTGTGCTGCTGGAGAAAGTCCCTGGTTACTCTGGCAGTGTGGGGATGGGCGTTGTCTTGCTGAATGGTGTGATTTTGATGATGGGCAAAAAAAGGCACGATAGGGGGTCTGAGGACTTGGTCAATGTAGCGGAGAGCTGTGATGCCATTACCCTGCCTGGACCAATATTCTGAAAGACCACAGGTCCCACTCTCTGGTTCAGTCCGATTCCACCCAAAACCATGATGCTTTGGCCGCCCCATGGGTCTGGTTCGATAACACAAGCATCAGCTTAACGTTCGCCCCTCCTTCGCCAGACCCTGACTCTGCCATCCACCGTTGAAACACAGTAGCGACTTTCATCCGTGAAGAAAATTCTTCTCCATTGCTGTTGACGCCAATTTTGATGCTGCCTGGCCCATTGCAGTCGGGCCTTGTCGGTGACGATCTCTCAGGATGGGTACACGAGCAGGACGGTGGCACGAGATGTTGTTGGCAGTTAGGCAACGTTGGACTGTACATTCACTGATGGCACGCTGGTGGTTGCCAATGGTTTGCCGAGCTGTTTCAGTGGCCATTCAGAATTGGTTCTGCAGATGTTGGCGTATCATGAACCGATCTTATCTGGGAGTAGTGACTCTAAGGACGACCACTACGTGGTCGGTAGTCGGTGGTGTTGGTGGTGTTGTGGCGATGTTGCAAACGATATATCGTTCTGACGTTGACATTGAATGCATTTGCAACGACCTGTGCACTCTGGCCTGCTTGCAGTCTTCCGATAGCTTGTTGTCTCTTCTTTCCTGATAATCTTAGCATGGCTGATGAATCGAAATAACGAAAGCCAGCTTAACAGTTTTGGGTGTCTTTTATACCCATACCATCCACAATATGCACGTGCATCATGTTTTTGACAAGACTTTTTTGCAATTTTTCACTTTTATAGGCTGCGTTTGGGCAAAGCACTCCATTTTAAACTCAATTGTTAAATGGACTTTAAGGCAACGAAAAGAAGCAGTAAACGATAAATGAGTTTGTTGACCTCAGAACATGTAACTGCCAGTGTCTGTTAAGTTTTATCAGTATTTTTAAGAAATGACATTTCTTTTGCCTTTCAGTGTATTATAAGCTAGCGTTGTCAACAGGTGACAATGAGATTCCTTTAATGATTATTCTGAGATATGTCAGCATCAAATATGTTGTTGGATAAGACTTCTATTTTGAACAGAAACCAGAGAAAGCACACATGTTGTATGAGTTAGCCACTTAATATAATCAATAATAATTACTTCAACAGGTCATTGTACCGGAGAGCTCTAAACACGCTTATATCTGTCTGCCATCTGCCTTGCACTTACAGCTCCAGGTTGCCAGGGCCTGGCAGGTCATTGACCCCTGAAATAAAAAGATCTGATCCTCCATATTTCTCAGCACTATCGCCTATACAAATGGATATTGTAGTCTGACACAATCTTGTACACAATTTGTTTCTTGGGGATAACTTGATAACATTTACTTGAATAAACATTGCTGGTATATTCAACCAGATATATGAGTTGCAGCCATAGTGATAGTTCAATTTTCAGACAAGTCAGTGAGTAAGTATGGTTTTATGCTGCTTTTTACCAATTTTCCAGCAATATCATGGCGGGGGATAACAGAAATCGGCTTCACACTTTGTACCCATGTGGGGAATCGATTCTGTGTCTTTGGCATGATGACTGAACGCTTTATCCATTAGGCTACCCCTGTGACTGCCGCTCAGACAAATCATGTGTTAGTTTAATCAGTTTGAATAATTGAGGTCCATATATTATTAAGGTACAAGTTCAAATTTGATATATCTCATCATCCTATTGTTCTCCAGTGGGATTCGATCTCATAAATCTCATTTTGTATAATATCCCAGGGATATATGCTATATAATGTGTAATAATAACCAAGGGATTATTAATACAACTGCCGTTTAGATTGTAACATATGAATGTTTCTCGCGAGAAATTTATTTTGCATTTGAACACAATGTAGTGAAATGTAAAGTCAATGACAAATGTTTTCTTTATCTTCCCCAGGATTGAACAAGCAACATTTTTATCTGTAGCCCAGTGAGTGTACCACAAGGCTACAGAGGCTCTAAAAAATCACGATGCTTTTAAATATGTATTTTTCAAGTACGGAAAGCAGGCAACAGATTTTTCGCTTGTTTCCTAAGGTTCATGGGAAGTATGTTTGAAACATAAAAATGTTATAAATATTGTTTTAATTTTTCATTTTGCAGTTTTTAAGTTAGATAAAACACTTCACCTCAGGTTTTTAGGATATTTAAAACCCTTATCCTCAGAACTCTGCGGCTAGATGCATCTCTAAAGTTCCAAGATCCAATCACATCAGTCCTGTCCTCAAAGCACTACACTGGCTTCCAGTCTCCTTTCGTATACACTATAAGATATGTATCATCACTCACGACTGCCTCAACAATAGCGACTATCCAGACTATCTCAAAGATCTTATATCTCTGTACACTCCAGAGCGTGCTCTCCGATCCTCTGGTGGAACTCTACTGTATCAGCCTCTGTCTACTTCTGCTATGTCTGACCGTGCCTTCTCCTTTTGCAGTCCACAGTTATGGAACGCTTTGCCTTTGAATCTGAGAAACTCTGCTTCTAAGGAAACATTCAAGTCTCTCCTCAAAACCCACTTCTTCACCTCAGCTTTTCAATAGATCTCCTGATTGTTGGCATATGTGCATAGATGTTACTTTTTAACCTTGTCTCAGCGCCAGTGAGCAACTGTTGATGGATATTAGGCGCTTTACAAATCAATTATTATTATTTATTATTATTATCCTGTGGATGCGGGTTTTAAATATCATAAAAACCCTCAGACATGCTTTATCCCACAGATAATCATTAATTCCCTGTGGGGATTCCGGGTTAGAATTGGTAAAAAGCTATTCTTCTCTGTAAACAGGTAACTGAAATGGATTGGGTGGTCTGAGGTCTGGTGACTTGGTTCATTGCATAAGCTACCCCAATTAGAGTCCGAAATAAATGCCTGCCCGGCTGCCTGTGGTTGGTAACTTTCCTGTTTGGCTTTGCCTCCAACTGTCTAGCAGATAATTTTAAGACTACTTACAAATTCAGTTTTATTACAACTCCTCATGGATTCTCAAGTAATTGTTTGCATTATTTCAACTGAATCTAGACACGATTTTTCTTATATTTTCACGATTTTTTAATATTTAGTACCGGATCTGTCTGAATTCGGACAGGTAACATTGAAGATGGGCAGGCAACACTTGTGGGTCACATGCCTGACTCAGTCTTGTTGGGTATTAAAATTATTTCAAACACTGACCCCAGTGTTCATAATATCAGCCGCCAACTGGATTGTCTTACTTACTTACTTATATTGGAGATTTTACGTGCGCTTTCCGACTGCAGCGTATTTCGCACACGGATTGTCTGCTCCAGGCTGACTTATATATAGACAGGCTGCCATGTTGTCTGAAACTACCCTGGGATTCACTTTCAGTGTAATGGAAGAAAAGTACATAGGATTCAACTAATTATTTTAATCTTTCTTTTGAAGGGTACTAGAACATGTTTTACATGGGAAGAAATTGGCATGTACAGATGTGGTTTCCTGATGATAACACAAGCTCATGGATCTGGACCAGTTTCAATGTTGTACACTTGTCTTATGTAAAGACGCACAGTAAAAAGTAACATGATAATGACAAAAATTACAAAAAATCAAATCAAATCCATTCAAATCAAATTTGAATTCTTGTCAGTTTAAAAAAATAAGGTGAGATCAACTTAAATGCATCTGCCTGTTTTACAGATTTATGTTGCTGAATTTCCTGATGGCGTGAAGGGAAATTAGTTATAAAATGATTTTATTTATGACTACATTGGGCATGTTACCTTAATTTCTTGTTTATTATATAAGGACATGGCTCCATTATGACAGGCTCCGCCATCATGCATGATAGCGGAGCTTCAAATTAAGACAAGAGATATTATTGGATGAAATGGTCGCGGATGTGGAGGTACTGGTGGACTACGGCAATGAGCTTAACCCCTGTTAATTAACCCCAACTGCAGCAACCGCTGCCAAGCAACCCATGTTGCTTACCGATGCAGCATCTGCTGCCCCGCAACTACCGTTGCCAAGCAACCCATGTTGCTTACCAATGCAGCGCCTGCTGCCCTGCAACTACCGTTGCCAAGCAACCCATGTTGCTTACCAATGCAACCATTCGCGCTCATGTACACCCACCGTGTTATCCTATACTGAAAATGTTTCCTACAAGCATACTGCAGAAAGGGAGCTGCCAATGTTTTGTGTGAAAAGATCAAGTCCGGCTGGTGACAAATAAACCCCGTCACGCAGGTACAGTTGCTGCTCCTGCCGGTTGAACACTGTGTGGGGAACCCGTATCCCCCCAAGCTCACGGGCCCTGTTCCCCACTCGTCTGTTCAGCTTCTGCCTGGCCCCGTCCAGGTCCCGGGCACGGCTGGCTACATGCCAGTACCTCCGTGGCAGCATGTCTGACCACAGAATGACAGCACCGGGTAGGAGGAGGTGTATCCTCAGGAGTGCCAGCTTGATCTCATGATATAGCTGACACGTGGTTACCTTACCCAGGTCGTTCGAACCAAGGTGAATCACCACCGCCTTTGGTGGTGTCTGCATTGCTTTGACCTGGGCATCTATCAGCTCGGTCAGCTCCTCCCACCTCATGCCGCCCCTTGCCAACCAGAGACATCCCCCTGGAATACCGAAGTCACTGTCCTGTAGGTGCTCTCTCGCCCGGGTCAGGAAGCTGGACCCAATCAACCATACTGAAAACATGAATCAATAGGAAGAAAACTGTTCTTGCATGGTTGGCGATTTAAATGTTTGCAGGTATGCGTATATAGCTTTTATAACATTCTGACCCCCACCTACCAAAGTGCTGCATCAAATCTGAACTCACTCCGTTACCGGCTGCTGTCGTTGCTGCGCCAATCCTGAAGGAATGCGAAGAGTATGGTGCTGTGCAGATGCCGCTATGCGCCAGTGCTCTTTTTAGCACGGCCTGAAATTGATACCTGGTCAGGGGAGATTTATCAAAGTGTACGAAAGCTTGAGTCTGACCCTGTGATCGAACTGTTAGGTATGCTTTAACTGCAGCCACTGGACACAGATTGTGGCCAGGTATGGCGGAAATGGAAACAACTATGCCATGTGAGTGCCTGTCCGTTTTTGAATGCCTTAGAGCGACTGTTACTGTCTTAGTCGTGTCTTGGACTTCTAGGTTCAAGAAAGCGCACCCTGGCTGAGAAAGTTTGGTTTGCGCGAGTTCACTCACCCGAAAGAAACCAAAGAAGGCCAAGCAATATACTGCTTTGAACAATCTTACTTCATAGGTAGAAGAGCAGACAAATTGCAGGTTGTTTACAATTACTTTGAGCAGGTCTATTGTTATTGGTTTTCTGTGATCCTGCCTCCCCTGACACTTTTGCATCCCCGTAATCATTTTAGTAATAACAAAGTGGCCGGTGCGGTCTTCCATGCTGTGTAGCCTATGGTACGTTGAGATACCGGCCATATACGTTCTTACCGTACTCGGTGCATGTCCTGACACTGACAGGTGAGCAATGAAATGTACCAGATGAGTTATTGGAACCGGCCAGACATCTCCCAGGTTTTGTGATGCCCTGAATGCTTGCAACGCTTGGGTTCCTGCCTGGTAAGTTGCCCACGTATTTGCCGCCAATGATCGCTGAAGGAGCCTCTCTGCCTCGATTGTTAGCCCTGCCAGAGATTGTCTGGAAGTGGTGTGGGATGCAGATTGGCTGATGGAGCTGCATTGCAGAATCGTTCCCACTGAAATCTCGACAGTGCATCTGCGATAATATTGTCGTGTGTTGTTATATATCTGGCCTTGAACAAAATGTTGTGTTTGAGGCACTGCAGCACTAGCTGCCTAATCAGTGACATGATTCTGGGTGCCTTTGAAGACTGTTTATTTATTATTGACACTACAGCTTGGTTATCACAAAAGAAAAGTACTTTCCTGTTAGCAAAGGCTGTCCCCCACAGACAAATTGACAGCACAATCGGAAACAACTCCAGCAGTGTCATGTCACGAGTCGAGCCGTCCTCCACCCACTCACGGGGCCAGAGCCCGTTTTCCCAGTTCCCGTTATAGTATGCGCCGAACCCCACAGTGCTGGCTGCGTCAGTTTCTTGTTTATTATATTTGTTAGTCTGTCTCACAGTCCCTGAACCAAATCATTTCCCCTTCCTTCCAGCCCTTTTTGTAATATCTGTAATGCAAAAGCTCTAAATGAAGCAAGTCTACACAGAGCTACAGATAAGCAGCGTATTTGTGTAAAAATATTCGAAACTCAATTACTTTCAATAAACTTGCATACAGAAACGCATTCATCAAATGAAAACCTAAATTATAAAAACAGCACGCGTAGATACCCAATGAAGCTTTTTCAGCATGTGGACAACGGAGCTAATTTCCGAAACACAATTCGAGCTAATTTACTTTCTGAGTCAGGCCTATATTTAGAACGGTTATATATACATCTAAAACATTCTTTCATTTTTTAGAATCTTAAAATGTTCACTCATTTGGGGAAAACCCAATAGAGTGATATGTGTGACAAAATCTTGGTTACCCAATAGAAAATATAATAATCCAATTAAAAAAGAAACCTTCGAGTAAAAACTCAAGTGCTCAAAAATGTATCTGGATTTCTGCTACATTTTCCTTGGGTTTGGGCTATTGGTGTCAAATATTTGCAACTGTTGTTGCTATACTGTCTGGAAGTAATGCCTTTCTTTGTGATGCTCTGGTCGCACAAGGCGATAAGTCACTGTCAGACCTTAGTCTTTTAGAAAATGTTGTGCCATTAGTTTTGTACAACACACATGATGTTTTTCAAAAGGACGACCTCAGCTGATTGACTTTTTCACATACATTCCATTTATTTCCATTTGTCATCAGAGACATGTGTTGTGTTCTTGTATAATTGTGTATGCAATCATATTGCAATGTGTAGGATAAGGCGCCTCTGAGGGTATGTATGATATTCAAAACATGCCCAGAGGTTTTATCCCAAGGATAAGGGTTTTAAATATCATAAAACCATGAGGGGAAGTGTTTTATCTAACTTATAAACTGAAAAAACCCTTTAAAACAACATTTATCAACATATTTATGTTTCAAACATACTTTCTGTGAATCTTAGGAAATGGGTGTAAAATGTCTGTTGCTGGCATATGGTACATGAAAAAGACATTCTAAAAAAGCATTGTGACTTAAAGGGGCACTGATCTAAAGCAATTTCCCGGGACTGGTTGTTGCCTTTGTTATTGTTTTTTCCCTTGAGTACCCGGATGATATAGCAGAAAACTAGACTAGTTCGTGACCTGTGCTGCGCAATTCGTAAGCGCATTTGTCACTTTTATTGATAGTATAATGGCGTATGGTCACATTGATCAATAAAATGAAATACAGTTTTGGAAATGATAAGGAAATGTAGGTATCTTTGTGGGTAGCATCGGTAATGGTGACGATGTTTTGATAAGTCACTCGCTTGGTAATTGTGCAATTTTCGTTTACACTATTTTGACTTGCAACACAAAGTAAATATTTCTCCTGAGTATTGCTTATTTTATCATGTTTATATTTTTACACTCAAAATGTGCAAAATTTTCACTTAGGAAATTTATTAAACGCCTAAATATTCAGCTATTTTACAAATTGACTGAAAAATATGTCCATCTGTATTTTTATAAAATGAATTCCAAAGATTTTTATGTTTAATATCTTCACCAAGAGACTGTAAATGTTACGATGAAAAGTGCATTTCTATATTGTTTGGCTTCCAATCCAACCTACATAATGATCTATTGTGATGTTTTTAGGCCCTTTTGATTGTCTTAATCAATTTTAGTCAATCTGTTAAAGATATGGACAGATTTTTCAGTCAAATTGACTGAAATATTTACACATTTTTATAAATTGCCTGAGAGAATCACATTTTACAAATTGACTGTAATATATACACGCTTACAAAAAAAAAGACTTGTGAAAACGTCTATCGAGCATCGAAGAATTTCCCAACCAAGACGTACAGGTACAAGAATGAATCTGTTCAATGCTACAGCAATTGAAGGAAAACAAAAGGCAAATATCATAATTATAACCTACCAAATTTATGTGTATACGTTTAGGCAGCTTCCTTGTACGAGGAATGTATGCGTGAATATCCAAACAAAGGAACAATATCCCACACGTCTGCAGCTGTACAAAGAAACTTATTCGATCTCACGTGTCTCTGTAACAATCAAATATCTTAAAATATATATATCGTTTCTGGATATTATAACCCGTGTTCGTTTCTCAACTGATCACTTAGATTATTTCAGGTGTTTCACATAGGTGTCAAGTCTAAAGGGTCAGCTGAGAAAGTCTGACGTGACAACTATTTTCATAACGTCCATGGTTCCTAAAAAATCCATTGAGTGATAGATGAGCAATCAATCAATGTATTATCAATTCACCCTTTGAACAAAGTATGTTGTTTTTACATCGGCACTTCACGCCATGATATGAGTGTATTCCCTTTGTTTTAGTAAACCTAGACATGTAAACACTCACTTTTGACATATCCACTGTGCAAGATAACAGTGATTAATCAATCAACGTATTTTCTGTTAATCCTTTGATGACTGGGAACGATCCGTTGATTTACGAAAAAAGTAAATCAACTGATCATTCATCTTTTGCTGTATATTACATAACACACATTTCACCTCATTTCAAACCTGGATTTAGATTGAATAATTACCCCAGAAAACAATAATCTTTTGTAATCTAAGTGTTGCTACCAAAAATTGTACCTGTAATAAATGCATTAACTGAGCATCAAGTGAATGAAGACAAATACACAAGTGTGGGGTAATACCAGAAAATGTGGATGACAACAAGGGAGTAGTAATCGTATTATCGACGCAATCCGAAATCCGAAAATGCTTTCACTGAATGGATACTTTTTTTTATTATAAAACTATAACCATCTTGGGTATTTCCAAATGACGACATCCGATGAGCTCCGCCTTTCTTTTTGTCTGTTTGTTTAGGCTGAAGAAATGAATTAACACGCGTCCTTTGTCGAAATCTTTATAGATCACAGTTAACCAATCAGTGTTCAAAAATGCGTAAAACAAATATTGCCCCCAAGTTTATTTTGCTGTCCTTGCAGACGGTAGCCCAGTCTCTTGTCACACTCAATTGCATTGCGTATCATCCAGGTACTCAAGGGGAAAAAACAATAACAAAGGCAACAGCCAGTCCCGGGGAATTGCTTTAGATCAGTGCCCCTTTAACCCCCATGTATAGCCTAGTGGTACACTCACTGGGCTAGAGATACGAAGGATGCATGTTCGATCCTGGGGAATATGAAGAAAACATTTGTCATTGATTTTACATTACATTACATTTCTAGTGAGAAACATTCATATGTTACAATTTAAACAAAAGTTGTATTAATAAAATCCCTGGGATATTATAACATATTATATAGCAAATATGCCTGGGATATCACATAAATTCCCCGGGATATTACAACATCCCGGTTTATGAGATTTAACCAGACTGGAGAACAATAGCATGACATCATTGAGAGTTTATAAGTACAATATATCTATATTGTGTCTATATTAACACTGTTACTTAATCTGTATGCATGTTCATGACTTGTTATCTTGAATGTGCATATATCTCAAGTTAGTAGTACCCGTTAGGTTAGAGATATTCATAAAACAAAAGTCGTATTGGCCCAAAATAATTTCTGGCTGCTTGGAACACTGAAAAAGGGCAAGTTATATTTAATGTGATCCCAGGTCACAAGACGAACTGTCCCCATTCTCGAGGTTGACACTGGCATTGCAGATATGATCTTGATACATCAGACAGGAATTCCGGGAATGTTCACCATCACTCATCAGTTTCAAATGGTTTTAGATACGACTTTTTCAGATCATAAATCTGCTGAAATTTACATAGCCTTGTAGCTATTATAAAATGTTGCTATGGCAACAATTTCATTAACAAATTCTGTGATGGTAATTGCTGACTATTGATGTTAAATATTCATGTTGATAGTCATTTGATTTGAATACTAATCACTTGAAGCAGTATGAACGTGATCATTAGGAAATTCTCGTGAACGATGATGTCTTTGATTGATTACCATGATTAGTGTTCAAAACTCGTGAGTGGGTGTTTGGCTTGATATTATCCCTTCTATTTCCAGTCTAGTGTTCCCATTAAATTTGTCTTGAAGTTTGGAATATTTGATTAGATCCAAACAGTTTTGATAGTTGTATGGGAAGTGGAAGCTTCAGGTTCACATCTCAGATGTATTGGAAATAGGGTTACGCAATACAGTTGTCACACGATACAATACATATCTCCATACAGAATCCCCAATATGATACGTATCTTGACACTGCATAAAAAAAAGCATTTTGTGTGGAAAACCCAGTCATTTGACTGAGAATGGAGTCCATAGGCTCACTCATAAAGGTAAAGAAGGACAACTGACTGATACCTATCGACATGACACTGAGTCAAGTCGACTATTCTGTATGAGAAAATAATAATAAACAAATAAGTTTATGAACTGTATTATGACAGGCAGAAAGGAAAAGCAGTCTTGTTATCGGCCCAGTTTCGTATCCGAAACATGATCAGGAAAGTTATAAGGAATTAACAAAATAGATTGTAAGATCAACATGGACAATCGATACGGGGTTAAATGTGAATCGGTCCCAAATTAAGTATATCAGGTATCCAACATGTAAAGTTGGCCGACGCGACACCAGTATCCCAATGAAATGCGACATCACTAGAAATAGTTGCCCTGGAGAGATATAAGTACAAGTATAAGTACGGCTTTATGCTGCTTGTAGCACACTTCATCGCTAGAAACCAGAAATGGACTTAACACATTGTACCAATGTTTGGAATTGGACCCTCAGGTGACAGGTGTGAATAGTTTAAACTCTTTAACCTCTTAGCTATACCATGACCCTGTTATGTAAGTGAAGTGAAGGCTTAGAAACTTTCCTTAAACCCTAACAAGACTTGATTGTAGAAACTCAATCAACTGTTTGGTCTAGCATACGGTATGTGTTTGAACTGTATTAGTTACTGAAAATGTTCTCAGACTAAACTCACAGGCTTCAGGTTGCATGTACATACTCATTACCTGCAGTAACATGTCTTTCGAGAAACTCCTGCTTGCTTACTGATTATAGTATATCACCGTGTATAAGGCGAGTGTTTTGTACCTAGAATTAGGGGTATTCAAGGGGGTGCCCTATGCACAGGGTAGAAGAGTTTTGATGTTCCCTCCCCCCAAACACATAGACATTACCGTGTGCACATAACACTGGAAATACCATGTCGCAAATTAATCATGTATCTACACTGTCTGGTTATAAAAAGTGTAACCTATGTTATTAATTTTATTAAAAAAATTATTTAATATTGTTTACATTAATTTCACCGAAATCGTGTGTGGAGTGATTGGTAGATCGCACAACTCACTGTTATTTACAGCAACCACGGTCAGATCTATTACGGTCTTGAAACAAACTTTAGTTGACAGAGAATGGATACATTTATCATAAATGCCATACTTTGACCAGGTCTTGAAACGAACTTTAGTTGACAGAAAATGGATACATTTATCATGTTTATCATAAATGCCATACTTTGACCAGGTCTTCAGCAACCCATGCTTGCCATATAAGGCGACTAACGGAATCGGGTTGTCAGACTCGCTGACTTGGTTGATGCATGTCATCAATCCCAATTGCGCGAATCGATGCTCATGATATTAATCACTGGATTGTCTGGTCCAGACTCGATTATTTACAGACCGCCGTCATGTAGCTGGAATATTCCTGAGTGTGGCGTTAAACAACAAACCAACCAACAAATTTGACCCATTACATGTCATATTTATTGTAGTCGTGGGAGCCTTGACAGTGACGAAACAAATTATTCCATATTTAAACAAATATCCGGCTATTGTGATCAGCTGTACCAAAGTATATTATTATTTTAAATATATATAGTACAGTTGCAATTGAAATAACATGATATCGGAATATAATACTCCTGATGAAATAATCAGATACTGTAATTCATATCATTGCTTCAAAATTATTTTATGTTATATTATTATGTAATTTTTAACCAAATCACTGGTAGATTTGCCAAACATGTGTCTACAGCTGATTGCTGTTTCCAGCTTAGTTTACAAGAAAAATATGCATGGTAATCTTAATCTTCGTTTATAAAACAATACCTAGAAGAACATGAAATTTAGGTTAAATGGTAAATCATCATGTCTAGTTATGTTTTACCTCAAATTTCAAATTTGTATTGACCAAGTTTGTTATCACCTGTTCGTTAAACATTACCAATCATTTTATAAAAAAGCAACTGAAGACACACATTTATATTGCAAATGTAGGGATTATGTTTATGCTGGTAATGTGCTTCATTCCGGATTACATTATGTATGCGGTATATAAATTAGCATAATTTTTAAAGGCTTTTACAGGAGGGTTGCCTTATGGATGGTGATATACGGTAAACTAAGTGTCTAAAGATACTTTTTCTGATGCTATCTGATCTCTAAAACATGCTATTTTTGTGACAGGTGAGTGCTTGCTGATGAGGTAGTGTGATTAAGTGCTTGTTTATACGATCAGGTGGACTTGATATCACAGGGGAGCTCTTGGTGAAATAGCAGGGAAGTGTATGGTCCGGGTGTGCTTGGTCACATTACTGCCCATAAGTCAAATCACTTTCCTGCCCTTCAATTAAACCACTTTCCTGCCCTCAATCAAATGACTTTCCTGCCCTTCAATTAAACCACTTTCCTGCCCTCAATCAAATCACTTTCCTTCCCTTCAATCAAATGACTTTCCTGCCCTTCAGTCAAATGACTTTCCTTCCCTTCAGTCAAATGACTTTCCTTCCCTTCAATCAAATCACTTTCCTTCCCTTCAATCAAATGACTTTCCTGCCCTTCAGTGAAAAAACTTTCCTTCCCTTCAATCAAATCACTTTTCTTCCCTTCAATTAAATCACTTTCCTTCCCTTCAGACAAATCACTTTCCATCCCTTCAATTAAATCACTTTCCTTCCCTTCAGTCAAATCACTTTCCTGCCCTTCAATGAAATCACTTTCCTGCCCCACAGTCAAATCACTTTCCATCCCTTCAGTCAAATCACTTTCCTTCCCTTCAGTCAAATGACTTTCCTTCCCTTCAGTCAATCACTTTTCTGCCCTTCAGTCAAATCACTTATCCTTATATTCCCCCTGTATTCCCCTATAAATTTGCCCTATAATCCCCTATATTACCCCCGTTTTCTCCCCATATTCTCCCACTGTATTCCTCTATATTCCATTTTATTATCCCCGCCACGAAGTGGAAGGGGGATATAGGAATGGGTCCTGTCCGGCCGTTCTTTCGTCACATTTCGTTTCCGGAGCAGATCTTGAAAACCGTACCATATTTCTTCACCAAATTTGGCACATAGATAGATCTAGTGGTGAACTGGTGCCTTTTGATAGTTTGGGATTTTTGAAAAAGTAATTTTTTTGTGTTTCCATGGCAACGACTTTGATTTAGACTGAAAAAGGCGGTAGTCCTCGTTTCCGGAGCAGATCTTGAAAACCGTACCATATTTCTTCACCAAACTTGGCACATAAATAGATCTAGTGGTGAACTGGTGCCTTTTGATAGTTTAGGATTTTAAAAAAAGTTATTTTTCCAGTTTCCATGGCAACGACTTTGATTTAGACTGAAAATGGCAGTAGTCCTCGTTTCCGGAGCAGATCTTGAAAACCGTACCATATTTCTTCACCTTACTTGGCACATAGATAGATCTAGTGGTGAACTGGTGCCTTTTGATAGTTTGGGATTTAAAAAAAGTTATTTTTCGAGTTTCCATGGCAACGACTTTGATTTAGACTGAAAATGGTGGTAGTCCTTGTTTCCGGAGCAGATCTTGAAAACCGTACCATATTTCTTCACCAAACTTGGCACATAGATAGATCTAGTGGTGAACTGGTGCCTTTTGATAGTTTGGGATTTTTAAAAAAAGTTATTTTTCGAGTTTCCATGGCAAAGACTTTGATTTAGACTGAAAATGGCAGTAGTCCTCGTTTCCGGAGCAGATCTTGAAAACCGTACCATATTTCTTCGTCATACTTGGCACATAGATAGATCAAGTGGTGAACTGGTGCCTTTTGATAGTTTGGGATTTAAAAAAAAGTTATTTTTCGAGTTTCCATGGCAACGACTTTGATTTAGACTGAAAATGGCAGTAGTCCTCGTTTCCGGAGCAGATCTTTTTTTTTATTTTTTACGTTTCTATTGCAACAAGATGGACTTAGGTTCTGTGAGGGTAGGGTTCGTTTCCGGAGCATAACACATAAACCGTTCAATATTTTTTCATCAAACTTTGCAGGTCTGTCGGGTACATGCTGAACTGGTGCATTTTGCTATGGAGAAGTTTTAGAAATGTTTATTTTTTACGTTTCCATGGCAACAAAATAGACTTAGGTTCTGTGAGGGTAGGGTTCGTTTCCGGAGCATAACTCATAAACCATTCAATATTTTTTCATCAAACTTTACAGGTCTGTCAGGTACATGCTGAACTGTTGCCTTTTGCTATTGAGAAATTTTAGGAATTTTTTTTTTTTACGTTTCTATGGCAACAAGATAGACTTAGGTTCTGTGAGGGTAGGGTTCGTTTCCGGAGCATAACACATAAACCGTTCAATATTTTTTCATCAAACTTTGCAGGTCTGTCAGGTACATGCTGAACTGGTGCCTTTTGCTATTTAGAAATTTTAGAAATATTTATTTTTTACGTTTCCATGGCAACAAGATGGACTTAGGTTCCAAACTCATCTTTTTTTTACAATTTCCATGACAAGTTCCACCTGGGTTAAAAAAGGTTAGGGTTTGTTTAGATTTAATTATGTCATAAATTCTGCAACAGGGGCGGTGGATATAGCCACGTTAGTGGCAAACTCTTGTTACTCTTGTATACGGACAGACAGATTAGACGGAAATAGTCTTAAGTTGGACAGATCACTCTTGTAGGACTTGCTGTAACAATCACATGATTTGTCCTTTTGGATTTGTCGGGGCCAGGGGGATTTGTCATCTTCTGATGACTCTTGTTTAAGTGTGCAAGCAATTGTTTCTCACTGGAATTTCATCACAGGATACGATATCCTGTGCATGCTGTGTGTATTCAGTTGATTGTGTATTGGTGTCCTATTTGTTTCAGTTGATATATGCTGGGATACCCAAGGCTGTTATAATCATAAGTCTGTAACACCTGGCAGTCTCATTAATATTGCATACAATTAAAGTTTTCATCTTCATTGTCATTCTAAAACCGTACTGTGAAGAGTTTACAGCTGGCATATGTGAGTGATGTATCAGTAGTCAGGTGTGTACAGGATGTTACAAGCATATGTGTCAGTGATGTATCAGTAGTCAGGTGTGTACAGGATGTTACAAGCACATGTGTCAGTGATGTATCAGTCGTGGGGTGTACAGGATGTTACAAGTATATATGAGTGATGTATCAGTTGTGGGGTGTACAGGATGTTACAAGTATATGTGAGTGATGTATCAGTAGTCAGGTGTGTACAGGATGTTACAAGCATATGTGTCAGTGATGTATCAGTAGTCAGGTGTGTACAGGATGTTACAAGCATATGTGTCAGTGATGTATCAGTCGTGGGGTGTACAGGATGTTACAAGTATATATGAGTGATGTATCAGTTGTGGGGTGTACAGGATGTTACAAGTATATATGAGTGATGTATCAGTTGTGGGGTGTACAGGATGTTACAAGTATATGTGAGTGATGTATCAGTCATGGGGTGTACAGGATGTTACAAGTATATGTGAGTGATGTATCAGTCATGGGGTGTACAGGATGTTACAAGTATATGTGAGTGATGTATCAGTCGTGGGGTGTACAGGATGTTACAAGTATATGTGTCAGTGATGTATCAGTCGTGGGGTGTACAGGATGTTACAAGTATATGTGAGTGATGTATCAGTCGTGGGGTGTACAGGATGTTACAAGTATATGTGAGTGATGTATCAGTAGTCAGGTGTGTACAGGATGTTACAAGCATATGTGAGTGATGTATCAGTCGTGGGATGTACAGGATGTTACAAGCATATGTGTCAGTGATGTATCAGTCGTGGGGTGTACAGGATGTTACAAGCATATGTGAGTGATGTATCAGTAGTCAGGTGTGTACAGGATGTAACAAGTATATGTGAGTGATGTATCAGTTGTGGGGTGTACAGGATGTTACAAGTATATGTGAGTGATGTATCAGTAGTCAGGTGTGTACAGGATGTTACAAGTATATGTGAGTGATGTATCAGTTGTTGGGTGTACAGGATGTAACAAGTATATATGAGTGATGTTTCAGTAGTCAGGTGTGTACAGGATGTTACAAGTATATGTGAGTGATGAATCAGTCGTGGGGTGTACAGGATGTTACAAGTATATGTGAGTGATGTATCAGTTGTTGGGTGTACAGGATGTTACAAGTATATGTGAGTGATGTTTCAGTCGTGGGGTGTACAGGATGTTACAAGTATATGTGAGTGATGTATCAGTCATGGGGTGTACAGGATGTTACAAGTATATGTGAGTGATGTATCAGTAGTCAGGTGTGTACAGGATGTAACAAGTATATGTGGGTGATGTATCAGTCGTGGGATGTACAGGATGTTACAAGTATATGTGAGTGATGTATCAGTCATGGGGTGTACAGGATGTTACAAGTATATGTGAGTGATGTATCAGTAGTCAGGTGTGTACAGGATGTTACAAGTATATGTGGGTGATGTATCAGTCGTGGGATGTACAGGATGTTACAAGTATATGTGAGTGATGTGTCAGTCGTGGGGTGTACAGGATGTTACAAGTATATGTGAGTGATGTATCAGTAGTCAGGTGTGTACAGGATGTTACAAGTATATGTGAGTGATGTATCAGTCGTGGGATGTACAGGATGTTACAAGTATATGTGAGTGATGTATCAGTCGTGGGGTGTACAGGATGTAACAAGTATATGTGAGTGATGTATCAGTCATGGGGTGTACAGGATGTAACAAGTATATGTGAGTGATGTATCAGTCGTGGGATGTACAGGATGTTACAAGTATATGTGAGTGATGTATCAGTGGTCAGGTGTGTACAGGATGTTACTAGTATATGTGAGTGATGTATCAGTCATGGGGTGTACAGGATGTTACAAGTATATGTGAGTGATGTATCAGTAGTCAGGTGTGTACAGGATGTTACAAGTATATGTGAGTGATGTATCAGTCGTGGGGTGTACAGGATGTTACAAGTATATATGAGTGATGAATCAGTCGGGGGGTGTACAGGATGTAACAAGTATATGTGAGTGATGTATCAGTCGGGGGGTGTACAGGATGTTACAAGTATATGTGAGTGATGAATCAGTCGTGGGGTGTACAGGATGTTACAAGTATATGTGAGTGATGTATCAGTCGTGGGATGTACAGGATGTTACAAGTATATGTGAGTGATGTATCACTCGGGGGGTGTACAGGATGTTACAAGTATATGTGAGTGATGAATCAGTCATGGGGTGTACAGGATGTTACAAGTATATGTGAGTGATGTATCAGTCGGGGGGTGTACAGGATGTTACAAGTATATGTGAGTGATGTATCACTCGGGGGGTGTACAGGATGTTACAAGTATATGTGAGTGATGAATCAGTCGTGGGGTGTACAGGATGTTACAAGTATATGTGAGTGATGTATCAGTCGGGGGGTGTACAGGATGTTACAAGTATATGTGAGTGATGTATCAGTAGTCAGGTGTGTACAGGATGTTACAAGTATATGTGTCAGTGATGTAGCAGTCGTGGGGTGTACAGGATGTTACAAGTATATGTGTCAGTGATGTAGCAGTCGTGGGGTGTACAGGATGTTACAAGTATATGTGTCAGTGATGAATCAGTCGTGGGGTGTACAGGATGTTACAAGTATATGTGAGTGATGTATCAGTAGTCAGGTGTGTACAGGATGTTACAAGTATATGTGTCAGTGATGTAGCAGTCGTGGGGTGTACAGGATGTTACAAGTATATGTGTCAGTGATGAATCAGTCGTGGTGTGTACAGGATGTTACAAGTATATGTGTCAGTGATGAATCAGTCGTGGTGTGTACAGGATGTTACAAGTAAATGTGAGTGATGTATCAGTCGTGGGATGTACAGGATGTTACAAGTATATGTGAGTGATGTATCAGTCGTGGGATGTACAGGATGTTACAAGTATATGTGAGTGATGTATCAGTCGTGGGGTGTTCAGGATGTTACAAGGATATGTGAGTGATGTATCAGTAGTCAGGTGTGTACAGGATGTAACAAGTATATGTGAGTGATGTATCAGTCGTGGGGTGTTCAGGATGTTACAAGGATATGTGAGTGATGTATCAGTAGTCAGGTGTGTACAGGATGTTACAAGTATATGTGAGTGATGTATCAGTCGTGGGGTGTACAGGATGTTACAAGTATATGTGAGTGATGTATCAGTTGTTGGGTGTACAGGATGTTACAAGTATATGTGAGTGATGTTTCAGTAGTCAGGTGTGTACAGGATGTTACAAGTATATGTGAGTGATGTATCAGTCGTGGGGTGTACAGGATGTTACAAGTATATATGAGTGATGAATCAGTCGGGGGGTGTACAGGATGTTACAAGTATATGTGTCAGTGATGTATCAGTCGTGGGATGTACAGGATGTTACAAGTATATGTGAGTGATGTATCAGTAGTCAGGTGTGTACAGGATGTTACAAGTATATGTGAGTGATGTATCAGTAGTCAGGTGTGTACAGGATGTTACAAGTATATGTGAGTGATGTATCAGTAGTCAGGTGTGTACAGGATGTTACAAGTATATGTGAGTGATGTATCAGTAGTCAGGTGTGTACAGGATGTTACAAGTATATGTGAGTGATGTATCAGTAGTCAGGTGTGTACAGGATGTTACAAGTATATGTGAGTGATGTATCAGTCGTGGGGTGTACAGGATGTTACAAGTATATGTGGGTGATGTATCAGTCGTGGGATGTACAGGATGTTACAAGTATATGTGAGTGATGTATCAGTTGTTGGGTGTACAGGATGTTACAAGTATATGTGAGTGATGTATCAGTAGTCAGGTGTGTACAGGATGTTACAAGTATATGTGAGTGATGTATCAGTCGTGGGATGTACAGGATGTTACAAGTATATGTGAGTGATGTATCAGTCGTGGGGTGTACAGGAATTGTAACAAGTATATGTGAGTGATGTATCAGTCATGGGGTGTACAGGATGTAACAAGTATATGTGTCAGTGATGTATCAGTAGTCAGGTGTGTACAGGATGTTACAAGTATATGTGAGTGATGTATCAGTCGTGGGATGTACAGGATGTTACAAGCATATGTGTCAGTGATGTATCAGTAGTCAGGTGTGTACAGGATGTTACAAGTATATGTGAGTGATGTATCAGTCGTGGGGTGTACAGGATGTTACAAGTATATGTGAGTGATGTATCAGTCGTGGGGTGTACAGGATGTAACAAGTATATGTGAGTGATGTATCAGTAGTCAGGTGTGTACAGGATGTTACAAGTATATGTGAGTGATGTATCAGTCGTGGGATGTACAGGATGTTACAAGTATATATGAGTGATGAATCAGTCGGGGGGTGTACAGGATGTAACAAGTATATGTGAGTGATGTATCAGTCGGGGGGTTTACAGGATGTTACAAGTATATGTGAGTGATGAATCAGTCGTGGGGTGTACAGGATGTTACAAGTATATGTGAGTGATGTATCAGTCGTGGGATGTACAGGATGTTACAAGTATATGTGAGTGATGTATCACTCGGGGGGTGTACAGGATGTTACAAGTATATGTGAGTGATGTATCAGTCGGGGGGTGTACAGGATGTTACAAGTATATGTGAGTGATGTATCAGTAGTCAGGTGTGTACAGGATGTTACAAGTATATGTGAGTGATGTATCAGTCGTGGGATGTACAGGATGTTACAAGTATATGTGAGTGATGTATCAGTAGTCAGGTGTGTACAGGATGTTACAAGTATATGTGAGTGATGTATCAGTCGTGGGGTGTACAGGATGTAACAAGTATATGTGAGTGATGTATCAGTAGTCAGGTGTGTACAGGATGTTACATGCAAGACAGAAGTTCAGGTTGACCATCTGAATTGATGGCCAGCAACTGACCAATCAGATAACGAGATTTAATGAGTACTTTTTGTTAAAGCTTTCACTCATCATGCCGAAGACCCTGGTCTGAGTCCCAATATGAATACTGTTTGTGAAGCCCATTTCTCACAGGTGTCATCTGCCGTGATATTGGTGGAAGCATAAAACCATACACTCTCACTGTAATGAGTACTGATAATGAATTATACCACATCACATGGAATAAAAGGCAAAATATAGTCTTAGGTTCTCTCAAAAAGTGTTTTCTTCTTTGATATTGCCAGACTGAGGAAGCTGAACTTTGGCATGTATGTTTCTCATTGTGACGATAAACCGTGCTTGCGGTAACCCATGCTTGCCGTAAAAGGCGACTAATGGGATTGGGTGGTCAGGCTCGCTGTCTTGGTTATCGGGTCCCAATTGCATAGATAATAATCGATGCTTATGTTGTCAATAACTGGATTGTCTGGTCCAGACTCGATTATTTACAGACTGCCGTCACATAACTGGAATATTGCTGATAGTGGTATTAAACAACAAACAAACATTTGTGATGACATCCTATTATGTTTTTATCATTAGATTTTAGTGTATATTTTTAGTTCTAAGTATAAATCTGCATTAAATTTTTTTTAAATCAATGCTGACAGCTATTTTTTGGCATCCCACATATTTGTGGTAGTTGTCGACTATTAGAATGAGAGTTCAGTGGTTGCAATATGAATCCTGAATGAGTGTCATCATACCTTGGTTCACTGCTCATGCAGTGCACAGCACCCTTGTCCAGACCATTTACAGGCTGTCATGGTTTAGCTTAAATTGCAGAATCAACATGAAACAACATTCACTCATTAGTTGGCTCAATATGGTAGCCATGGTGTCAGTTTTGCCCATTCTTAGCTCGCGTCTCCTTTGTAAATATCATCTCCTCAGATGCTTCACATGCTTGTTAAACCCACCAATGATGGCACCGAGATTGGACATGAGGTTAAACCTATCTTTTGGCCATAAGTCGGCCATGTTCTTTCACAGTGTGATGACATTTGTTTAGTGAGTAGTCAGTTACATTTTCTTACAATATTTTAAAGTTTGACCTTGATTTGACATTTGCAAAGTTGGGTCAAATTGTGTATACATAGCAGTCTAGCCATCCTCTATATCCCCAGGGCTCTCATTTTTAGGTAAACATACACTAACACCTGGATCCATTCACAAGGTTTACGCGATCTTAAATAACCTGCCCTTGATTTTCCTTAACTCGTAGACTCGTAATCGTGTAAAAACTAAAAGCCACTGCCAGCTTAAATGTACATGAAGACATCTTTTTCATCAAAAAGCTTTTTGAGGACTTTCTTTTGTGTGACAGTCAACTTTTCAATGTTGAATTTCTCTCATGCTCTATCATAATCAATAGGACTGTCCACCATGTTTTTGATATCGCCAACCCAACATTGAGGCTGGTTTATGTAACTCGCATTCTGATTGGTACATTAGACTTAGTAGCGTAGCTTATCAAATTTGCTAATGAAAATGAAGGGCAGGTAATTTGAGATTGCAAGAACAGCTGGAATGGGACCAGGGTTTAGTATAGGTTTACCCAAATGGGAGTCCTGGTGATACAGAGGATGCAGTCTAACTAACTGCATGGTGTCTTATGCTATTTAGGAATTTGGGAAACTTTTTATTCTTAAGTTCCCAGTGTGCCACTGTACAAAACAACCTCAGCGCTATGACTGATGTAAGTCTATGTTAAGGTATGGGAGGTATGATCACCTTGGTGCTAAGATCGCTTTGTACAACGGAGGGCATAACTCATCAGCCATTTGTATTTCATCACTTAAATCAATCAAGTAGACACAACTGCACACTTATGTTTTGGGAATGTTTTATATTTTATGTTTTTTTCTAATTTCATTGACATGTATATCATGTATATAGCCCTCATAGTGTTTCTGATGAGAAGCTTTGGGAGAATAATACATATTAGAGAATTCATACAACACTTGCAGTAGCGAGAGCACAATGATCCCATGACAAGGGTGATGACTGACTATACAGTAACATCTGTTGATTTTTGAAATGTCAGTTACCAGCATTGTCACCATACTACTGCTTTATCTCTGAAAATTTATAAGTTTGATACAGACAAAAGACTCCATTTCAATTGAAAAGGAGCCCCAGTGAGATGGGAGATTGAGGAAAATGTAGACTTCCTTCATTTAAGGCTTTTGCTTTACAGAAAGAGCTGGACGGAAGGAAAAATAATATGGTTCAGGGACTGTGAGAAAGACTACATTGTCGCTAGCTGTTGGATATAGTCAGCAAAGTAGCGTTGTGTACATTCAACCATTTCAAGTTCTTTACCGTATAAGGCTGGTAACAATTCACATCCATAAAAGTTTGTAGATTTATTTATGCCCAACACTTGTCCAATGGGAAACTCATCAGATCTTTCTCCGTTGTATGCTGTAAAAGCCCAGCTGTCTGTATACCTCTGGAAAAGTAGGTTCATACTTTGCCCTTGACACCAAGGTCATGTAATTTGACAAATAGGCCATTGTGCAAAGTATGTTCAAAAGCCCTTTCATCATCTTAAAATGCAGCAAACACTTGCAATTCTCTTTCTAGGTAAGAATTAACACATTCTAAAATGGTGAATACAGACATGATTGCTCGTTGTTCTTTTCTGAAACCAAATTGTAAAACATTGGGGAAGGATCGGATGTTACTGAATGTGTATTTTTCAATTCAACTTCAAATTTGTTTCTCTAAGAGTTAAGCTTGACACGATGGAAGAGTTATGCCCCTGTAGTTACAAGCATCATGTACACTTATATAAATAATTGCATTTGTGTTCTAGGATTGTTGCATCCACTTTAAACTATTGTGTTCAAGGATGGATGTACACACTGTTTACCATGAATGTCAGTGGAGAGGAAGTACAGTATATCTTGAAAAGGTTGATGTTTTGTGTTTCAGAGGGCGGTTCCCTGTGTGGTGAAGCAGCTGTCATACCACTGCCTGAAGCCATGTGAGTAGCAAGAGCCAACAGAACCCACAGTAACATAACAATAACATAACAATTGTGTTAAGCATTGACTGTGTATTTTTTGCAGTTCTTTGAGGGATGAATCGAAAAAACCGATGTGCAAACTTTTGTATGAATCCGCTATGCTAATACAGCTTCATGTGGCAGGTGCATCAGTGTTGTAATTAGTACCCGGTAAACAGGTAGAGAAACACAGTGGGTAGTACATAGAGAATACTACACTCATTCTCGTTAGATACCATTTTTATGCAACGAGTGGACTTTCTATGGTATCTGACCGAGCAAGAGCAAGGTCAGATAACATAGAAAGTTCACGAGTTACGTAAAAATGGTATCTAACGAGAATGAGTGTGGTATTTTATTTATTACCCACGTTAAATATGTATGTAAGTGTAAATACATAACAACTTTTGTTCGTTGACAGACCAAACTTAAACTGGTTGCAAAATCTGGTTGCGCATGAATATTGATATATGCCCAAATATGGGCATTGTTTACATTCCTATGCATATGCATTAACAACATGGGCCTGCAGTTGTGTTTGCAAACATAACAGCACCGACGCTCAAGATCCTTTTGGAAGAATTTCTTCAACTTATGAGAATTCAAGCGCCATGTTGTTAATACGCAGGACACCTATAGGAAAATTTGAAAAGTCACATTAGCGCCGCACTTTGAATATCGGACCAACAGTCGGTCACTTGACTGCCGGGGTCTGTGCATTCAAGATGGTTCGGTTTCCTTGATCTATCATTTGAATTTATCTCATGTCCGTACCATTTTGGAAGAGGGAAATCAGAGTGTTCGCCAAAGACATTCATGTTTACTGTACCACCCTTTATTGAAGATGTGAAAATCAACACGCTAAGTCTGCTTGCATTCAGTGACAGTTTCGAACGAAGGGCAAGGTAACCACCAGAATAAGAAAAAACAACCGTGATCTACTCAGCGTTTTACGCTAGAGATAGGGAATGTTATTGTTCACCTTTGGGATATTTTGGGCCACATAATCAGAAATCAGGCACACTTCTACGGAGCTTTCGAATGATTTGTATCAGAAATGTTCACTTTGAGTGATCTGGTCGTGCAGTCGTGAACAAACAACTCCCGAAACAGTGCCACAAAATACCCTTCGAAGAGGACACTGATGGCACAACCGGATCATCCTAAGTAAGTCTAGATATCTGTCCAGATAGATTAAACTGACTTCATTTCACCACGCTTATCCTTTTACGTTACCGGAAAATCAAATTGGAAGTTGTGAAAGTAGTCGGGTGCGTCATGCTCATGTGGACCCTTGATCTATTGAACGGTAGTCGAACATTGTAAATGGATATCGCTCAATTATATAATGTCTGTGGAAGCTCAATGCATAACTTATATAGGATGCAAACAGAATTTGATGCATGTGACTATCTTGTTTGGTTTAATAAAGTGTTTGTTAACTCTTTCATCCCTGGCTGCCCCAGAGTTATGTCCCTTGAAACCCTGCAGTCCCTGACACTGACAAGGCCTGCACACTGGCCTCCCTGGCAGTATTATTGGAAAATCACACTATCATTTTTGATGCACTTTTTCTACCAGAAACTTGCTTTTAATATACATTTTTCATATACCATTGTAAAGAGGATTAAGTATACTGTAATATTCTTTGTTGATATTGTCTCTAATCTTTGTTATTTTCTAATTACAGGTGTTTACAAGTGAAATAAAACTTGAAAACACTGAAAAAATGAAAACAGACAATGAATTTTGGCTCAAATTGTATTAAAAATCACAAAAATAAATCACAGATACAAGGTAAACATAACACAGTGGTCTTGTCATCTTGGACGGCACAGGTAATCCCAGGTGTTACAGGTAAATTCTCTTCATGCACATCTGTAAACAAATAAACAAGCTAAGTTTACAACTCTTGGTACTGACTTTGTTTCCTATACTGATGTCACATATTACTTATGATACACTTACAGCCTCTTAGGTAAACTCGTTAACACAGGTAAACTTGTTAACGCAGGTAAACTCGTTAACACAGGTAAAAACACAAATATTTGATTTATTTTGTTCTTTTTCAGGATTTGAAACAAAAATTAAGTATTTAAGTTTTTAAATAGTAATTTATCACATTACCTGAACATTGAACCACAGCTACTATAAGAATGAAATCACAGAGAAGATATCACAGATTGATCTGAAAGGAGGGAAAGATTGTAAAAGGACGGAAAGATCGTAAATTCAAGTTCTGCAAATATACAAGTTGTGATAACATATTTACAATACAATGCTATTTACAATTGCATAATAAATTAAATCAGTACTTTATTACATCAATTAATAAATAAATAATTATGACAGTTACTAAAATTTTAATTAAGATGTAAAAATCAAGAAAACAAACATGATCATGGAAATAAATTTTATTCAAATTAAGCGAAATATGAGGGCATACGACAAACCGGCAAACTACAAATCGGATTGCGATCAGAAAATTAAATTTAAAAAAAAAGAAAGAGATACGTCATGCCACTCACCTTTGTTGTTGTTGTGATCGCTCGTTCACCTGTAGGCTGCATTCTCATTCGTCGCACTGATAATCTGTTCAAACACAGAATCATTGTAAAACAGTTGGAAAAAATCAATAGCACGATACTTAACTCACCGTGTCAATATATATTCTTGAGTCCGGTCGCCTCTTCAAAATCCCTCATGTCTCCACCGTTGTGGTCCCTCTGCCACTCCCATTCTTGAAAGTTGGCGGGGGGGGGGGCACCTCGTCAAAACCGTCAAAATCTTCACCAAAATCTTCGCGAAATTCCCCCTCCCCTTCGTGTAAATTATTCAAATCAAACCCATTATTATTACCGATAGAGTCGTTGTTAGTCATCTGATCGCTATCCGAATCGTAGTTGGCCGCCATTACGCTAGATTTACGATTCAAGCGAGAAAAATACCTGTCGCGAAAACAGGTGACATATCCGCGATTTTCGCGCCAAAAAGACTGGGAAATTCCATCGAAATGACGTGTCATTACGTGTAGATCTCAATTCCATATTTAGAACGAGATTACACATGAGAAAGGAAGTAGAAAGAGCGATTTTGTAAACACGTTCGTGCCGCCCGATTTATCGGGCAGCCGTGTGTGGGACTTGGACAATAGCTGCCCGATTTTTCGTGCAGCCGGGTACTGGGACACGGTTTATGCTGCCCGATAAATCGGGCAGTCGGGGCGAAAGGGTTAATATCCCATGCTCACATGAGATTGCTTCAGTTCTGCCTTGTAGTTTCAAAATGAATGATGTCTCGCGATTTTTTATGAATGAAAAAAAAAAGTCCCGGTGTGACAGAGGTCACGGTTATCCAACCAAAACGAATAAAACAAGGTCAACCTTGTTCTACACACGTGTGACGTACGGATTTAGTATCTAACCACCTGTATCCACGTGGGAAATAAAGCTTCATGTGACAGGTGCATCAGTGTTGTAATTAGTACCTGGTAAACAGGTAGAGAAACACAGTGGGTAAAACAGCTTCATGTGACAGGTGCATCAGTCTTGTAATTAGTACCTGGTAAACAGGTAGAGAAACACAGTGGGTAGTACAGTTTCATGTGACAGGTGCATCAGTGTTGTAATGAGTATCTGGTAAACAGGTAGAGAAACACAGTGGATAATACAGGTTCATGTGACAGGTGCATCAGTGTTGTAATTAGTACCTGGTAAACAGGTAGAGAAACACAGTGGATAATACAGGTTCATGTGACAGGTGCATCAGTGTTGTAATTAGTACCTGGTAAACAGGTAGAGAAACACAGTGGGTAGTACAGTTTCATGTGACAGGTGCATCAGTGTTGTAATTAGCTCCTGGTAAACAGGTAGAGAAACACAGTGGGAAGTACAGCTTCATGTGACAGGTGCATCAGTGTTGTAATTAGTATCTGGTAAACAGGTAGAGAATAACAGTGGGAAGTACAGCTTCATTGGACAGGCGCATCAGCGACGTTAAACAACAAACAAACTAGCAAACATTCACAGATTAGAGAGCTTGAACGAGATATGCCAATCACAGTTCTTGTCACATGGAACAGGGCCTAAATTTGCGAAATGATCTTGCTAAGATAAATCTTAACAACTTACATTCAAAGATAAGATATCTTAAGGTTAAGATAAGATAGATTTTAGAAACTATCGTAAACCTGTCGCAGATCGTTCAAAGCTACACTACCTATAGTAACTCTGACAGATAACTCATTTGTGTTATAGATTGAAAATGCGGGGTGTTTCCCTATGATGTCACGGGGATTTCTAAGCCGCAAGCAATAACAACATGGAGAAGTGACATGGAATTCATGATCATATTTTAGGTCACACTGTTTTACACGCAACTGTTTGAGTGACATACTGTACAATCCTACATATGTCCTACATGTAGACGTTTTGTTCTTATGATAAAAAGATGCCAATGACATCCCGAACACAAATAGCCTTCATGTTCAATGCAAAGGCATTTTTCAAACTCAATAAATGTTATAATCAATAAGTGTTGTGTTACAACAAATGCCTATGAAAGCTTGTTTAGTTTGTATTGTTATTTATACATCCAATATATTTCACAAATAAACAAAGGACTGAAATACAATATAAAGCTATTTTTATTTAGATGATATAATTATATTTTTTTATCTGTCTGGATCATTAATTTTTTTCAAAATTTGAAAGTGACACTAATTTTTGTTCAAAGGGAGACAATTTAGGAATTGTCAAGTTGTCTCATGGAACATGCCACATGTTGACGTGAACATACATACGAGGGCTGGCTGAAAAGTTCTAAGCCTAAAGGGGATATCTCAATCGGATTGAAACAAACTTTTGCCACCAACAAGTACAATCATTTAATGAATCATAGACATAAGAACTGCAACTGTAGTGTTATTATTGTCTTTGTACCAGACCAACTTGTGAACCTACCCATTGAAATCACCAGAAATGGACAAAACTGGCTATAGGGCAGTCATCAAGTACCTGCCACTGAAAGGGCTAACTCAAACACAGATACATGCTGACATGGGGGATGATGCCCCTTCCTTTTCCACTGTAAAGAAGTGGGCTGTGGAATTCAAGCGTGGCAGAGAGAGCCTTGATGATGACCTGCGTCCAGGAAGGCCTTCAACAGCAACCATTCCGGAAAACATTAATTCAATGTGGTTAATTCAATAAATGTTTTCTACGAAAATATATTGGAAAATGAATTTTGGAAAATGTGCCACTTTCTATGACATTTTAAACTCAAATAAGCATGGGAACCCATTTTTTATTTGATTTTACAAATCGCCATTCTTGAAAATACGAAAGGAAAATTTGTGCGTAACTTTTGCTGTCAAAACTTTAAAAAATTGCTATATGTAATGGAATATATCTATGCCGTTAATCTCCCGTTGCAGTTGTTCAACAGACAATATTTAATCACTTCAATATTTGTCTTTCAATAACATAGATAGCCTATGTGTTGTTTTTAAAAGGAAACAAAATACAATTACTTTTTCCAGAAAAATATTTAATATATTCTTCATATGAATATACTACACAAATATTCTGTCACATGTATTTCCTTGTTAAATCAATAAATACTACACTGTACTTAATATTCAATTGTTAAAACCGCTCGTCCCACACCATTTCAGATGTAAAACCTGATGAGAAACTCTTATGGTTTTGCACTTCATCACACATGTAGATTGATATAATTTAATAAAATGCGAAAATAAAGACTAAAGGATTGTTGCAAATATGATCCAGAAAATATAACTGTGTATAGCCGGTCGAATATAAAGGGAAACCACTCTCAGTTAGAGTATGAACTAAGATTAGCTGCCTCTGAGTTATCAATAAGGTCGCGGTCATTACTATAGCTTGCCGACCCCTTCCGTTTTTATCCTTCCTAAATTATCGAAAAGGTATGTTGTTTCTTCAGCATGGACTCGGATAGAAATGTATTGTAAGCTATCTACTCCATAGTTAGGTAGATCGCTGTCGCGATTAAGAACATGTCTGACTTGAAATCTTTGATGCATTCTTCATGTTTTCGAAGTGTCAGTTTGAATCACACAGTTTTACAAAATGAAATGTCAATGTTTGAGTGTAAAGCAGACTTATTGTTTGGCAAAATATCTATGGCAAAGTATACCGCCATCTTGGATGAAGATAAATTAAACTTACGACAGGTATGGGGCTATCTTAGATTTATGACAAACTTAAGATATCTCAGGGCTACGATAGTTTTCGAAAATAGGCTACGATAGCCTACGATTTCCTTACGATAACTTTACGATAATTTTAGGGCTACAATAGTTTTGAAAATCTAGGCCCAGGTTTCTTTCACTAAGATGGGTAACAATGTTATGACTTGGTTACCCCAACATTGGGTAAGGCTCTCAAACAATATAAAGGGACTGACACCTTTGAGGGGTTTTCCAAACAGTCACTACAAGATACAACATATAGTGCATTTTGCATTGTCACTACCTGAAATAAGCACTTGCCTGTAGGCCCATGGCAGGTAGATCTGCGTAGGCATGTTATTTCAAAGTGGTATGGGTCTTTATGGTCTGCAGGAAAATTTACGTGTCGATTAATTTGTCAGAATAAGCTGCAGTTTTTTTAAATGAGGGCCTGAAGAATTTAGTCAGGGACTGCAGCTTCTGAAGTCTGTGGGACTGATGGCAGCCTGGTTATTTTTTTAAACACTGCCTGACAGGTATGTGACACAATGATCCTATATCCTATTGAATACATATGGCTGTCATGCATTGTAGGAGTCAAGCATGTCTATTTTCATCAGGTATTCAAATTATTCTGTTTATATGTCTCATGGACGTCAAATGAATTTTACTAGTGCTTGAAGATTGTTCACAAACCCTCCCACTGTCTGACATTGAGGCAATACTTACAGCAGACGGCCACAAGGTTATGGCTCATGTTATATAAATTCTCAAACAAGGACCATTACCATTTGTGAGATGTAACCTGAGTGCTGATTGGTGTGAGCATTTGCTGGCTTCCCTTTCCCTGGAACGAGGCAGTCGCTTCAAGGGTGAGTCACCAAATAGAGACCACACCACTAAACAGCTCTGTGTTTTCATGGAGAATGGAAGAAAGTAGAGTCTACAAGCTTGTGAAGTCGTGATGATGTGCAGGATGGACCACTACAGCTCTAAGGCTAAATGTTCCCGGAAAAGTGGGTGTTCTAGTTTCGTTGGCTTCTTATATAAGTGAGGACGCCTTCATTCTTTGCTTTTTTTTGGCTTGATCTTGTTGATGATGTTGAATTAATTGGTTTCACCAAATTGTCAGTGAAACCTATTGCAGAGACATCTCACTTCCTATTTTGCAGCGGTCAATGAGAAAGACTTCCCCAACAAGCCAAGGAACTTGACATATAGCCAGGATCTCATCAATGACACATACATCTTCCATCTCAGCTGGCTCCTGCCTAAAGGATGTAAGTAATGTTTTATTTCTTCCTTGGTATCTACAGGTAGGGTGGCAACCATGAAACTGGGGGCCCTGAGACGGAAATGTGTAAACCTTGACACTGTCATCTTTGTGGGCTCTAGGGAAAGGTGTCAACCTGATGACTGTACAGGGTGACTGCCAGGTGACTGAACAGTGACTGTCAGATGACTGTACAGGGTGGCTGCCAGATGACTGTACAGGGTGGCTGCCAGATAACTGTACAGGGTGACTGCCAGATGACTGTACAGAGTGACTGCCAATTGACTGTACAGTGACTGCCAGATGACTGTACAGGGTGACTGCCAGATGACTGTACAGAGTGACTGCCAGATGACTGTACAGGGTGACTGCCAGATGACTGTACAGGGTGACTGCCAGATGACTGTACAGTGACTGCCAGATGACTGTACATAGTGACTGTCAGATGACTGTACAGGGTGACTGCCAGATGACTGTACAGTGACTGCCAGATAACTGTACAGGGTGACTGCCAGATGACTGTACAGGGTGACTGCCAGATGACTGTACAGGGTGACTGTCAGATGACTGTACAGGGTGACTGTCAGATGACTGTACAGGGTGACTGCCAGATGACTGTACAGTGACTGCCAGATGACTGTACATAGTGACTGTCAGATGACTGTACAGGGTGACTGCCAGATGACTGTACAGTGACTGCCAGATAACTGTACAGGGTGACTGCCAGATGACTGTACAGGGTGACTGCCAGATGACTGTACAGGGTGACTGCCAGATGACTGTACAGGGTGACTGTCAGATGACTGTACAGAGTGACTGTCAGATGACTGTACAGGGTGACTGTCAGATGACTGTACAGGGTGACTGCCAGATGACTGTACAGTGACTGCCAGATGACTGTACAGGGTGACTGCCAGATGACTGTACAGTGACTGCCAGATGACTGTACAGGGTGACTGTCAGATGACTGTACAGTGACTGCCAGATGACTGTACAGGGTGACTGCCAGATGACTGTACAGTGACTGCCAGATGACTGTACAGGGTGACTGCCAGATGACTGTACAGAGTGACTGCCAGATGACTGTACAGGGTGGCTGCCAGATGACTGTACAGTGACTGCCAGATGACTGTACAGAGTGACTGCCAGATGACTGTACAGTGACTGCCAGATGACTGTACAGTGACTGCAAGATGACTGTACAGGGTGACTTCCAGATGACTGTACAGTGACTGCCAGATGACTGTACAGAGTGACTGTCAGATGACTGTACAGGGTGACTGCCAGATGACTGTACAGGGTGACTGCCAGATGACTGTACAGGGTGACTGCCAGATGACTGTACAGTGACTGCCAGATAACTGTACAGTGTGACTGTCAGATGACTGTACAGGGTGACTGTCAGATGACTGTACAGGGTGACTGCCAGATGACTGTACAGGGTGACTGCCAGATGACTGTACAGGGTGACTGCCAGATGACTGTACAGGGTGACTGCCAGATGACTGTACAGAGTGACTGCCAGATGACTGTACAGGGTGACTGTCAGATGTCTGTACAGTGACTGCCAGATGACTGTACAGAGTGACTGTCAGATGACTGTACAGGGTGACTGTCAGATGACTGTACAGGGTGGCTGCCAGATGACTGTACAGGGTGACTCCCAGATGACTGTACAGGGTGACTGCCAGATGACTGTACAGTGACTGCCAGATGACTGTACAGAGTGACTGTCAGATGACTGTACAGGGTGACTGTCAGATGACTGTACAGGGTGGCTGCCAGATGACTGTACAGGGTGACTGCCAGATGACTGTACAGGGTGACTGCCAGATGACTGTACAGGGTGACTGCCAGATGACTGTACAGTGACTGCCAGATGACTGTACAGAGTGACTGTCAGATGACTGTACAGGGTGACTGCCAGATGACTGTACAGGGTGGCTGCCAGATGACTGTACAGGGTGACTGCCAGATGACTGTACAGTGACTGCCAGATGACTGTACAGAGTGACTGCCAGATGACTGTACATGGTGACTGCCAGATGACTGTACAGGGTGGCTGCCAGATGACTGTACAGGGTGACTGCCAGATGACTGTACAGTGACTGCCAGATTACTGTACAGAGTGACTGCCAGATGACTGTACAGGGTGACTGCCAGATGACTGTACAGGGTGACTGCCAGATGACTGTACAGGGTGACTGTCAGATGACTGTACAGTGACTGCCAGATGACTGTACAGAGTGACTGCCAGATGACTGTACAGGGTGACTGCCAGATGACTGTACAGGGTTACTGCCAGATAACTGTACAGGGTGTCTGCCAGATGACTGTACAGAGTGACTGCCAGATGACTGTACAGGGTGACTGCCAGATGACTGTACAGGGTGGCTGCCAGATGACTGTACAGGGTGACTGCCAGATGACTGTACAGGGTGACTGTCAGATGACTGTACAGGGTGACTGTCAGATGACTGTACAGGGTGACTGCCAGATGACTGTACAGGGTGACTGCCAGATGACTGTACAGGGTGACTGCCAGATGACTGTACAGTGACTGCCAGATGACTGTACAGGGTGACTGTCAGATGACTGTACAGTGACTGCCAGATGACTGTACAGAGTGACTGCCAGATGACTGTACAGGGTGACTGCCAGATGACTGTACAGTGACTGTCAGATGACTGTACAGGGTGACTGCCAGATGACTGTACAGTGACTGCCAGATGACTGTACAGTGACTGCCAGATGACTGTACAGGGTGACTGCCAGATGACTGTACAGGGTGGCTGCCAGATGACTGTACAGGGTGACTGCCAGATGACTGTACAGTGACTGCCAGATTACTGTACAGAGTGACTGCCAGATGACTGTACAGGGTGACTGCCAGATGACTGTACAGGGTGACTGCCAGATGACTGTACAGGGTGACTGTCAGATGACTGTACAGTGACTGCCAGATGACTGTACAGAGTGACTGCCAGATGACTGTACAGGGTGACTGCCAGATGACTGTACAGGGTGACTGCCAGATAACTGTACAGGGTGTCTGCCAGATGACTGTACAGAGTGACTGCCAGATGACTGTACAGGGTGACTGCCAGATGACTGTACAGGGTGGCTGCCAGATGACTGTACAGGGTGACTGCCAGATGACTGTACAGGGTGACTGTCAGATGACTGTACAGGGTGACTGTCAGATGACTGTACAGGGTGACTGCCAGATGACTGTACAGGGTGACTGCCAGATGACTGTACAGGGTGACTGCCAGATGACTGTACAGGGTGACTGCCAGATGACTGTACAGGGTGACTGTCAGATGACTGTACAGTGACTGCCAGATGACTGTACAGAGTGACTGCCAGATGACTGTACAGGGTGACTGCCAGATGACTGTACAGTGACTGTCAGATGACTGTACAGGGTGACTGCCAGATAACTGTACAGGGTGTCTGCCAGATGACTGTACAGAGTGACTGCCAGATGACTGTACAGGGTGACTGCCAGATGACTGTACAGGGTGGCTGCCAGATGACTGTACAGGGTGACTGCCAGATGACTGTACAGGGTGACTGTCAGATGACTGTACAGGGTGACTGTCAGATGACTGTACAGGGTGACTGCCAGATGACTGTACAGGGTGACTGCCAGATGACTGTACAGGGTGACTGCCAGATGACTGTACAGTGACTGCCAGATGACTGTACAGGGTGACTGTCAGATGACTGTACAGTGACTGCCAGATGACTGTACAGAGTGACTGCCAGATGACTGTACAGGGTGACTGCCAGATGACTGTACAGTGACTGTCAGATGACTGTACAGGGTGACTGCCAGATGACTGTACAGTGACTGCCAGATGACTGTACAGAGTGACTGTCAGATGACTGTACAGGGTGACTGCCAGATGACTGTACAGGGTGACTGTCAGATGACTGTACAGGGTGACTGTCAGATGACTGTACAGTGACTGCCAGATGACTGTACAGGGTGACTGTCAGATGACTGTACAGGGTGACTGTCAGATGACTGTACAGGGTGGCTGCCAGATGACTGTACAGGGTGACTGCCAGATGACTGTACAGGGTGACTGCCAGATTTGTCGTAACGCTGAGACCTGAAATATTTAACAGTTCATCTTTTCAGTTTGTACCAATAAGGACGAATCTTTGTATAAGGTCTTGTCATTTTGGATATAGGTTAATGTTTATTTTTAGCACTGTGGTAAAGCCAGGAAATGAAGTTCCTTATATTATGGCTTGGTGTACATAAGGATAGACATGAAGCTATCAGCTTAATCACTCCTATGGAAATTAGTGTAAAGTAAGGAGGACTGTGTGAATATTGATTTTGACTAACACCTATTAGTGCTTAAACAAGGGATTATGACAGTCTTTGCCATCTTTTCACCCAATAAAACAGTGGTGTGTAATGAAAGGTGATTTCTCAGCCTGCTGTCCATAAGCAGGGTTTGTTGAAGAAACAAATGACTTTCTAGTCTTAATTTTCTTTCTTAACCATTTGAATGGTTGGTTGATGGATATTTTGCTTAGAAAATTAGAAAGCGATTATCCAGGAAGTTGTCAGGAAAAGGCTTCTTCAAAATAGCTGTGCTAGTGACTACTCTAGATCTCTGACAGGGTAAAGGTGGATGTCACTAATGGAGAATTAATCTTGGCTCATTATAGGATGAAGGTGTTAATGTACTGGTAATGTAGCATTTGTCGTCATGACCTGAGTGAAGTATAGGGGACTTTCTGACAGGTGATGTAGTGTTTGTCATGACTTGAGTGAAGTATAGGGGACTTTCTGACAGGTGATGTAGTGTTTGTCATGACTTGAGTGAAGTATAGGGGACTTTCTGACAGGTGATGTAGTGTTTGTCATGACTTGAATGAAGTATAGGGGACTTTCTGACAGGTGATGTGGTGTTTGTCATGACTTGAATGAAGTATAGGGGACTTTCTGACAGGTGATGTAGTGTTTGTCATGACTTGAATGAAGTATAGGGGACTTTCTGACAGGTGATGTGGTGTTTGTCATGACTTGAGTGAAGTATAGGGGACTTTCTGACAGGTGATGTAGTGTTTGTCATGACTTGAGTGAAGTATAGTGGACTTTCTGACAGGTGATGTGGTGTTTGTCATGACTTGAGTGAAGTATAGGGGACTTTCTGACAGGTGATGTGGTGTTTGTCATGACTTGAGTGAAGTATAGGGGACTTTCTGACAGGTGATGTAGTGTTTGTCATGACTTGAGTGAAGTATAGGGGACTTTCTGACAGGTGATGTGGTGTTTGTCATGACTTGAGTGAAGTATAGGGGACTTTCTGACAGGTGATGTGGTGTTTGTCATGACTTGAGTGAAGTATAGGGGACTTTCTTACTGGTGATGTAGTGACACTAAGCCATCCACTGTTAAGCAGACACTAAGCCATCCACTGTAAAGCTGACACTAAGTCATCCACTGTAAAGCTGACACTAAGTCATCCACTGTAAAGCTGACACTAAGTCATCCACTGTAAAGCTGACACTAAGCCATCTACTGTAAAGCTGACACTAAGTCATCCGGTGTAAAGCTGACACTAAGTCATCCACTGTAAAGCTGACACTGAGTCATCCACTGTAAAGCTGACACTAAGTCATCCACTGTAAAGCTGACACTAAGTCATCCACTGTAAAGCTGACACTAAGTCATCCACTGTAAAGCTGACACTGAGTCATCCACTGTAAAGCTGACACTAAGTCATCCACTGTAAAGCTGACACTAAGTCATCCACTGTAAAGCTGACACTAAGTCATCCACTGTAAAGCTGACACTGAGTCATCCACTGTAAAGCTGACACTAAGTCATCCACTGTAAAGCTGACACTAAGTCATCCGCTTTAAAGCTGACACTAAGTCATCCACTTTAAAGCTGACACTAAGTCATCCACTGTAAAGCTGACACTAAGTCATCCACTGTAAAGCTGACACTAAGTCATCCACTTTAAAGCTGACACTGAGTCATCCACTGTAAAGCTGACACTAAGTCATCCACTTTAAAGCTGACACTGAGTCATCCACTTTAAAGCTGACACTAAGTCATCCACGGTAAAGCTGACACTAATTCATCCACTGTAAAGCTGACACTAAGTCATCCACTTTAAAGCTGACACTAAGTCATCCACTGTAAAGCTGACACTGAGTCATCCACTGTAAAGCTGACACTAAGTCATCCACTGTAAAGCTGACACTAAGTCATCCACTGTAAAGCTGACACTAAGTCATCCACTGTAAAGCTGACACTGAGTCATCCACTGTAAAGCTGACACTAAGTCATCTACTGTAAAGCTGACATGTAAGTCATCCACTGTAAAGCTGACACTAAGTCATCCACTGTAAAGCTGACATGTAAGTCATCCACTGTAAAGCTGACAATGAGTCATCCACTGTAAAGCTGACACTATAAAGCCATCCACTGTAAAGCTGACACTAAGTCATCCACTGTAAAGCTGACACTAAGTCATCCACTGTAAAGCTGACACTGAGTCATCCACTGTAAAGCTGACACTGAGTCATCCACTGTAAAGCTGACACTAAGTCATCCACTGTAAAGCTGACACTAAGTCATCCACTGTAAAGCTGACACTAAGTCATCCACTGTAAAGCTGACACTAAGTCATCCACTGTAAAGCTGACACTAAGTCATCCACTGTAAAGCTGACACTGAGTCATCCACTGTAAAGCTGACACTATAAAGTCATCCACTGTAAAGCTGACACTAATTCATCCACTGTAAAGCTGACACTAAGTCATCCACTTTAAAGCTGACACTAAGTCATCCACTGTAAAGCTGACACTGAGTCATCCACTGTAAAGCTGACACTAAGTCATCCACTGTAAAGCTGACACTAAGTCATCCACTGTAAAGCTGACACTAAGTCATCCACTGTAAAGCTGACACTGAGTCATCCACTGTAAAGCTGACACTAAGTCATCTACTGTAAAGCTGACATGTAAGTCATCCACTGTAAAGCTGACACTAAGTCATCCACTGTAAAGCTGACATGTAAGTCATCCACTGTAAAGCTGACAATGAGTCATCCACTGTAAAGCTGACACTATAAAGCCATCCACTGTAAAGCTGACACTAAGTCATCCACTGTAAAGCTGACACTAAGTCATCCACTGTAAAGCTGACACTGAGTCATCCACTGTAAAGCTGACACTGAGTCATCCACTGTAAAGCTGACACTAAGTCATCCACTGTAAAGCTGACACTAAGTCATCCACTGTAAAGCTGACACTAAGTCATCCACTGTAAAGCTGACACTAAGTCATCCACTGTAAAGCTGACACTAAGTCATCCACTGTAAAGCTGACACTGAGTCATCCACTGTAAAGCTGACACTATAAAGTCATCCACTGTAAAGCTGACACTATAAAGTCATCCACTGTAAAGCTGACACTATAAAGCCATCCACTGTAAAGCTGACACTAAGCCATCCACTGTAAAGCTGACACTAAGCCATCCGCCAGCATCCTGCCCGTCCACAATGTCTTATTTATGAAAGCATCATTATGTACAACTTGGTGCTCAGGTTAGAATGTATAATATATGTTGTATGGCTGAAAGCTGCAGAGTGAGTGTATGGTAAATATAAATAAATGCTCCTAGACAGGACATGCCAGGAGCAGACCTAGGCCATAGATGATGGCACCATGCAAACCAGCAAGTAGACGCAAAAGATGAATTTATTTAGCTGTAATAATAATTAACATAAGAATAATGAAATATGTAAAGAAAGAAGGATGTGTACTTAGAAGAACGTCAGTGCACAAAAAGGATACAGAACTGATAAAAGACAACAAAGAATGCCAGATGGCGCTGCAATTTGTTTAATCAGCTTGTTCCGCCATGTATATGATAAATGCATGCGTAAGTGCTCAATGTATTACATCATTCTTAATTCGTAACATTTGACTGTTATTGCGTACATTTGTCCTTTATTTCAACTTTGTATTGTTTTACTGAATGGCCGCCCATGCTGGTCTCCATTTGGATTTTATTTTATATTTTGTAGATATATATATTTTTAAAAAAGATAACTTTATTTCTGGGACTAAATATCTGCCTAAGACTAGGATGGCCCGTTCATTAGAGGAGCTGCTGCTGTGGAGTGTTAAGGTCCTTGTGTGTTCCTGAGATCTGCGATTGTGGGTAATAAATGGAGTCAAGGATTCTCCCTGAATATGTTTCCAGGTTTAGTGGCTCCATCCGCGTCCTTGGGGTTCCCACAGGTAGTAAACATCTAGGACCTGCATCACTTTGACATTTCCTCAATCTGATGTAACGGAAATGCTGTTCACTCACTCACTCATTCACTCATAAGGTCTTAATAATCAGACGTGTTGTTTTCAGAAATTTGTGTTCTCCAGCTTGAGGTACAGTGAGAGTTATGCAACAGCAGTCTGAAAGGGTATTAGGTAGATCACAATGATCAGATTACTGAACAGCTGGAGACATGAAATGTGCAGTAACTCATCTAGGGTTTAAAACATGCGACAATAGATTTCTTCAGCTTGTTTGGTCATTGTGATGATAATTAACTTTGCTGTCACATTCTATTATGGATGCCATTTATATGCAAATTGAATTCTAGGATTAGAAATATTTGAAATTGTAGTTACTTAATACTATAAGCCATGTTGGCAACAGATTATAACTTCAGCTCTATTTCAGGAGGATGATAATGTCTAGAGTCCAAGCCAATTACAGAGCAGTGTCTGGTACTACTGGACAAGCAGTTGTTACCAAACTGAGAGGGTCTGGTTTAATGCATTACTTCACACACCCACAAGAATGTGAGGTGAGGTGAGGTGAGGTGAGGTGAAATGGGGTTTAATGTCACGTCCAAGATTATTGCACTTATTTATCCAGACAGACACAGTGTACTCCGAGCCAACCAGCCCTTGTTTTAGCCAGTTAATTCCAAGCACCAGTCAGGATAACAAAAAGTAGCATTTTTTTAAACATCTTTTTGTATGATGTGGCCCGGAGATGAAACTCCCAACCTTCCAATCTCTGGAATTCCAGCCTAGTTCAGCAAGGGTGGAAACAGGACTTCTATAGTGAGTTAACTCCTTTGCCTCTGGATGATGATATGGGGCAGGAGAATCAACCACAATCAGATGCAGGCTCTTGCTATATCTTGACTGTCGTTGATTATTTTTCAAATTTTGCCCCAGCTTTTGAAATTCCATCCACAGAAACTACTTATGTAGCAAAGTGTCTGCACAAAATGTTCTGTATACAGTGATCCCTCACTACAACGCTACCTTTGGGGTCCAAATAATTGATGAGCATTATAGACGATCAGCGGTTTAATGAAGGTTGAGTCGTAGGTGGTAGATGACCAACAAAAAAGTATACATGCCCTGCCTAACTAACACGATCTATGTTGCACATTTCAGAGTTTCAAAAAAGATAAGAATAGAAGTTATTTATGATTCATAGTGTAAAAAAAATAATTATCGAGTGTTAATATGCGCTTTGAAAAAAACACCACATTGTATCCCTTCAGCGAATTCAAGTGAATAAACAGGTACCACAAACTTGGTCAATAAAAGTATGAAATTTGATATATAACATCACTAGACATGATGATTTACCATTTAAAATGTATTTCCTGCTCTCCAAGGCATTGTTTTATATTCAGAGATTAAGATTACCGTGTGTATTTTCTCGTAAACTAAGCCGGAAATAGCAATCAGCTGTGCACATGTTTCCTCCCAATCTACCTGGGATTCAGTTAAAAAGTACCAAATGATACAACTTCAAAGAATTTTGATGCAGTGGCCGGAAGAAATTGTATCTGAAATTATCAGGAATAATATATCCCAATATCATGTTATTTTAGTTGCAGAAACCATAAGCGTAGCACTTTGGTACAGATGGTATGCAGGATATTTTTTGATGTATGGAACTATTTTGACCAGTCACCATAGTGACTTCCCGGGCTATATGTATTTCGCTTGTGAAAAACGTTATGTTGACATGAAATAGTCAAACTGCCTCAAGTGGATGACTTTTAGCGAGTCATGGTATAGCATTTATGATATGTGCATCCATTCTCTTGGAACTAAAGTTTGTTTCAAGACGTCAATAGTGGTAATCTGACCATGGTTGCTGTAAATAACGGTGAGTTGTGCGATCTACCAATCACTTTGAATATGATTTCGCCAAAATTATTGTAAACATTATTATAATTATTGAATGAAATTTTGAATATAATTTATAAAATATATTGCAAACACTATTCCAGATATTGAACAATTTTTTTAATTACCAGATATTATAATATCATAGGATTAAATTGCGTACTTCAGTTCGGATGTGTTGACTGGTATTGCCGGTGTTACATAATTGTGGTGATCAGCTGAAAGTGTTTTCGGAGATGATGAAAAACATTGTGTCATTTGAAAACTTGAGTTTATAAAAAAGGTTATTGAATTTTGGGAGCCAAGCTTTACTGAGCACTATAACAGAGTAAGCGCTATATCGAAGAGCACAATAACGAGGGAACACTGTATATGCTCTGCCATTAGAAATCATCAGCGACAATGGTAGTGAATTCAATTCTGCAGTTATGAAAGATTTGCCCAAAGTGTGTATGGTTGCAATCACATCAACACAAGACCATTTTACCCGTATCCTGAATGGAAAATGTCACCGAATAAATCAAACTTAACAGAAAATGCTGTAGGAAGAGAACCATAGGTCTTCAGCAACCCTGATTCTTGCTGTAACAGGCAACTATGCTTGTCGTAAGAGGCGACTAACAGGATCGGGTGGTCAGACTCGCTGACTTGGTTGATGCATGTCATCGTATCCCAATTACGTGGATCGATGCTTATTATATCAATCACTGCATTTTCTGGTCAAGACTCACAATATTTACAGACCGCCGTTATATAGCTGGAATATTGCTGAGTGCGGCGTTAAACAACAAACAAACAGCCCAACAAGTGGGCGAACTGTATTTCAGGTTGTATGTTATCCTATAACACATCCAAACAAGCATCCATGGTGTATTCACCGTTCTATCTCACAGTTTGGAGGAGTCTAGTGTTTACCAAATGAAAATCAACATGGTGAAACACATTCTACTAAAAAAACATATCAAGTGTAACAGATGTACTGCAGCTATACAAGAAATGCAAGAGAAAATATCAATAAAAGTTCTCGCTTACAATGAAAATGCACAGCAAGTACAGAAGAATACTTTGACAAAGACATAAATCTGGGCAAATTGAATTCAACATAGGAGATAAAGCATTAGTTAAATCAAGGAAAAGAGAGAACGGCTTGATCAATATAAAGTGAATTGGACTGTATGTTGTTTCAGGGATGGCTTGAGGTGACATAACGATTGAGTATAACAGATGGTGCTAAAAATCAGTGCATATAAACTGTTTTATATGAAAAGGTTTCACAGATCAGCAACAACTGTTTAGATGAACATACAGAACAGAAGGGGGATGATGTTGAAACATCAGAAGCAGTTTTCACAATCTGAATGCCATGACAATTGAAACTGATGAAATAACAATGAAGAAGACTTGTTGGAAACTGTTGGAAATGCTAAACTCATTAAACCTCATGAAGGTTGCAATGAGGGTGATGTTGATGACCCAGGTTTAGTGTTAACCCAGACTCCATGCAGAATCCCCAGCTCACATTCGGGTGAATCATTCTCCCTAAGAGGGACAGGGACTTGGATTTCAATCTGCCCCCCCTGGTTTCCCACAAATGCCTCTTCAGTCCCTGCCTACGCCATTTATGGACCCTGCCTGGATGCATGCCTTTATGCAGTCCATGCCGCCTCAGATCAACCTGCAGGTTGCGCCCTCACTTCAACCAGCGCCTGCACCTCAGGCGCCTTCGACATCCCAAGAATCACCTGCACATCTTGTTCTTCTGATAACTCCTGCAATCCCTACGCTTGTAGTGCCTACACCTCCTGCGATCATTGCGTCTTCAGCCAAGACATCCTCCTACAGGTCAGAGTCACCCAGTTCCTTCTCTAGACGAAGCTCTAAGTCTTCCTGATCTAGGATGCAATTCAGGAGCCACTCCCCGTTACATCGTTCACAGGGATAACATTTCGACTCATCCAAAGGTGCCTTTATCCCTAACTATTAGGAATCTTCACCAGAACTGGAAACACACTTAAGCTTATTCTAAGTCTCCGACAGGATGGCGGACCCTCCACGCTGTAGCGCCTTCCCCAGGCCCCGGGTCGGCCAAGAAGGACACTATCTGGTCTCGATGTTGAGGGACATGATCATGATGAGGACTTTGCCAAACTATTGTTTACTCCTGCCTTCAAGGCACTTCATTTTAAGGCCTGTTTCAGACAGACATGGACCTCCTAAGTTCCTAACAGTTCTGCAGGATAGGGGACTCAAGATGCCATCTGATGCCTGCCTTTCAGCAACCCCTCACACTTCGCCATTTGCAGGTGCTTCTGGGACTACTTACACCCAGGACCAGACTATTAGAGGCCCTACACCTACGTCCTATCTAACAGTAGCGCTGCATAGCAGACATCAGGACCCTTGTGTATCCATCGCTCTTCCACCTCACCTCAGGTCTCATTTCCCGTGGTGGACGGTAGAGTCGAACGTCTTAGGAGGAGTCTTTTTAACAGAGTTTTCACCAACTTCACACCTGTTTGTAGACTGGTTTCTACAGTGTTGGGGCTCGCATCTACAGAACCAGACGGCTTCAGGGCTGTTAGGTCCGATGTGCAGTGCACTTGGCACACAGATAACCTCAAGGCGCTCATCCTGGTGATTTCACACTGGTGGGAGCACCTCTGGAACACCCAACTCGCTGTCTCAACAGACATCATGGTGGTTTGGTGTCTTTGCAACCAAGGGACAACTTACCATTGCTCCTTGCTGCAGAAGACTTTCCAATTCTTTGCAGATGCTCTATCCAAGCTAGACAAGATGACTATCACAGAGTGGAAGCTTCATCCCGAGGCCTTCAATCTCATATGTCAGTTTCTCGGACAGCCACATAGATCTCTTTGCCATAAGCCAGAACTTCCAGATCTGGACATATGTCTCACTGGTTTCGGATCCACAAGCCTGGGCAGTTGATGCACTCAGCTTCCCTTGGGAAGGACTAAGAGCGTATGCACCTGCATGGGATCTGATCGTGGTACTTCGAGTCCTGCTTGGACCTCCATTCAAGCCTCTACATGGGTGCACAGTTTTGGCCTTTTAGTCATCGCCCAGCAGGTCGCCAATCCCAGATGCCATTAACATCTCAAGTTGTCCAGAGTCATCCTTTCTTTACTCTCACAGTGCTTGCATGCCAGACAGGGGGGGTAGCATTGGCTTAGTGAGTCAGTCAGTTTTTGGACCTCAGTGTATGCTACTTTCTATTGCTGCCTTTTACTGAGTTTTCTTCACTCTTCTTCTTCATCGCATGGGACTAGTCCTTGGGTTCACTAATAGCTGCACTGGATGGTTGCTGGGATGACTTTGAGGGTTTTTGAGGATCACATCTGAAAGTATGCCAACCTCCATACCGTCCGATACAGATGCATTAAGGAGTAATACAGGATAAGTTAAAAAATTAGTAAAATTTAAATATTTTTTATGTTTGTTTACTTATCCTGCATTACTATGTCTAAGGGCCCACCCGTCGGAGTGCCAGTAACCTCCCCACGATATCTTCAGATGTTACAATCAAGCAGTAATGTGCAGATATGTGACGTCATCAGTTCCATGTGAGCTGTGTTGAAACAACTTCCTTTTCAGGTGGACCTCACACAGCTTCTGTCTAAAGAAGCAGTATATGCATTAAGGAGTAATGCAGGATAAGTGTACAAATGTAAAAAATATTTAGATTTTGCTAAAAGTGATATATCACTAGACGGCTAAATGTCATATCTTGCTTAAAAAATAGATTGAGATACAAAAATCCCTATGCCTTATGTTACTGAACATGCTACAGTTATACTGAATATCAAATTTCATAATGATATAAGCAGAAATACCCAAGTGCTGGGTCCATGTGACATTTACGTTTATTAAACTGGATCGAGTTCTCTGAGCAACTGTTTAGAGATCATCTAATAAACGTTACGGCATCAAGAGCCATCTGTTCCAAAGTATCTTGAACGTTGCATAAATTCAGCTCAATCTTTCAATAAACTCAATGAACCTTCTGATCAGATCACCAGGAATAAAATTCATTTTTATGATAATATTTCATCAATAAATACAGATATTCATCATTTTAACTTGGGTTGGATGGTTGCAGAACATGTAAATGAAGCAATTGTCATGCCTGACTGTACATTGTGATCATTATTTCCCCTTTGGTCATTTCCAAACATATTGTGTTGGAAATGGGATGTTCATGCACTCCGCTCAACTTATGTTTATGAGCTATATGGCTGCTGAGCTATATTATACTGTTACAAAACTCTGAGCACAACAAAATTCTTGTAATGTGTATTATTTCAACTTCCTACCCTGAAGGGAAGCCGGAGGGAGAGTATTAAATGTTCTTTAACGCTCTTAGGAATAACTCTGGGGTTTTTGTTGGTACTGGTACTACATTTCATTAGTCTGTTTTTTCAGTCTATCATCTACTTGTTTAAATGGAATAAGAACGAGAAAGAATTCCCTGGATTCTGATTTTGAATAACTAACTGCAACTTGCTAATATTCCACATCCCTCCAAGCATCATCCAGTGGTGTTAGCATGTGGGATGTTGTTAAATGATTGAATACTTTAAAACTACCTATGGAGCCGCTTCAACATTATATCCAAACTTGGGACCCACTTCAACTGACATTCTTGCACTCCCCGATGTGACTTCTTAACTTGTTTACTTGCATTTGATAAAGAGGTATTTTACCCATCCTGATGTGCTGTGAATTGTCGCTTGTTTATGAACTGGTTTCACTGTTGGTATGCACCACAAGCTTAGTGCTTTCAGCATTAGTTTAGGTAGACAGGAGCCCAGTCAAGTTTTGTTACTGTTGTGTGGGATACTTTTCTTTTGGTTTACAGTCACTAGAAATTTTGTTTTTTGACATTTTATTTCACCTTTTCCCCGTTACATGAGGAGGATGGCCATCCAGGGCAATGGTCACCCTCACATTCTGAAGACAATGTATGTATACATTTGGGGAAAATTAAATACAAGTATTGGAAATGGTGATATTTAAGAAATATAACAAAACATACACACAGTCAAGCATTCAAAATACTATTCAAACACTGATCCTGGCAAGAAACAAATATGAGAAAGAGATACATATGTTATTGCTGTTCTGCTTCTTCAAACAATATGTGATAAAAGATCCATGATTTATAAAATGTTGCTACATTACCATTTGTAAAGGCTATATTCTTCTCAATTTTGTATCTCAGACTAACATCTTTTTGAAATATTGCGAAGCAAAGATTTTTTTATTTTAATCTGCAAAAATATATAAAAGATTTAGCTATTAAAATAAGAAGATCAAATCACTAGAAATTTTGAAGGTGGTTAGGAATAAGAACTAGAAATCTTTTGCACTAAATTTGACTGTGTTAAGGAAGAGAAAAAACAACCCATAACTCGAAATATTAGGGACCAGCCATTTGATATTCTGGGGGAGGGGGAGAGCCTGGAGGGATTGTATCCACAAAAAATTGTGCCTGAAAAAAATAATTGTACTTCAGACGGTTAAAGAAGAAGAGAAATTGCCTGCCACTAACATTACATTGTTGCAAGGTGTTTTTCTTTAAAACAGGCTCATAGTTTTAAAGAAAATAATATCTGGTTTTGTAGCTGTAGCTAAACAAATATTTGATGTCGATACAAAATCCCAGCCCACCCTACCCCGAATATCAAATGGTCGTTTATCTTCAAACACTGAATCACATTCAGACAATTAGACTATTCATGTCTAAAGTTGATTAGTACATATGTTAAATCATTGGATCGATGCTCATGATGTCAATCACAAGATTGTCTGGTCCAGACTCAATGATTGACAGACCGCGGTCATATAGCTGGAATATTGCTGAATGCTGCGTTAAACAACAAACAGACAGACAGACAGACTTGGATAGATTGGTTATATCATTATCAAGATCTGGGTTAGAATTGGTCTTCAGCAACTTAAATTGAGGTCGTAAGAGGCCACAATGCCTGTCATAAAAGGCCATGAACGAGATCAGGTGGTCAGGCTCGCTGACTTGGTTTATGCATGTCATCGTATCCCAATTGTGTAGATCGATGCTCATGATGTCAATCACTGGATTTCTGTGCCAGGGTCAATTATTTACAGCCAGCTGTCACATAGCTGGAATAATGCTGAGTGCGGCGTTAAACAACAAACAGACAGACAGACAGACTTCGATAGATTGGTTATATCATTATCAAGATCTGGGTTAGAATTGGTCTTCAGCAACCCAAATTGAGGTCGTAAGAGGCCACAGAGCCTCCTTCTTTCACTCACTGTAGACCCAATGGAAATAGAGCCTCTGTCACTCGACATAGTTCCATAGAAACAGAACTTCTGTTGCTATAGACCTTTAGGCCAAATAGGTACAGAGCCTCAGTCACTCACTCACTATAGACCCAATAGGAACAGAGCTTCAGTCAATAGACCCAATAAGAACAAAGCTCTGTTCAAATTCTACTCAAGAAATACTCTGCTAAATCACTCAACACATCAACACTTTTGCATTAAGGTAATACCGTATTCGATGTAATAAGCGCCCCGCTCTAATAAGCGCCCACGGTGATATTTGCTAATATATTTGTTAGTGAACAATCCCAATTATCACCCCTTCCGATTGATCAATGTACACAAGACTTATTTATTCGTGCATAATATGCACACATGTGTTATATGCACCCTTAATTATGGGCAATTAAATTCTTGAAAATATATCTCTCTTGTATAATACGCACCGACTTTTCTTTTGTATCTTTCAACACTGTTTTTTTTCTCACCAAAATTATATTCTAAAAAGAGACCCTTATTTCTAGTTTTGAGAGCGTCCCGGGCACTTATTACGTCGAATAAGGTACATAATACTTGTGACTTCATCATTCACTGCGTTCTCTCTCCAAAGAAGCAATAGGCAGTGACTTGGACCTGTTGACATCATAGACTGGACAGGTGAGGCGAACTGCATCAAAAGTTCAAGTGATCTTATGAACAGGAATTGAATAGGTGACAAACTGATATACCGGTAATCATTCTTAAAAAGGTACAAGGAAAAAAAGTAAAAATTGTTGACAAACTTATTGGCCAAAATATTTGGAAATATTTTCAATGATTCCTATAACTTACTTACTTAAATAAGGAATTTAACGTGCGCTTTCCGCATGGGCCCGCCAGGCCATTTGGTGTTTGGTCGAAAAGGGTATGTCCGAAAAGGTGAGGCAACCTAGGTGGGACTCTTTAGGGTCGCTTACTTAAAAGGAGTTTGTGTGTTTTTATTGGTTTAGAATTTTAGGGTTTATTGGCAGCTTGTTTGTTGTACTTTTATTCTTAAATGCGGCCAAGTAGGCCTGTTTTGATTAGATATATGCCTAGTGCTTTAAAGGTTTGTAAGTCATTCAGGGGGTTTAGTACCGTTGCTAGTGTCATTTGATTGTTGCAATTTAGTGTGGATTGGAGTGTTGTTCTGTGTTGCTGGTAACGTGTGCAATATAGTATTACGTGTTCAGGAGTTTCTTTTAAGTTGCAGTGGGGCCATTTACCGGTTTCGTGTTTTTATCCCCCGCTGCGCGAAAGCGCGAAGCGGGGGATATAGTATTCACGACCGTCCGTACGTCCGTCCGTACGTCCCACCTGTTTGTTGCCGCGATATCTCAAGAACTAAACACTGGATTGTCTTCATATTTGGAACTATGGTGTATATACAGACTCCGCAGACACCAGTCGGTTTTGGTGACCTTGATCCCATTTTCAAGGTCACAGCAGACAAATCTGCTTTTAGAGTTGGAAAACGGTGTTGCCGCGATATCTCAAGAACTAAACACTGGATTGTCTTCATATTTGGAACTATGGTGTATATACAGACACCGCAGACACCAGTCGGTTTTGGTGACCTTGACCCCATTGTCAAGGTCACAGCAGGCAAATCTGCTTTTGGAGTTAGAAAACGGTGTTGCCGCGATATCTCAAGAACTAATCGCTGGATTGTCTTCATATTTGGAACTATAGTGTATATACAGACACCGCATACACCTGTCAGATTTGGTGACCTTGACCCCATTTTCAAGGTCACAGCAGGCAAATCTGTTTTTGGAGTTGGAAAACGGTGTTGCCACAATATCTCAAGAACTAATCGCTGGATTGTCTTCATATTTGGTACTATGGTGTACAGGCGGGGGATATTTCGTCACTCTGTGACAAATACTTGTTTAAGTTGGTGCAGGTGGGAGTTTAACTTAGTGTGGCCTGTTTGTAGTTTAGTTATTACTCTGTAAATTTCTTTGGTTTTATGATGGATTTTTTTTTTTTTTAGTGTCTTTTGTAGCAGGTGTTTTAGTTTGGAATCAGATTCCTATAATCCCAGTCAGTGCTGTTGTTATTTTAAAGGGAAGTTTCACAGTTATCTCATCAATTTGAATAATAATGGTTTGCATAATTATTTCATTACCATTTAATATTATTTGAGTAAACACTTTTACTTTTTTTAATGTAGTGATAACTGCTGTTGACAATATTTTTTTGAGTTATTTGGTGTTACAATTTTGTGTCCAGTACCACCAGCAAACCGTCTGAAACATGGATGACAGCTGGCTTCACCTGGAACACACTACTGCCAATATTCTGGCAGGGAAATATGCCTGGAGAGTACCCATCACAGTTCTTGCCTGTTCAAATGACAGGGTGGCAACGTGCCACTGCTGATGACTGTTAATGGCAAACCTCTAAGGTCCCTATTGTTGTTTGATGAGGGGAATGTTCTGAAAGGAAGCATGTGATAGTTTCAGGAGAATGCATGTATGAACAATGAGTTTGGGTGCCTGTGGTTTAACCAACTAGTTTTGATACGCTTGCAGCAAAATAAATAGCTAGAGATTGTTGACCAGCAACGCATGTGCACAGCAGTAAATTTGGCTGCAACCCTTGAACAAAGGGTTCTATGGTCTACTGACAAAAAAGTATAAATTCAGAGTCTGTGAGAGGGATTGAAAAATGTCATGACCAAAACATCATTTGCAAATGTATGGCATAAATCACGTGAGCACCATGAAAAGATTTGGAAAAATTCTGTTGACGGATGTCGATTTGGTAACATGATTTTTACTGGATTATGCATAGACTCGTCAGTCCAGCCAAAATATAACTCCATAATTCCAGCCTTGTTCGGCAAGGGTGGAAACTAGATTTGTTGACATGCTATTTCCAGTGTTACATGTTCCGGTAATGTCTTTGCATTGGTGAATACACATGAAAACTCATTGCATGCATGTATTGTGGACACACTCCCCAACACAGCTGTATTGTTTGGAAAATATGGTACTCTACTGCCAAGACTGTATCTGTCCATTGTCTTGGCATTAAGAAGATATCTACCAGTCTACAGGTACATTGATCTGATCTTGAACCTGAGTCAAGTGAGCTAACTGACCATAAAAGTCCATACTGAAGTACGCAAGTTAATCCTGTTATTACTCTATCTTGTTATAAAAAATGTTCTTTGTATATCCTGACCCCCGTTTGTAATCTATTTTTTAAATTTTTTTCAAAATTTAACACAGTATTGTTTAAAGTAATTTTGGAAAAACAGTATATGAACTGATCGACAGATCATGCTATATCACCACTATGTACAGAGATGACAAACCTTAGTTGTCATAATTCGACTATTAATATTAATAGTGTTATTGGGTATATTGTTTTACAGAGTTACTGGTAGATTTGGGAGAAAATGTGTGTACAGCTGACTGTTATTTATTGCTTATTTTATAAGAAAATACACGGACAATCTTAATCTCTGCATATAAACAAAGCCTGGCCCAACAGGAAATACTATTGAATTGATAGATCACCATGTCTATTGATGTTTTTTCACATGTTACATGTTTGTTATCTCCTGTTCATTCACCAGTCGCAATATCATGTAGTTTTTTACTGTGCATAAGACTTTCCAAAATACTGCATTACCTAGCTGGGGAAGGGCGGACAGTATGCTTGGGTGCGCACTATATTCAAGAAAATATGGTATGCATTGATACAAAACATTGCATTGAACCAAGTGTTCTTGTTGAAAATGGAATCAACCCTTTTCAGTGGAATGTGTTTTATGTTTCAATTTCTATGAACACGATGAAATGCAGACAGACACCATAATGAGATAGTGTAATAACAGGAGGAAATAGCTTACTTCAGTATGGATTTGTGGACATGCTATTTCCAGTGTGACATGCTTTACTTTCGTAGATAGAATGAAAATTTACTGTCTGCATGTATAACACACCCCTCTCTACACAGCTGTATTTGTTGGAAGGAGAGTGTGCATAATACACAGGAAAAAGTACTTTTTAACACATATAAACATGATGACAAGGTAGACACAATTTTATGGATAACAACTTCTTTAATACTGTAAAAAGCGACGTTTCGGTTTAGATCCTTATACCATTGTCAAGCAGGACTTAATGAGGGTTGTTGTTGCATTAAGTGTTTAAGAGATCGCCTTCTGCCTAAGCAATTTCGGCTGACCTGTCCCTCTTTGGGACTCATGTGTGTGAGTAGGGTACACATATCTATTTTCAGTTTGGTATTCACATAATTTCTGTTTTTGTATTGATATGATTTCTATTTTCTTATGTTGATATAATTTCATTTTTATCCTTGGCTGCTCTGTTTATATACGTTCGAGTAGCTGTCTATCTCTCAGACATAGAGTTAGTTTGGCCTTCGCTATTGCATCTCTTGGCTTTAGGAGATCTATGACAGATAGCGGATCTAACTGCTATTCTTGTTTTAACCTAGCCTGGGCTGTGGTGTGGCAATGGATTCAGGTTGATTGCAAGATGAACAAATCTTGTCATAGTGCTTTTTGTGACCAAGTCTGAGGCGTGAGATGGCAATTCCAATTTTCCTTTCATTTGAGTATGAGTTTGGCTTTTGTTGCATCTTGGGTTGAATTTTGTATAGCCATCTGCCGATCTTACTTGCATCCCATTGGGCTTGCCAGGTTTCTGCTATAGAGGCTTTGATCTTGCTTTTTATCTCTAGTTTACTAAAGGGAATAGGCTGTATATCCCCTTTGTCTAGAGCTAGCTTCGCCAGTGAGTCTGCTTTTTCATTTCGATGAATATCTATGTGAGAGGGGATCCAACACAGCTCCACCTGTTGCCCTTGGTCCGATAGTTTTGTATATTCGTATAGAATATTGTTGACTGTGTTTGGCCTGGAGTTTGAGTTTCTGCCACTGAAGGCTTGAGTGCACTTAGTGAATCTGATAGGACGATTGCCTCCAATTCAGTCGTGAATATACTGACTGACCATCAGGCGGCCGAACCGAATGTGCTTGGGGTTTGGAGCTGTGGATATGGATCCCGTAACCAGCACTGTTGTTGATAGGATTCTTGCATCCATCAGTGTATATATGGACCCATTTGTCCCAGGTACTTTGAATTTTAGTGATAGCTACTGATCAGAGTAGGGTTGGATTTTCTTTTTAAGTGATTTCTGATGTTAAAGCAGTGTCAACTTTGGGAGTTTTTAAAGTCCAGGGAGGGTGTAACCCTTTGTAGTGACTTTCTGGAGGCTGAATGTCATTACAATTGTGACTTCGGATGAGTTATGTACTAATATCCCAGATGGCTTTAGTGAGGGATTTTTTCTAGCTTCATCTCGAGTGTTTTTGTCTTGCCATATCTTTTTAACCAAAGGGTTTGATGTTCGTCCCCAGAACAATAATATTGCCTGCTCTCTTCTTAGTTTCAATGGGAGTTCTCCCGTTTCTACTTGTAGTGCTTATAGTGAAGTGCCTGTTGCTGCGCCTGTGGCCAGCATTAGGGTTTTGTATTGTATTCTGTCTAGGCGGCTCAAGACAGTATTTGATGCTGAGTGAAAGGCCTCACAACCATAGTCCATTTTTTATCTGATACGTGATTTGTGGAGGTCCAGCTGAGTGTCCCTCGATGTGCCCCAAGATGTGACTGAAATTGCCAATAATACGTTCAGGTCTTTTTGACATCTGTTTCCCACATATTCTATGTTTGGGCCAAGTGAATGTGTTGATCAAGGATCACCCCAAGAAATATTGCGGATTTTTCGAATTTGATTGGTTTGCCTTATATGGAGACACGGGGTATCATAGCATCTTTCCCCCGGCGTTTGAATAGAACTCCAACAGTTTTTTCACTTGGAAGGGTGAATCCCCATTTATTGCACCATTGATCTACTCCATTGATCTACTCCATCCAGGGCTGACTGGAGTTTTTTTCTGATTTGTGAAATATCTCTGTGCTTTACCCATATTGCTCCGTCATCAGCGAATTTAGAAGTTTTGGTAGGAGAGTTGACATGATCAAAAAGATCATTGATCACGATGTTAAACAGGGTGGGGCTTATAATGCTGCCTTGTGGTGTGCCGAATGAGGGACATTGTACAGAATATATATAGAAGGTGGAGGATTAATGGTAGAGGATTAACAGTAACAACAATTGCGTACATGAGGGGGATAACAGAGTAAGTGTTGACAACAGAAGGATAGTATCAATCTTACATAGGTGAAACATCCTGCCCCATCAACACCAGAATCAAAGAGCACAAAACCTCAACCACTAAATCAGACAGTAAATCAGCCATCTCGGACCATATTAGCAGCTGTCCTAATCCCAACATCAACTGGGACAACGTCCAAATCCTCACCAACAACCTCTATGATATCACTAAAACTAACAGAAGCAGTCCACATTTGTCGCCACAAGCCATCAATCAACAGAGATCAAGGCTATTTCATCCCATCCACCTACTATGAACTCATCAAGCAATAATCATTTATCCTGTTTAATTGGCTTCATGTCCCTATTGGCTTCCACCTATGTGTTCTCTGTCCATCGTGTGGTGACAGTATTATCTTTCTGTTGTCGCAACACTTGCTCTGTTATCCCACTCATGTGTGCAATTGTTGTTACTGTTATCCAACTCATGTATGCAATTGTTGTTACTGTTAATCCTCTACCATTAATCCTCCACCTACTATATATATATTCTATATAATGTCACTCATTCACTTTCGCCCCTTTCGGAAACATTAAATGGCCTGGCCGGGCCCTTGTGCCAAAATACGCGTCAGTCGGAAAGCGCACGTTAAATCTCCTAAGTAAGTAAGTAAGTAAGTAAGTAAGTAAGTAAGTAAGTAAGTAAGTAAGTAAGTAAGTAAGTAAGTAAGTAAGTAAGTAAGTAAGTAAGTAAGTAAGTCACTCATTCAGTCCTGCTTGACAACGGTATAAGGATCTATACCGAAACGTCACTTTTTAAAGTATTAAAGAAGTTGTTATCGATAAAATTGTTTCTACTTTTGAGATGACAATTGTGACAATCAACCAGACAGATATGTGGTGACCATCGTCAGATGATGAGAAATAAACATTTATGACAAGTTTGAAAGATCAGTATAATCCTTGTTATAGACAGTTTGTTAGTTGTTGAATTGTGACACTTTGAGTGCTTATGTATATTGAGGCTAAGGTGTGGGAGGGAAGCTGTAGATGTCACTGTGTGCAATGATGGATCTGCCACAGCAGCTACCGGTACCTCAGATCAATACAGTAGCTGAACAGTTCAACAAAAGGATGAGTTGACACAATATACAGCAACTGTTCCCAGAACAAGACATCCACGATATAATGCTACTCATGTTAAAACCAACCACTATATAGGAGAAGATAGGTTGAGTGAATATTTATAAAGATGGTTGTTTGAACATCAATCATACTGAAGACGTTCAAGGTCAGAAATAAGATTAGCCCTCACTCCAGGAAACAATAGTTTCTGTTAATTGCCTGTATAACTTATAAAAGAAATCTTTCAGCAACACACAAATTTCCTGAGGTAATGTTAGACTTCATATTGTGAAAGCTTAAATGTTTTTATCATACAGAATTATCCTGGCCTACACTGGTCTCCCATTACCAATAGTATGGTGAATGCATGATACATCGAAGGTGCTTCCTGTACAGCAGTTCTCAGCCTTCTGTGAGCTGCAGCAACTTTAGTCTAGATTTCAATTTGCTGATAGCCACATAGATAGTTTCCATCTACTGTAGTTAACAACCAATATCTTTGCCCTGTTACAGGCATCCTGCAAGAGAGCTTTTGAAACAAGATAGGCTCATCCACCTTTTGCCATTGTGTATTCTGGTTTTGACTTATGCACCAAAACTTACAGCAGGTCTTCTACACAGAGTGAATGTACTCAATGGCTATGCAAACATTTTTTCTCAATGGCTATGCAAACATTTTCACACATCATAGGCTCTGATTTTGTGTTTTCCTCATTTGAATTTTATTTGATTTATGAAAAAATCGCAGGATGACCGAAATTCTACTTTTTATAGTAACCTAAAAATATGTACCTTTGACATGTTCTACAGTACAGTACAACCTAATTTCTACTATGTTCTCATTACATGAAAAATAGTAACTGCATCAAATGCATCAAAACTGTCACTAATAAGTGACCATTTGACATAAGATAGTACATTCGGAGCAATTCATAGCTACGATTTTACAGCTATGCAGACATGTCAGTTGTGATAGTTATTGACAGCACTACATTGCCTAGTCCCTGTTAGGCTTTACTTGTATGTGGTGAACAGGTAAACAGGTAAATTATTATGCTGAAAATAGCAATAAGTTTACAAAATAAAGTGAGTTTTGAGGTTGTTTTAGGAAGCATGTTAAGGCCACCACAACATATGAAGGGGAAGTTTGCAACTAAAACTATTAGATTGAAAAAAGCTTTTTTTTTGTATAATGGACATTGTTTCCTAACAATAGAGCAATGTGGAAGGGTTGAGCATTATACCCATAAAAGAAGAAGGTTAACATTTGTTCCCCATATATACTGCTAGTCACATAATGTAGCACCGACAAATGCGTAACTCATCATATCCAGTTATGTGAATACTGAAGAATGATCAGTCAGTCAGTCCTAATGACCTGTGTATTGTACAGTCATCAGCCATTTAAAGTATTTATCAGCCAAGGGCCATGAGCGATGGTGATATGAGTCCCTGTGTTGCACTGTCACTTATACTTACCATATTTTCTTGAGTATAGTGCACACTTTTTTTCCAAAAAAACACAGCTGTGTAGAAGGTGGTTTCTCCTCTCCATACAATGCAATGCCACACATACATACATACATACATACATACATACATACATACATACATACATACATACATACATACATACATACATACATACATACATACATACATACATACATACATACATAGGCCCGGTCGCAGTGTCGACACAGGGCAGTTTATTAACATAAATACTCCAAAATACTCAACTCCTCTCATCAACATATAAACACTTCCATAATACATCATTATATACAGAACTGTTGCCCGACACGTAAACCAGAGATAAAAAACAACATTTAAGAGAAAATTGTGCCCTGATCGCACAATCCTTCTTGTCAGAACTGAAATTCTGCAAACAGAAACATACATAAATATTTTGTTAAATCATACATATTAATAATGGATCACAAAACTTATGTTCAGTGTTACTGCCGTGCTGACTAGCGAGAGAGACGAGCTGTTTTCCACGCCCCTTATTTATACTCGTAACATACCCAAGCTAATTACCTCCCTTAGCCATTGCATACCGCTAAGGAGAAAGCAGTTTCTCTCTTATTCATAATGCACTCAACCAAGAAAAACATCATTACACATTAAACACGACATAATGAGTTTTGATGTTTTTTCCCCAATGGAAAGACATTACTGTGAGCATGTAACACTGGAATTACCATGTCAACAAATCCATACTGAAGTACGCAAATTAATTATTTAATTACATTGTCTGGCTATAAAAAGTGTTCTTTGTTTACCTGGACTTATGTTTGTAACGTATTTCATAAATTGTATTTAAAATTCCTTTAACCCTGTAATATTGTTTTAATTAATTTCAGCGAAATCATGTGAGAAGTGATCTGAAAATCGCACAACTCACCGTTATTACAACAACCATGGTCAGATTACCGCTATTGATGCCATGAAACAAACTTTAGTTGACAGAGAATGGATACATATATCATAAATGCCATACTTTGACTTGTTAAAGTCATATTTGTTATAGTTTGACGATTCTATGTCAACACCTAGTTCTCGCGATCACGTGCGTGGGAGCCTCGACGGTGACTGGTTAAACTGGTTCCATTTATCCTTGCATTAAATTCCTGTAAAGTTATATCAGTGGGTGTGTCTTGACCGAATCACCGGTAGATTAAAAAAAACCGTGGTAACAGCTGATTGCTGTTTCCAGATTAGTTTACGAGAAAATACACAAGGTAATCTTAATCTCTGGATATAAAACAATGCCTAGCAGAACAAAAAATACAATTTTAACGGCAAAACAACATGTCTGGTGATTTTTTATCTCAAATTTCAAATTTGTACTGACCAAGTTTTTCATCACCCGTTCGTTTACCGGAATTTGCTGAAAGGGTACGGTGTAATTTTTTTCTGCACACAATGTTTGATTTTTTTTCTCCAAAATACTGAATCTGCTAGAGGGGGGTGCGCATTATACTTGGGTGTGCACTATACTCAAGAAAATATGGTATACCTGTGTGTACAAACACCCCTGATGTCACTGGTTCTATCGGTTTGTCATTAATTGGTGGCACTGTGCCATCTGTGGTATCTGTTACTGAAGTAGCATTCACAGATGATATTCAGTGTTTTTGCTTGTACAATAGTTTATTCATGTTGATACAATTGATTTATATAAAATTATTTTTGCTGCGTTATATAATGACGAGGCTATGGGGAAATTATGCTCGGTTGTCAAATGTATTGTATCACCCTTCTATTAATTAATAACCAGAACCCATTCAGAATTACTACCATTCTTCCTTTTGATTCTGTTCAAACTCTAAAATGTCCAATCAAATTCAATCTCATGTGTGGTAGACATTTTGTGGGAAGTTACAGATAAGACAGATGAAAATGGTGACATGACTTCCAAAACGAAGCTTGCAAATGGGTGCATAATAGAAGCAAATCCTTCTCCATTGTTTAGCGTACTGATGTATTGTCCCCAAACCATATGGCGTTATTCCAAATATCATTAGATAGTAAACCATATTTATCTATATTGTATATTCTTATAACAGGTAGTACACACTTCAGAAGTAAGAAATAACTTCTTGAAGTTGTCATGTGTCATATGTACCAGCTAAGCCTTTTTAGAGGCTACTAGTGTCAAAACGTTTTATCATTATTTTTTTTATTGAAACATATTTTATTGTCCAGAAAGAAAAAGTTAAACTATGATCTGTGATAATGCAAACACAAACTGATTCAGGTGAAAACATTTTATTGCGATATGTTGTTTTCAAAAATTTAAATTATGCAAAACAACCAATCTTTCATGAGGGATTCTATTACATCTACCTATATAATTTGTTCATGTTGAACAGTTTTCTGATTCAAAAAGATAAAATATTATTATTATAAATTGTTAAATTAATTTTTGGCAGCAGCTGATGGAGATCTAACAAAGAGGCAGTCATCCATCTGTCACACAGCCTATCCTAGGGTAAACCTAGCTAGCATGCTACAGTTGTGGAAGGGATGCTACAATAGTCACCTCAGAACTGTTGCGCTTGTTCTGTTGGAGATAAGCTAATTCACATGTTCACACCCCCTGTAATGGGGGCACTGACTCATGAATGTTACACATGAAGGTCAGAGTCAACAGTAATATTTGTAGAATTTTTTACGAGGCGCACATATGTGTATCCAGTAAGCACAAATGTTGAGATTGGAGGCAGGAAAAAAAAAAAATTAATTGTATCTACAGTGCATCAAGAGAGTTGTGTCTGTCATTTCATCCATCAATCATGACCTGTGACTGTCCACTTGATCATTGATTCATTTTGACTCAAAAGTAATTATCCAAATGTACCGTACACTACAATATTTCATCACTTTACAGGACCCTCATATTGCCTGCAAAGACTTTAAAAATTAATTATAAGGGTCTCCTGGACCCCCACATTTGTAAGTCAAGGAAAAACCATGTTTATATTTCTTATGGTATTTGTAGAAACATTGAATTTGGATTATTCAATATTTTGGATATTTTAACATCAACAGACAACAAAGAAATATTTTTTTTAACTCATCGTGCATTATTACTGTAAATCTGGAAATTAATGCATCTCCAAATTAATATGACTGCTGACCACTAGCCAAAAATGCGAATCAATATCAATGTGACTCTCCTGAAGTTAATCCAAACTTACCTTTATCCAATCAAACAGCAAATAGCTCCGCTAATTAGCGCTGAGTAGAGCACTTCCCTAAAAACAATAAAAAGTGTTTCCCTAAAAACAACACACAGTTTGTATGTTTACGCTGTTGACTGGCATTAAGTAAGTTCAAAGGCAATAAAATAATTAAACCAACAACAGTTCACTGATTGGTATGCAGAAAAGTTGTCAACAGACTTGACACGAGTAGGTAGGACTCTTGACCTCAGCAATGATAACAATTCGGATGCCCATTGTTTAATTCCTATTTTTTGAATTACATTGTTATATACTTTTCACAACTGCTGCTCAGTAAACCATGTCTGTGTGTATTCAAGTTGGTATTTCTTCTATCCAAAGTGTGCAGTGAGGCCATTTTATTGTTGATAGTCATTTTGGAGACATAAATGCAAAGTTAGTTAATGCGAACAGAGACCACACGCATTTTTCGCATTTAATTCATGTTTGCGTTTATTTCAAGATTTACAGTACTTTATGCATTTACTGCTTGTTCTTGACAGAAAGAGCTGTGAGAGCTGGTTGTGTGACCACGGAAGTGGTGACGTCACTGATCAGCACATTACTGCTGTCATCCATAGAGAACAGTCACCAGTTTGAGTTTCAGCTCTAATCCACTGAATCCTATGCGCATTTGTAACACCATATATTCTTGTGATTGATATTTGCGCTTATGATTTGTGACTTCATATCTTTCATATGATTTATGCCATAGCATTAACATTTATCGCCTGGAGGTGGTGTTTACCACAGTAAATATCAGGCATATTGTAAATAGTTGTTCCACTTCAGCCATATTGAATTCATTTCGTGGTCACATATTTTCATGTCATGCGTTCTGTATTCTTTGTATTGCTTGGTTCTTCAATTCTTTGTGGTATCTTGGCGATATTATGGTTATTTAAGTGGTGGTGTTTCGCTTTCTTTGCGTAGACCTATTCTTCATAAACCCATATGACTGGGATAAACAATTTGGCATACATAATGGGGCAGGGATGCATCTTCCATGATCATGCCTGGCGTTGCGCACTGAGTTCGTCCCTCCCTCCATCTTATCAGCTATCTACAGTGCTTCAGGTGCCTCCAGGATTCGGACCTCCATCATTCCTCCCGACACCTTCCCAGCTGCTTCAGACGCCTTACATTGACCCTGCTTAGCTTCAACTGATGCAGTCAATGTTTCAGCAAGCTATGCCCAGTTTCCAGCTCCTGCAACGCTCTCGGCGCCTCCTGTGGATTTTATTTGCGCTAGTAGGGTTTGACGGACACTCTTAGGCCACTGACGATAGGGACACAAGATGGAGAGGTTTTTCGGTTGCGAGAGGTTTTATTTTCGGAAACCACGAGGGGAGTACAAACAAATGAGAGAGAGAAGAGCGAAGACAAGGGAGCTAACTCGGGAGTCTTCCGTACCGCTAATAACCAGCCAACACTATTGGCGTAACTTCTTCTTTCCTTCTCCAGAAGGCCAGTGACAGAAACTGAGTAAAGAAGTGGGCTTTCTGCCTGGGAATTAAGATGGACATAATGGTGGTACCATACACTAACCGCCGTGTGAACGAAACTAACACAAACATTGCCTATAATGTACAAGAAAACGTGGTAACATTATGGGAATAGTGACAAACAAAATGTATGAAGCATAGAGTAGACCGTCATAGGGTAGACTGCCATCAAGTCTATGGGATTATTCTGCCCAACACACTGTGTGAGTCCACAATGACTCGCGTGAGAATAAACTCACAGATTGTCTATATCAGTCAAGGACGTAGTCACATAAACGGCTGGGTAGATGACGTTAGGTAGGGTGACTAGTCACGGGTTCAGAGGTGTAGACGTGGCCGGGAATATCGCTGACTGTATCTTCTTGGTCTGATTGGATAGTAGGGGAACTGCAGGCTGGTGCAGGCATCTCATGAGTCTGATACTCAGGTAGAGGGTCATTCTCTGGAGGACTAGAAAGGATTAGATGAATATGAGGGGGGTCTGGTGGTTGATGGTAGCTTGCCATGGACTTGTCTCCTTCAGTGTCGTCATCCTCATTGGCCCCTGCATGAGTGCGTACTGACGTCAGCGGCATGAAATTAGGTACTGTGAAGCACTCAGACTGTTTCACTCTGTATGAAGCACTTCTCAACTGCTTCCCGGCAAACTTTTGAATGTTGCACCAAGAACCATCTGAGTGGACCACAAGGTAGTGGTCTCTAGCTTGAGTCTTGTTACGGTCTGTGTGAAGATAAACCAGGTCACCAACCCGTACCTGGGCACTAGAGGGTAGAACTCCCTTTGGGGCTTTTGACTTCTGGCTGTGGCGGTGATTACTGGAACGCTGGGAATGTTGGTCAGTTATCAACTGCCTGTCGCTGATAGGTAACTGGCTGTTAGTGAATTGATCCTGTTGTGTCCACATTTCCCTGGCCGATAGGCCCCTTCCCCGTATACGAGCATTCAACCGGGCTAGGGTCACACAAAGCGTCAGAACTGTGACAGAGCCACCCAAAGGATCTTGGCGTAGAAGTTCTTCTTCTAGCTCTTGGACGGCTCTTTCGGCAACAGGGTTTTTATTGACATTCTTCACTCTCCCTCTCCCTATCTCAAGATTTATTCTGTGCTTGTGAAGGAGCTTATCATTGATGATGGAGGCAAATCCGGTGGCGGGGTCTGTTCTGATCACAGCTACTGGACCGTCTAATGGTCGGAGTTCAACGCAAAGGCGTATGAGACCATCGCGTAGTGTATCTCCCCTCTCATTTTCGATGAGACATGCGCTGGTGTACGAGGTTACTGTTTCTCGCAAGACAAGAATGAGTTGTCCTGACTGCTTCAAGACATCTGCAGCAAACGACGTACCTATTGATTCTGGGGGGTCAGAGGTCGACTGTTCTATGATGGTATGGGTCATCTTCGCTTGCCATCTGAGGACGCTGCAGCCCTTATAATCTTCACGTCATCCCCTGTACGTATCTCATCTAGGAGAGATAAAAGCGCCTGCGAGACTTCCGGTTTGATGGAAGCTAAAGTCCGTGAGCGTAGTTCAGTACCATATCTTTGCTTGACCAGTCTTGGCAATTCAGGGTGAATCAATCGTAGCCATGTGAGTATAACAAAGTTCTCTAAAGTGGGAGAAAGTTCCTCGTCCTCGTCGATTATCACACCATGGTGCGTAATAGCACCCTCCCGACGCAAGAGATTGTCCTCAATAAAGGCCATGAGGCGCTGATATAAATCTTCTGGGCGTTCCTCAGGGTCAAGCTTAATGTCAGAAAAGTCTATGAAGTGAGCTCCGGTAGACTGAAATCCATAATGGAGTCTGATAACTTGCCAGATCTGATCAATGGATGTAGAATTCTTCACCATAGTGTTCCTTGAGATAACGGGGCAATAATTAGCTACCTGTCCTGGCATAAGTTCCAAGGCACTGACCTTTTGTAGAGCTGTTCGTCGCAACGCGACGGGAACCTCCTCATTATCTTTGGTAAATCCACGCAAGGGAGCATGGGCGGTTTTCTTGAGCCATGTGGCACCTGTCGCTAGGAATGGAGCAAAGTTCCGATCTAGTGACAATGTGTACAAAAGATCTTGACGCCATTTCTCAAATGAATTAACTGTCTCTTGTTTGGTTAAACACCACTGTTTAGGTGCTCTCGCAGTATTAGCCATGATGAGGGTGTAACTTGTGCTATCCAGGTGAGGTGAGTTGAAATTGGGTTTAACGTCGCGTCCAAGATTATTGCACTTATATAGCGACGTGCATGCACGTGTATGTGTGTGTGTGGCTGCTTGTACTAGTCCGGACTGATGCCGATTTATAGTGCTAGCTCACTGAGATACCATGCCGCAGTTTAACATGAATACCCCACTCAGACACAGTATACTGACTCCGAGCCGACCAGTCCTTGTTTTAGCCCCTTAATGCCGAGCGCCAGACAGGGTAACAACAAGTACAATCTTTTAACGTCTTTTTGTATGACGCGGCCCGGGATCGAACCCTGGACCTTCCGCTCTCCGGGCGGACGCTCTACCACAAGACCACGGAGGCGGTTTGTGCTATCCAGAAAAAGCAATACTGACCGATCGTCTGCTGTGAAGCGATTGTGATACTTTGAGTGTTTTGCACGATCCAACCAAATGTCAGGTGTGGGAACTTGTCTGTAGCGCTGCCACCACGCCAGTAGGGTTTGACGGACACTCTTAGACCACTGACGATAGGGACACAAGATGGAGAGGCTTTTCGGTTGCGAGAGGTTTTATTTTCGAAAACCACGAGGCGAGTACAAACAAATGAGAGAGAGAAGAGTGAAGACAAGGGAGCTAACTCGGGAGTCTTCCGTACCGCTAATAACCAGCCAACACTATTGGCGTTGTTTGTCTTCATCACATAGCTCTGCCTCTCCTTCATCAAGATGAAGTGGGACAAGACATCCCATTCTAAATGTCGGTCCTGGAGCCACTCTCCAGTCTGTCTCCATAGAGATTATTGCTCCGACTCTTCTCCTCAGGATTCATTCATCCCTGCTTATGACGGGTCCCTTGCAAATGTCAATCCCACCTTGTCCTCAACCAGGATCCTGAACATTTTGAACTGGGGGATCACAATGTCTGATTTTCTGGCCAAAATGTCCAAGAGATGCTCAATCGGATTAAGATCCGGACTACAGGCCGGCCAAGAGTGGCAATAGCTTCTTGACACAAATAAGCCAAAACTGCCCGAGATCTGTATGGTCTAGCATTGTCGTCCATGTAAACAGGTCTTGTCTGAAGAGGATGGTTGTCAAAATGAGGGACTACCACGGGACAAAGAACGGCATCATGGTATTGTTGGCCATTCAGGTTTCCACGAAATTGTCACCAGCGGAAGTTTGCAGCCGAAGGAAACACAACCCCATACCATGACAGACCCCCCACCACATGCTAAGGTCTTATGGATGTTCCTTGGTACAAAACGAGTGTTACATTGCCTCCAAACATGTATTCGACCATCAACAGTTCATAGCAGCATTCGACACTCGTCAGATCAATGGATCCTTCTCCAGTTGGCCAAGTTCCATCGACTACAGGCACGACACCATATCAGACGATTCCACATGTGCCTCTCAGTCAGTTGAGGACGTTTTACTGGTCTTCTGGCGTTATAACCAGCCGCTCTGAGGCGATGCCTTACGGTCATCGTCGAGAGTCACTGATGGGTAATCCACTGCAGTCTTAAATCTGTTAAAGTGGCAAATGGATTTTGTCTGACTATCCTGAAAAGACGTCTATCCTCTCTGTTAGAGGTCTTTCTTGGCCTACCGCACCTATGCCTGTCATTGACATCATTGGTTTGACCATGTTTGACAATCAAACGAGTGAAAACACTGTGATAATGACCCATTTGTCTTGCAATGGCCCTTCATGACATGCCAGCATTTTTTATGCCTATCACTTGCCATCTTTCAGAGTTTGTTAACTTTCTCCTCACCATGGCTGATTTTCAACCTCTATTGGAAGGGGAATCTCACACAAGAGCAAAATGCAACCACATGTTGGAAACTTGAATTTCACTATTTATAGGGTAGGGGAACTGCAGTAACACGTAAAGCACACTTTCCTTGTGGTATCTGGACAAATTTGGGTTCATGAAACTATGGAAGCCTAATTCAGCCATACATCATCATATTTCGTATTTCTGATTCCCACACGTGAAATCAAGAGACTATGAATATGGTGGCGCTTAACTTTTGTGCATGTGTATATTATGCCACATGTTTAGTTCTGATGGTTTCAGCATGACAGGTTTTCCTGTATGTATCGTGCAACACCTCAAGAACAAATCAGGGGGAGTGACTTGAAGAAACATGACAGGTTCAGGGGGAGTGACTTGAAGAAACATGACAGGTTCAGGGGGAGTGACTTGAAGAAACATGACAGGTTCAGTGGAAGGGACTTGAAGAAACATGACAGGTACAGGGGGAGGGACTTAAAGAAACATGACAGGTTCAGGGGGAGGGACTTGAAGAAACATGACAGGTTCAGGGGGAGGGACTTAAACAAACATGACAGGTTCAGGGGGAGGGACTTGAAGAAACATGACAGGTTCAGGGGGAGTGACTTGAAGAAACATGACAGGTTCAGGGGGAGTGACAGGTTCAGGTATTTCTTTGACATTGTGTGAAAAAGTAGATAATGGTATAGTAAGCTCATATTCACTTCATGTTTTCCTTAGCTTTATTTAGGTGAAAACACAAATAAGATGAGACATGGATGTCATAGACTGGGACTTGTTTCCAGATTCCTACAGGGCAGTGAAAGGCTTCCTCCTTGAAGTTCACCCCATCAGTCACCCTACAGAATGTTACCACTTCAACCTCTCTGCCGTCAACTGGACCATGGTGGACGATGTACAGGTAATGTGTTGTGTGTTGGTGGACAATGTATAGGTGATGTGTTGGTGGATGATGTACAGGTGATGTGTTGGTGGATGATGTACAGGTGATGTGTTGGTGGATGATGTACAGTTGATGTGTTGGTGGATGATGTACAGGTGATGTGTTGGTGGATGATGTACAGGTGATGTGTTGTGTGTTGGTGGACAATGTACAGGTGATGTGTTGGTGGATGATGTACAGGTGATGTGTTGGTGGATGATGTACAGTTGATGTGTTGGTGGATGATGTACAGGTGATGTGTTGGTGGATGATGTACAGGTGATGTGTTGTGTGTTGGTGGATGATGTACAGGTGATGTGTTGGTGGATGATGTACAGTTGATGTGTTGGTGGATGATGTACAGGTGATGTGTTGGTGGATGATGTACAGGTGATGTGTTGTGTGTTGGTGGATGATGTACAGGTGATGTGTTGGTGGATGATGTACAGGTGATGTGTTGGTGGATGATGTACAGGTGATGTGTTGTTGGATGATGTACATGTGATGTGTTGGTGGATGATGTACAGGTGATGTGTTGGTGGATGATGTACAGGTGATGTGTTGGTGGATGATGTACATGTGATGTGTTGGTTGATGATGTACAGGTGATGTGTTGGTGGATGATGTACAGGTGATGTGTTGGTGGACAATGTACAGGTGATGTGTTGTGTGTTGGTGGACGATGTACATGTGATGTGTTGTGTGTTGGTGGACAATGTACAGGTGATGTGTTGTGTGTTGGTGGATGATGTACAGGTGATGTGTTGTGTGTTGGTGGATGATGTACAGGTGATGTGTTGGTGGATGATGTACAGGTGATGTGTTGGTGGATGATGTACAGGTGATGTGTTGTGTGTTGGTGGATGATGTACAGGTGATGTGTTGGTGGATGATGTACAGGTGATGTGTTGGTGGATGATGTACATGTGATGTGTTGGTGGATGATGTACAGGTGATGTGTTGTGTGTTGGTGGATGATGTACAGGTGATGTGTTGGTGGATGATGTACAGGTGATGTGTTGGTGGATGATGTACAGGTGATGTGTTGGTGGATGATGTACAGGTGATGTGTTGTGTGTTGGTGGATGATGTACAGGTGATGTGTTGGTGGATGATGTACAGTTGATGTGTTGGTGGATGATGTACAGGTGATGTGTTGGTGGATGATGTACAGGTGATGTGTTGGTGGATGATGTACAGGTGATGTGTTGGTGGATGATGTACAGGTGATGTGTTGGTGGATGATGTACAGGTGATGTGTTGGTGGATGATGTACATGTGATGTGTTGTTGGATGATGTACAGGTGATGTGTTGGTGGATGATGTACATGTGATGTGTTGGTGGATGATGTACAGGTGATGTGTTGGTGGATGATGTACAGGTGATGTGTTGGTGGATGATGTACAGGTGATGTGTTGGTGGATGATGTACAGGTGATGTGTTGGTGGATGATGTACAGTTGATGTGTTGGTGGATGATGTACAGGTGATGTGTTGGTGGATGATGTACAGGTGATGTGTTGTGTGTTGGTGGACAATGTACAGGTGATGTGTTGGTGGATGATGTACAGGTGATGTGTTGGTGGATGATGTACAGTTGATGTGTTGGTGGATGATGTACAGGTGATGTGTTGGTGGATGATGTACAGGTGATGTGTTGTGTGTTGGTGGATGATGTACAGGTGATGTGTTGGTGGATGATGTACAGTTGATGTGTTGGTGGATGATGTACAGGTGATGTGTTGGTGGATGATGTACAGGTGATGTGTTGTGTGTTGGTGGATGATGTACAGGTGATGTGTTGGTGGATGATGTACAGGTGATGTGTTGGTGGATGATGTACAGGTGATGTGTTGTTGGATGATGTACATGTGATGTGTTGGTGGACGATGTACAGGTGATGTGTTGGTGGATGATGTACAGGTGATGTGTTGGTGGATGATGTACATGTGATGTGTTGGTTGATGATGTACAGGTGATGTGTTGGTGGATGATGTACAGGTGATGTGTTGGTGGACAATGTACAGGTGATGTGTTGTGTGTTGGTGGACGATGTACATGTGATGTGTTGTGTGTTGGTGGACAATGTACAGGTGATGTGTTGTGTGTTGGTGGATGATGTACAGGTGATGTGTTGTGTGTTGGTGGATGATGTACAGGTGATGTGTTGGTGGATGATGTACAGGTGATGTGTTGGTGGATGATGTACAGGTGATGTGTTGGTGGATGATGTACATGTGATGTGTTGGTGGATGATGTACAGGTGATGTGTTGGTGGACAATGTACAGGTGATGTGTTGGTGGATGATGTACAGGTGATGTGTTGGTGGACGATGTACAGGTGATGTGTTGGTGGACGATGTACAGGTGATGTGTTGGTGGACAATGTACAGGTGATGTGTTGTGTGTTGGTGGACATTGTACAGGTGATGTGTTGGTGGACAATGTATAGGTGATGTGTTGTGTGTTGGTGGACAATGTACAGGTGATGTGTTGAGTGTTGGTGGACAATGTACATGTGATGTGTTGTGTGTTGGTGGACAATGTACAGGTGATGTGTTGGTGGATGATGTACAGGTGATGTGTTGGTGGATGATGTACAGTTGATGTGTTGGTGGATGATGTACATGTGATGTGTTGGTGGATGATGTACAGGTGATGTGTTGGTGGATGATGTACAGGTGATGTGTTGGTGGATGATGTACATGTGATGTGTTGGTGGACAATGTACAGGTGATGTGTTGGTTGATGATGTACAGGTGATGTGTTGGTGGACAATGTACAGGTGATGTGTTGGTGGATGATGTACAGGTGATGTGTTGGTGGACGATGTACAGGTGATGTGTTGGTGGATGATGTACAGGTGATGTGTTGGTGGACAATGTACAGGTGATGTGTTGTGTGTTGGTGGACATTGTACAGGTGATGTGTTGGTGGACAATGTATAGGTGATGTGTTGTGTGTTGGTGGACAATGTACAGGTGATGTGTTGTGTGTTGGTGGACAATGTACATGTGATGTGTTGTGTGTTGGTGGACAATGTACAGGTGATGTGTTGGTGGATGATGTACAGGTGATGTGTTGGTGGATGATGTACAGTTGATGTGTTGGTGGATGATGTACATGTGATGTGTTGGTGGATGATGTACAGGTGATGTGTTGGTGGATGATGTACAGGTGATGTGTTGTGTGTTGGTGGATGATGTACAGGTGATGTGTTGGTGGACAATGTACAGGTGATGTGTTAGTGGATGATGTACAGGTGATGTGTTGGTGGATGATGTACAGGTGATGTGTTGTGTGTTGGTGGACAATGTACAGGTGATGTGTTGGTGAATGATGTACAGGTGATGTGTTGGTGGATGATGTACAGGTGATGTGTTGTGTGTTGGTGGACAATGTACAGGTGATGTGTTGGTGAATGATGTACAGGTGATGTGTTGGTGGATGATGTACAGTTGATGTGTTGGTGGATGATGTACAGGTGTTGTGTTGGTGGATGATGTACATGTGATGTGTTGTGTGTTGGTGGACAATGTACAGGTGATGTGTTGGTGGATGATGTACAGGTAATGTGTTGGTGGATGATGTACAGGTGATGTGTTGTGTGTTGGTGGACAATGTACAGGTGATGTGTTGGTGGATGATGTACAGGTGATGTATTGGTGGATGATGTACAGGTGATGTGTTGGTGGACAATATACAGGTGATGTGTTGATGGATGATGTACAGGTGATGTGTTGTGTGTTGGTGGATGATGTACAGGTGATGTGTTGGTGGACAATGTACAGGTGATGTGTTGTGTGTTGGTGGACATTGTACAGGTGATGTGTTGGTGGACAATGTATAGGTGATGTGTTGTGTGTTGGTGGACAATGTACAGGTGATGTGTTGAGTGTTGGTGGACAATGTACATGTGATGTGTTGTGTGTTGGTGGACAATGTACAGGTGATGTGTTGGTGGATGATGTACAGGTGATGTGTTGGTGGATGATGTACAGTTGATGTGTTGGTGGATGATGTACATGTGATGTGTTGGTGGATGATGTACAGGTGATGTGTTGGTGGATGATGTACAGGTGATGTGTTGGTGGATGATGTACATGTGATGTGTTGGTGGACAATGTACAGGTGATGTGTTGGTTGATGATGTACAGGTGATGTGTTGGTGGACAATGTACAGGTGATGTGTTGGTGGATGATGTACAGGTGATGTGTTGGTGGACGATGTACAGGTGATGTGTTGGTGGACGATGTACAGGTGATGTGTTGGTGGACAATGTACAGGTGATGTGTTGTGTGTTGGTGGACATTGTACAGGTGATGTGTTGGTGGACAATGTATAGGTGATGTGTTGTGTGTTGGTGGACAATGTACAGGTGATGTGTTGTGTGTTGGTGGACAATGTACATGTGATGTGTTGTGTGTTGGTGGACAATGTACAGGTGATGTGTTGGTGGATGATGTACAGGTGATGTGTTGGTGGATGATGTACAGTTGATGTGTTGGTGGATGATGTACATGTGATGTGTTGGTGGATGATGTACAGGTGATGTGTTGGTGGATGATGTACAGGTGATGTGTTGTGTGTTGGTGGATGATGTACAGGTGATGTGTTGGTGGACAATGTACAGGTGATGTGTTAGTGGATGATGTACAGGTGATGTGTTGGTGGATGATGTACAGGTGATGTGTTGTGTGTTGGTGGACAATGTACAGGTGATGTGTTGGTGAATGATGTACAGGTGATGTGTTGGTGGATGATGTACATGTGATGTGTTGTGTGTTGGTGGACAATGTACAGGTGATGTGTTGGTGAATGATGTACAGGTGATGTGTTGGTGGATGATGTACAGTTGATGTGTTGGTGGATGATGTACAGGTGTTGTGTTGGTGGATGATGTACATGTGATGTGTTGTGTGTTGGTGGACAATGTACAGGTGATGTGTTGGTGGATGATGTACAGGTAATGTGTTGGTGGATGATGTACAGGTGATGTGTTGTGTGTTGGTGGACAATGTACAGGTGATGTGTTGGTGGATGATGTACAGGTGATGTATTGGTGGATGATGTACAGGTGATGTGTTGGTGGACAATATACAGGTGATGTGTTGATGGATGATGTACAGGTGATGTGTTGTGTGTTGGTGGATGATGTACAGGTGATGTGTTGGTGGACAATGTACAGGTGATGTGTTAGTGGATGATGTACAGGTGATGTGTTGGTGGATGATGTACAGGTGTTGTGTTGGTGGACGATGTACAGGTGATGTGTTGTGTGTTGGTGGACAATGTACAGGTGATGTGTTGGTGGACGATGATCATGTGATGTGTTGGTGGATGATGTACAGTTGATGTGTTGGTGGATGATGTACAGGTGTTGTGTTGGTGGATGATGTACAGGTGATGTGTTGTGTGTTGGTGGACAATGTACAGGTGATGTGTTGGTGGATGATGTACAGGTGATGTGTTGGTGGATGATGTACAGTTGATGTGTTGGTGGATGATGTACAGGTGATGCGTTGGTGGATGATGTACAGGTGATGTGTTGTGTGTTGGTGGATGATGTACAGGTGATGTGTTGGTGGATGATGTACAGGTGATGTGTTGGTGGATGATGTACAGGTGATGTGTTGGTGGATGATGTACAGGTGATGTGTTGGTGGATGATGTACAGGTGATGTGTTGGTGGATGATGTACAGGTGATGTGTTGGTGGATGATGTACAGGTGATGTGTTGGTGGATGATGTACATGTGATGTGTTGGTGGATGATGTACAGGTGATGTGTTGGTGGATGATGTACATGTGATGTGTTGGTGGATGATGTACAGGTGATGTGTTGGTGGATGATGTACAGGTGATGTGTTGGTGGATGATGTACAGGTGATGTGTTGGTGGATGATGTACAGGTGATGTGTTGGTGGATGATGTACAGGTGATGTGTTGGTGGACAATGTACAGGTGATGTGTTGGTGGATGATGTACAGGTAATAAGTTAGTGGATGATGTACAGGTGATGTGTTGGTAGACGATGTACAGGTGATGTGTTGGTGGATGATGTACAGGTGATGTGTTGGTGGATGATGTACAGGTGATGTGTTGGTGGATGATGTACAGTTGATGTGTTGGTGGACGATGTACAGGTGATGTGTTGGTGGATGATGTACAGGTGATGTGTTGGTGGACAATGTACAGTTGATGTGTTGGTGGACGATGTACAGGTGATGTGTTGGTGGACGATGTACAAGTTATGTGTTGGTGGACAATGTACATGTTATGTGTTGGTGGACAATGTACATGTTATGTGTTGGTGGACAATGTACAGGTGATGTGTTGGTGGACAATGTACATGTTATGTGTTGGTGGACAATGTACATGTTATGTGTTGGTGGACAATGTACATGTGATGTGTTGGTGGACAATGTACAGGTGATGTGTTGGTGGACAATGTACAGGTGATGTGTTGGTGGACAATGTACATGTTATGTGTTGGTGGACAATGTACATGTTATGTGTTGGTGGACAATGTACATGTTATGTGTTGGTGGACAATGTACATGTTATGTGTTGGTGGACAATGTACAGGTGATGTGTTGGTGGACAGTGTACATGTTATGTGTTGGTGGACAATGTACATGTGATGTGTTGGTGGACAATGTACAGGTGATGTGTTGGTGGATGATGTACAGGTGATGTGTTGGTGGATGATGTACAGGTAATATGTTAGTGGATGATGTACAGGTGATGTGTTGGTGGACGATGTACAGGTGATGTGTTAGTGGACGATGTACAGGTGATGTGTTGGTGGATGATGTACAGGTGATGTGTTGGTGGATGATGTACAGGTGATGTGTTGTGTGTTGGTGGACAATGTACATGTTATGTGTTTGTGGACAATGTACAGTTGATGTGTTAGTGGACGATGTACAGGTGAAGTGTTGGTTGATGATGTACAGGTGATGTGTTGGTGGATGATGTACAGGTAATATGTTAGTGGATGATGTACAGGTGATGTGTTGGTGGACGATGTACAGGTGATGTGTTAGTGGACGATGTACAGGGGATGTGTTGGTGGATGATGTACAGGTGATGTGTTGGTGGACAATGTACAGTTGATGTGTTGGTGGACGATGTACAGGTGATGTGTTGGTGGATGATGTACAGGTGATGTGTTGGTGGATGATGTACAGGTAATATGTTAGTGGATGATGTACAGGTGATGTGTTGGTGGATGATGTACAGGTAATATGTTAGTGGATGATGTACAGGTGATGTGTTGGTGGATGATGTACAGGTAATATGTTAGTGGATGATGTACAGGTGATGTGTTGGTGGATGATGTACAGGTAATATGTTAGTGGATGATGTACAGGTTATGTGTTGGTGGATGATGTACAGGTGATGTGTTGGTGGATGATGTACAGGTGATGTGTTGGTGGATGATGTACAGGTGATGTGTTGGTGGATGATGTACAGGTGATGTGTTGGTGGACGATGTACAGGTGATGTGTTGGTGGATGATGTACAGGTGATGTGTTGGTGGATGATGTACAGGTAATATGTTAGTGGATGATGTACAGGTGATGTGTTGGTGGATGATGTACAGGTAATATGTTAGTGGATGATGTACAGGTGATGTGTTGGTGGATGATGTACAGGTAATATGTTAGTGGATGATGTACAGGTGATGTGTTGGTGGATGATGTACAGGTGATGTGTTGGTGGATGATGTACAGGTGATGTGTTGGTGGACGATGTATAGGTGATGTGTTGGTGGATGATGTACAGGTAATATGTTAGTGGACGATGTACAGGTGATGTGTTGGTGGATGATGTACAGGTGATGTGTTGGTGGATGATGTACAGGTAATATGTTAGTGGACGATGTACAGGTGATGTGTTGGTGGACAATGTACAGTTGATGTGTTGGTGGACGATGTACAGGTGATGTGTTGGTGGATGATGTACAGGTGATGTGTTGGTGGATGATGTACAGGTAATATGTTAGTGGATGATGTACAGGTGATGTGTTGGTGGATGATGTACAGGTAATATGTTAGTGGATGATGTACAGGTGATGTGTTGGTGGATGATGTACAGGTAATATGTTAGTGGATGATGTACAGGTGATGTGTTGGTGGATGATGTACAGGTAATATGTTAGTGGATGATGTACAGGTGATGTGTTGGTGGATGATGTACAGGTGATGTGTTGGTGGATGATGTACAGGTGATGTGTTGGTGGATGATGTACATGTGATGTGTTGGTGGATGATGTACAGGTGATGTGTTGGTGGATGATGTACAGGTGATGTGTTGGTGGATGATGTACAGGTAATATGTTAGTGGACGATGTACAGGTGATGTGTTGGTGGACAATGTACAGTTGATGTGTTGGTGGACGATGTACAGGTGATGTGTTGGTGGATGATGTACAGGTAATATGTTAGTGGATGATGTACAGGTGATGTGTTGGTGGATGATGTACATGTGATGTGTTGGTGGATGATGTACAGGTGATGTGTTGGTTGATGATGTACAGGTGATGTGTTGGTGGACGATGTACAGGTGATGTGTTGGTGGACAATGTACAGGTGATGTGTTGGTGGATGATGTACAGGTGATGTGTTGTGTGTTGGTGGACAATGTAGAGGTGATGTGTTGGTGGACGATGTACAGGTGATGTGTTGGTGGACAATGTACAGGTGATGTGTTGGTGGATGATGTACAGGTGATGTGTTGGTGGATGATGTACATGTGATGTGTTGGTGGATGATGTACAGGTGATGTGTTGGTGGACGATGTACAGGTGATGTGTTGTGTGTTGGTGGACGATGTACATGTGATGTGTTGTGTGTTGGTGGACAATGTACAGGTGATGTGTTGGTGGACGATGTACAGGTGATGTGTTGGTGGACAATGTACAGGTGATGTGTTGGTGGATGATGTACAGGTGATGTGTTGGTGGATGATGTACATGTGATGTGTTGGTGGATGATGTACAGGTAATATGTTAGTGGATGATGTACAGGTGATGTGTTGGTGGACGATGTACAGGTGATGTGTTGGTGGACAATGTACAGGTGATGTGTTGGTGGATGATGTACAGGTGATGTGTTGGTGGATGATGTACATGTGATGTGTTGGTGGATGATGTACAGGTGATGTGTTGGTGGACGATGTACAGGTGATGTGTTGTGTGTTGGTGGACGATGTACATGTGATGTGTTGTGTGTTGGTGGACAATGTACATGTGATGTGTTGGTGGACGATGTACATGTGATGTGTTGTGTGTTGGTGGATGATGTACAGGTGATGTGTTGGTGGATGATGTACATGTGATGTGTTGTGTGTTGGTGTTGGCATAAGGATGAAATATACTGATAATATGTTAATATCATCAGTTTTATGACTAGGGCACTCCCCAGTATATATTTGTCAACTAGATACATTATATAACATACCCCGGTATATTTATCAGCTAGATGCATTATATAACATACCCAAGTATATTTATCAACTAGATGCATTATATAACATACCCCAGTATATTTATCAACTATATGCATTGTATAGCATACCACAGTATTTTAATAAACTATATAAACAGTGCCATGTTTAGTTGACTGCAGGTTGAGTGTGGTCTGTTTTAGCATGTGCAGTTCAGCCACTGTCTCCGCTACAGTGCCGCAGTGCACAACACCTTGTTCATCTCGCTGTACAGCCTGCCCAGGGCTACATACGGCGTGGAGAGGGAGAGGATGACCATCAAGTACTCACGTGAGCACAAACACACTTTTCCTACTCTTTCCTCAGCTCTGATAAAGAACCCTTATATATTGAAGACCAATGGGCAGTCCATTGTCAATCCTTTATTCATGTCATACACAAAGTGGTGGATATGTTAACTGTTGGTTAGACAGTGATGCCTTACATGACATGTCAGCCATGTCTAACAATGTAACTGTAAAGCCCTGTAGCAAGATATGTAATCAGCTGGCATCAGAGAGTCATTCCATTGTCCAAGAACATCAAAGTTGAAGTTGGCATGTCCCTTTAGGGTTGAGTGAAACTCTTCTAAAATAGTGTGAGTGTGTGGTTTATAGGTCTAGGGGAGACAATTCTGTTGAACCAGCCATCTGCCCTGGTGGCTTCTGGAAGGTTGGGTTCATGTAAAGGTTCATGATCTAGAATGAGGTCCTGGTCCTGGTGAAAGTTGTAAGACCAAGGCCAAAAGTGTTACTTTTTCATCTGTCCTCTCTGAGGCCTTACTACTCCCACCAACACCAGGCTGAGTGAACCTTTACTTCATGCTCCGGTGGCATAGTGGGAAATCACTGGGTTACAGTCTGAAACATGATATATAAAGTTGCAGGTTTCATTCCTGACATGGCATCTTAAGTTTTTAACTGTCAAAAATCAACATTTAATGTGTATTAATTGGTATAGTTAAAAAATAAAACCACAAAGCAGGTCTTATTTATTATTCAAATGAAAATCTTAGGTATTACTTGAAAGAAATACTACCTCAAAGCAGGTCATAATTGTAGAAAGTAAAACCTCAAAGCAGGTCCTACATGTAAGAGGTAAAACCTCAAAGCAGGTCCTACATGTAAGAAGTAAAACCTCCATGCAGGTCTTGTAGGAAGTGAAACCTCAAAGCAGGTCTTACTTGTAGGAAGTAAAACCTCCATGCAGGTCTTGTAGGAAGTGAAACCTCAAAGCAGGTCTTACTTGTAGGAAGTAAAACCTCCATGCAGGTCTTACTTGTAGGAAGTGAAATCTCAAAGCAGGTATTACTTGTAGAAAGTAAAACTTCAAAGCAGGTCCTACTTGTAGAAAGTAAAACCTCAAAGCAGGTCTTACTTGTAGAAAGTAAAACCTCAAAGCAGGTCCTACTTGTAAAAAGTAAAACCTCAAAGCAGGTCTTACTTGTAGAAAGTAAATCCTCAAAGCAGATTTTACTTGTAGGAAGTAAAACCTCAAAGCAGGTCCTACATGTAAGAAGTAAAACCTCCATGCAGGTCTTACTTGTAGGAAGTGAAACCTCAAAGCAGGTCTTACTTGTAGGAAGTAAAACCTCCATGCAGGTCTTACTTGTAGGAAGTGAAATCTCAAAGCAGGTATTACTTGTAGAAAGTAAAACTTCAAAGCAGGTCCTACTTGTAGAAAGTAAAACCTCGAAGCAGGTCTTACTTGTAGAAAGTAAAACCTCAAAGCAGGTCCTACTTGTAAAAAGTAAAATCTCAAAGCAGGTCTTACTTATAGGAAGTGAAATCTCAAAGCAGGTATTACTTGTAGAAAGTAAAACTTCAAAGCAGGTCCTACTTGTAGAAAGTAAAACTTCAAAGCAGGTCCTACTTGTAGAAAGTAAAACCTCAAAGCAGGTCTTACTTGTAGAAAGTAAAACCTCAATGCAGGTCCTACTTGTAAAAAGTGAAACCTCAAAGCAGGTCTTACTTGTAGAAAGTAAATCCTCAAAGCAGGTCGTACTTGTAGAAAGTGAAACCTCAAAGCAGGTTTTACTTGTAGGAAGTAAAACCTCCATGCAGGTCTTACTTGTAGGAAGTGAAACCTCAAAGCAGGTCTTACTTGTAGGAAGTAAAACCTCCATGCAGGTCTTACTTGTAGAAAGTGAAACCTCAAAGCAGGTTTTACTTGTAGGAAGTAAAACCTGCATGCAGGTCTTACTTGTAGAAAGTAAATCCTCAAAGCAGGTTTTACTTGTAGGAAGTAAAACCTCCATGCAGGTCTTACTTGTAGAAAGTGAAACCTCAAAGCAGGTTTTACTTGTAGAAAGTAAAACCTCCATGCAGGTCTTACTTGTAGGAAGTGAAACCTCAAAGCAGGTCTTACTTGTAGAAAGTAAATCCTCAAAGCAGGTTTTACTTGTAGGAAGTAAAACCTCCATGCAGGTCGTACTTGTAGGAAGTGAAACCTCAAAGCAGGTCTCACTTGTGGGAAGTAAAACTTCTAAGCAGGTTTTACTTGTAGGAAGTAGAACCTCAAAGTAGGGACAGTAACACCTCCCTGTGTACATTCAAAGTCGCTCCTGGGTTTCAACTTGATTGAGTCCAAGTACTTGCTGACAGGAGAAAACCTTACATAGAATAATAAGCTGACATCACTGGAGGTTCATAAAGAATTTTGAACAAGCTTCCAATTTCATATCAAGTTTATGTTAACATGGGGAACATACGTTGTTCTGAAATGGGAGCGAGTTTTGTATCCTATGTATTACTGTGACCAAGTGGGAAGGCAAATCTCTCCACTCACATTATATAATCACAACACAAGACTACATCCAGTTTATTGTGTATATTCAGTCAATATACACAATGATGAAGCACATTTACCAATGTACCTCTCGTCAAGCAGGCATGCACTATTATGCCTTCAAAATGCAAGAATTGTATTGTTGGATTATGTTGTAGGATCGTGTTGTAGGATTAGTTGTTCCATGTATCCTATAGAAGTCAGATGCAAAATGTAACAGTGCTTTACAAATCTTTCACTGTCATCGGTTGTTCAAAGTTTTGAAGATGATAATCATCATCACATTTTGCTAAATCAATGCAGCAATCCTGACATTCTTAAACTCAAATCTAGGTATGACTCTACCTGTATTTGAGAAGAAAGACCTGAATGTGCTCCATGCATTTTGATGCCTACATGTTTCTTCAAGTCACTCCCGCTGAACCTGTCATGTTTCTTCAAGTCACTCCCCCTGAACATGTCATGTTTCTTCAATTCACTCCCCCTGAACATGTCATGTTTCTTCAAGACCCTCCCCCTGAACCTGTCATGTTTCTTCAAGACCCTTCCCCTGAACCTGTCATGTTTCTTCAACTCCCTCCCCCTGAACCAGTCAGGTTTCTTTAAGTCCCTCCCCCTGAACCTGTCATGTTTCTTCAAGTCACTCCCCCTGAACCAGTCATGTTTCTTCAAGTCACTCCCCCTGAACCTGTCATGTTTCTTCAAGTCACTCCCCCTGAACCTGTCATGTTTCTTCAAGTCACTCCCCCTGAACCTGTCATGTTTCTTCAAGGCCCTTCCCCTGAACCTGTCATGTTTCTTCAAGTCCCTCCCCCTGAACCTGTCATGTTTCTTCAAGTCCCTCCCGCTGAACCTGTCATGTTTCTTCAAGACCCTTCCCCTGAACCTGTCATGTTTCTTCAAGTCACTCCCGCTGAAGCTGTCATGTTTCTTCAAGACCCTTCCCCTGAACCTGTCATGTTTCTTCAAGTCACTCCCGCTGAAGCTGTCGTGTACACCACCCATCCTCATTTGACTCCTCCCCTAGTACACCACCCATCCTCATTTGACTCCTCCCCTAGTACACCACCCATCCTCACTTGACTTTTCCCAGAGTACACCACCAATCCTCACTTGACTCAACCTACAGTACACCACCTATCCTCACTTGACTCCTCCAACAGTACCCCACCCATCCTCACTTGACTCCACCTACAGCAAACCACCCATCCTCACTTGACTCCACCTACAGCAAACCACCCATCCTCACTTGACTCCTCCCACAGTACACCACCCATCCTCACTTGACTCCTCCCACAGTACACCACCCATCCTCACTTGACTCCACCTACAGTACACCACCCATCCTCACTTGACTCCTCCCACAGTACACCACCCATCCTCACTTGACTCCTCCCACAGTACACCACCCATCCTCACTTGACTCCACCTACAGTACACCGCCCATCCTCACTTGACTCCTCCCACAGTACACCGCCCATCCTCACTTGACTCCTCCCACAGTACACCACCCATCCTCACTTGACTCCTCCCACAGTACACCACCCATCCTCACTTGACTCCACCTACAGTACACCGCCTATCCTCACTTGACTCCACCTACAGTACACCACCCATCCTCACTTGACTCCACCTACAGTACACCACCCATCCTCACTTGACTCCTCCCACAGTACACCACCCATCCTCACTTGACTCCACCTACAGTACACCACCCATCCTCACTTGACTCCTCCCACAGTACACCACCCATCCTCACTTGACTCCTCCCACAGTACACCACCCATCCTCACTTGACTCCACCTACAGTACACCGCCCATCCTCACTTGACTCCTCCCACAGTACACCGCCCATCCTCACTTGACTCCTCCCACAGTACACCACCCATCCTCACTTGACTCCTCCCACAGTACACCACCCATCCTCACTTGACTCCACCTACAGTACACCGCCCATCCTCACTTGACTCCTCCCACAGTACACCACCCATCCTCACTTGACTCTACCTACAGTACACCACCCATCCTCACTTGACTCCACCTACAGTACACCGCCCATCCTCACTTGACTCCACCTACAGTACACCACCCATCCTCACTTGACTCCACCTACAGTACACCACCCATCCTCACTTGACTCCTCCCACAGTACACCACCCATCCTCACTTGACTCCACCTACAGTACACCACCCATCCTCACTTGACTCCTCCCACAGTACACCGCCCATCCTCACTTGACTCCACCCACAGTACACCGCCCATCCTCACTTGACTCTACCTACAGTACACCACCCATCCTCACTTGACTCCTCCCACAGTACACCACCCATCCTCACTTGACTCCACCCACAGTACACCACCCATCCTCACTTGACTCTACCTACAGTACACCACCCATCCTCACTTGACTCCACCCACAGTACACCACCCATCCTCACTTGACTTTTCCCAGAGTACACCTCCCATCCTCACTTGACTCCTCCCACAGTACACCACCCATCCTAATTTGACTCCTCCCCTAGTACACCACCAATCCTCACTTGACTCCTCCCAGAGTACACCTCCCATCTGCACTTGACTCCACCTACAGTGCAACACCCTTCCTCACTTGATGCCTCACTTGACTCCTCCCAGAGTACACCACCATCCTTACTTGACTCTTACCACAGTACTCCTACCATCCTTACTTGACTCTTACCACAGTACACCACCATCCTTACTTGATGCCTCACTTGACTCCTCCCAGAGTACACCACCATCCTTACTTGACTCTTACCACAGTACACCACCATCCTTACTTGATGCCTCACTTGACTTCTCCCAGAGTACACCACCATCCTTACTTGACTCTTACCACAGTACTCCTACCATCCTTACTTGACTCTTACCACAGTACACCACCATCCTTACTTGATGCCTCACTTGACTCCTCCCAGAGTACACCACCATCCTTACTTGACTCTTACCACAGTACTCCTACCATCCTTACTTGACTCTTACCACAGTACACCACCATCCTTACTTGATGCCTCACTTGACTCCTCCCAGAGTACACCACCATCCTTACTTGACTCTTACCACAGTACACCACCATCCTTACTTGATGCCTCACTTGACTCCTCCCCTAGTACACCACCATCCTAACTTGACTCTTACCACAGTACTCCTACCATCCTTACTTGACTCTTACCACAGTACACCACCATCCTTACTTGATGCCTCACTTGACTCCTCCCAGAGTACACCACCATCCTTACTTGACTCTTACCACAGTACTCCTACCATCCTTACTTGACTCTTACCACAGTACACCACCATCCTTACTTGATGCCTCACTTGACTCCTCCCAGAGTACACCACCATCCTTACTTGACTCTTACCACAGTACACCACCATCCTTACTTGATGCCTCACTTGACTCCTCCCAGAGTACACCACCATCCTTACTTGACTCTTACCACAGTACTCCTACCATCCTTACTTGACTCTTACCACAGTACACCACCATCCTTACTTGATGCCTCACTTGACTCCTCTCAGAGTACACCACCATCCTTACTTGACTCTTACCACAGTACTCCTACCATCCTTACTTGACTCTTACCACAGTACACCACCATCCTTACTTGATGCCTCACTTGACTCCTCCCAGAGTACACCACCATCCTAACTTGACTCTTACCACAGTACTCCTACCATCCTTACTTGACTCTTACCACAGTACACCACCATCCTTACTTGATGCCTCACTTGACTCCTCCAAGAGTACACCACCATCCTTACTTGACTCTTACCACAGTACTCCTACCATCCTTACTTGACTCTTACCACAGTACACCACCATCCTTACTTGATGCCTCACTTGACTCCTCCCAGAGTACACCACCATCCTTACTTGACTCTTACCACAGTACTCCTACTATCCTTACTTGACTCTTACCACAGTACACCACCATCCTTACTTGATGCCTCACTTGACACCTCCCAGAGTACACCACCATCCTTACGTGACTCTTACCACAGTACACCACCATCCTTACTTGACTCTTACCACAGTACACCACCATCCTTACTTGACTCTTACCACAGTACTCCACCCATCCTTACTTGACTCCTCCCACAGTACACCACTATCCTTACTTGACTCTTACCACAGTACTCCTACCATCCTTACTTGACTCTTACCACAGTACACCACCATCCTTACTTGATGCCTCACTTGACTCCTCCCAGAGTACACCACCATCCTTACTTGACTCTTACCACAGTACTCCTACCATCCTTACTTGACTCTTACCACAGTACACCACCATCCTTACTTGATGCCTCACTTGACTTTTCCCAGAGTACACCTCCCATCCTCACTTGACTCCTCCCACAGTACACCACCCATCCTAATTTGACTCCTCCCCTAGTACACCACCAATCCTCACTTGACTCCTCCCAGAGTACACCTCCCATCCGCACTTGACTCCACCTACAGTGCACCACCCATCCTCACTTGATGCCTCACTTGACACCTCCCAGAGTACTCCTACCATCCTTACTTGACTCTTACCACAGTACACCACCATCCTTACTTGATGCCTCACTTGACTCCTCCCACAGTACACCACCATCCTTACTTGATGCCTCACTTGACTCCTCCCAGAGTACACCACCATCCTTACTTGACTCTTACCACAGTACTCCTACTATCCTTACTTGACTCTTACCACAGTACACCACCATCCTTACTTGATGTCTCACTTGACTCCTCCCAGAGTACACCACCATCCTTACTTGACTCTTACCACAGTACTCCTACCATCCTTACTTGACTCTTACCACAGTACACCACCATCCTTACTTGATGCCTCACTTGACTCCTCCTACAGTGCACCACCCATCCTTACTTGACTCTTACCACAGTACTCCTACCAACCTTACTTGACTCTTACCACAGTACACCACCATCCTTACTTGATGCCTCACTTGACACCTCCCAGAGTACACCACCATCCTTACTTGACTCTTACCACAGTACTCCTACCATCCTTACTTGACTCTTACCACACCACCATCCTTACTTGATGCCTCACTTGACACCTCCCAGAGTACTCCACCCATCCTTACTTGACTCCTCCCAGAGTACACCACCATCCTTACTTGACTCTTACCACAGTACACCACCATCCTTACTTGACTCTTACCACAGTACACCACCATCTTTACTTGACTCTTACCACAGTACTCCACCCATCCTTACTTGACTCTTCCCAGAGTACACCACTATCCTTACTTGACTCTTACCACAGTACACCACCATCCTTACTTGACTCTTACCACAGTACACCACCATCCTTACTTGACTCCTTCCACAGTACACCACTATCCTTACTTGACTCTTACCACAGTACTCCACCCATCCTTACTTGACTCCTCCCACAGTACACCACTATCCTTACTTGACTCTTACCACAGTACTCCTACCATCCTTACTTGACTCTTACCACAGTACACCACCATCCTTACTTGATGCCTCACTTGACTCCTCCCAGAGTACACCACCATCCTTACTTGACTCTTACCACAGTACACCACCATCCTTACTTGATGCCTCACTTGACTCCTCCCAGAGTACACCACCATCCTTACTTGACTCTTACCACAGTATTCCTACCATCCTTACTTGACTCTTACCACAGTACACCACCATCCTTACTTGATGCCTCACTTGACTCCTCCCAGAGTACACTACCATCCTTACTTGACTCTTACCACAGTACTCCTACCATCCTTACTTGACTCTTACCACAGTACACCACCATCCTTACTTGATGCCTCACTTGACTCCTCCCAGAGTACACCACCATCCTTACTTGACTCTTACCACAGTACTCCTACCATCCTTACTTGACTCTTACCACAGTACACCACCATCCTTACTTGACGCCTCACTTGACTCCTCCCAGAGTACACCACCATCCTTACTTGACTCTTACCACAGTACTCCTACCATCCTTACTTGACTCTTACCACAGTACACCACCATCATTACTTGATGCCTCACTTGACTCCTCCCAGAGTACACCACCATCCTTACTTGACTCTTACCACAGTACTCCTACCATCCTTACTTGACTCTTACCACAGTACACCACCATCCTTACTTGATGCCTCACTTGACTCCTCCCAGAGTACACCACCATCCTTACTTGACTCTTACCACAGTACTCCTACCATCCTTACTTGACTCTTACCACAGTACACCACCATCCTTACTTGATGCCTCACTTGACACCTCCCAGAGTACACCACCATCCTTACTTGACCCTTACCACAGTACACCACCATCCTTACTTGACTCTTACCACAGTACACCACCATCCTTACTTGACTCTTACCACAGTACTCCACCCATCCTTACTTGACTCCTCCCAGAGTACACCACCATCCTTACTTGATGCCTCACTTGACTTTTCCCAGAGTACACCTCCCATCCGCACTTGACTCCACCTACAGTGCACCACCCATCCTCACTTGATGCCTCACTTGACTCCTCCCAGAGTACACCACCATCCTTACTTGACTCTTACCACAGTACTCCTACCATCCTTACTTGACTCTTACCACAGTACACCACTATCCTTACTTGATGCCTCACTTGACTCCTCCCAGAGTACACCACCATCCTTACTTGACTCTTACCACAGTACACCACCATCCTTACTTGATGCCTCACTTGACTCCTCCCAGAGTACACCACCATCCTTACTTGACTCTTACCACAGTACTCCTACCATCCTTACTTGACTCTTACCACAGTACACCACCATCCTTACTTGACGCCTCACTTGACTCCTCCCAGAGTACACCACCATCCTTACTTGACTCTTACCACAGTACTCCTACCATCCTTACTTGACTCTTACCACAGTACACCACCATCATTACTTGATGCCTCACTTGACTCCTCCCAGAGTACACCACCATCCTTACTTGACTCTTACCACAGTACTCCTACCATCCTTACTTGACTCTTACCACAGTACACCACCATCCTTACTTGATGCCTCACTTGACTCCTCCCAGAGTACACCACCATCCTTACTTGACTCTTACCACAGTACTCCTACCATCCTTACTTGACTCTTACCACAGTACACCACCATCCTTACTTGATGCCTCACTTGACACCTCCCAGAGTACACCACCATCCTTACTTGACCCTTACCACAGTACACCACCATCCTTACTTGACTCTTACCACAGTACACCACCATCCTTACTTGACTCTTACCACAGTACTCCACCCATCCTTACTTGACTCCTCCCAGAGTACACCACCATCCTTACTTGATGCCTCACTTGACTTTTCCCAGAGTACACCTCCCATCCGCACTTGACTCCACCTACAGTGCACCACCCATCCTCACTTGATGCCTCACTTGACTCCTCCCAGAGTACACCACCATCCTTACTTGACTCTTACCACAGTACTCCTACCATCCTTACTTGACTCTTACCACAGTACACCACTATCCTTACTTGATGCCTCACTTGACTCCTCCCAGAGTACACCACCATCCTTACTTGACTCTTACCACAGTACACCACCATCCTTACTTGATGCCTCACTTGACTCCTCCCAGAGTACACCACCATCCTTACTTGACTCTTACCACAGTACTCCTACCATCCTTACTTGACTCTTACCACAGTACACCACCATCCTTACTTGATGCCTCACTTGACTCCTCCCAGAGTACACCACCATCCTTACTTGACTCTTACCACAGTACTCCTACCATCCTTACTTGACTCTTACCACAGTACACCACCATCCTTACTTGATGCCTCACTTGACTCCTCCCAGAGTACACCACCATCCTTACTTGACTCTTACCACAGTACTCCTACCATCCTTACTTGACTGTTACCACAGTACACCACCATCCTTACTTGATGCCTCACTTGACTCCTCCCAGAGTACACCACCATCCTTACTTGACTCTTACCACAGTACTCCTACCATCCTTACTTGACTCTTACCACAGTACACCACCATCCTTACTTGATGCCTCACTTGACACCTCCCAGAGTACACCACCATCCTTACGTGACCCTTACCACAGTACACCACCATCCTTACTTGACTCTTACCACAGTACACCACCATCCTTACTTGACTCTTACCACAGTACTCCACCCATCCTTACTTGACTCCTCCCAGAGTACACCACCATCCTTACTTGATGCCTCACTTGACTTTTCCCAGAGTACACCTCCCATCCGCACTTGACTTCACCTACAGTGCACCACCCATCCTCACTTGATGCCTCACTTGACTCCTCCCAGAGTACACCACCATCCTTACTTGACTCTTACCACAGTACTCCTACCATCCTTACTTGACTCTTACCACAGTACACCACTATCCTTACTTGATGCCTCACTTGACTCCTCCCAGAGTACACCACCATCCTTACTTGACTCTTACCACAGTACACCACCATCCTTACTTGATGCCTCACTTGACACCTCCCAGAGTACACCACCATCCTTACTTGACTCTTACCACAGTACTCCTACCATCCTTACTTGACTCTTACCACAGTACACCACCATCCTTACTTGATGCCTCACTTGACTCCTCCCAGAGTACACCACCATCCTTACTTGACTCTTACCACAGTACTCCTACCATCCTTACTTGACTCTTACCACAGTACACCACCATCCTTACTTGATGCCTCACTTGACTCCTCCCAGAGTACACCACCATCCTTACTTGACTCTTACCACAGTACACCACCATCCTTACTTGATGCCTCACTTGACTCCTCCCAGAGTACACCACCATCCTTACTTGACTCTTACCACAGTACTCCTACCAACCTTACTTGACTCTTACCACAGTACACCACCATCCTTACTTGATGCCTCACTTGACTCCTCCCAGAGTACACCACCATCCTTACTTGACTCTTACCACAGTACTCCTACCAACCTTACTTGACTCTTACCACAGTACACCACCATCCTTACTTGATGCCTCACTTGACTCCTCCCAGAGTACACCACCATCCTTACTTGACTCTTACCACAGTACTCCTACCAACCTTACTTGACTCTTACCACAGTACACCACCATCCTTACTTGATGCCTCACTTGACTCCTCCCAGAGTACACCACCATCCTTACTTGACTCTTACCACAGTACTCCTACCATCCTTACTTGACTCTTACCACAGTACACCACCATCCTTACTTGACGCCTCACTTGACTCCTCCCAGAGTACACCACCATCCTTACTTGACTCTTACCACAGTACTCCTACCATCCTTACTTGACTCTTACCACAGTACACCACCATCATTACTTGATGCCTCACTTGACTCCTCCCAGAGTACACCACCATCCTTACTTGACTCTTACCACAGTACTCCTACCATCCTTACTTGACTCTTACCACAGTACACCACCATCCTTACTTGATGCCTCACTTGACTCCTCCCAGAGTACACCACCATCCTTACTTGACTCTTACCACAGTACTCCTACCATCCTTACTTGACTCTTACCACAGTACACCACCATCCTTACTTGATGCCTCACTTGACACCTCCCAGAGTACACCACCATCCTTACGTGACCCTTACCACAGTACACCACCATCCTTACTTGACTCTTACCACAGTACACCACCATCCTTACTTGACTCTTACCACAGTACTCCACCCATCCTTACTTGACTCCTCCCAGAGTACACCACCATCCTTACTTGATGCCTCACTTGACTTTTCCCAGAGTACACCTCCCATCCGCACTTGACTCCACCTACAGTGCACCACCCATCCTCACTTGATGCCTCACTTGACTCCTCCCAGAGTACACCACCATCCTTACTTGACTCTTACCACAGTACTCCTACCATCCTTACTTGACTCTTACCACAGTACTCCTACCATCCTTACTTGACTCTTACCACAGTACACCACTATCCTTACTTGATGCCTCACTTGACTCCTCCCAGAGTACACCACCATCCTTACTTGACTCTTACCACAGTACACCACCATCCTTACTTGATGCCTCACTTGACTCCTCCCAGAGTACACCACCATCCTTACTTGACTCTTACCACAGTACTCCTACCATCCTTACTTGACTCTTACCACAGTACACCACCATCCTTACTTGATGCCTCACTTGACTCCTCCCAGAGTACACCACCATCCTTACTTGACTCTTACCACAGTACTCCTACCATCCTTACTTGACTCTTACCACAGTACACCACCATCCTTACTTGATGCCTCACTTGACTCCTCCCAGAGTACACCACCATCCTTACTTGACTCTTTCCACAGTACTCCTACCATCCTTACTTGACTCTTACCACAGTACACCACCATCCTTACTTGACGCCTCACTTGACTCCTCCCAGAGTACACCACCATCCTTACTTGACTCTTACCACAGTACTCCTACCATCCTTACTTGACTCTTACCACAGTACACCACCATCCTTACTTGACTCTTACCACAGTACACCACCATCCTTACTTGACTCTTACCACAGTACACCACTATCCTTACTTGACTCTTACCACAGTACACCACCATCCTTACTTGACTCTTACCACAGTACACCACCATCCTTACTTGACTCCTCCCACAGTACACCACTATCCTTACTTGACTCTTACCACAGTACTCCACCCATCCTTACTTGACTCCTCCCACAGTACACCACTATCCTTACTTGACTCTTACCACAGTACTCCTACCATCCTTACTTGACTCTTACCACAGTACACCACCATCCTTACTTGATGCCTCACTTGACTCCTCCCAGAGTACACCACCATCCTTACTTGACTCTTACCACAGTACACCACCATCCTTACTTGATGCCTCACTTGACTCCTCCCAGAGTACACCACCATCCTTACTTGACTCTTACCACAGTATTCCTACCATCCTTACTTGACTCTTACCACAGTACATCACCATCCTTACTTGATGCCTCACTTGACTCCTCCCAGAGTACACCACCATCCTTACTTGACTCTTACCACAGTACTCCTACCATCCTTACTTGACTCTTACCACAGTACTCCTACCAACCTTACTTGACTCTTACCACAGTACACCACCATCCTTACTTGATGCCTCACTTGACTCCTCCCAGAGTACACCACCATCCTTACTTGACTCTTACCACAGTACTCCTACCATCCTTACTTGACTCTTACCACAGTACACCACCATCCTTACTTGATGCCTCACTTGACTTTTCCCAGAGTACACCTCCCATCCTCACTTGACTCCTCCCACAGTACACCACCCATCCTAATTTGACTCCTCCCCTAGTACACCACCAATCCTCACTTGACTCCTCCCAGAGTACACCTCCAATCCGCACTTGACTCCACCTACAGTGCACCACCCATCCTCACTTGATGCCTCACTTGACTCCTCCCAGAGTACACCACCATCCTTACTTGACTCTTACCACAGTACTCCTACCATCCTTACTTGACTCTTACCACAGTACACCACCATCCTTACTTGATGCCTCACTTGACTCCTCCCAGAGTACACCACCATCCTTACTTGACTCTTACCACAGTACACCACCATCCTTACTTGATGCCTCACTTGACTCTTCCCAGAGTACACCACCATCCTTACTTGACTCTTACCACAGTACTCCTACCATCCTTACTTGACTCTTACCACAGTAAACCACCATCCTTACTTGATGCCTCACTTGACTCCTCCCAGAGTACACCACCATCCTTACTTGACTCTTACCACAGTACACCACCATCCTTACTTGATGCCTCACTTGACTCTTCCCAGAGTACACCACCATCCTTACTTGACTCTTACCACAGTACTCCTACCATCCTTACTTGACTCTTACCACAGTACACCACCATCCTTACTTGATGCCTCACTTGACTCCTCCCAGAGTACACCACCATCCTTACTTGACTCTTACCACAGTACACCACCATCCTTACTTGACTCTTACCACAGTACACCACCATCCTTACTTGATGCCTCACTTGACTCCTCCCAGAGTACACCACCATCCTTACTTGACTCTTACCACAGTACTCCTACCATCCTTACTTGACTCTTACCACAGTACACCACCATCCTTACTTGATGCCTCACTTGACACCTCCCAGAGTACACCACCATCCTTACTTGACTCTTACCACAGTACACCACCATCCTTACTTGACTCTTACCACAGTACACCACCATCCTTACTTGACGCCTCACTTGACTCCTCCCAGAGTACACCACCATCCTTACTTGACTCTTACCACAGTACTCCTACCAACCTTACTTGACTCTTACCACAGTACACCACCATCCTTACTTGATGCCTCACTTGACTCCTCCCAGAGTACACCACCATCCTTACTTGACTCTTACCACAGTACTCCTACCAACCTTACTTGACTCTTACCACAGTACACCACCATCCTTACTTGATGCCTCACTTGACTCCTCCCAGAGTACACCACCATCCTTACTTGACTCTTACCACAGTACACCACCATCCTTACTTGATGCCTCACTTGACTCTTCCCAGAGTACACCACCATCCTTACTTGACTCTTACCACAGTACTCCTACCATCCTTACTTGACTCTTACCACAGTAAACCACCATCCTTACTTGATGCCTCACTTGACTCCTCCCAGAGTACACCACCATCCTTACTTGACTCTTACCACAGTACACCACCATCCTTACTTGATGCCTCACTTGACTCTTCCCAGAGTACACCACCATCCTTACTTGACTCTTACCACAGTACTCCTACCATCCTTACTTGACTCTTACCACAGTACACCACCATCCTTACTTGATGCCTCACTTGACTCCTCCCAGAGTACACCACCATCCTTACTTGACTCTTACCACAGTACACCACCATCCTTACTTGACTCTTACCACAGTACACCACCATCCTTACTTGATGCCTCACTTGACTCCTCCCAGAGTACACCACCATCCTTACTTGACTCTTACCACAGTACTCCTACCATCCTTACTTGACTCTTACCACAGTACACCACCATCCTTACTTGATGCCTCACTTGACACCTCCCAGAGTACACCACCATCCTTACTTGACTCTTACCACAGTACACCACCATCCTTACTTGACTCTTACCACAGTACACCACCATCCTTACTTGACGCCTCACTTGACTCCTCCCAGAGTACACCACCATCCTTACTTGACTCTTACCACAGTACTCCTACCAACCTTACTTGACTCTTACCACAGTACACCACCATCCTTACTTGATGCCTCACTTGACTCCTCCCAGAGTACACCACCATCCTTACTTGACTCTTACCACAGTACTCCTACCAACCTTACTTGACTCTTACCACAGTACACCACCATCCTTACTTGATGCCTCACTTGACTCCTCCCAGAGTACACCACCATCCTTACTTGACTCTTACCACAGTACTCCTACCATCCTTACTTGACTCTTACCACAGTACACCACCATCCTTACTTGACGCCTCACTTGACTCCTCCCAGAGTACACCACCATCCTTACTTGACTCTTACCACAGTACTCCTACCATCCTTACTTGACTCTTACCACAGTACACCACCATCATTACTTGATGCCTCACTTGACTCCTCCCAGAGTACACCACCATCCTTACTTGACTCTTACCACAGTACTCCTACCATCCTTACTTGACTCTTACCACAGTACACCACCATCCTTACTTGATGCCTCACTTGACTCCTCCCAGAGTACACCACCATCCTTACTTGACTCTTACCACAGTACTCCTACCATCCTTACTTGACTCTTACCACAGTACACCACCATCCTTACTTGATGCCTCACTTGACACCTCCCAGAGTACACCACCATCCTTACGTGACCCTTACCACAGTACACCACCATCCTTACTTGACTCTTACCACAGTACACCACCATCCTTACTTGACTCTTACCACAGTACTCCACCCATCCTTACTTGACTCCTCCCAGAGTACACCACCATCCTTACTTGATGCCTCACTTGACTTTTCCCAGAGTACACCTCCCATCCGCACTTGACTCCACCTACAGTGCACCACCCATCCTCACTTGATGCCTCACTTGACTCCTCCCAGAGTACACCACCATCCTTACTTGACTCTTACCACAGTACACCACCATCCTTACTTGATGCCTCACTTGACTCCTCCCAGAGTACACCACCATCCTTACTTGACTCTTACCACAGTACTCCTACCATCCTTACTTGACTCTTACCACAGTACACCACCATCCTTACTTGACGCCTCACTTGACTCCTCCCAGAGTACACCACCATCCTTACTTGACTCTTACCACAGTACTCCTACCATCCTTACTTGACTCTTACCACAGTACACCACCATCATTACTTGATGCCTCACTTGACTCCTCCCAGAGTACACCACCATCCTTACTTGACTCTTACCACAGTACTCCTACCATCCTTACTTGACTCTTACCACAGTACACCACCATCCTTACTTGATGCCTCACTTGACTCCTCCCAGAGTACACCACCATCCTTACTTGACTCTTACCACAGTACTCCTACCATCCTTACTTGACTCTTACCACAGTACACCACCATCCTTACTTGATGCCTCACTTGACACCTCCCAGAGTACACCACCATCCTTAAGTGACCCTTACCACAGTACACCACCATCCTTACTTGACTCTTACCACAGTACACCACCATCCTTACTTGACTCTTACCACAGTACTCCACCCATCCTTACTTGACTCCTCCCAGAGTACACCACCATCCTTACTTGATGCCTCACTTGACTTTTCCCAGAGTACACCTCCCATCCGCACTTGACTCCACCTACAGTGCACCACCCATCCTCACTTGATGCCTCACTTGACTCCTCCCAGAGTACACCACCATCCTTACTTGACTCTTACCACAGTACTCCTACCATCCTTACTTGACTCTTACCACAGTACACCACTATCCTTACTTGATGCCTCACTTGACTCCTCCCAGAGTACACCACCATCCTTACTTGACTCTTACCACAGTACACCACCATCCTTACTTGATGCCTCACTTGACTCCTCCCAGAGTACACCACCATCCTTACTTGACTCTTACCACAGTACTCCTACCATCCTTACTTGACTCTTACCACAGTACACCACCATCCTTACTTGATGCCTCACTTGACTCCTCCCAGAGTACACCACCATCCTTACTTGACTCTTACCACAGTACTCCTACCATCCTTACTTGACTCTTACCACAGTACACCACCATCCTTACTTGATGCCTCACTTGACTCCTCCCAGAGTACACCACCATCCTTACTTGACTCTTTCCACAGTACTCCTACCATCCTTACTTGACTCTTACCACAGTACACCACCATCCTTACTTGACGCCTCACTTGACTCCTCCCAGAGTACACCACCATCCTTACTTGACTCTTACCACAGTACTCCTACCATCCTTACTTGACTCTTACCACAGTACACCACCATCCTTACTTGACTCTTACCACAGTACACCACCATCCTTACTTGACTCTTACCACAGTACACCACTATCCTTACTTGACTCTTACCACAGTACACCACCATCCTTACTTGACTCTTACCACAGTACACCACCATCCTTACTTGACTCCTCCCACAGTACACCACTATCCTTACTTGACTCTTACCACAGTACTCCTACCATCCTTACTTGACTCTTACCACAGTACACCACCATCCTTACTTGACTCTTACCACAGTACTCCACCCATCCTTACTTGACTCCTCCCACAGTACACCACTATCCTTACTTGACTCTTACCACAGTACTCCTACCATCCTTACTTGACTCTTACCACAGTACACCACCATCCTTACTTGATGCCTCACTTGACTCCTCCCAGAGTACACCACCATCCTTACTTGACTCTTACCACAGTACACCACCATCCTTACTTGATGCCTCACTTGACTCCTCCCAGAGTACACCACCATCCTTACTTGACTCTTACCACAGTATTCCTACCATCCTTACTTGACTCTTACCACAGTACATCACCATCCTTACTTGATGCCTCACTTGACTCCTCCCAGAGTACACCACCATCCTTACTTGACTCTTACCACAGTACTCCTACCATCCTTACTTGACTCTTACCACAGTACTCCTACCAACCTTACTTGACTCTTACCACAGTGCACCACCATCCTTACTTGATGCCTCACTTGACTCCTCCCAGAGTACACCACCATCCTTACTTGACTCTTACCACAGTACTCCTACCATCCTTACTTGACTCTTACCACAGTACACCACCATCCTTACTTGATGCCTCACTTGACTTTTCCCAGAGTACACCTCCCATCCTCACTTGACTCCTCCCACAGTACACCACCCATCCTAATTTGACTCCTCCCCTAGTACACCACCAATCCTCACTTGACTCCTCCCAGAGTACACCTCCCATCCGCACTTGACTCCACCTACAGTGCACCACCCATCCTCACTTGATGCCTCACTTGACTCCTCCCAGAGTACACCACCATCCTTACTTGACTCTTACCACAGTACTCCTACCATCCTTACTTGACTCTTACCACAGTACACCACCATCCTTACTTGATGCCTCACTTGACTCCTCCCAGAGTACACCACCATCCTTACTTGACTCTTACCACAGTACACCACCATCCTTACTTGATGCCTCACTTGACTCTTCCCAGAGTACACCACCATCCTTACTTGACTCTTACCACAGTACTCCTACCATCCTTACTTGACTCTTACCACAGTAAACCACCATCCTTACTTGATGCCTCACTTGACTCCTCCCAGAGTACACCACCATCCTTACTTGACTCTTACCACAGTACACCACCATCCTTACTTGATGCCTCACTTGACTCTTCCCAGAGTACACCACCATCCTTACTTGACTCTTACCACAGTACTCCTACCATCCTTACTTGACTCTTACCACAGTACACCACCATCCTTACTTGATGCCTCACTTGACTCCTCCCAGAGTACACCACCATCCTTACTTGACTCTTACCACAGTACACCACCATCCTTACTTGACTCTTACCACAGTACACCACCATCCTTACTTGATGCCTCACTTGACTCCTCCCAGAGTACACCACCATCCTTACTTGACTCTTACCACAGTACTCCTACCATCCTTACTTGACTCTTACCACAGTACACCACCATCCTTACTTGATGCCTCACTTGACACCTCCCAGAGTACACCACCATCCTTACCTGACTCTTACCACAGTACACCACCATCCTTACTTGACTCTTACCACAGTACACCACCATCCTTACTTGACTCTTACCACAGTACACCACCATCCTTACTTGACTCTTACCACACTACTCCATCCATCCTCACTTGACTCCTCCCAGAGTACACCACTATCCTTACTTGACTCTTACCACAGTACTCCTACCATCCTTAGTTGACTCTTACCACAGTACACCACCATCCTTACTTTATGCCTCACTTGACTCCTCCCAGAGTACACCACCATCCTTAGTTGACTCTTACCACAGTACTCCTACCATCCTTACTTGACTCTTACCACAGTACACCACCATCCTTACTTGATGCCTCACTTGACACCTCCCAGAGTACACCACCATCCTTACTTGACTCTTACCACAGTACTCCTACCATCCTTACTTGACTCTTACCACACCACCATCCTTACTTGATGCCTCACTTGACACCTCCCAGAGTACTCCACCCATCCTTACTTGACTCCTCCCAGAGTACACCACCATCCTTACTTGACTCTTACCACAGTACACCACCATCCTTACTTGACTCTTACCACAGTACACCACCATCTTTACTTGACTCTTACCACAGTACTCCACCCATCCTTACTTGACTCTTCCCAGAGTACACCACTATCCTTACTTGACTCTTACCACAGTACACCACCATCCTTACTTGACTCTTACCACAGTACACCACCATCCTTACTTGACTCCTTCCACAGTACACCACTATCCTTACTTGACTCTTACCACAGTACTCCACCCATCCTTACTTGACTCCTCCCACAGTACACCACTATCCTTACTTGACTCTTACCACAGTACTCCTACCATCCTTACTTGACTCTTACCACAGTACACCACCATCCTTACTTGATGCCTCACTTGACTCCTCCCAGAGTACACCACCATCCTTACTTGACTCTTACCACAGTACACCACCATCCTTACTTGATGCCTCACTTGACTCCTCCCAGAGTACACCACCATCCTTACTTGACTCTTACCACAGTATTCCTACCATCCTTACTTGACTCTTACCACAGTACACCACCATCCTTACTTGATGCCTCACTTGACTCCTCCCAGAGTACACTACCATCCTTACTTGACTCTTACCACAGTACTCCTACCATCCTTACTTGACTCTTACCACAGTACACCACCATCCTTACTTGATGCCTCACTTGACTCCTCCCAGAGTACACCACCATCCTTACTTGACTCTTACCACAGTACTCCTACCATCCTTACTTGACTCTTACCACAGTACACCACCATCCTTACTTGACGCCTCACTTGACTCCTCCCAGAGTACACCACCATCCTTACTTGACTCTTACCACAGTACTCCTACCATCCTTACTTGACTCTTACCACAGTACACCACCATCATTACTTGATGCCTCACTTGACTCCTCCCAGAGTACACCACCATCCTTACTTGACTCCTTCCACAGTACACCACTATCCTTACTTGACTCTTACCACAGTACTCCACCCATCCTTACTTGACTCCTCCCACAGTACACCACTATCCTTACTTGACTCTTACCACAGTACTCCTACCATCCTTACTTGACTCTTACCACAGTACACCACCATCCTTACTTGATGCCTCACTTGACTCCTCCCAGAGTACACCACCATCCTTACTTGACTCTTACCACAGTACACCACCATCCTTACTTGATGCCTCACTTGACTCCTCCCAGAGTACACCACCATCCTTACTTGACTCTTACCACAGTATTCCTACCATCCTTACTTGACTCTTACCACAGTACACCACCATCCTTACTTGATGCCTCACTTGACTCCTCCCAGAGTACACTACCATCCTTACTTGACTCTTACCACAGTACTCCTACCATCCTTACTTGACTCTTACCACAGTACACCACCATCCTTACTTGATGCCTCACTTGACTCCTCCCAGAGTACACCACCATCCTTACTTGACTCTTACCACAGTACTCCTACCATCCTTACTTGACTCTTACCACAGTACACCACCATCCTTACTTGACGCCTCACTTGACTCCTCCCAGAGTACACCACCATCCTTACTTGACTCTTACCACAGTACTCCTACCATCCTTACTTGACTCTTACCACAGTACACCACCATCATTACTTGATGCCTCACTTGACTCCTCCCAGAGTACACCACCATCCTTACTTGACTCTTACCACAGTACTCCTACCATCCTTACTTGACTCTTACCACAGTACACCACCATCCTTACTTGATGCCTCACTTGACTCCTCCCAGAGTACACCACCATCCTTACTTGACTCTTACCACAGTACTCCTACCATCCTTACTTGACTCTTACCACAGTACACCACCATCCTTACTTGATGCCTCACTTGACACCTCCCAGAGTACACTACCATCCTTACATGACCCTTACCACAGTACACCACCATCCTTACTTGACTCTTACCACAGTACACCACCATCCTTACTTGACTCTTACCACAGTACTCCACCCATCCTTACTTGACTCCTCCCAGAGTACACCACCATCCTTACTTGATGCCTCACTTGACTTTTCCCAGAGTACACCTCCCATCTGCACTTGACTCCACCTACAGTGCACCACCCATCCTCACTTGATGCCTCACTTGACTCCTCCCAGAGTACACCACCATCCTTACTTGACTCTTACCACAGTACTCCTACCATCCTTACTTGACTCTTACCACAGTACACCACTATCCTTACTTGATGCCTCACTTGACTCCTCCCAGAGTACACCACCATCCTTACTTGACTCTTACCACAGTACACCACCATCCTTACTTGATGCCTCACTTGACTCCTCCCAGAGTACACCACCATCCTTACTTGACTCTTACCACAGTACTCCTACCATCCTTACTTGACTCTTACCACAGTACACCACCATCCTTACTTGATGCCTCACTTGACTCCTCCCAGAGTACACCACCATCCTTACTTGACTCTTACCACAGTACTCCTACCATCCTTACTTGACTCTTACCACAGTACACCACCATCCTTACTTGATGCCTCACTTGACTCCTCCCAGAGTACACCACCATCCTTACTTGACTCTTACCACAGTACTCCTACCATCCTTACTTGACTCTTACCACAGTACACCACCATCCTTACTTGATGCCTCACTTGACTCCTCCCAGAGTACACCACCATCCTTACTTGACTCTTACCACAGTACTCCTACCATCCTTACTTGACTCTTACCACAGTACACCACCATCCTTACTTGATGCCTCACTTGACACCTCCCAGAGTACACCACCATCCTTACGTGACCCTTACCACAGTACACCACCATCCTTACTTGACTCTTACCACAGTACACCACCATCCTTACTTGACTCTTACCACAGTACTCCACCCATCCTTACTTGACTCCTCCCAGAGTACACCACCATCCTTACTTGATGCCTCACTTGACTTTTCCCAGAGTACACCTCCCATCCGCACTTGACTTCACCTACAGTGCACCACCCATCCTCACTTGATGCCTCACTTGACTCCTCCCAGAGTACACCACCATCCTTACTTGACTCTTACCACAGTACTCCTACCATCCTTACTTGACTCTTACCACAGTACACCACTATCCTTACTTGATGCCTCACTTGACTCCTCCCAGAGTACACCACCATCCTTACTTGACTCTTACCACAGTACACCACCATCCTTACTTGATGCCTCACTTGACTCCTCCCAGAGTACACCACCATCCTTACTTGACTCTTACCACAGTACTCCTACCATCCTTACTTGACTCTTACCACAGTACACCACCATCCTTACTTGATGCCTCACTTGACTCCTCCCAGAGTACACCACCATCCTTACTTGACTCTTACCACAGTACTCCTACCATCCTTACTTGACTCTTACCACAGTACACCACCATCCTTACTTGATGCCTCACTTGACTCCTCCCAGAGTACACCACCATCCTTACTTGACTCTTACCACAGTACACCACCATCCTTACTTGATGCCTCACTTGACTCCTCCCAGAGTACACCACCATCCTTACTTGACTCTTACCACAGTACTCCTACCAACCTTACTTGACTCTTACCACAGTACACCACCATCCTTACTTGATGCCTCACTTGACTCCTCCCAGAGTACACCACCATCCTTACTTGACTCTTACCACAGTACTCCTACCAACCTTACTTGACTCTTACCACAGTACACCACCATCCTTACTTGATGCCTCACTTGACACCTCCCAGAGTACACCACCATCCTTACTTGACTCTTACCACAGTACTCCTACCAACCTTACTTGACTCTTACCACAGTACACCACCATCCTTACTTGATGCCTCACTTGACTCCTCCCAGAGTACACCACCATCCTTACTTGACTCTTACCACAGTACTCCTACCATCCTTACTTGACTCTTACCACAGTACACCACCATCCTTACTTGACGCCTCACTTGACTCCTCCCAGAGTACACCACCATCCTTACTTGACTCTTACCACAGTACTCCTACCATCCTTACTTGACTCTTACCACAGTACACCACCATCCTTACTTGATGCCTCACTTGACTCCTCCCAGAGTACACCACCATCCTTACTTGACTCTTACCACAGTACACCACCATCCTTACTTGATGCCTCACTTGACTCCTCCCAGAGTACACCACCATCCTTACTTGACTCTTACCACAGTACTCCTACCAACCTTACTTGACTCTTACCACAGTACACCACCATCCTTACTTGATGCCTCACTTGACTCCTCCCAGAGTACACCACCATCCTTACTTGACTCTTACCACAGTACTCCTACCAACCTTACTTGACTCTTACCACAGTACACCACCATCCTTACTTGATGCCTCACTTGACTCCTCCCAGAGTACACCACCATCCTTACTTGACTCTTACCACAGTACTCCTACCAACCTTACTTGACTCTTACCACAGTACACCACCATCCTTACTTGATGCCTCACTTGACTCCTCCCAGAGTACACCACCATCCTTACTTGACTCTTACCACAGTACTCCTACCATCCTTACTTGACTCTTACCACAGTACACCACCATCCTTACTTGACGCCTCACTTGACTCCTCCCAGAGTACACCACCATCCTTACTTGACTCTTACCACAGTACTCCTACCATCCTTACTTGACTCTTACCACAGTACACCACCATCATTACTTGATGCCTCACTTGACTCCTCCCAGAGTACACCACCATCCTTACTTGACTCTTACCACAGTACTCCTACCATCCTTACTTGACTCTTACCACAGTACACCACCATCCTTACTTGATGCCTCACTTGACTCCTCCCAGAGTACACCACCATCCTTACTTGACTCTTACCACAGTACTCCTACCATCCTTACTTGACTCTTACCACAGTACACCACCATCCTTACTTGATGCCTCACTTGACACCTCCCAGAGTACACCACCATCCTTACGTGACCCTTACCACAGTACACCACCATCCTTACTTGACTCTTACCACAGTACACCACCATCCTTACTTGACTCTTACCACAGTACTCCACCCATCCTTACTTGACTCCTCCCAGAGTACACCACCATCCTTACTTGATGCCTCACTTGACTTTTCCCAGAGTACACCTCCCATCCGCACTTGACTCCACCTACAGTGCACCACCCATCCTCACTTGATGCCTCACTTGACTCCTCCCAGAGTACACCACCATCCTTACTTGACTCTTACCACAGTACTCCTACCATCCTTACTTGACTCTTACCACAGTACACCACCATCCTTACTTGATGCCTCACTTGACTCCTCCCAGAGTACACCACCATCCTTACTTGACTCTTACCACAGTACTCCTACCATCCTTACTTGACTCTTACCACAGTACACCACCATCCTTACTTGATGCCTCACTTGACACCTCCCAGAGTACACCACCATCCTTACGTGACCCTTACCACAGTACACCACCATCCTTACTTGACTCTTACCACAGTACACCACCATCCTTACTTGACTCTTACCACAGTACTCCACCCATCCTTACTTGACTCCTCCCAGAGTACACCACCATCCTTACTTGATGCCTCACTTGACTTTTCCCAGAGTACACCTCCCATCCGCACTTGACTCCACCTACAGTGCACCACCCATCCTCACTTGATGCCTCACTTGACTCCTCCCAGAGTACACCACCATCCTTACTTGACTCTTACCACAGTACTCCTACCATCCTTACTTGACTCTTACCACAGTACACCACTATCCTTACTTGATGCCTCACTTGACTCCTCCCAGAGTACACCACCATCCTTACTTGACTCTTACCACAGTACACCACCATCCTTACTTGATGCCTCACTTGACTCCTCCCAGAGTACACCACCATCCTTACTTGACTCTTACCACAGTACTCCTACCATCCTTACTTGACTCTTACCACAGTACACCACCATCCTTACTTGATGCCTCACTTGACTCCTCCCAGAGTACACCACCATCCTTACTTGACTCTTACCACAGTACTCCTACCATCCTTACTTGACTCTTACCACAGTACACCACCATCCTTACTTGACGCCTCACTTGACTCCTCCCAGAGTACACCACCATCCTTACTTGACTCTTACCACAGTACTCCTACCATCCTTACTTGACTCTTACCACAGTACACCACCATCCTTACTTGACTCTTACCACAGTACACCACCATCCTTACTTGACTCTTACCACAGTACACCACTATCCTTACTTGACTCTTACCACAGTACACCACCATCCTTACTTGACTCTTACCACAGTACACCACCATCCTTACTTGACTCCTCCCACAGTACACCACTATCCTTACTTGACTCTTACCACAGTACTCCACCCATCCTTACTTGACTCCTCGCACAGTACACCACTATCCTTACTTGACTCTTACCACAGTACTCCTACCATCCTTACTTGACTCTTACCACAGTACACCACCATCCTTACTTGATGCCTCACTTGACTCCTCCCAGAGTACACCACCATCCTTACTTGACTCTTACCACAGTACACCACCATCCTTACTTGATGCCTCACTTGACTCCTCCCAGAGTACACCACCATCCTTACTTGACTCTTACCACAGTATTCCTACCATCCTTACTTGACTCTTACCACAGTACATCACCATCCTTACTTGATGCCTCACTTGACTCCTCCCAGAGTACACCACCATCCTTACTTGACTCTTACCACAGTACTCCTACCATCCTTACTTGACTCTTACCACAGTACACCACCATCCTTACTTGATGCCTCACTTGACTCCTCCCAGAGTACACCACCATCCTTAGTTGACTCTTACCACAGTACTCCTACCATCCTTACTTGACTCTTACCACAGTACACCACCATCCTTACTTGACGCCTCACTTGACTCCTCCCAGAGTACACCACCATCCTTACTTGACTCTTACCACAGTACTCCTACCATCCTTACTTGACTCTTACCACAGTACACCACCATCCTTACTTGATGCCTCACTTGACTCCTCCCAGAGTACACCACCATCCTTACTTGACTCTTACCACAGTACTCCTACCATCCTTACTTGACTCTTACCACAGTACACCACCATCCTTACTTGATGCCTCACTTGACTCCTCCCAGAGTACACCACCATCCTTACTTGACTCTTACCACAGTACTCCTACCATCCTTACTTGACTCTTACCACAGTACACCACCATCCTTACTTGATGCCTCACTTGACACCTCCCAGAGTACACCACCATCCTTACTTGACTCTTACCACAGTACACCACCATCATTACTTGACTCTTACCACAGTACACCACCATCCTTACTTGACTCTTACCACAGTACTCCACCCATCCTTACTTGACTCCTCCCAGAGTACACCACCATCCTTACTTGATGCCTCACTTGACTTTTCCCAGAGTACACCTCCCATCCTCACTTGACTCCTCCCACAGTACACCACCCATCCTAATTTGACTCCTCCCCTAGTACACCACCAATCCTCACTTGACTCCTCCCAGAGTACACCTCCCATCCGCACTTGACTCCACCTACAGTGCACCACCCATCCTCACTTGATGCCTCACTTGACTCCTCCCAGAGTACACCACCATCCTTACTTGACTCTTACCACAGTACTCCTACGATCCTTACTTGACTCTTACCACAGTACACCACCATCCTTACTTGATGCCTCACTTGACTCCTCCCAGAGTACACCACCATCCTTACTTGACTCTTACCACAGTACACCACCATCCTTACTTGATGCCTCACTTGACTCCTCCCAGAGTACACCAGCATTCTTACTTGACTCTTACCACAGTACTCCTTCCATCCTTACTTGACTCTTACCACAGTACACCACCATCCTTACTTGATGCCTCACTTGACTCCTCCCAGAGTACACCACCATCCTTACTTGACTCTTACCACAGTACTCCTACCATCCTTACTTGACTCTTACCACAGTACACCACCATCCTTACTTGATGCCTCACTTGACTCCTCCCAGAGTACACCACCATCCTTACTTGACTCTTACCACAGTACACCACCATCCTTACTTGATGCCTCACTTGACTCCTCCCAGAGTACACCACCATCCTTACTTGACTCTTACCACAGTACTCCTACCAACCTTACTTGACTCTTACCACAGTACACCACCATCCTTACTTGATGCCTCACTTGACTCCTCCCAGAATACACCACCATCCTTACTTGACTCTTACCACAGTACTCCTACCATCCTTACTTGACTCTTACCACAGTACACCACCATCCTTACTTGATGCCTCACTTGACTCTTCCAAGAGTACACCACCATCCTTACTTGACTCTTACCACAGTACTCCTACCATCCTTACTTGACTCTTACCACAGTACACCACCATCCTTACTTGATGCCTCACTTGACTCCTCCCAGAGTACACCACCATCCTTACTTGACTCTTACCACAGTACTCCTACCATCCTTACTTGACTCTTACCACAGTACACCACCATCCTTACTTGATGCCTCACTTGACTCCTCCCAGAGTACACCACCATCCTTACTTGACTCTTACCACAGTACTCCTACCATCCTTACTTGACTCTTACCACAGTACACCACCATCCTTACTTGATGCCTCACTTGACACCTCCCAGAGTACACCACCATCCTTACCTGACTCTTACCACAGTACACCACCATCCTTACTTGACTCTTACCAGAATACACCACCATCCTTACTTGACTCTTACCACAGTACACCACCATCCTTACTTGACTCTTACCACAGTACTCCACCCATCCTTACTTGACTCCTCCCACAGTACACCACTATCCTTACTTGACTCTTACCACAGTACTCCTACCATCCTTACTTGACTCTTACCACAGTACACAACCATCCTTACTTGATGCCTCACTTGACTCCTCCCAGAGTACACCACCATCCTTACTTGACTCTTACCACAGTACTCCTACCATCCTTACTTGACTCTTACCACAGTACACCACCATCCTTACTTCATGCCTCACTTGACACCTCCCAGAGTACACCACCATCGTTACTTGACTCTTACCACAGTACTCCTACCATCCTTCCTTGACTCTTACCACAGTACACCACCATCCTTACTTGATGCCTCACTTGACACCTCCCAGAGTACTCCACCCATCCTTACTTGACTCCTCCCAGAGTACACCACCATCCTTACTTGACTCTTACCACAGTACACCACCATCCTTACTTGACTCTTACCACAGTACACCACCATCCTTACTTGACTCTTACCACAGTACACCACCATCCTTACTTGACTCTTACCACAGTACTCCACCCATCCTTACTTGACTCCTCCCAGAGTACACCACTATCCTTACTTGACTCTTACCACAGTACACCACTATCCTTACTTGACTCTTACCACAGTACACCACCATCCTTACTTGACTGCTCCCAGAGTACACCACCATCCTTACTTGACTCTTACCACAGTACTCCACCATCCTTACTTGACTCTTACCACAGTACTCCACCCATCCTTACTTGACTCCTCCCAGAGTACACCACCATCCTTACTTGACTCCTCCCAGAGTACACCACCATCCTTACTTGACTCCTCCCAGAGTACACCACCATCCTTACTTGACTCCTCCCAGAGTACACCACTATCCTTACTTGACTCTTACCACAGTACTCCACCCAACTCCTTTCACAGTATAATGTGGCCACACTCTGTTGATTGTGTGTCACTGTGCCCAATAGGTGTGTATCAGACATGGGATTGTCTGGTCTAGTCTCGATTATTTCAGTCCACCTTCATATTGCTGGGTGTGGCATACCTGGGTGTGACATTAACAACAAATAAACCTCTCTCAATACATTATCCATGTTATCATATCTCCTCCCTCATCACAATACCCATCATATCTCCTCCCTCATCACAATACCCATCATATCTCCTCCCTCATCACAATACCCATTATATCTCTCCCCCATCACAAAACCCATCATATCTCCTCCCCATCAGCACAATACCAATCATATTTTCTCCCTCATCACAATACCCATCATATCTCCTCCCTTATATCTTCCCCCTCATCACCATACCCATCATATCTCCTCCGTCATCACAATACCCATCATATCTCCTCCCTCATCACAATACCCATCATATTTCCTCCCTCATCACAATACCCATCATATCTCCTCCCCGATTACCTCCTCCCTCATCACAATACCCATCATATCTCCTCCCTCATCACAATACCCATCATATCTTCTCCCTCATCACAATACCCATCATATCTCCTCCCTCATCACAATACCCATCATATCTCCTCCCTCATCACAATACCCATCATATCTCCTCCCTGATATCTCCTCCCTCATCAGAATACCCATCATATCTCCTCCCTCATCACAATACCCATCTTTTCTCCTCCCTCATCACAATACCAATCATATCTCCTCCCTGATATCTCCTCCCTCATCACGATACCCATCATATCTCCTCCCTGATATCTCCTCCCTCATCACAATACCGATCATATTTCCTCCCTCATCACAAAACCCATCATATCTCCTCCATCATGCCAATACCCATCATATCTCCTCCCTCATCACAATACCAATCATATCTCCTCCCTGATATCTCCTCCCTCATCACGATACCCATCATATCTCCTCCCTGATATCTCTTCCCTCATCACAATACCCATCATATTTCCTCCCTCATCACAATACCCATCATATCTCCTCCCTGATATCTCCTCCCTCATCACAATACCCATCATATCTCCTCCCTCATCACAATACCCATCATATCTCCTCCCTCATCACAATACCAATCATATCTCCTCCCTGATATCTCCTCCCTCATCACGATACCCATCATATCTCCTCCCTGATATCTCCTCCCTCATCACAATACCCATCATATTTCCTCCCTCATCACAATACCCATCATATCTCCTCCCCGATTACCTCCTCCCTCATCACAATACCCATCATATCTCCTCCCTCATCACAATACCCATCATATCTCCTCCCTCATCACAATACCCATCATATCTCCTCCCTCATCACAATACCCATCATATCTCCTCCCCGATTACCTTCTCCCTCATCACAATACCCATCATATCTCCTCCCTCATCACAATACCCATCATATCTCCTCCCTCATCACAATACTAATCATATCTCCTCCCTGATATCTCCTCCCTCATCACGATACCCATCATATCTCCTCCCTGATATCTCCTCCCTCATCACAATACCCATCATATTTCCTCCCTCATCACAATACCCATCATATCTCCTCCCCGATTACCTCCTCCCTCATCACAATACCCATCATATCTCCTCCCTCATCACGATACCCATCATATCTCCTCCCTGATATCTCCTCCCTCATCACAATACCCATCATATCTCCTCCCTCATCACAATACCCATCATATCTCCTCCCTCATCACAATACCAATCATATCTCCTCCCTGATATCTCCTCCCTCATCACGATACCCATCATATCTCCTCCCTGATATCTCCTCCCTCATCACAATACCGATCATATTTCCTCCCTCATCACAAAACCCATCATATCTCCTCCATCATCACAAAACCCATCATATCTCCTCCCAGATATATCCTCCCTCATCACAAAACCCACCCTCCCAGAACTTCACACCAAAGGCCTCCTCCAACCCCACCAAGTCAAACTTTCCCCATGACTGTAACTCATTTCACCCAGCTTTGATTTAAAGTACAGACATCTTTAGTATGAGGACAATGAGCTACATACTGGCTGTCCCACACACTGAGTGCACATTTGGCCATTTACTGACATTCCATATCCCATGGCGCGTGAAGCCTTTTTTTACTGTAGTGAATGACATTGTACTTGTTGTGAATGACATTGTACTTGTCCCCATCATCATGCTCTCTGCTGTTGTGTAACATGAGAATACCCTGCTGACACCAGCCAGTTGTTGCTGTTCTGTTGTAATGGCTGAGTGACTCTAGCTGCTCTCACTCAGGCAGGGAAAGTAGGCTACTAAAAAAGACACAATATTTTCCCTGTGAAGTACCCGATACCATGGAGATGGGATTATAGCTCTTTCTAAACGTAGGTAATCTCGTGATGATCCATTGAGTGTGTGTTTGGGGTCAAGATTGATGTGAGGTTTCCCAGACTGTTGGTTTAGTATGCTCCCATCATCACATCATTGTTATCATCCAACGTTTGTATTTATCCATGTTGACTTGGGATTTATAGATGCTCCAACTAACAGAGTGATTTTAGCTGAGCCCCAGTGAGTTTGTCTCATGATGATCTACATTGTCATTAACATCTGGGGGCATCTTCATCTCTTTTGTGACTGCACATCCCACCACTGATGACACCTGGTAATACATAGGTGTAGTGGTAGATACCGTATTCACATGATGTGTTGGTATTACAAAACGGGGCAATTTTTTTAGTATTTCCACTTTGCTCTTTGAGTTCTGTCCAGCTGCACCCAGATTGTATGCATCTTTTCCACTTGAACTGCTGGATTCTGGATGCTGAAACTATATGTGCATTTTATCACCATTTGTTAAAGAGGTTCGAATTCAATTTTATAATTTTAGCTACTGAGGTATTCATGTTTGAAAACATGAATATGTGTGATGGTAATACTGCTTTTTCAGGTCTTACAACTAATATATAGTATGCAGGATTTAATAAAATCTTGACTGACTAAGGCTTATAATCCAACTAAAAAGACTTGAAAATGAAAGTTGAAAGCCTTGAAAACCCTTGAAAACCCTTGAAAAGGCCTTGAATTTTAGTAAACTGTACTTGTATGAACTTTGGTTGGGTTGCCATGGTTGTACATGACTGCAGGAGGCTTGAAACTGTCCAAAATCTGTGGTTGATTGGATTACTCACTCTTCTTGTTTTATACTAATTTACAGTAAACTGTGTTTATAACGAACATGGTTATAACGAACTGACGGATATAACAAACTTATTGTTTGGTCCAGGTCATTTGCTGTATATAGGATGTACATATACTCATAATATCTTGAATGAAGATCCGGGTTAGAATAGGTCTTCAGGAACCCATGCTTGCCGTAAAAGGCGACTAATGGGATCAGGTGGTCAGATTTGCTGGCTTGGTTGATGCATGTCATCGTATCCTAATTGTATGGATTTATGCTTAGATATCAATCACCGGGTTGTCTGGTCCAGACTGCCGCCATATAGCTGAGTGCAGTGTTACACCACAAACAATAAAACAAACAAACAATGGCATGGGATGATGCTCATTGTACCACTGGTATGTCTGATCCTTACTGAATTGTTCACAGGCAACAGTTATGAAGATGAAATATTACTGAGTGTAGCATTGATCAGCAAATACACACATCTGACTCTCTGTGATATGATTGAAATGCTATTCAAAGTGGCCAAACTGTGTGTGAACATGAATTCATCCTCTGACTATTCATGTATATTTTCATGTTCCACAGAGCTGTAGAGTACTTGCATAAAAAAGGAACTGAAATACACAGACAAATCAAATCCCTGGCATATCAAATACGTAACAAAGACTCTAAAATCGCTATTGAAATATTACTAATGCATATATTACAACTGTTAGATAAAACGATTGCTTATCAGCCGATAGCAAAATTCATTTTCCGACAGTTACATTTGGTAAAACATGTATCCCACTATTCATTTGGTTTTAAATGATTTATAGGGATTGTTACAAAACAGGTTTTCAAATACTCAAATGTAAAGAAACATGTGGGTAAATAAATTTAAAAACCCACTCAAAGTTGTGGATACCCAATAAAAATCAAACCCATGGATAAAATATGGCTCTGCACCAGGTGAGCTACAGTGCCATATAACTGGTCTGCTCTGTGGCACCAAGGATGCACCCTTGTTGTCCTGAAGGTAGAGCTGGAAACACATGCGTCCAGCCTGAGGTCCAGTGTTGATTGGAGAGAACAAGATGACATTGGTGAAACACAGATTGACACCGTTAGAATTCTCAATGAAATGTGAATAGAATATGAAAACAAATTAGTCATATTTATGTTTTATGAGATCTGGAAAACAGCACATCAATTTGTAGTTACAGTTGTGAGAAGGAGAAAGGGTTTCTCCACAATAGAAAATTGATGTCACTTGTAGAATTTGGGAACAGAAGCAGTGGATGCCAAATGTGATGGCTTTGTTCTAGCCTGTTATTATTTCTGCCATGCAGTATGATGTTAGAGCTGGAACAATGGTCACACAGCACAGGTCACACGTCACTGACTGATGTTTCTGATAACCACAGAGAATGAGAGGCAACCCTGTTTTGTCATCTGCACCAGCGTGCCCCTAGTGTATTTTTAGTGTTGAAAATGATTCAGTGGTAAATAACATAGAGGCTTTGTCAGTATCCCCGGAATGATCTGCACAGTAGCTGGTGTGGACTGCATCAGCTGGTTGTACACTGCAGCCCATCACAAGGTGAGTGCATTTACATCCCTGTGCATCTTGTATTTGGAAAACAATTGACCACCCTGTTGGCTGCATCTAAGCTGGAAATATAGGGATTATCAGTTTGCTGGATTAAGTATTTTCAGATTCTTATGTGTTGGGATTTGTGTCGTTTTTTGATATTCAAAAGTAAATTTTCATGGTCACTTTGCAATATAGAGTTGTCTGGGTGTTCTGTACATTGTTGAGTTGTGAGACTCCATCGTGGTGGGCCTCACTGAATCTTACGGGGGCTGCAGGGGTCACAGGACAATTACATCATGACAGGCCCCTCAGGACAAACCAAGGTCACTATACAACAGCATGATGGCGGGCCCCTCAGGACAAACCAAGGTCACTATACAACAGCATGATGGCAGGCCCCTCAGGACAAACCAAGGTCACTATACAACAGCATGATGGCAGGCCCCTCAGGACAAACCAAGGTCACTATACAACAGCATGATGGCAGGCCCCTCAGGACAAACCAAGGTCACTATACAACAGCATGATGGCAGGCCCCTCAGGACAAACCAAGGTCACTATACAACAGCATGATGGCAGGCCCCTCAGGACAAACCAAGGTCACTATACAACAGCATGATGGCAGGCCCCTCAGGACAAACCAAGGTCACTATACAACAGCATGATGGCAGGCCCCTCAGGACAGACCAAGGTCACTATACAACAGCATCATGACAGGCCCCTCAGGACAAACCAAGGTCACTATACAACAGCATGATGGCAGGCCCCTCAGGACAAACCAAGGTCACTATACAACAGCATGATGGCAGGCCCCTCAGGACAAACCAAGGTCACTATACAACAGCATGATGGCAGGCCCCTCAGGACAAACCAAGGTCACTATACAACAACATCATGGCAGGCCCCTCAGGACAAACCAAGGTCACTATACAACAGCATCATGACAGGCCCCTCAGGACAAACCAAGGTCACTATACAAGAGCATCCAGACAGGCCCTTCAGGACAAACCAAGGTCACTATACAACAGCATCATGACAGGCCCCTCAGGACAAACCAAGGTCACTATACAACAGCATGATGGCAGGCCCCTCAGGACAAACCAAAGTCACTATACAACAGCATCATCACAGGCCCCTCAGGACAAACCAAGGTCACTATACAACAGCATGATGGCAGGCCCCTCAGGACAAACCAAGGTCACTATGCAACAGCATCATGACAGGCCCCTCAGGACAAACCAAGGTCACTATACAACAGCATGATAACAGGCCCCTCAGGACAAACCAAGGTCACTATACAACAGCATGATGACAAACCAAGGTCACTATACAACAGCATCATGACAGGCCCCTCAGGACAAACCAAGGTCACTATACAAGAGCATCCAGACAGGCCCCTCAGGACAAACCAAGGTCACTATACAACAGCATCATGACAGGCCCCTCAGGACAAACCAAGGTCACTATACAACAGCATGATGGCAGGCCCCTCAGGACAAACCAAAGTCACTATACAACAGCATCATCACAGGCCCCTCAGGACAAACCAAGGTCACTATACAACAGCATGATGGCAGGCCCCTCAGGACAAACCAAGGTCACTATGCAACAGCATCATGACAGGCCCCTCAGGACAAACCAAGGTCACTATACAACAGCATGATAACAGGCCCCTCAGGACAAACCAAGGTCACTATACAACAGCATGATGACAGGCCCCTCAGGACAAACCAAGGTCACTATACAACAGCATGATGGCGGGCCCCTCAGGACAAACCAAGGTCACTATACAACAGCATGATGGCAGGCCCCTCAGGACAAACCAAGGTCACTATACAACAGCATGATGGCAGGCCCCTCAGGACAAACCAAGGTCACTATACAACAGCATGATGGCAGGCCCCTCAGGACAAACCAAGGTCACTATACAACAGCATGATGGCAGGCCCCTCAGGACAAACCAAGGTCACTATACAACAGCATGATGGCAGGCCCCTCAGGACAAACCAAGGTCACTATACAACAGCATGATGGCAGGCCCCTCAGGACAAACCAAGGTGACTATACAACAGCATCATGACAGACCCCTCAGGACAAACCAAGGTCACTATACAACAGCATGATGGCAGGCCCCTCAGGACAAGCCCTGGTTACTATACAACAGCATGATGGCGGGTCCCTCAGGCAAACCAGGGTCACTATACAACAGTATCATGACAGGCCCCTCAGGACAAACCAAGGTCACTATACAACAGCATCATGGCAGGCCCCTCAGGCAAACCAAGGTCACTATACAACAGCATCATGGCAGGCCCCTCAGGACAAGCCCAGGTTACCAGGACAACACCATCATGGCAGGCCCCTCAGGCAAACCAAGGTCACTATACAATAGTATCATTGCAGGCCCCTCAGGGCAAACCAAGGTCACTATACAACAGCATCATGACAGGCCCCTCAGGTCAAGTCCAGGTCACTATACAACAGCATCATGACAGGCCCCTCAGGTCAAGCCCAGGTCACTATACAACAGCATCATGGCAGGCCCCTCAGGTCAAGCCCAGGTGACTAAACAACAGCATGATGGCAGGAACCTCAGGACAAGCCCAGGTTACTATACAACAGCATCATTGCAGGCCCCTCATGTAAACCAGGGTCACTATACAACAACATCATGGCAGGCCCATCAGGTCAAGCCCAGGTGACTATACAACAGCATCATGGCAGGCCCCTCAGGCAAACCAGGGTCACTATACAACAGCATCATGACAGGCCCCTCAGGTCAAGCCCAGGTCACTATACAACAACATCATGACAGGCCCCTCAGGGCAAACCAAGGTCACTATACAACAACATCATGGCAGGCCCCTCAGGTCAAGCCCAGGTCACTATACAACAGCATCATGACAGGCCCCTCAGGACAAACCAAGGTCACTATACAACAGCATCATGGCAGGCCCCGAGGGTCAAGCCCAGGTGACTATACAACAGCATCATGGCAGGCCCCTCAGGTCAAGCCCAGGTGACTATACAACAGCATGATGGCAGGCCCCTCAGGACAAGCCCAGGTCACTATACAACAGCACCATGGCAGGCCCCTCAGGTCAAGCCCAGGTCACTATACAACAGCATCATGACAGGCCCCTCAGGTCAAGCCCAGGTGACTATACAACAGCATCATGGCAGGCCTCTCAGGTCAAGCCCAGGTTACCAGGACAACAGCATGATGGCAGGCCCATCAGGTCAAGCCCAGGTGACTATACAACAGCATCATGGCAGGCCCCTCAGGCAAATCAAGGTCACTATACAACAGCATCATGACAGGCCCATCAGGTCAAGCCCAGGTCACTATACAACAGCATCATGACAGGCCCCCGCAGGACAAACCAAGGTCACTATACAACAGCATCATGGCAGGCCCCTCAGGTCAAGCCCAGGTGACAATACAACAGCATCATGACAGGCCCCTCAGGTCAAGCCCAGGTGACTATACAACCGCATGATGGCAGGCCCCTCAGGACAAGCCCAGGTTACTATACAACAGCATCATGGCAGGCCCCTCCGGCAAACCAGGGTCACTATACAACAACATCATGACAGGCCCCTCAGGTCAAGCCCAGGTGACAATACAACAGCATCATGACAGGCCCCTCAGGTCAAGCCCAGGTGACTATACAACAGCATGATGGCAGGCCCCTCAGGACAAGCCCAGGTTACTATACAACAGCATCATGGCAGGCCCCTCCGGCAAACCAGGGTCACTATACAACAGCATCATGACAGGCCCCTCAGGTCAAGCCCAGGTGACTATACAACAGCATCATGGCAGGCCCCTCAGGTCAAGCCCAGGTTACCAGGACAATGGCATCATGGCAGGCCCATCAGGTCAAGCCCAGGTGACTATACAACAGCATCATGGCAGGCCCCTCAGGCAAATCAAGGTCACTATACAACAGCATCATGACAGGCCCATCAGGTCAAGCCCAGGTCACTATACAACAGCATCATGGCAGGCCCCTCAGGTCAAGCCCAGGTGACAATACAACAGCATCATGACAGGCCCCTCAGGTCAAGCCCAGGTCACTATACAACAGCATCATGACAGGCCCCTCAGGTCAAGCCCAGGTGACTATACAACAGCATCATGGCAGGCCCCTCAGGTCAAGCCCAGGTTACCAGGACAACAGCATGATGGCAGGCCCATCAGGTCAAGCCCAGGTGACTATACAACAGCATCATGGCAGGCCCCTCAGGCAAATCAAGGTCACTATACAACAGCATCATGACAGGCCCATCAGGTCAAGCCCAGGTCACTATACAACAGCATCATGACAGGCCCCTCAGGGCAAACCAAGGTCACTATACAACAGCATCATGGCAGGCCCCTCAGGTCAAGCCCAGGTGACAATACAACAGCATCATGACAGGCCCCTCAGGTCAAGCCCAGGTGACTATACAACAGCATGATGGCAGGCCCCTCAGGACAAGCCCAGGTTACTATACAACAGCATCATGGCAGGCCCCTCCGGCAAACCAGGGTCACTATACAACAACATCATGACAGGCCCCTCAGGTCAAGCCCAGGTGACAATACAACAGCATCATGACAGGCCCCTCAGGTCAAGCCCAGGTGACTATACAACAGCATCATGACAGGCCCCTCAGGTCAAGCCGAGGTGACTATACAACAGCATGATGGCAGGCCCCTCAGGTCAAGCCCAGGTTACCAGGACAACAGCATGATGGCAGGCCCATCAGGTCAAGCCCAGGTGACTATACAACAGCATCATGGCAGGCCCCTCAGGCAAATCAAGGTCACTATACAACAGCATCATGACAGGCCCATCAGGTCAAGCTCAGGTCACTATACAACAGCATCATGACAGGCCCCTCAGGACAAACCAAGGTCACTATACAACAGCATCATGGCAGGCCCCTCAGGTCAAGCCCAGGTGACAATACAACAGCATCATGACAGGCCCCTCAGGTCAAGCCCAGGTGACTATACAACAGCATGATGGCAGGCCCCTCAGGACAAGCCCAGGTTACTATACAACAGCATCATGGCAGGCCCCTCCGGCAAACCAGGGTCACTATACAACAACATCATGACAGGCCCCTCAGGTCAAGCCCAGGTGACAATACAACAGCATCATGACAGGCCCCTCAGGTCAAGCCCAGGTGACTATACAACAGCATGATGGCAGGCCCCTCAGGACAAGCCCAGGTTACTATACAACAGCATCATGGCAGGCCCCTCCGTCAAACCAGGGTCACTATACAACAACATCATGACAGGCCCCTCAGGTCAAGCCCAGGTGACTATACAACAGCATGATGGCAGGCCCCTCAGGACAAACCAAGGTCAGTATACAACAGCATGATGGCAGGCCCCTCAGGACAAGCCCAGGTGACTATACAACAGTATCATGGCAAGCCCCTCAGGCAAACCAAGGTCACTATACAACAGCATGATGGCAGGCCCCTCAGGACAAACCAGGGTCACTATACAACAGCATGATGGCAGGCCCCTCAGGACAAACCAAGGTCACTATACAACAACATCATGGCAGGCCCCTCAGGTCAAGCCCAGGTCACTATACAACAGCATCATGACAGGTCCTCAGGACAAGCCCAGGTGACTATACAACAGCATCATGGCAGGCCCCTCAGGACAAACCAAGGTCACTTTACAACAGCATCATGACAGGCCAGTCAGACAAACCAAGGTCACTATACAACAGCATCATAACAGGCCCCTCAGGACAAACCAAGGTCACTATACAACAGCATCATGGCAGGCCCCTCAGGACAGACCAAGGTCACTATACAACAGCATCATGACAGGCCCCTCAGGACAAACCAAGGTCACTATACAACAGCATCATGACAGGCCCCTCAGGACAAACCAAGGTCACTATACAACAACATCATGGCAGGCCCCTCAGGTCAAGCCCAGGTCACTATACAACAGCATCATGACAGGCCCCTCAGGACAAGCCCAGGTTACCAGGACAACAGCATCATGGCAGGCACCTCAGGCAAACCAAGGTTACCAGGACAACAGCATGATGGCAGGCCCCTCAGGTCAAGCCCAGGTCACTATGCAACAGCATCATGGCAGGCACCTCAGGACAAGCCCATGTTACCAGGACAACAGCATCATGGCAGGCACCTCAGGGAAACCAAGGTTACTATACAACAGCATCATGGCAGGCCCCTCAGGTCAAGCCCAGGTCACTATACAACAGCATCATGGCAGGCCCCTCAGGCAAATCAAGGTCACTATACAACAGCATCATGACAGGCCCATCAGGTCAAGCCCAGGTCACTATACAACAGCATCATGGCAGGCCCCTCAGGTCAAGCCCAGGTGACAATACAACAGCATCATGACAGGCCCCTCAGGTCAAGCCCAGGTCACTATACAACAGCATCATGACAGGCCCCTCAGGTCAAGCCCAGGTGACTATACAACAGCATCATGGCAGGCCCCTCAGGTCAAGCCCAGGTTACCAGGACAACAGCATGATGGCAGGCCCATCAGGTCAAGCCCAGGTGACTATACAACAGCATCATGGCAGGCCCCTCAGGCAAATCAAGGTCACTATACAACAGCATCATGACAGGCCCATCAGGTCAAGCCCAGGTCACTATACAACAGCATCATGACAGGCCCCTCAGGGCAAACCAAGGTCACTATACAACAGCATCATGGCAGGCCCCTCAGGTCAAGCCCAGGTGACAATACAACAGCATCATGACAGGCCCCTCAGGTCAAGCCCAGGTGACTATACAACAGCATGATGGCAGGCCCCTCAGGACAAGCCCAGGTTACTATACAACAGCATCATGGCAGGCCCCTCCGGCAAACCAGGGTCACTATACAACAACATCATGACAGGCCCCTCAGGTCAAGCCCAGGTGACAATACAACAGCATCATGACAGGCCCCTCAGGTCAAGCCCAGGTGACTATACAACAGCATCATGACAGGCCCCTCAGGTCAAGCCGAGGTGACTATACAACAGCATGATGGCAGGCCCCTCAGGTCAAGCCCAGGTTACCAGGACAACAGCATGATGGCAGGCCCATCAGGTCAAGCCCAGGTGACTATACAACAGCATCATGGCAGGCCCCTCAGGCAAATCAAGGTCACTATACAACAGCATCATGACAGGCCCATCAGGTCAAGCTCAGGTCACTATACAACAGCATCATGACAGGCCCCTCAGGACAAACCAAGGTCACTATACAACAGCATCATGGCAGGCCCCTCAGGTCAAGCCCAGGTGACAATACAACAGCATCATGACAGGCCCCTCAGGTCAAGCCCAGGTGACTATACAACAGCATGATGGCAGGCCCCTCAGGACAAGCCCAGGTTACTATACAACAGCATCATGGCAGGCCCCTCCGGCAAACCAGGGTCACTATACAACAACATCATGACAGGCCCCTCAGGTCAAGCCCAGGTGACAATACAACAGCATCATGACAGGCCCCTCAGGTCAAGCCCAGGTGACTATACAACAGCATGATGGCAGGCCCCTCAGGACAAGCCCAGGTTACTATACAACAGCATCATGGCAGGCCCCTCCGTCAAACCAGGGTCACTATACAACAACATCATGACAGGCCCCTCAGGTCAAGCCCAGGTGACTATACAACAGCATGATGGCAGGCCCCTCAGGACAAACCAAGGTCAGTATACAACAGCATGATGGCAGGCCCCTCAGGACAAGCCCAGGTGACTATACAACAGTATCATGGCAAGCCCCTCAGGCAAACCAAGGTCACTATACAACAGCATGATGGCAGGCCCCTCAGGACAAACCAGGGTCACTATACAACAGCATGATGGCAGGCCCCTCAGGACAAACCAAGGTCACTATACAACAACATCATGGCAGGCCCCTCAGGTCAAGCCCAGGTCACTATACAACAGCATCATGACAGGTCCTCAGGACAAGCCCAGGTGACTATACAACAGCATCATGGCAGGCCCCTCAGGACAAACCAAGGTCACTTTACAACAGCATCATGACAGGCCAGTCAGACAAACCAAGGTCACTATACAACAGCATCATAACAGGCCCCTCAGGACAAACCAAGGTCACTATACAACAGCATCATGGCAGGCCCCTCAGGACAGACCAAGGTCACTATACAACAGCATCATGACAGGCCCCTCAGGACAAACCAAGGTCACTATACAACAGCATCATGACAGGCCCCTCAGGACAAACCAAGGTCACTATACAACAACATCATGGCAGGCCCCTCAGGTCAAGCCCAGGTCACTATACAACAGCATCATGACAGGCCCCTCAGGACAAGCCCAGGTTACCAGGACAACAGCATCATGGCAGGCACCTCAGGCAAACCAAGGTTACCAGGACAACAGCATGATGGCAGGCCCCTCAGGTCAAGCCCAGGTCACTATGCAACAGCATCATGGCAGGCACCTCAGGACAAGCCCATGTTACCAGGACAACAGCATCATGGCAGGCACCTCAGGGAAACCAAGGTTACTATACAACAGCATCATGGCAGGCCCCTCAGGTCAAGCCCAGGTCACTATACAACAGCATCATGGCAGGCCCCTCAGGGCAAATCAAGGTCACTATACAACAGCATCATGACAGGCCCCTCAGGACAAACCCAGGTTACCATACAACAGTATCATGGCAGGCCCCCCAGCACAAGCCCAGGTCACTATACAACAGCATCATGACAGGCCCCTCAGGACAAACCAAGGTCACTATACAACAACATCATGGCAGGCCCCTCAGGACAAACCAAGGTTACCAGGACAACTGTACCATGGCAGGCACCTCAGGACAAGCCCAGGCCACTATACAACAGTATCATGGCAGGCCCCTCAGGACAAGCCCAGGTTACCAGGACAACTGTATCATGGTGGGCCCTGCTGGACCTGATTCTCATGTCTGCAGATGTCTGTTCAGGTGTTAGTTGTCTCTTATTTATAAATCTATTCTTTCTTTAAGATATCTTTATAAATCTTAGTTTATGGCAAAGCAAACAGGAGGACAGTCTGGCAGTTGAGGATACTTCTCATGCTCCGGTAACTCCCTAAACATTGTATGAAGGGCATGATTCTGTGGCTTACCTACCAGTGCTTGTCAGGTAATGCTCACTCTACTTACGTGACCAAGTGAAGATACATACAGGGTTACACCAGAATGTGGCCTCAGTTCTGACTCTCACCACCTCCTCTGTGTACCACAAGTAACGACTATCAGCTAGTGCCATCACTCCTTCTCCTGTCTGCAACTGAGTGTAACAGTCTCCCACTCAAACTTTTTCAGAGTTTTTCCAATTTTCCAGATCTTTAAGCACCGATGGACTCGACTTCAATGACTGAATTGGAACTTTTTTGTGCACCTTTTTTGTGGAGTTATGAGCTACATAAGTGGACTATTATTATCATTCTGTTTGATATAAGAACAACAGCTTATCAAACATGATAAAATATGTTTCACAGCACACTATTATTTTGAACTTGTCAAGGATAAAAGTAAATGACCTTGAACTCGAAAATTTATAACTATCCTTGTTGGAACATTCTTAGAAAGCAGACCTTTGTACCCAAGTGTAATTATGCATTCCGTTTTAGAGCGTTCTTGTCGTCAAAGTAGAACAGAAATAAACCTACTGTGTTAAAGCACTTGCTTCCAAATTGGAATAAGAGGTATTGAATCTACACTGAGACGACCTCAGATTTCAAAACACTGCAGGTTTATTGCCCAGGGTGGGTCTGGTAGACAGATGGTACACCTGTTGCCCTGGAAGCATTACCTATCCCCTGCATTTTGTCAGTTAGCCATAACTAGGTCAGCCAGATTAAATATTGTCATTGGCTGCTTTGTTTTTATGTTGGTAGTTTTGCAAATCTTAAATGCTTTGTACTTTTCACAAAACAGTGTCATCGTAATATGCCAAAATTCTGACACCAAATAATGCAAATCAAGCATAGTATTGTAGCCCATGTCCAAGCTTGGCACAGCTTGTAGGGCCCATGAATTAATACAGTATAATGCCTGCCAACACTTGGGTTAACAATGATCAATTGAAAAAATCAATAAAAAAGCATTGGTCCATTCTTAGCTCACCTTAGTTCCAGTGAGGTTATGACATGGTGCAGTACCCCTCGTGTGCCTGTCTGTCAACTAGGATGTGTCCACTGAGTCAGCCAGCCTTAATGTTGGAAAGTAGGATCCCAGCAGTGATGTCTCTGAAAGCTTCCTATGGAATAGCAATCCAATTATAAACATGGCCACCACATTGAAAACATGTTTTTTGCCTTTTCTCAGTCACTTTTACATGTATCAAAGGGAAGTTCTATCTGAATGAGGTATGTGGTATAGAATCTACCATACACTGGAAATCTTGAAATTAAAGCAAGCATGAAAAAAAATGTGATAAATGCGAGTGGTCTTCACACGCATTAATTAACTTCGCATTTATGTCACCGAAATGACTATCAACATTAAGACAGCCTCACTGCACACTTTGGATTGCGGAAATACCAACTTGAATATAAACACAAACACAGTTTATTGAGCAGCAGTTGTAACAAGCATATACCAATGTCATTCAAAGAATAGGAATTACACAACAGGCATCCGGTGAGTTATCACTGCTGGCGCTAAGATTTCTACCCACTCGTGTCAAGCTTGTTGACACCTTCTCCGCATACCAATCAGTGAACTGTTGTTGGTTCAATTATTTTATTTCCTTTGAACTTCCTTTAAGGTCAGTCAACAGAGTTAACATATATACTGTGTGTTGTTTTTAGGAAATCACTGTTTATTGGCTAGGGGGTTAGCAGTCGCATTAATTTGGAGACGCATTAACTTCAAGATTTACAGTACATAATACTATTTGTGATGTATTTTGATGTTTAACCCTGCTATGGCCTTTGACCTGAAATATGCCTATGAATTGAAGTAACAAATATTGGAGCAAGTGGATCAGCCTCTCAGTAATATTCTTAGTAACAGAAACAATTTCAGAGACTCATGAATCTCTTTTGAGAATGTTGCTTGATATTCATTAACATGATATGAGGTTGACGTTTCTATGGTGTCTAACTGCAAACATCAAGTGCAGTCAAGCGGGTTGTGTTTGTTGGCACTGTGTTGACCACCGACGTGTATGACAGATTCCTTAGGCTGGGTGGACAGATGTAGCAGGGTGCTTGGTGGACACATGTAGCAGGTTACTGGGTGGACAGATGTAGCAGGGTGCTTGGTGGACAGATGTAGCAGGGTGCTGGGTGGACAGATGTAGCAGGGTGCTGGGTGGACAGATGTAGCAGGGTGCTTGGTGGACACATGTAGCAGGTTACTGGGTGGACAGATGTAGCAGGGTGCTGGGTGGACAGATGTAGCAGGGTGCTTGGTGGACACATGTAGCAGGTTACTGGGTGGACAGATGTAGCAGGGTGCTGGGTGGACAGATGTAGCAGGGTGCTTGGTGGACACATGTAGCAGGTTACTGGGTGGACAGATGTAGCAGGGTGCTGGGTGGACACATGTAGCAGGGTGCTAGGTGGACACATGTAGCAGGGTGCTGGGTGGACAGATGTAGCAGGCTGCTGGGTGGACACATGTAGCAGGTTACTGGGTGGACAGATGTAGCAGGGTGCTGGGTGGACACATGTAGCAGGGTGCTAGGTGGACACATGTAGCAGGGTGCTGGGTGGACAGATGTAGCAGGCTGCTGGGTGGACACATGTAGCAGGTTACTGGGTGGACAGATGTAGCAGGGTGCTGGGTGGACACATGTAGCAGGGTGCTAGGTGGACACGTGTAGCAGGGTGCTAGGTGGACACATGTAGCAGGTTACTGGGTGGACAGATGTAGCAGGGTGCTGGGTGGACACATGTAGCAGGTTACTGGGTGGACAGATGTAGCAGGGTGCTGGGTGGACACGTGTAGCAGGGTGCTGGGTGGACACGTGTAGCAGGGTGCTGGGTGGACACATGTAGCAGGCTGCTGGGTGGACACATGTAGCAGGGTGCTGGGTGGACACATGTAGCAGGTTACTGGGTGGACAGATGTAGCAGGGTGCTGGGTGGACACATGTAGCAGGTTACTGGGTGGACACATGTAGCAGGGTGCTTGGTGGACACATGTAGCAGGTTACTGGGTGGACAGATGTAGCAGGGTGCTGGGTGGACACATGTAGCAGGGTGCTGGGTGGACACATGTAGCAGGGTGCTGGGTGGACACATGTAGCAGGGTGCTGGGTGGACACATGTAGCAGGGTGCTGGGTGGACACATGTAGCAGGGTGCTTGGTGGACACATGTAGCAGGTTACTGGGTGGACAGATGTAGCAGGGTGCTGGGTGGACACATGTAGCAGGGTGCTGGGTGGACACATGTAACAGGGTGCTGGGTGGACACATGTAGCAGGGTGCTGGGTGGACACATGTAGCAGGGTGCTAGGTGGACACATGTAGCAGGGTGCTGGGTGGACACATGTAGCAGGCTGCTGGGTGGACACATGTAGCAGGCTGCTGGGTGGACACATGTAGCAGGGTGCTGGGTGGACACATGTAGCAGGCTGCTGGGTGGACACATGTAGCAGGGTGCTAGGTGGACACATGTAGCAGGGTGCTTGGTGGACACATGTAGCAGGGTGCTGGGTGGACACATGTAGCAGGCTGCTGGGTGGACACATGTAGCAGGGTGCTTGGTGGACACGTGTAGCAGCTAGGGTGCTGGGTGGACACATGTAGCAGGCTGCTGGGTGGACACATGTAGCAGGGTGCTAGGTGGACACATGTAGCAGGGTGCTTGGTGGACACATGTAGCAGGGTGCTGGGTGGACACATGTAGCAGGCTGCTGGGTGGACACATGTAGCAGGGTGCTTGGTGGACACGTGTAGCAGCTAGGGTGCTGGGTGGACACATGTAGCAGGGTGCTTGGTGGACACATGTAGCAGGGTGCTGGGTGGACACATGTAACAGGGTGCTGGGTGGACACATGTAGCAGGGTGCTGGGTGGACACATTTAGCAGGGTGCTGGGTGGACACATGTAGCAGGGTGCTAGGTGGACACATGTAGCAGGGTGCTTGGTGGACACATGTAGCAGGCTGCTTGGTGGACACATGTAGTAGGGTGCTGGGTGGACACATGTAGCAGACTGCTGGGTGGACACATGTAGCAGGGTGCTGGGTGGACACGTGTAGCAGGGTGCTGGGTGGACACATGTAGCAGGTAGGACGTACATATGGATGGCAGGTTGCTGGGTGGACACATGTAGCAGGGTGCTGGGTGGACACATGTAGCAGGGTGCTGGGTGGACACGTAGCAGGGTGGACACATGTAGCAGGGTGCTAGGTGGACACATGTAGCAGGGTGCTGGGTGGGCACGTGTAGCAGGGTGCTGGGTGGACACATGTAGCAGGTAGGACGTACATATGGATGGCAGGTTGCTGATTGGACACATGTAGCAGGGTGCTGGGTGGACACATGTAGCAGGGTGCTGGGTGGACACATGTAGCAGGGTGCTGGGTGGACACATGTAGCAGGGAGCTGGGTGGACACATGTAGCAGGGTGCTAGGTGGACACGTGTAGCAGAGTGCTGGGTGGACACATGTAGCAGAGTGCTGGGTGGACACATGTAGCAGAGTGCTGGGTGGACACATGTAGCAGACTGCTGGGTGGACACATGTAGTAGGGTGCTGGGTGGACAGATGTAGCAGCGTGCCGGGTGGACACATGTAGCAGGGTGCTGGGTGGACACATGTAGCAGACTGCTGGGTGGACACATGTAGCAGACTGCTGGGTGGACACATGTAGCAGACTGCTGGGTGGACACGTGTAGCAGGGTGCTGGGTGGACACATGTAGCAGACTGCTGGGTGGACACATGTAGCAGAGTGCTGGGTGGACACATGTAGCAGACTGCTGGGTGGACACATGTAGCAGGGTGCTGGGTGGACACATGTAGCAGGTAGGACGTACATATGGATGGCAGGTTGCTGATTGGACACATGTAGCAGGGTGCTGGGTGGACACATGTAGCAGGGTGCTGGGTGGACACGTGTAGCAGGTAGGACGTACATATGGATGGCAGGTTGCTGATTGGACACATGTAGCAGCGTGCTGGGTGGACACATGTAGCAGGGTGCTGGGTGGACACGTGTAGTAGGGTGCTGGGTGGACACATGTAGTAGGGTGCTGGGTGGACAGATGTAGCAGCGTGCTGGGTGGACACATGTAGCAGGGTGCTGGGTGGACACATGTAGCAGGGTGCTGGGTGGACACATGTAGCAGGGTGCTGGGTGGACACATGTAGCAGGGTGCTAGGTGGACACGTGTAGTAGGGTGCTGGGTGGACACATGTAGTAGGGTGCTGGGTGGACACATGTAGCAGACTGCTGGGTGGACACATGTAGCAGGGTGCTGGGTGGACACATGTAGCAGGGTGCTGGGTGGACACGTAGCAGGGTGGACACATGTTGCAGGGTGCTAGGTGGACACATGTAGCAGGGTGCTGGGTGGACACGTGTAGCAGGCTGCTGGGTGGACACATGTAGCAGGTAGGACGTACATATGGATGGCAGGTTGCTGGGTGGACACATGTAGCAGGGTGCTGGGTGGACACGTAGCAGGGTGGACACATGTAGCAGGGTGCTAGGTGGACACATGTAGCAGGGTGCTGGGTGGACACGTGTAGCAGGGTGCTGGGTGGACACATGTAGCAGGTAGGACGTACATATGGATGGCAGGTTGCTGATTGGACACATGTAGCAGGGTGCTGGGTGGACACATGTAGCAGGGTGCTGGGTGGACACATGTAGCAGGGTGCTAGGTGGACACATGTAGCAGACTGCTGGGTGGACACATGTAGCAGGGTGCTAGGTGGACACATGTAGCAGGGTGCTGGGTGGACACATGTAGCAGACTGCTGGGTGGACACATGTAGCAGACTGCTGAGTGGACACATGTAGCAGGGTGCTAGGTGGACACGTGTAGCAGGGTGCTCGGTGGACACGTGTAGCAGGGTGCTGGGTGGACACATGTAGCAGGGTGCTGGGTGGACACATGTAGTAGGGTGCTGGGTGGACACATGTAGCAGGGTGCTGGGCCGACACATGTAGCAGGGTGCTGGGTGGACACATTTAGCAGGGTGCTGGGTGGACACATGTAACAGGGTGCTAGGTGGACACATGTAGCAGGGTGCTGGGTGGACACATGTAGCAGAGTGCTGGGTGGACACATGTAGCAGGGTGCTGGGTGGACACATGTAGCAGGGTGCTGGGTGGACACATGTAACAGGGTGCTAGGTGGACACATGTAGCAGGCAGGATGTACATGTGGATGGCAGGTTGCTGGGTGGACACGTGTAGCAGGGTGCTTGGTGGACACGTGTAGCAGGCAGGACATACATGTGGATGGCAGGTTGCTTGGTGGACACATGTAGCAGGCTGCTGGGTGGACACGTGTAGCAGGGTGCTGGGTGGACACATTGAGCAGGGTGCTGGGTGGACACATGTAACAGGGTGCTAGGTGGACACATGTAGCAGGGTGCTGGGTGGACACATTGAGCAGGGTGCTGGGTGGACGCATGTAGCAGGGTGCTGGGTGGACACATGTAGCAGGGTGCTAGGTTGACACATGTAGCAGGGTGCTGGGTGGACACGTAGCAGGGTGCTAGGTGGACACATGTAGCAGGGTGCTGGGTGGACACATGTAGCAGGGTGCTGGGTGGACACATGTAGCAGGGTGCTAGGTGGACACATGTAGCAGAGTGCTGGGTGGACACATGTAGCAGACTGCTGGGTGGACACGTGTAGCAGGGTGCTGGGTGGACACATGTAGCAGGCAGGATGTACATGTGGATGGCAGTTTGCTGGGTGGACACGTTGTAGCAGGGTGCTTGGTGGACACGTGTAGCAGGCAGGACATACATGTGGATGGCAGGTTGCTTGGTGGACACATGTAGCAGGCTGCTGGGTGGACACGTGTAGCAGGCAGGACATACATGTGGATGGCAGGTTGCTTGGTGGACACATGTAGCAGGCTGCTGGGTGTACACATGTAGCAGGCAGGACATACATGTGGATGGCAGGTTGCTGGGTGGACATGTAGCAGGCTGCTGGGTGGACACGTGTAGCAGGCAGGACATACATGTGGATGGCAGGTTGCTGGGTGGACATGTAGCAGACTGCTGGGTGGACACATGTAGCAGGGTGCTGGGTGGACACATGTAGCAGGCAGGATGTACATGTGGATGGCAGGTTGCAGGGTGGACACGTGTAGCAGGGTGCTTGGTGGACACGTGTAGCAGGCAGGACATACATGTGGATGGCAGGTTGCTGGGTGGACACATGTAGCAGGCTGCTGGGTGGACACATGTAGCAGGCAGGATGTACATGTGGATTGCAGGTTGCTGGGTGGACACATGTAGCAGGCAGGATGTACATGTGGATGGCAGGTTGCTGGGTGGTGGCAGGGCTGGGATGAGAGATTGGGCTGGAAGCTGCAAGGTTCTCTTGAGAATGCACTTATGAATTATGTGGAAAGCCTTCTAATTTGCTGCACTGAATGTGCATTGTTCCATCAGAAAATCAGATATTGTATATAGCTCTGTAATTAAAATTTCTGGAAAAGCCCAAGGTAGGTCAGATTTAGTTTTGTAAGATTTCACATGAAAGGGGCAAGAATTTCTCTTTGTGTTTGTTTGTTTGTTTATTGTTTATTCACCTCATTCAGCAATATTTCAGCTATATTAAGTTGATCTGTAAATAATCAAGTCTAGACCAGACAATCCAGTGATTGACATTAGCATTGATCCACACTGTTGGGATATGATGACTTACATGAACAAAGTCAGCAAACCTGACCACCCGATCCAGTTAGTCACCTCTTACGACAAACATGGGTTCGCTGAAAACCTATTCTCTACCCAGAACTTTACAGGTCTTCTCATAGTGAGTTATGTTGTAAGGGACAAACAATTCTTTCTTGAGTTTTCCGGAAATGCAATATGACTAGGTGTGAAATAAACATCTAGGGTATTTTCTGAGTTGGACTTTACCACGAGGATGATTGTGTAGCCAGGTGGTGGTGCTAACTCTGAATGAGTTATAGCCACATAAGTACCACCCACTTATAACCCCCTAGTATTCATTCTATACATATATACATATATATATACATGTTCATCTATTATCACCATCACTGCATTCTGTGTTCATTATATGTTGTCCTTGTCTGCAGTTGAATGTCAGCCAACTAACATCAACCCTGATACCCTTTTGCAGCCTCTGTAATTTCTCCAGCTTCACCATGACTTCCCCCTATCTATTTTTAGATATGTCCACCACTTCATGTGACTGAAACATCTTGACTTCCTTTAATACCTGTCAGATGCTACCTTTCTTCTGATTGGCCCTTTGGTCCACTTCTTTAAACTTCCTTTCTCACCTGCCCTCCTCATGCATTCTGCATGAACTCTTTATGGAGGGAGAACTCTTCTTTACAGGTGAGAAACATTTCAATATTCTTATCTCTTTCCATCCTGCTTTGGAAACAAATATATTCATAGAAAGGGTATCACACCTTTTCATTAAAGTAAAATATATTTAATTGCATTATTATTTAATTTGTTATATCTAAATATTTGCCAGTTCACCCATTTTGTGTTACATAAATTGAGCACATGGTCTTCAACCATGTGCTTCAACCATGTGCTACCCAACGTATCCTTATAAATTAATCTGTTTCCTTTTTGGCTTAAATTAAATTATAACAATTCTGCATGAACTCTTTATGGCGGGAGGACTCTTCTTTACAGCTTCCCTCCCACCATCTACTACAAAGAAATAAATATCATCATCATCCAAGAACTGCCTCATGTTTTGACTAGCAGCCCAGTGGCTGGACACATCACACCACACCTGGCTACAATTGCATGAGACCTAATGTACTGCTGAATATTTTTTTTAAACTTTGTGGAATAATAAATCAGGTTTTTGTTTTATTGATTATTTCATGGAATCAGTGTTCTTTTTTTTCTTGTTGGACTTCTAATAGTGGAACTAAAGGCACTTTTGTCATGACATCCTGGTTGTGAAGGGATCCTGTTTTTGTCACTTGTATGGAAACGACTTGAACAAACTGTTCAGTATATTGTTTCAAGTTCAGAAATGACTCAAACATATAAAGCATATCCCTTTGATGAGTTTCAGGCCAACTGGCAATCCTAGAAGGTTTCATTGAAGAGATCTTCAACCCGCCTTGTTTGTGACCAAATTGTATTGTGTGTAACACTAGGGCAGTTCATGACTACTGGGCTCAGCAGAAGCAATATCTCACTTTGACATGAGTCACTTGTAACATCCTGGAGCTAGACCAGAAATGGAAACAGGGTCGTGGAGCGTAGTACCTCTTTACCACATGAACTGTACATGTAAACAAAGTTAGGGCATCCTCTCAGTAGTAGATAGAGAACAACAGAAGATCTGGGATAGAATAGGTCTCCAGCGACCCATGCTTGCCGTAAAAAGCAACTATGCTTGTCATAAGAGGCAAATAACATGATCGGGTGGTCAGGCTCGCTGACTTGGTTGATGCATGTCATCGTAACTCAACTGCGTGGATTGATGCTTTTGAAGTCACTGAATATGTCTGGTCCTTACTTGATTATTTACAGACCACCAACTGACAGTACTTTATCAGGATATATAACATAGTTACAAGATAAATCGCAAAGAACAATGAAGAACGAAGCGTGGTTTATTTCACGATAAAACATTGTTCTGTCATGTCATTTCTGGAGATTTGAATATGCACTCGCATCTTGATGACATCATATAGTGGATGACATTATCTTTAAGAGGGAAGTGCAGATAAACGCAGAGGTCGAATCATCGCATCCAAAAGTGGGAGAGATATGACAATCGGTATTAGAAGAAAATTTACAGAAAATTGATGTGAAGATTGAGAGAATATGCTAGAAATACCAAAATTCACCCACCTGCACCCATCATGGCTTATTCTCACTGCAGGGTTTTATTGTATAGTAAACAACTCCCACTTGTCGTTTATTTCTTTAATACAGCCCAGCTGCAAGAACTATTGTTCTCACAACTGTTGCTTTTCGTTGTGATAAAGTACTGTCACACATCCTCTCAAATACTTCAGTTCATGAATAACATATCAGCATGAATAGTGAACAGCTTGCACAAGTGGCACTTTACACTTCCTCCTCAAGGCCCCTGACCCAGGCATCTGTGCAACATCTGTGTACATGCAACTCAGTGGCACTGGTGTGTAAAGAGCCTTCACTTCAGTTTCCTGGTCAACACTTATCTTCTTGCCACACCAGTTGAACGACTCATTTCATTTTTTCAGGCATCATGAGGAAGCCATCTTGGAACCCAAACATCTCAGCAACCCCAGACTTGAGCGATGTTGCTGTGACCTTTGATCCACTGTTGCCAGGGGCAGACTATGTGTCTGTGTGTCTGGTGGAGGAGACGAGGACTAAACGCTGCTTCATGGAGACTCGTGTCAACAAGCCACAGGTGAGTCCTACACATCTGCACACTGTGGACATGATGGAAAGTATGCAGCAGCTCTGTGTATGTTGCAGCTAGATGTGTCCATAAGTAGCAATGTAGGATTACAAATTTGTGTGTGGCTGTGTGTTCATGGGTAGCAATGTAGGATTACTGACTTGTGTGTGGCTGTGTGGTCATGGGTAGCAATGTAGGATTACTGACTTGTGTGTGGCTGTGTGTTCATGGGTAGCAATGTAGGATTACTGACTTGTGTGTGGCTGTGTGGTCATGGGTAGCAATGTAGGATTACTGACATTTGTGTGGCTGTGTGTTCATGGGTAGCAATGTAGGATTACTGACTTGTGTGTGGCTGTGTGTTCATGGGTAGCAATGTAGGATTACTGACTTGTGTGTGGCTGTGTGTTCATGGGTAGCAATGTAGGATTACTGACTTGTGTGTGGCTGTGTGTTCATGGGTAGCAATGTAGGATTACTGACTTGTGTGTGGCTGTGTGTTCATGGGTAGCAATGTAGGATTACTGACTTGTGTGTGGCTGTGTTCATGGGTAGCAATGTAGGATTACTGACTGGTGTTTGGCTGTGTGTTCATGGGTAGCAATGTAGGATTACTGACTTGTGTGTGGCTGTGTGGTCATGGATAGAAATGGCAACAGGAATAACCTTGTTATTTTATTTGTAGTATTTTGGTGACACGTGGTCCTATGCACAGGTCACAGCTAGGTCACAAATCAGGTTAAGTTTAGCACCGTTAGCCGCGAAGAGTCCTTACATGTGGTGTCTCCATGGGCAAGTGTCTTTGTTCGAAATGTGCCTCTTTTCACCCAGCAGTGAATAGGTACCCAGTAGGAACAACATGGCAATGTAGTTGTTAACCTTCTAGCACCTAACAGGCAGCTTAGCTTGTATACTCCCCAGGGAGCTGAGAATGATGATTGAGGCACACTGACCCACTGACCGGGGTAATAATATCTAAGCGCTAACAGCATGTTTATGCATAGAGTACAGTGCCAAATAAGTCATTTTTATCTCTTTTTATAGAAAAACACAAAATCTTCCTTTCAGAATCACAAAAGGTTTACTGATGTTCCTTGCAACAAGACCTACAGAGTGTGGGTAAGCCTTACTCATTTATCAGTCAGACCTGAGATCTACACTTCACAGAGAGTCTTCAACCTCCATCACTTTTGGCCTTCCTCTTGCATTAAGCTGCCCTTTATTATCCCCTGTTACGAACAAGAAGGGGGATATAGAAATGGGTGCAGAACTAAAAAAACATGAGATATCTGAACGTGAAATGGTGCTTTTTGATAGTTTGGGATTTTTGAAAAAAATATTTTTCAAGTCTCCATGGCAAAGTCTTTGACTTAGACTGAAAATGGCATTAGTGCTTGTTTCTGGAGGGCTAATGCCTTGCACACAACCGGACATGTCATATTGGCTGGGGATATGAGTATTTAATAGCGTAATTAAGAACGAGGTTGTTTGTATCCAATTTCATGTTGGACTGCATGATGATTCTGAATCATTTCATGATGCAAAGATCTATTATTTGTAGTCTGTGTGTTATGTTTTCAGATCTGCCCATTTACTAAAGCTAAGAAGAGCCTGTAGTCTGTGTGTTGTTGTGTTTTCAGATCTGCCCATTTAATAAAGCTAAGAAGAGCCTGTAGTCTGTGTGTTATGTTTTCAGATCTGCCCATTTAATAAAGCTAAGAAGAGCCTGTAGTCTGTGTGTTGTTGTGTTTTCAGATCTGCCCATTTAGTAAAGCTAAGAAGAGCCTGTAGTCTGTGTGTTATGTTTTCAGATCTGCCCATTTAATAAAGCTAAGAAGAGCCTGTAGTCTGTGTGTTATGTTTTCAGATCTGCCCATTTACTAAAGCTAAGAAGAGCCTGTAGTCTGTGTGTTGTTGTGTTTTCAGATCTGCCCATTTAATAAAGCTAAGAAGAGCCTGTAGTCTGTGTGTTATGTTTTCAGATCTGCCTATTTAGTAAAGCTACGAAGAGCCTGTAGTCTATGTGTTATGTTTTCAGATCCGCCCATTTAGTAAAGCTAAGAAGAGCCTGGATGATTGGATAAAGGCCCCAGAGTCTTTCACCATGCCCTGCTGTGAGTTGGGCTTGTATGGCCAGTCATATCACACTTCCCATGTCTAGAAACACTTCCAGCCTTAGAGTGCCCTAGATAGCCCTTGTGTCAAAGATCAAACTGTAGACTCTAACACTTTCCTTACAAATAAACCTTTAAACAAGTCCCCATCAATACTAACTACACTGTCTCCTATCATCCCTCACCACTAACCAGTCCCTCCTGTTCCAAAATATCTGATTCTAATACATTAGTAAGTGAATAGCCTCTCCAACATCACTCCCCAACCCATTCAATGAGGGATACCATTACCATGTGTTGTTGTTGCTTTTAGTGCTCTTAGAATGAAATTGGATCCCCCTCCTAGCACCATGAGGTGGACCATGCTAGATGGTCAGTGCCTAGTGTGAAGCTGATACTAGGTGTCAGCAACCATATTGAAACTATCACTTCAGTCGATCACTTTAGTCATTATGAATTTGGCAATTAATGTAGGAGTTATGTGTCATGCATGTTTTTGATGAACTAGCTGCCTTGTTCATAACTTTGCTTTAAAACTTTTCTAAGTATCCACAAAACTGGTGAACCTTAGCACCTCCTGCTGTAATTGTTGAATTTATTTTGGTTCAAAGTCATACATCAATCTTTGCAGTTGTAAAATCTAGACAGTATATTTGCAGCACTGCCTGTGTCATCACTGCCACCGGCACCATCATGGACTGCAGAACCACCACCGGCACCTGGCATCATTCCAGTCATTGTCATATGTACCCTTGTCCTGTGTCTGACTATGGCATCTCTTGTCTTCTTCTGGCTCCGTAGAGGAGGTGAGTTGACCACACTCATAGTAAACCTTGTAAACTTGAATCATTTGAATGTTGCCCCCCTCAAAACCATGTAAACTTGCCCTGAATGTTTTCAGTCAAGTGTTTATTGGTTTGGTGTATTTCAGTGGTTGTGCCTCTGCTGGAGAAGTGTCTGTTCTGCTGGCCCCGCAACACTTCCCAGCCAGAACCGGTCAACAATGAGGGTAGGCAGTGCTATGTCTCCATGCATCTCTGTGTCCATGTATGTCTGTGTCCATGTGTGTCCATCTCCATGTGTGTCTATCTCCATGCATATCTTTGTTCATGTGTATCTATATCCATGCATATCTTTGTTCATGTGTATCTATATCCATGCATATCTGTGTCCATGTGTGTCTATCTCAATGTGTGTCTGTGTCCATATGTGTCTGTCTCTGTGCATATCTGTGTCCATGTGTGTCTATGTCCATGTGTCTGTGTCCATGCATATCTGTGTCCATGTGTGTCCATGTCCATGTGTGTCTGTCTCCATGCATATCTGTGTCCATGTGTGTCTGTGTCCATGTATGTCTATCTCCATGTGTGTCTGTCTCCATGCATATCTGTGTCCATGTGTGTCTGTGTCCATATGTGTCTGTCTCTGTGCATATCTGTGTCCATGTGTGTCTATGTCCATGTGTGTATGTCCATGTGTCTGTCTCCATGCATATCTGTGTCCATGTGTGTCTATGTCCATGTGTGTCTATGTCAATGTGTCTGTCTCCATGCATATCTGTGTCCATTTGTGTCTGTGTCCATGTGTGTCTATCTCCATGTGTGTCAGTGTCCATGTGTGTCTTTCTCCATGCATATCTGTGTCCATGTGTGTCTGTGTCCATGCATATCTGTGTCCATGTGTGTCCATGTCCATGTGTGTCTGTCTCCATGCATATCTGTGTCCATGTGTTTCATCTCCATGTGTGTCTGTCTCCATGCATATCAGTGTCCATGTGTGTCTTTCTCCATGCATATCTGTCCATGTGTGTCTGTCTCCATGCATATCTGACTCCATGTGTGTCTGTGTCCATGTGTTTGTGTCCATGTGTGTTTGTGTCCATGTGTGTTTGTGTCCCTGTGTGTCTGTGTCCCTGTGTCTTTCTCCATGCATATCTGTGTCCATGTGTGTGTGTCCCTGTCTTTCTCCATGCATATCTTTGTCAATGAATGTCAGTCTCCATCTGTGTCTGTGTCCATGCATATGTGTGTCTATGTATATGTGTGTCTGTCTCCATGCATATCTGTGTCCATGTGTGTCTGTCTCCATGCATATTTGTGTCCATGTGTGTCTGTCTCCATGTGTGTCAATCTCCATGTGTCCATGTGGATCTGTGTCCTTGAGTGTCTGTGTCCATGTGTGTCTGTCTCCATGCATATCTGTGTCCATGTGTGTATGTCCATGTGTGTCTGTCTCCATGCATATCTGTGTCCATGTGTGTCTGTCCCCATGCATATCTGTGTCCATGTGTGTCTGTCTCCATGCATATTTGTGTCCATGTGTGTCTGTCTCCATGTGTGTCTGTCTCCATGCATATCTGTGTCCATGTGTGTCAATCTCCATGTGTGTCAATCTCCATGTGTGTCCATGTGGATCTGTGTCCTTGAGTGTCTGTGTCCATGTGTGTCTATGTTCATGTGTGTCTGTCTCCATGCATATCTGTGTCCATGTGTGTCTGTCTCCATGCATATCTGTGTCCATGTGTGTCTGTCTCCATGCATATCTGTGTCCATGTGTGTCTATCTCCATGTGTGTCAATCTCCATGTGTGTCCTTGAGTGTCTGTGTCCATGCATCTGTGTCCATGTGTGTCTGTGTCCATGTGTGTCTGTGTCCATGTGTGTCTGTGTCCATGCATGTCTGTCTGCATGTGTGTCTATCTTCATGTGTGTCTCTCCATATGTGTATGTGTTGAGGTCTCTGTGTGCATCTCTCCATGTGTCTGTGTCCATGTGTGTCTGTCTCCATGTGTGTCTGTGTCCATGTCCATGTGTGTCTGTCTCCATGCATATCTGTGTCCATGTGTGTCTGTCTCCATGTGTGTCTGTGACCATGTGTTGCCATCTCTGTGTGCCTCTCTCCATGTATGTCTCTGTGTTGCCATCTCCGTGTGCCTCTCTCCATGTTTGTCTCTGTGTTGCCATCTCTGTGTGCCTCTCTCCATGTTTGTCTCTGTGTTGCCATCTCTGTGTCTCTCTCCATGTGTGTCTATGTGTTGCCATCTCTGTGTGCCTCTCTCCATGTACCTCTCTCCATGTTTGACTATGTGTTGCCATCTCTGTGTGTCTCTCTCCATGTTTGACTATGTGTTGCCATCTCTGTGTGTCTCTCTCCATGTTTGACTATGTGTTGCCATCTCTGTGTGCCTCTCTCGATGTGTGTCTGGGTGTTTCCCGCTCTGTGATCCTCCCTACATGTGTGTCTATGTGTTGCCATCTTCGTGTGTCTCTCTCCATGTGTGTCTATGTGTTGCCGTCCCTGTGTGCCTCTCTCCATGTGTGTCTATGTGTTGCCGTCCCTGTGTGCCTCTCTCCATGTGTGACTTCCTCCATATGTTGACATCTCCGTATTTCCATTCTTCATATCAATTCACCTTATTTGTAGCATTGTAAAAATAAATAGATATCTAAAGGAAAATTATTCTGGGATCAATTCATACTTTGAAATATATATACTGTTAATGAAGATTGCTATGAACTGAGATGATGGGAGAGTTTGAGATGCCACGTTGCTCCAGCAGTTGTTTAGAACATGGTTGTGTTGCAGGTTGTCATTGTGTCTTCCCAATCTACTACCCCGAGAGTCCAGCATACACACAGGCAGTCACAGAGCACATCCGCATCCTCCACCGGAAGTATGGTCTCAACATCCAGTCCTATGATGACCAGAGGGAGGAGCTTCTCCAGGACAAGTTTGCCTGGATCAATGACAGACTGAAGACAAGTACTGTGTTGATCTACTATTCCAAGAATCTGATGGAGATGGGAAGAGAGGGAGATACACTGGAGGGCCACAGCACATTTGGGGATGTTGCTCACTACGCCCTACACAGACTCAACATGCTCAACCTGGCTGGTCAGTCCATTGTCTCGGTACATGTTACTTTTGATGATCCTGAGAGATATGGCATCCAGAACATCATCGGTCTGATTGAAGAAGAGCCCAGTGGGAGCCTGTACCTGAACCACTTTGATACACTTGTCTACAAACTGACCTGTGGAGAAATGCAAACCTTGAGTATGCCAAGTGAGGAAGAAACTCATGATCTCTGCATGTACATTCATCAGATGTATGGTAGAGAGTACACGGGGGAATTCCACGAAGCAGAGCCAATGATCTCGTCATCACTTAGCAAGAACTTGCCATCACAAGACTTTGGTAGTACAGACAGTTGCCATGGAAGCATGGTGCCATGTTCCAATCAATGTCATTGCCATGGTAACATGTTCACCAATCCACACCATCAGAATTTTGGTGATCAAACACAGTTATCTCCCCTGATGGGTTGCAATGAAAATACAACCTCAAGTGGATATGATTCCAGATCCATAGTACCATTCCACAGTGGAACCTTCTGTGAGGGCATGCAGTGTCAAAACAGGTGTTCTAACGACCTCTCAGGTCACAGGCATTGTGGGGATCAGAAGTGTTGTCATGTCCATCCTGCTCCATCTGACTTTGGGCAGTGCTGTAATGACCAGTGTAAGGGCGTTGATGCAGGCAGCACATATACTCTGGAGTTGGATCATCTTGGACATTCTCGGCCTCTTCAGTTCATTCCTCCAGAGGTGCCAAGCTCAAATGCTAGTCTCACACATATACAGCAAGAGTTTGTGAATGTCAACAAACGAAATGGATATTTATGATCGAAATGATAGTCATATTTATCTGAGCAGACTAAAGGAGACGAGCTGCTATAGTTTTCTGTTTGTAATGGCCTCCTGTCGCTGCCATTTTTTTGACATCATGAAATTTTCATTCATTACAGGATTGTGATATAATTCTGCATAATATTGCCCAATGAATATGTTGCTGTAAATGTTACAGTTGCTCTTATTTTGGTCTGGGTCATTTCCACTGTCATTCCACCTCAACATGTTGTAAGCATGATCAAATGAAACCTGACCCACAGACATGTCAGGCGGAGTCCCAAACTAAGTAGATTTGATTTGACTTTTGTATAAGGTCAAGGTCACTGAAAGTGATTCTTTACGTCATTTATGCTAGCTAGTTCAGAGACTGTCTAGTATCTGATATTTCTAAAAGCCATGCTGAATATTCATATCATTATGTTTTAGTTACCCATTGGTACTACAACCATAATTATGTCACTGTGACCTACTTTGCATGACAAATTCATGTCAGTATTGTTACATACTTGTAACAGGTTTGCATATGAGTTACAAATACTAGCGTTATTGTAATCATCAATCTCTTAGTTTAGAAACATGAACAAATGATGTATGTTCTGATGGTGCTGTATCACTGCAAGAAAGGATTTTAGTGAGGTCACGATTGCTTACTTCTTGTAGGTAAGTGTATTTGCAGATTTTTTTGTAAGAGTAGATGACTCTGAGACATCATACTGTTCAAAGTAAACAAGTAAGAAGATTGTGATTTCTGTGGTAGTGTCAGCTTGATATTCATAGGTTGTATGTAATATAAACAGAACAGAATGTCCCAGATATTAGTTTGCTTTTAGAATTCAGAAAATATAATATTTGCTGGGTCTTCATTAGTGTGTGGAGGATGATGGCTTGTTTTGATGATGGCTTGTGAGAAATGATGTCTCACTCCAGAGACTAATATCCAATGTCAGTTGATGTACTATTTCGTTCAATTTCTTGCCCAATATCTGCCATGGTATGTCATGAAGACGGCTGAACATAAGGTAGAGTGACACTGCAGCTGAACACTGATAGTGTGACACTGCAGTGTGCAGCTGACCATAAGGTAGTGTGACACTGCTGTGTGCAGCAGAACACTAGGTAGTGTGACACTGCAGTTTGCAGTTGAACATAAGGTAGAGTGACACTGATGTGTGCAGCAAAACACTAGGTTGTGTGACACTGCAGTGTGCAGCTGAACATAAGGTAGTGTGACAATGCAGTGTGCAGCTGAACAAAAGGTAGTGTGACACTGCAGTGTGCAGCTGAACATAAGGTAGTGTGACACTGCAGTTTGCAGCTGAACATTAGGTAGTGTGACGCTGATGTGTGCAGCAAAACACTAGGTTGTGTGACACTGCAGTGTGCAGCTGAACATAAGGTAGTGTGACAATGCAGTGTGCAGCTGAACAAAAGGTAGTGTGACACTGCAGTGTGCAGCTGAACATAAGGTAGTGTGACACTGCAGTTTGCAGCTGAACACTAGGTAGTGTGACACTGCAGTGTGCAGCAGAACACTAGGTAGTGACACTGCAGTGTGCAGCTGAACATTTGGTAGTGTGACACTGCAGTGTGCAGCTGACCATAAGGTAGTGTGACACTGCAGTTTGCAGCTGAATATAAGATAATGTGACACTGCTATGTGCAGCTGAACACTAGGTAGTGTGACACTGCTGTGTGCAGCAGAACATAAGGTAGTGTGACAATGCAGTGTGCAGCTGAACAAAAGGTAGTGTGACACTGCTGTGTGCAGCTGAACATAAGGTAGTGTGACACTGCAGTTTGCAGCTGAACACTAGGTAGTGTGACACTGCAGTGTGCAGCAGAACACTAGGTAATGTGACACTGCAGTGTGCAGCTGAACATTAGGTAGTGTGACACTGCAGTGTGCAGCTGAACAAAAGGTAGTGTGACACTGCAGTTTGCAGCTGAACACTAGGTAGTGTGACACTGCAGTGTGCAGCAGAACACTAGGTAATGTGACACTGCAGTGTGCAGCTGAACATTAGGTAGTGTGACACTGCAGTGTGCAGCTGAACAAAAGGTAGTGTGACACTGCAGTGTGCAGCAGAACACTAGGTAATGTGACACTGCAGTGTGCAGCTGAACATTAGGTAGTGTGACACTGCAGTGTGCAGCTGACCATAAGGTAGTGTGACACTGCAGTTTGCAGCTGAATATAAGATAATGTGACACTGCTATGTGCAGCTGAACATAAGATAGTTTGACACTGCTGTGTGCAGCTGACCATAAGGTAGTGTGACACTGCAGTGTGCAGCTGACCATAAGGTAGTGTGACACTGCAGTGTGCAGCTGAACATAAGGTAGTGTGACACTGCAGTGTGCAGCTGAATATTAGGTAGTGTGACACTGCTGTGTGCAGCAGAACTCTAGGTAGTGTGACACTGCAGTTTGCAGTTGAACATAAGGTAGTGACACTGCAGTGTGCAGCAAAACACTAGGTTGTGTGACACTGCAGTGTGCAGCTGAACATAAGGTAGTGTGACACTGCAGTGTGCAGCTGAACAAAAGGTAGTGTGACACTGCAGTGTGCAGCTGAACATAAGGTAGTGTGACACTGCAGTTTGCAGCTGGACATTAGGTAGTGTGACACTGCAGTGTGCAGCAAAACACTAGGTTGTGTGACACTGCAGTGTGCAGCTGAACATAAGGTAGTGTGACACTGCAGTTTGCAGCTGAACACTAGGTAGTGTGACACTGCAGTGTGCAGCAGAACACTAGGTAGTGACACTGCAGTTTGCAGCAGAACACTAGGTAGTGACACTGCAGTGTGCAGCTGAACATTAGGTAGTGTGACACTGCAGTGTGCAGCTGACCATAAGGTAGTGTGACACTGCAGTTTGCAGCTGAATATAAGATAATGTGACACTGCTGTGTGCAGCAGAACATAAGGTAGTGTGACACTGCAGTGTGCAGCTGAACATAAAGTTGTGTGACACTGCTGTGTGCAGCTGAACATAAGATAGTCAGACACTGCTGTGTGCAGCTGAACATAAGATAGTCAGACACTGCTGTGTGCAGCTGAACACTAGGTAATGTGACACTGCAGTGTGCAGCTGAACACTAGGTAATGTGACACTGCTGTGTGCAGCAAAACACTAGGTTGTGTGACATTGCTGTGTGCAGCTGAACCTAAGCTGGTATGACACAGCCATGCTCAGCTGAACATAAGCTGGTGTGACAACTGTGTGCAGCTGAACATAATTTACACTTATGGCCTTGAGTGTATCACTTGTCTCTTGCCAAATTCATTTGTCTGTTTTGTTCATTCACCTGTTTGATGTTCTGTTTTCGCCATATTTAAGCACTCCTGACTTACTTCTAGACCTGTCTTGAAGTAATCAGTGCTTGGCACTATACTAGAAATATACATAATACATAACAGTCTGAACTATGCCTGTTTTCTACTGCTTAATCTTTGATAACGACTTATCTATGTTATGAATAAGCGTCCCCCTCTTTCAATTTTCTAAATGCCAAGGGTGCTGTTTACAGCAAGTATGGTAAGTGTTTTCTTGTCTAATATGCCCAAGTGAACACAATGTTGATTACTGTTGTTCAAGTGCTGTTGCCCGTAGATACTGACAGTGGTTTTAGTTCGCAGTATGTTTACATTAGTGTTGACTTGTTGGTATCGATGATCATTCCCAGCGCTCTCTTCTAGTATATCTGGATGGAAAATGTCATTTTTAGTATGTTTCAAACAGGTTTGAAATGTCAATCTTTGTCACTAAAACAACTCCCTGTCAAATATAATATGGACTCTGGCTGCCTGTGTTGGCACTGTTGTTGTTACTGTACAGAAGCTAAAGTTGTGCCTAAAATGTTTTACCATTGTTCAGCCTTATAACTGTCTCATATGCATGTGAACACAGGTGGCACTCCCTGCTGCCCACTATCTGTAGGCCTAATAACATCTTCCTAGTTGTCACACTGGTGGCATAGGTTTGATCCACACATTTCTAGTATAGCTGTATAGTTCAGGACATGTGATTATTGTTTTCTCCTTTCATATAGTGTATATGCTTCTTTCCCAATAGTTTTATCTTGATTACTGTTGGAGATCTTATCAGAGGGTAAGTTGGTTTTACACCACTTTGAACAGTATTTCAGTTACATTGTGCAGCATATCAGTCTGATATTAGGGTAGTCCTTACTTGACAAAGCTGGCATATATAGTCTCATTTGGTGAAACAAACAGGCACTGATATGGTGCTGACAGAGAAGGATCAAATCAATGTGAATCTTGGATTTGAACACATGATCAGCTGATCCAGAGAGCTAAGGGAGGCAACTGTGCACAGCTAACTGCAGCACCTTGGACCAGTGGGTTGTGTTTGTGTCCTTGCTGTCAACATGATGTGAAACAAAAGATGGGTCCGTCCGATATCAGTTATGTCTTTTCATTATTTTGTGATCTCATAATTGTATAATTCTCCCCTGTTCTTGCATAATTATTGGGAACAAAATGTTCATTACCACAATTTTATTGTGTTCAGATATTAGCTCTTTTGTGCTATCATGTTATTCATACACGGCATTATGTGATTTCTTGATGACCTTCATTATATTTCATGAATGTTTTTCAAATGAAATGCAAAAGGAGAAATATGCCATTTTGGTCTTTGATATTGAGAGATATTTAGCTTTGTACTCGTGATTTGTAGGACATGCATGGTCGAAGCATTTGTGTTGTAATGTCAGCATTTGATAGAGTTCCTCAAAAACAATGGCCAGACTTGGCAGGATGTTATGTCCAATGTACTTGGAAGGATTGTATGCCCCCTGCAACAAGATCAGGGTCTTGTAGTAGCCCACCGTGAAAGGGGGCACCTTTAGACATGTCGGACATGTGGCTTGACAAGTCACAAACATGTCAGGTTAAGTTATCCAACACCCCGGAGTACAACCACAGAAAAGATTTGCTGGTGATGAGCATCAGGAGTATGTGATTCTTATTCCTGTATCAGCTGGTACAAGTGCTCGACTCTACCAGTGTTAGCTGCTGTTTGTATATAAGCTGATCAGTAGATTGACCAGCCAATGACATAGTGCCAGTTTGTGGGTTACGTTGTCTAAAGGGGATGAATGACTGTGCAAGGTTTTCCTGTAACCCATTGCTGTGTTACGAAGCAGTAGTGTCGTACAAACAGGTGGGATGTACCATGTCATCTTGCCTCAGCAGTTCTGTTTATAGAGTAACTCATTCTCACTGATGAAGACATTGTATGTCATCTGTCTTTGGGCCAATCAGACTGCCTGAATAGTGCTGATTCAAACATCTATATGGATGATAATAGCCAGGTCTAGATGTAGATCCATGTACCACTGATTACCATGACAACACAGAAGCATCGCCTTATTAACAGGCATGAGTTTAGCAGTACACTGCAGTCTTGTCTCCTTTGCCAGATGAAGTGTATCTATAGGTGTGACTATTGGGCTAGCAGACAATAGTTGTCGTTAGATGATCCGGAGATTCTTCCTGTGTGGAATATAGTTTGGACAAACTAATGCTTACTATTGAATTTGTACTGCATGAATATCCCTGTGATATGTATTACAAATCTAATGTTTTTTTAAAGAACCAACCAAAAGGCACTTTTTGGTGTTGTGAAAGTTTTGTTGGCTGTCTGTTGTCAAAATGATAAACAATTATCATCACTGGATATGTTGACTACATACTTTGATGGCAGGTCTTTAGCCTCAGTTATAGTTTCAGATTTGGTCCTTGGAATTTATGCCTGGATATACCTTGTTGTTTATGGTGTTGTGATATTGTGTTACCGTATGGTTGACATTTCTCTCTTGTATGGTCAGACAGTGTTTGCAAATTTTTTCTATTCCTTGCTGGCTATTCTGTGTAAGTCCATCCATATTATTTTCTGTCTAATCACCATGCTCAACTTTAGAAAAATCAAGGGTTGGGTGAAAAAAATCAATTTTGTTTAGAATACATCTGATGAGATTTCTATTCAAGATACATGTATGTGTAAGAATCGTTGACAATTTGTTTTCTTGTCCTACTATGGAAGGTCAATGGTTGCTCTATCAGTAGTGAGAAAACTTGGAAAGCTTAAAAGGAAAATATAGTTCTTCAATTATACTTGCATTGTATGTATTTATGATCTGGTAAATTTGTTAATTAATGATCCTGGACGCTGTTCCACAAAAACCATGTTAGGGCTATGATGATATGTAGCTCCCATATGTTAACATAGGCTATAACGATCGTAGATAGCTTTGATTGCTAAGATAGTTTGTGGAACAGGGACCAAGGCAGAAAATACATGTTGAACCAGGCAAATGTCTAGATAGTAAAACCTGTTGCGTTTTTGTGCTGGACTGTAGTGCAGGAGCTGTGGGAGATGAGAAACACCAGATTTACATGCTCTCAGGTTGTATCTTGTGGTGGAAACACCAAAATGGCTGTCTTTGGACAATGGTTAGGCAAACATTGATAGACAGTAACTATGTTAATTTTGATTCAAACTCATTACATTTAACTGTTTCAGTTTGTCAAAGAAAGGCTTTCAAAGAGGGAATTAATGTATGTTGTATCTGTTCTACTAGACTTGTGTTTTACTGTTTTATATGTACATTCACTATGGCCAGTATCATATCTGGGCTCTCTTCCATTGGTCTTGCCATATTGTCAGTCTGCCCTGTGAGCGTGTAGTGTCTTGTGGGAACCATGGCATAGAGAAGCCTGGACACTTGTACATTGTGTTCTATCTTGCTATTTCCTCACAATAGTTTTGCCAAAATAATATTTAAAAACTAGATTTAATAATGAAATAGGTTTTCATTTTCTGAGATCTATTTGCTGGAGTTTGTATCTGTCTCAGTAAGATCTTTCAATTTGAAACTGTTCAGAGATCGATTCTATTCTGTTCCAAAAGGATATGGTTATTTACGAAACATGTGTTGTGTTGCTTGGTTACCAGTTATGGCTGTATTTTTGTTGGGACAAGGGGTCATTAATAGACCAGAGTAATTAATATTTCCAGTAAATTATTTTTGAAGTTAATCATCTTTGCTTGTAACATGTGCTTCAATAAGATTGATGAGAAAAGTGAATTTCTGTTGATTGAGAAAGTAAAATTATTTCAACTTTCCCAAATTTGCAATCCCAGCAAAAACAAGCTTGTGGCCTTTAGTCATTCAATGGTAATCACTCCTGTTTTGCCCCGTTTTCTAAACAGTGTAGTATCTACATAGTGGTGACTGTCATTTTCTGAACATGTCCACAATTGTAGAAATGGGACCTGTAATAGAATAGAAGCATGCTAGCTCTTCTACTTTTGTCATGTTTGTCATTGACATTTTTTGTGCTTTCATCATATCAGCAGTGTTGTGTGTGGCCACCAGAGGCTCCTCCTGTACCATGCGTCTGTTTGATAGAAGGGTTGTCACCATCTTCCCAAGGCAAGCGAGTTAACTGACTTTAAAAGTCCAGTTTCCACCCTTGCCGAACTAGGCTGGAATTCATGGGCTTGATCGTAGCGCCACCAGTGTCTATTACCCATTATGTCCCTTCTAAGCCTCTCCCATGAACCAATCAGATTCCACCTCTCGTATCACTTGCATTTGCTTCAAACAAAATGGTGGCACCCAGTCAGGACGATCTGATCGATAATCATGATCTATATTGTGATAAAACGGGTCTTACATCGCAAAATGCATCAAATCATGTGAGCAACCTTAATTAAAAACAAGGAAAGATTTGGAAAATATCTGTTGATGAGTTAGCGGTGCACATGCTTTGCAAATCATGTAATCGACTGAAATCTACACGACAGTTTACGAACCGGATTTCGATTTCGTTGCATGAATTTGATTGGACTATGCATAGACTCGTTAGTCCAGCCAAAATGAAACCCAACTTTTATAGTCAGTTAACTCTCTTGCCTCGAGAAGATGTGTTGTCACTGGTCACATGATGGTCCTGTCTTGTGCTAGACAAGAGATTATTTATCCCAAGTTGATGTACAGGTTCAAATTGATCACTTTTGTTAATTTCAAGAAGATTCAGCAGATATCTCCAACCTGGACTGGTGGGTATGTGAGCTGCACACAGATATTGGTTACATGAATCCTGTGTGTCAGGGACACAGATGTGCTGCAATGCCAATGGTGACTTTTCAATGTGCCTTGTAAAATGATAACTTGTTTGTTTTTTGGTAAGCATTTGAAAGTTGTACACCTCTGCTGGAAGAAGCTAGGTGGGAAGTGCTGTTGTTTCTTGTCTCTATCGATGTATGATGACCACACTAGTCTATTTGAATGAGTAGTAGCACACGTTCAGTGTTGTGGTATAGTGGATAGTGGGGCACAATTAGCGTCGGCACGCACACACCGCCACCATCCTGATCCATAAAGCAATCCTACAGACTGCCATACATCTTTGCCATGTCCAAAATTAACAGACTAAAAACACAAACAGGATCTTCACAATTAACAACTAGTATTGTTTGAGAGATTGTTTCGAAAGTTAAAATTGTATAGGCCTCTACTCTGTAAGGAATGGACTCACATTTAATGTTGTATAGCATGACTAAGCGTCATGTGTATTCAGGAATTTGAGCTGTCCTGATGCCCTCACCCCACCACAACCTTTTTCCCCAAACACAGACTGCTTTATATACCCCCATGGGAAGTTTTCTTACATATGTTTGGATGACATTCTGTTCACAACATTTTGGGTATACATATGACTGTATTTGAATGAGACTTGGTACACATGGTCCGGAGGTCAGGTCATTGCATCAACTGTTCTGGCCATGTAAGGTCAAGGTCACTGTAGTTCAATTATGGAACAATTTGGATAAGTTCATAAGAAAATTTCACTCACTTACCTGTCATGTCGTGCTTGTGTTAGATATTAAGTTTTCTCTAAAGGATATTCAAATGAGTCTTAAATAGTTTCATTCAAAAATTATTGCAATTAATATAATGAAGACTTCGGTTTGTAACACGTACCACCTGTGTTTACCACAAGTAATGTTCTTGCATGTGATTGGATGACATTGAAGGTCAAGGTCACTCAGTATGAACTAGTCACAAAAAGCATGTTTACACGAAAACTCAAATTTTTATTAATGGAATAGGGTGAAATTTAGTATACATCATCTCATCGCATACAATGTTGGGGTCACCTCCATGAAGTCAAGGTGACTAGATGGCAAGTTTTCGAATGGTTCAAATTTCAGAAAAATTCTGATTAAAAAAAAAAAAATCAAAGGTTTTTGCATTCAGTTAAGATGAACTCTGATTCAATACCTATCATGATTGTTTCAAATGACTTTAAATAGTTTCATTCAGGAAGTATTGTCAGTATGGTATGGGGACCTCACATTTGTAACACCAGCTGAGCTTGCAACAAGCAATGTCCTCTTATTTATGATTGGAATGTGTTGAACTGCATCAATATAAATGATCTCTTGGCAGTTCATGGCTGAGATCGAAGGTGAAGGTCATTAAACCGGAAGTACTTATAACCATCCTCTATATCTCCAGGGCTCACATTTTGGTGAACCTACACTAACCCCTGGATCCATCCCAGTGGTTATTGCAGTTTCAAATTACACGCCTTTGGTTTTCTGTAGCCAATTTGATTGGCTATTTACACTACTACCGGTAAGTCTAACGTACCAATCAGAATGCGAGTTACTAACCAGCCTCAATGTTGGGTTGGCAGTATCAGTAACCTAGCGACCAATCCCGCTCATTACAAAAGAAAAACTGATTGACACGCAAAAGAAAGCCCTCAAGTATCTTATTGATGGAAAGGATGAAGTTAACATGGTTCATGATATGTTTCTGATGGGAAAGTTTGGGGGCATTCAGGAAAAGGTTGGGATCGGACCGCTGCTGTTTTTGATGTAATGCAAACATCTTACTAGTTTGGTGATTGGTTCACAGTGGAAACTAAACTCATTTAACTACACATGAACTTACCTTACAATCAACTATACATGAAATCCCCTTATAATCAACTTAACTTAAAGTGAAGTTGCTGTTTAGTTATGGTATGTTTACAGTGTCAGTGGATAACTCTCTCAACTATTTCTACTCTATTCTTTGAGAGAGATATCCATTTACGACCTGCACCAATGAATGCCAGAAACCAACAGAACACTAACTTTTTTCGCTATCAGTGAAGCTGTTCTGTTTTTATGAATCAACCACAGTGTCCAGGAACATTACTCTTCTTCCTGGACACTCCAGAACAGTCATATTTATTCACAAAAATTACACATTACTAAATGTGAATTGCAAAATTACAAAATCAACTACTTGTCCAAACAGCTGTGAAGACTACACTTCCAGAAGGTATTAGTCACACCTGGGCTAATGCTGGCAGTGTTTACAGTGTTTAACAACACTAAGTGGTTCATGTTTATGCTTGCTTTCATGTCCTATGTGTTTAAGACATATAGGTTGTGAACAACAAATAGTTGTTCTTTTTTTTTTAATTGAAATAAATATGTGCCAAGTATTTTACATAATCTTCATGTTGAAGATAGTATATTGAAATATAATCGATGGAATTTTAGATAATTGAAATCCATATCTTAAATACATATTGGAGATATTGTGATATGGTTAGTATGTGATATTAGTATATGATATTTTTGGATGTATCAAATGTCCAATTAAAAAAGCTTGACATGAGATATGAGTACCATCATTAAGATGTACTCTTGTTGAAGTGTCCACATCTATACCGGGCTGAAACAACCCCCAGGCCAGTTCTTCACCAGGGAACATTTGGCCTAGGACAGTTCCTCCCCATCTTAGCCAGACCTTCCCCCATATGACTTCAGGTCGGGAAGATCCCGCCTGGGCCAAATCTTCTCTTCTGTTTTGGCTGGTTCTTCCCCATCTTGGTTGGACCTTCCCCATCTTGGTTGGACCTTCCCCCATATGACTTCAGGTCGGAGAGATCATCTGACTGTCCAGCGTGATGAAAAATTTATATCTGAACTGTCTGTATACAAGAGTAGTTATTGAACATTTAAAACAATACCACTGACCACTGAATTGATATTCGGAACTTTGTATTTCTATGTCAATGTCAAACTTGTTGCCGTGAAATGAAATATAAAAAATTTAAAAATCCCTAAATAGCAAAAGGCACCAGTTGACAACCTGGTCTTTGTGTGTGCAAAGTTTCATGAAAGAATACCTATTAGTTTTACTTTTTAGAGATATGGTCCAGACAAACACACCACTAGGAACAGAGTCTAAGTTAAACTTGTTGCCATGGAAACAGGAATAAAATAAAAATTCTAAACATCCCTAAATAGCAAAAGGAACCACTTCAGCCCCTGGTTATATATATGTACCAAGTGTTGATGGAAAATCCTTCACAGTTTTGATCTGGAAACTAAATATGGACAGACCGACCAGATGATGACATTGTATGCTGGGGGGGATAAAAAGAAAGATATGCTTGCTTCCCAGAACTCTTCACTCCCGAGGGGGAAGATCTGGCCAGGGGCGGGGAAGAACTGGCATAGGATATTTCTCACTAGGGGAAGAACTGGCCTAGGCCAAACCTTCCCAAGCGAAGAACTCGGGAGAAGGTTCAGCTTTGTACACCGGAAGTTTTACATCAGTAAATGTTCTGAAGTATGAAACCTTTAATCGTTTTTCAAGCACTCAAGTAATTTCATAAAAGCATTTATCACATCAGTCTAGCAGCCACATCAAGTGCTGTTGTCATCTGTCAGTTTGAATGATGAAGAGATTGTATTTAGGACCATCGTTCCTCCTGTACCGCATCACCAGTGTGCAGGATGTGTTCAGGCTGGAAGATGCTCCTCTCCAAGCAGTATACCTCACCTCACATTCCATATAGGTTTTCCTTTTGACCACTCGTTCTGTTTTTCTCACAGCTTATCACTACCGGTATATTATGACATATCACAGCATGGTATTGACTGAAAGAGATTGTTATAAATTACATGTGAATTTCTGTCATGCGTTGACTCGGGGATTGAAATGAGTGCTCAAACAGAGGCGTGGAAACAGTACCTCCTTATGTCTATCTATATGTATTTTGTGAAGAGTTTTATTATTGTAATCGTTACAGCTTCTTGTTGAGCTGGAGAATTATTTCGTGTTGCTGACACAATGTGCCTTGTAAATAAAAACATCGAATGTGACAGTGTTGTTCTCTTGTACATGACACTTCTCAAAGAGCTTGGTGGTTTCAGCTGTAAATGTCTGGGTGAAGTGTTTTAATTTCAGTGATTGTGAATGACCGTCTCAAATGGTCCTTGTGAGTTTGCTTTCAGACACAGGCCTGACAAGCATTAAACCTGTATCACATACAATGGATGGGATGACTTGGCACAAAGTGTGTCATTCTACTCTGTTGCAGCATACCTCCCACTTTTGAATACTCCAGCTGGATTTTGGTGTCAAGTTTCACAGCGGCAGTGTATCAACTCGTGACTGATGGGGAGGGGAAGAGACTACACCTAGCTGTGTCAGTGGGGTCTGGTAGTGAGTGAAGGCCCATATCCACAGGGGAAGAGACTACATCTAGCTGTGTCAGTGGGGTTTGGTAGTGAGTGAAGGCCCATGTCCACAGGGGAAGAGACTACATCTAGCTGTTTTAGTGGGGTCTGGTAGTGAGTGAAGGCCCATGTCCCCAGGGGAAGAGACTACACCTAGCTATGTCAGTGGGGTCTGGTAGTGAGTGAAGGCCCATGTCCCCAGGGGAAGAGACTACACCTAGCTATGTCAGTGGGGTCTGGTAGTGAGTGAAGGCCCATGTCCCCAGGGGAAGAGACTACACCTAGCTATGTCAGTGGGGTCTGGTAGTGAGTGAAGGCCCATGTCCCCAGGGGAAGAGACTACATCTAGCTGTTTTATAGGGGTCTGGTAGTGAGTGAAGGCCCATGTCCCCAGGGGAAGAGACTACATCTAGCTGTTTTATAGGGGTCTGGTAGTGAGTGAAGGCCCATGTCCCCAGGGGAAGAGACTACATCTAGCTGTTTTATAGGGGTCTGGTAGTGAGTGAAGGCCGATATCCACAGGAGAAGAGACTACACCTAGCTATGTCAGTGGGGTCTGGTAGTGAGTGAAGGCCGATATCCACAGGGGAAGAGACTACACCTAGCTATGTCAGTGGGGTCTGGTAGTGAGTGAAGGCCGATATCCACAGGAGAAGAGACTACACCTAGCTATGTCAGTGGGGTCTGGTAGTGGGGGAAGAGACTACATCTAGCTGTGTCAGTGGGGTCTGGTAGTGAGTGAAGGTCCATGTCCACGGGGGAAGAGACTACATCTAGCTATGTCAGTGGGGTCTGGTAGTGAGTGAAGGTCCATGTCCACGGGGGAAGAGACTACATCTAGCTATGTCAGTGGGGTCTGGTAGTGAGTGAAGGTCCATGTCCACGGGGGAAGAGACTACATCTAGCTATGTCAGTGGGGTCTGGTAGTGAGTGAAGGTCCATGTCCACGGGGGAAGAGACTACATCTAGCTATGTCAGTGGGGTCTGGTAGTGAGTGAAGGTCCATGTCCACGGGGGAAGAGACTACATCTAGCTATGTCAGTGGGGTCTGGTAGTGAGTGAAGGCCCATGTCCCCAGGGGAAGAGACTACATCTAGCTGTGTCAGTGGGGTCTGGTAGTGAGTGAAGGCCCATGTCCACGGGGGAAGAGACTACATCTAGCTATGTCAGTGGGGTCTGGTAGTGAGTGAAGGCCCATGTCCCCAGGGGAAGAGACTACATCTAGCTGTGTCAGTGGGGTCTGGTAGTGAGTGAAGGCCCATGTCCACGGGGGAAGAGACTACATCTAGCTATGTCAGTGGGGTCTGGTAGTGGGGGAAGAGACTACATCTAGCTATGTCAGTGGGGTCTGGTAGTGAGTGAAGGTCCATGTCCATTGGTGTGACAGCTTATTACCATGACATGCTTCCATGCCAGACAGACCAGTGATTGATATTATGACCTCACATCCCACACCATCTGGGTGATATGACATGCAATCAACCAAGTCACCGAACAGAACCTGGAATCCTGACAGGGAACATTTAATGCGCAGAAATGAATGTCACAAGCACAAACTTGTCAGTCCAAAAACTGCTGTTGAACACACACGTTGTATTGTAATTCTTTAATTCACATATCAGAACATATGGCCAATATCTCACAATTCACAATGTTTCTGTACAGTAATTATTAATTTATAATTCCTCAACAAAATTGTATTATCATACCTAATATTAACTGAAAGAACAAATTGACATTCCCTACACAAAATTAAAATTTGAAATGCAAGTTCCATGTTCATCATGATCAGTTCTTATTTTCAGGTTTGAGATAAATAGATTTTAACTTGTACACAAAGTTTAGTGACAAAACGTATGATAATAACACCTGAATGTCTCATTTATGGTAAAAATATGTACAGATTAAAGTGTGTAATAAAGGTAGAAAATATACTTCCCCACACACTTCCAAATCATTTTAATGGGTGCAAATATGACGAATGACAGTCAACATGTGTCACTGGACAGCATCTGCACATCATTCAACCACCTCTATACAATAAACGCCATCGTCAAAGTGAGATCCTCTCATAAACCTTCACTTATATCACAACTTGGTATTCCTGTCAAAGGAACATGTTTATAGGGAGGGCTCATGCCTTCTGTTGTACTGGGACCGCTGTTCCGGCCACGGATGGTCCTCTGTTGCTCTGGATGTCCCTCTTGCCCGTCCTCTTCCTGATGAGTTCCGCCATCCCAGGGAGGCGGGAAAAGTAGTTCCTGGCCAGGGTGTGCTTCTGCTTCACTTTGTGGATGAACACTTGGCCGTAACCCTGAAACACAGACACACTGTGTAGTTGGCCATCAAATACTCTAACTCATTCGCTGACTACCATACTGGTAATAAATCCCTCCCTCCTCCCCAACTCAACTCACTGCCTCTATTTTTATTGGAATACTTTTGAGGCTAAACGCATTGCTAAATTAAAACTTTCCAGATCCTTTTTCAAAAGAGTGAGGGAGTGAGTATGGCTTTACACCGTTTTTAACAATATTCCAGCAATAACATGGCAGAGAACCCCAGATTTGGGCTTCACAAATTGTACAAATGTGGGGAATCGAACCTGTATGTTTGGCGTGACAAGTGAATGCTTTAACCACAAGGCTATCCCACCGCCAACCTTTTGTGAAGTGATGAGTATTGGGGTTAGCATGGGATAAACCCTAATATTGAAGATAGTAGTGAAAACATTTGTTTTCTGATCTGGATTGAACCATACGAAAGATGTTTGTCCATTATGACAATGATACTGACTCGACTGTATTTCAATTCAACATTCACTTTATAAGACAAAGTATTCTATGTGTTAAAGCCCCCTATATGAAACCTGCCCAATACATGTGGTCAATTATACTTAGAGCAATGTCATGTCCAGGTTTGCGAACATTGTTTAAGACTTTATGAAGTGTTACTCCTCTGGTCGATAATTTTATTAGGAACTGTTCATGTTCACAGCAAGCAACTAGGTCACCTAACAGGATCAGGTGCATGGTCAAGCTCGCTGACTTGGGTGATGCTCATGATGTCAATTACTGGATTGTCTGGATTGTTCATAGAGATCACTCTCCCCACCTTACATTACCAGATTTATATTCCTCACTAAACATGAGCACACTACGCTGTTATGTAGACTCCCAACCTCCTACCTCTTCTAGACTGTGTAGCCTGTCATGTGCTGAGGCTTCCTCCTTGGTGAGAAGCACACAATTCCAGGGTGACCACTCATCATGCTTGTCCCAGCGCACCAGCATCAGGTCATACAGGTCCTCCCAGGCACTGAGGATACTCTGGCTGTTCCAGATGTTCTCCACCAAGTATTGCAGGTCATTCTCCTGCAGACACAACCGTACATGTATACATGTCACACACTGAACTGTTTAATAGGTCTTTCCTACAAGTTGACAGATGACAAAGTCGACACAATATACAGATAACAACTTGCTTGACGACGGTATAATGATCTATACCGAAACTCTACTATAGTAATAATTTACAGAAGTTCTTTATCTGTAAATTGTGTCTACTATGTCACACACTGCAGGCTTGTCATACTTACACACATAAAATTAATATCTTAAAATATTTTAAATGCATAGGTATTTAGTTGGATCAGAGATGAGCCTGCGCTTTCGGTTCCAAATTCAGTTATGGTGGTCATATCTACAGGTAACCTAGCTCTCCACTCAAAAGTAGAACCATACCTGCAACAAGAATGCAATCTGTGATCCATCCCCATATCCCTCCTCAGCCTTCCGCAGTGACTTGAGCATGAACCGGAAATGGCTGAAGTCCTGTCGAACTCGAGCATCATTGTCGGTCTTGCCACAGCGGCGACATTTGCCAACATAGCGCGAGTTGGAGGACAGGGAGAACTCGGTGGAGGGGAGATAACTGTTGCAGCTTGGACAGAAGTAGATGTTCTTGCGGAGAGTGGATGGATCCTGGGGCACCTGTGGGTAGTAGGAGAGATAAGTATTATACCATTCCTCATACATTAATAGCAACAAAGATGAGATGAGTCGAGGAATCAATCGGGATGACACTGAACAATGCCCTGTAATTACATTACTAAAGATGTTCTCTCTTAACTATTGGCTTATGTATATATATGTCTATTAAGACAATCTTCATTTATTCAAGAACATAAGATAGCTAGACGATAAATCACAAAGAACAATGAAGAACGAAACATGGTAATTGACAGATAATCGAAGTGAAAACTGTGAGAATATCCGGGAAATACCAAACTTACACCCCCTATTCATAAAATGGACTAGTATGACATTGCCAAGGTTGGATTGTATTCATATTACTTAAATATGGGAAATGTTTTTGAAGATTGTACATTCTGTTAACATCTTTATGTACTGGTTACTGGGGATCTAATCAGTCCTGGCTTCCCGAAGAGACAGACAGGATTTATCTGTTAATGATATGGATGCCACTCACTTTTGTCAAGCAAATCTCTTCCACAATGACAAACATACACAGTAGGTAAAGGAGCTACCCACTAGTAATGAATTACATGTATCGAGTACTAGCAGCATGTCTACCTTGAGGAGTTTGGCAGATTCAGGGTTGAAAGTGGGAGTTTTGATGTACTGGAGGAACAGAGTTGAGATTCTCTTCCTGAGTCCATCCAAGTTGGTTTCCTTCACACCTCGCATCAACAGGTCGGCTTCTCTGTCGATGAGTTCGATGATCTCCTGCGTTAACTTGCAGTCATGCTCCTAATAGAATAAACAATAAGGACGACTTTAATACATACTTGAATAAAAGTAGATAAATCATGGGTTATGACATGGTGAATTTGTAATGGAATATTATATACCAAACGTTACAAATTCAGTTTTTATTGTTAGAATTAGACAAAAAATGCTTTCATATTGTGATTGAATAGGATCTGAGAATATTCAATTCTGCCACTTGTGACATTTCATTACTACACTAAGTAATAATTTGTTAATGAATAGACTCCCTTGATGTTCAAGATTTCAAGAAATCTAAAGCATTCAGTGCTCGGACAGAGCAGGATCTCACCTTCACAGTGTGTTTGAGAGTGAGAAGCACATCCAGTCGCTCATCCTGAGTGAGATACTTCATGTTAATACTGTTGTATATGTCTCGCAGTTCTCGTGCTCGAATTGTATATGGGGTGTCCATTTCAGTGACCTTTCCATCATGACCCTTCCATTTCTTGGGAGAAGCAGCCTAAAGATCAATAGATTACAGTTACCACATTTGCACACATTTTATCAAAGTCTACGATGAGTGCTTTATTGTTGAAAAGTGACATATGCAGCTAAAGTGCAGCTATTCGGAAAAGGAGGGGTGCATTATGTTATTTGGCAATTTATAAATAGTAATTGGGACATTTTGTTGAAAATACATATGAAGTAACTATAGAGTTGTAATATGTTTAGTCTTAGTATATCTGACCACAGCCTGAGATCTTAGCCACTAGTTCAAAGCCTAAGTCTAAAAAGATTCTTTTTAGTCAAGTAAGCTCAGATAATGAAAGTCCATAAGATAACAATAATATCTAATGAAAATGACGTTACGAGTCAACAGGCTAGTAGATTCAAAAGTCTTTGGCACAGACTGTGACTACCATGAATGCTTCCGAAATTTATGAGCCCCGCCTCTGGATCTGCATACTCTGCTATATATTAAACACCAACCTTCTCCAGGAAGCTCTGGATGCGCAGGTCCTTGTTCTCAGAGCCGGCCTCCAGCTTGTGCCTGTCGATGGCGGCCAACAGCTGGGTCTCCTGGTCCAGCAACATACACAGAGCAGCCTTCCTCTCAGCCCCCTCCAGGGTGGTGTTGATGCGCTCTATCTCCTCCTGCCGCCACTCTACAGCAGACAATTGTTTATAACTTCCCACCTCTACATTTCGCAGATTGGGATGAGACTTTAACTAATGAAAGTCTTAATGGCTTCCATAACAATGTCATGAATTTCATACTTTTGCATAACAGAATCCCCCCACAATAATTGAAGATACTTTGTTACATTTTCCCCTAAAGATGACAGAAATATCTGTTGAGAAACCAATTAAACAATCTACCACCTACTTTCCAAAGCATGAAAGAGAAGATCAAAGTCCTCTTTGTTCTTTGGATTCATTCGTCTTGCAAACTCCTTCTTTATTCTGTCTTCCTTATCTTTCTTCTTCCTGATTTCTTCCTCCTTCTCCCACTCTAACCTACGCTGCTTATCTTGTTTCAGCTTGTGCACATATCTCTTGGCCAACCAGCGGCGGTAGTACTTCTGTATGATAATAATCTGGAACAAACACATTAATGTTTTATACAAATGAAATATCCAGTACAGCTTGCACTCCTTCAAGTATTTTCTGCAATGCTCTGGCACACATTGAAACCATCTGATCTTCTTTTACCCGTGAAGATCAGGTCTTCAGCAACCCATGCTTGTCATAAAAGGTGACTATGCTTGTCGTAAGAGGCAACTGACGGAATCGGGTAGTCAGGCTTGCTGACTTGTTGATGCATGTCATCATATCCCTTTTGTGTGGATTGATGCTTGTGATATCAATCATTGGATTGTCTGTTACAGAGTCGATCATTTACAGACCGCCATCATATGGCTGGAATATTGTTGAGTGTGGTATTAAACAACAAACAAACAAACAAACAAATCTTTTAAGTAGGTTCCCACAGCAAGCATGTTCTAATCCTAAATCACCATGGGAACAGATCTTTTTGATGCATGTCTGAAATCTTTTTTGACTATATAACATGAACTCAGAATCATGCACTCACTGAATGGACAAATGAACATCAACCTTGTCTTAACAAATCAAGAACACATATACCTACCTTTCTAAGAAGCATGGCTAGATGATCATCAGCCGTCGTGTACTGGCCTGGGATAAGAAGCTTGTCTGACATATTGGACACAAACACACCAATCTTTGTCATCTGTGTTGATGTGTCATTGGTCGTCTGCTGCGGCTGGTGATGCTGTTGGACTGTCTGTGTGTCCCGACAGTAGCGTTCTATGTTAGACACAGGTCTCGGCTTGGTGGCAGTTTGTGCTGAAGCATTGTGATACTCAACGCCAGTTGTCTTGTGGCGGAATCCTCCTAAGAAAGGCTTCTTCTTTGTGGAACGTTCAATCTCAACTACAATGTCTCTGGGTTCTTCATCATCTACATAAGGAGAATTTCAAAGACATTCGTATCTAGGCTGTTTACTAATGGTGCGCAAGTATTACTGGTATACCAGTATACCACAATATGAATTACTGATCACAATATATTTGAAAAATACAGGTATATTGCATTTTTTCAAATCAAGCATATTTTACATATTAGACAAGTCGGACTGAAATTATGATGTTTACAAATAAGCAACTGTTTCCTGTGATCGAAGAAGTGAAACTTCTAGAGCATAAATTTCGCCCAGGAAGCACCTGGACCCCAAATCCGGGCATAGACCCTACGCTTGATGCCTTTATCAAATCAGTTAAACACCAGTTTCTCAAAATGATCACCATCCCGTTCATACGCAACAATCTCACACGTGCACAGAGAACTGCCATCAATAGTCTCAAAAACAACTCAGAAATCGTGATAAAAAAAGCCGATAAGGGATCAGCAGTCGTTCTTCTCAACACTACTGATTACATACAAGAGGTCACACATCAACTCACTGACACCAACTTTTATCTTAAAATAGACCATGACCCCACCGTGGAATTTGCTAATGAGATCACACAACTTCTCACCAAAATCTTCACTAAAGAAGAGATCACTTACAAAATATTCAATGGACTGTTACCCAAAGACCCCACATAAAAGAGTTCGTCAAACATTATCCCAGCTACATTAGGGACACCACCCACTTCATCCAGACCGTGGGCTCCGTCCACCTCCCACCCAATAGTGACATCATTCTTGTCACTATGGACGTCACATCCCTTTACACCAACACGGAAGGCCTCCGTGCAGTAGCTCAGGCCATTAGACGCTTCAAACCTGACTGGTCCATCAGCTCCACCAGCTTACTTTCTTTACTTAGACTTGTTCTATACAAAAACAATTTTGTCTTCAACAATGTACACTTCTTACAAACCGGAGGAACAGCCATGGGTACCAAACTAGCCCCATCATACGCAAACATTTTCATGGGAGAATTAGAAGAAAAACTTCTAAAAAAACCATTTTGAGACATTTTCCTCATTTGGACTCTGGGCTACACGAGGTTGGAATCTTTCATCAAAGAAATGAACCAATCACATCCCACAATCAAATTCACGGCCAAATTTTCCAGAGCAAAAGTGGCTTTCTTAGACACATGGCTCATATTTAACCAAGAAACTAATAAACTGGACTTTGACCTATATTGCAAACCCACAGATACACATTCTTATCTGCTATATACCTCCTGCCACCCGCGACACATCAAAGTCAAAGGACCATATAGCCAATTCCTCCGACTCAAAAAGATCTGCAGCTCGCAATCACAATATGAGTTCCACAGTAACAATCTAGTAAAGTATTACCTCAGGAGAGGTTACCCCAAGAAAATTCTCTTGGATAATGAAATAAAAGCTAACGCTAAAGAGAGGACATCCCTCTTATCACAAAAACAGACACCCTCTAAAGACACTAAACCAGTGATCTTTATCACAGATTACAACCCCACTGCACTTAAGGTAAGCTCTTTGATAAAAAAATCCTGGCACTTACTTCTAGGATCAGACACCTGCAAAGACACCTTCCGAGTCCCACACATCACGGCATACAGGAAGAACCGCACACTCAGAGATATCCTCATGAGAGCGGCAATCACCTATCCGCCACCCAAACCACAAATCAGTGGCCGAAATGTGCCCAACTTAGATGACAGCTGTCACAAACAATCATGCAAAATCTAAATATGAAATTGGTCAACACCTTCAACAGCCACACAACAGGCAAAAAATATAAATGCCATCCGCATTTCACTTGCAAAAGCAGAAACATAATCTACCTGCTCAGTTGCATTAAATGTGGTAAACAATACGTAGGTGAGACCAAACAACACTTCTGCACTAGACTCAAAGAACACTTTGCAGATATAAACCACCAAAGGGACAAACCTGTCGCTAAACACTTCAATTCCGTAGGACACTCAACCAGAGACCTACACTACCAAATCATACAACAGCTCAAAACAGACCTTGAGTCAGCTCAGAGCACGGCTAGATGCCTGTCCATTGAACTAAAATGGATATTTGATCTGAAAACCATCCATCCGCAGGCCATGAATGATAAGATCTAATCCTGGAATTCCCAAACCCACCTACCCATATTCTATTCACTTCTGGGGTTACGTGACAGATGTATGAGGGTATCTGCCACACAACAAGTTGGAACAACTTCTTCTGCAGGTGGACCCCTCACTCATCAAATCACTGCCATCCCGTGGGAAACGATCCCTGCATTCTGATCACCTGACATATCCAGCACCCTCATTCTTAATTTAGAGCCTACAGGCTGGTATAACTGTGATGCGGAGATGGTTGGGTGGGCATTTAGCGAGTGAGATAGGATAAGTACATAAATATACAATTTATTAGAAAATTTGCAAATTTTTAAACTTATCCTTTCTCATACTATGCATTTATCCCACAGTTGGATAGTGGGGCGCAGATACCCTAGCCTGTAAAGACCTCAACCTTGCTGGAACTCATCATGAAAATTCAAAGGATTTTACAAGGATTAGTGATAAACTCGTGTAAGGTTTGCTTAAAAAACCCTCTTTGTGCTATCAAGAAAGAATAATGCATCGGAAGCGTCTTGATATCCATCCTCAGGATGATATTGATCTGTCTGATAATTCAACCTGAATAAGGAGTATGCGTGCGTTCCTGACTCTGTCCGTTTTCTTGAGAAGATAAGGGGAACATAATGTATTTTTTAGAGTAAAAATATCATTTATACTTATCCTGACTCATACTTATTGCTTATCTCTCTCTCTTCCGAATGGGTAGTGGAAACTTCCTGTGCTGTTCCCAAAGAACAGAGAAAACAGCTCACCCAAACGCACCCTTATTCCGCGAATGCGCACCGGAACCATGTGACCAAGCCCAGTAACTCATCACTCTCTCTTATTTCCTACTTAATGGTCGGAACACATCAGTGGAAAGAGGGGAAGGCCGGGAGGGTACTCATTTGTATGAGTCAGGATAAGTATAAATGATATTTTTTCTCTAAAAAATACATTGTATCTTATCCTGACTCATACTTATTGCTTGAATCTCACAGTAGGTGGTGGGTTCCACCTGTATGTGTGATTAACGTCGATCTGTTCTATAAACCCCATAGGAACGTTGTTAATCTTCTGTGTAAATTCTTTATTGGGGACCACCTTCCTTTTTTGTGAGCAGCAAAATGGAAGTAAATCATATAGATTTGTGGATTTATAAGGTTTCTAAGATTAAAATCTTGTTCACCTTAAATGATTAAAGTGTTAAGAGAAGAGCAATAATCTCAACACAATCATTTCTTACTCATGTGCTGAATTACATAGTAAAACAGGGGGCATGGACTCTCAGTCGTTGGTTATGGAACAGTAACCTGACGTCAACAAGTCTACGTGATATTGGGTGAGTGTGATCTTCTAATGTCGTCTGGTAGGATTCGTGAGTTGTTGTGCCACAACTAATGGTCCGAATTGGTGAATACCAGCTATGTCTTCTGTAGCAAGGTCTCTGAGGTAGTGATTGGCGAAAACTGTATCTGATTTCCAGAAACAGCCTTCCATAATAGTTGTTACTGAGCAGTTGCCGTGAAGTGCCAAAGTTGAGGCTAAGGCTCTTACTTCGTGCGGGTTGGAGGCTGAAGGGGGGTCCAATCCCGCTGCTCTGTATGCTCTGAGAATAACAGCTCTCATCCAAAATAAGATAGTTGTTCTGGATACCTCTGTGTGTGTATTCCTTAATAAAGGAATAAATAGTCTCTTAAAACCTTGTCTTCTAGGTTTAGACTTTTGTAGGTATAATCTTAAGGCTCTGACTGGGCATAATGATAAATCCTCTGTATCCTCTGCACCAAGGACGGAGGAAAGAGCCGGAACATGGAATTGTCTGTCTGGTTGGCCTGGTAACTGGTTCTTTGCAACAAAGTCCCATCTTAAGCCAAGGTGCGCTGATGAGTTGTTACCACTGTCAAATGTGATGCGATTGAAGTCTATCGCGTGGATTCCAGACATTCTGGCTGCCGTAGCTAATGCCAGAAGAAATAGGGTTTTCTGCGTCAGGTGTTCAAAGTCGGCCTGTTGGAGCGGTTCGTATGCATCACTAGTTAGGTGTTGTAGAACTATATTAAGGTCCCATGCTGGGGCTCTAAATCTTTTCTGTTGGTCCTCAAGTCTGAAGGATCCGAGTAGGGCTATCAGCTCGGGAACTTTAGTAAGTTTTATCCCGTTAGCCATTGTCAGTACAGAACTGATAGCAGCCAAATAAGTGCCCAGTGTCGAACCTTTAAGATTCCTTGTACTTCGTAAGTGACATAGGTAATCTGCTACTTGTGGTATAGTAGCTTTGGCTGCAGAAAAACCCTTGGATGTTGCAAACTGGTCAAAACTTTTCGTCTTTATCGTCATAGAGATTCCTCGTTGATCTACGAAGTGCTAAGGAGACTGCCTTAGCTGCTCTCATGGAATATCCTCTTTTAACGAGACTGCCCTTGATATGCTCCATACGTGAAGTTCGTATAGATCTGGTCTTGGATGGACCTGATTGGAGTGAGGATGTAGCAGTAGATTTGGCCAGTTTGGAAGTTTTAATATTGGATTTCCTGCTAGTTCGACGAGATCTGGAAACCTAGTTCTCGCGGGCCAGTAAGGCGCTACCAAAAGCAGTTGTAGGCTGCTCGTGTGTAGGATCTTTTGTAATATCTGTGGTATCACGGCTTGTGGAGGAAACGCATACGCATTTAGTCCCTCCCATGATATTGACAGAGCATCGACTGACCAAGCTAGTGGGTCTGGCACTGGTGATACAAATGTTGTTATCTGATTGTTGAATCTGGTTGCGAAAAGGTCTATCTAATGGGCAACCTCTTTCTTTTATTGCCAGTTGGAATGCTTCTGGGTGTAGCTTCCATTCTGTCGGTGATGGTTTGGCTGGTCTGGTGAAGGCGTCTGCTAAGACATTTGCCACTGCTGGTATATGTCTTGTCTTTATTGTTAAGTTCAGATTAACTACTAGCTCGTAAAGTTGAAATGTCAACTTCAGGAGGGTCCAGGTTTATATTGTATGCCACAGTTGAATTGTCTGTTCTGATCATCAGACGTTGGTTTCTTAACTGTGGGGCCCAGTGAAATAATGCACGGATTACTGCCTCACATTCCAGATAATTGATGTGGTAGAGCTTTTCTGCTTCTAATCATAGGCCTGCTGTTACTTCTCTGTTGAAGTGAGCTCCCCAGCCTTGAAGTGAGGCGTCCACGAATAGGTGGTTGTTGTAATCTGGGTCGTTTAAACAAGTTCCTGCGCAAACGTTCGATTTCACTTTCCACCATAAGAGGTGTTTCCTCAATGTTTGTGGTAGTTGCAGTTTTAAATCCTGGTACTCTAGGTATGGATTTAGAAATCTCTGAATAGGGCGTAAGTGTAGTCTGCCTCGGACCATCCATGCTTGGGCTGACGTGAGTCAGCCTAGTATCACTTGCCATTTGTTGACTGAGATTTTCTTGTAAATTGCTGTTGGCAAACAAGTCTTGATTTTTATCCACCGATCTTCTGGTACCATTATCAGATTCTGATTGGTTAGAATACTGATCCCCAGAAATTTGAGGTCCTGAGATGGTTGTAGATCGGACTTCTGAAAATTTATTAACCAACCCAGTTGTGTTAATAATTTCAGGGTGAAATTTAGTTTAGTCTGAGTAGCTCTGTTGTGTGATATTTACTATCACATCTGTATTAATAGCAGGCGTTAGCAAAGTACCTTGTGTAAAAAAGGTAGGCTGCGTGAAGGTAGTTGGCAGTGTAAACGTTGAAGGCTGCACGAAGGCGGGAGCCTGAGTGAACGCTGGAGTCTGTGTATACTCTTGTTGATTAATAGGCTGCTGACGCCTGCGCGAAGGTAGAGGATTGCGTAATTGTTGTGTTGGGCTGCGCGAAGGTCTGAGGCTGATTGAGGTTTGTATCGGTTGTATTTGTAGCCGGATTGGATGACACTGCGGGCTGCGCGAACCTCTGGGGTTGTGGGGTTGCAGGGTTACCTCTGGGGTAGAGGTAATAACCTCTGCAAAAACATGCTCTCTCCTAGGGGAAGACGGCTTCAAAGTAGATGATGCAGCACTCTTTTTCTTAGCTAGATGTTGTAGATTGATAGCCTGACTGAAGCGTTCAGTAGGTTTATTCTTAGACCCTCTAGTCTTCTTACTGGTAGACGAGGAAGTAAGATGGGGGGGAGGTGACTGCATCATATTCAGCAGGAGTAATTTGAATAATATCAAATCGAATTCCTCTGACGAAGGGCAGGGCGTAGATTCTCGCCTCTTCTTACTTTTAGCCGTCTCCGTGGATGATAACTAGCGTGATGACTCATGTCGTTTCCGATCCATCTTTTTCCTCTGCACTGCAAAAAGATAATTCCTAAATTCTTCCTTCCCCAAAGAGGCGCAGAATTTGCATCTATTCTCTGCAGTGCAGTTCTGCACTGTGTAGCTGGTACAGGTTGGATGAGGGTCCGAATCTGAAACACGTAATTTACATCGGTTACATTTTTTTTATAATCCCCGATAGGGGCTGCATTTAAGTCCAAATTACGAAAAATTCTAATGCCAAATATATAAAATAATCGTTAGATATGATGTATAGAATATCACAGAAGATAATCCAAGCAAAAGATTTTGTTAAAAAGGGTGAATTTTTATGGAAAGCTTGGATTACGATGCACAGAAAACATTTTCCAGCTGCCAAGATGGCGCGAAAAAGAGAGAGTGATGAGTTACTGGGCTTGGTCACATGGTTCCGGTGCGCATGCGCGGAATAAGGGTGCGTTGTGGTGAGCTGTTTTCTCTGTTCTTTGAGAACAGCACAGGAAGTTTCCACTACCTATTCGGAAGAGAGAGAGATAAGCAATAAGTATGAGTCAGGATAAGATAAAATAACTAATCTTTGATTAGGTGCTGGGGAGTGTAGGTATTAGTCCTGAGGAGAACGAAAATCAATGAGAGGTCAGTATTCTGAACCTCCATCATTCATCCAGATTAGATACATAGAGTGAGTGGCTGATCATCTCGATTGTCAGAACCTGTCTATTTTGTTAATGTTGATTTCACTTCAGTGAGCACCGTAACTGATCCATGACTGGACGTGGACCAGGTCCTTGAAGATCACGGTAGAGAACAGGTCTTCAGAATCTCAAGCTTGCCATAAGAGGAGACTTTAAAGATGAGACCAACAGGTTGGTGCAGGTCAACGCATCCCAAGACGTTGACTGATGCTCATGACGGTTAAAAAGTAGTTGATCATACTGCTGTTAAAGTAAGGTAATTAGGTTTCTTAGTAGTTGACAAAAGAATACAGTGAAGGCCTGGTCCAAGTTCATGGATAGAAGTGCACGATGAGAGGTCTGTTGACCCTGAGAGAAACGACGAGCCGTGTCTCGAACAGGCAAAGTTGCACGAGTGGCCGAGTTCTTGATGGAACAATGTATCAATGTATTGAGGTATCAATATAATGATGAAATGTCGAGTGGGGGTCCCTCAGGTATCAATCTGTAGAAGAGGCGAACTATCAATCCTCCGAGGTACAATCTGGTGAACTGTCGACAAGGTTGTCCGACAAAAGAATGACGACTTGTCATTGGTGAAGTATGGTGATCTGTTTATCCCACGATCATGTACGATCTAACAAAGGATGACAATCCTGTGAGTGAAGATCTGTCGACAGTCGGCGATCACTTGCTCGATGACAATCGTCCATTTTTCAATCAGCAGGACTGTCGCCATTTGAAAGCCGGAGAGGTGTATCTGTATCCTCAGAGCGCTGCAGGGAGCGATGATGACCCAATTCACGAGTGGATAGAGGCACCCTCTGCTGACAACTTAGACTTCCCAACGCTGCGCTGAGTCAAGGGAAACCTTCTTCGCTGAAAGAATGGGGAAGTGGCAGAGGACATACCAGGCCGGTGGTCATTTGAAAGTGAGACGACTGTAGAAGGCAGGGAGCAGACACGAGCAAGGGGCATGGTCCATACATAGGCGGGAAGGGCGGTAGACAAAATGACGGGAAGCGATGTAACTGTTATTAGCAAAAAGATTAAGGCGCAGCAACAAGGAATAACACATTGTTTGGGTGTCCACGCGGAGGAATGACCATGCACGGAAACCGTACACAACGACTAAATGATAAACAAACGCCCTTATCCAATTCTGACAGGGCAACACACTGCTTGACAATTTGTATCATTACCACACACTCCACAACAATCACAACAAATGGAAATGGGGTCAAGTAGAGAAAACAGGTGATACCAGGCTGTGAAAAGGGACGTGACAACTCCAAATGTATAATATCCTCGTGGTAATGGTAAACAGAAGTGAAATCGATCGTGTAAAAACCAAAACCAAAAAACAAACAAAATATATTCTCTGTTCAGGTATGCGTCTGAACACCAGGCGATAGAAATGAGAATGAGGGTGCTGGATATGTCAGATAATCAGATCGCAGGGATCGTGTCGCATGGAATGGCAGTGGTGCATGACCCATGATCACAGTGGTGACTTTGTGGTATATGGGATGTGTTGGGGTGAGTGGTGTTTTTGAAGCTGGAAACTTTGTCCTAGGACGCTTCCACACCAGGATCAAAGAATAAGAAGAAATGCATAGTGTGAGATAGGATAAGTTTCAAAATTCGGCATATTTGGCATTGGAGTATATATATATAAGTACAGTGCTTTCACATCAGCTATTTTAAAGTATGACCTGAGAATAAAGAAAATGAAGACTTACAGGCTGGACATCGAAATATTGAATAGCAAGTTCAGTGAAATGATGTTCACACTGACTCCACAGTGATGCCTACAGGAGCAAAAGGTAACACAGACTGACCTCCCTGCACCCGCACAGTGATGACGTCAGGCATGTGATACTCCTGACGAGGCCGGTAGGACTTGATTGGTGTGTTGACAGGATCAGCAGACTGCATCTCCAGCTGAACAGTGCCATTTGGACCCACGCCCAGATCAGCCAGAGTTGACTTCTCACTTATACCTTTACCTGCACACATCACCAGACACATCACTGCTCAACTGAACAATAACAATCAAGAGACTCTTTATAGTACTTGTTATCCTAAGAACACATTTTAATGATTTAGGGATCCCCAGATGAAAATACTTGGGCAGATAGCCACAGGACACCCATTAATTTTAATACTGTCGATATTCAGGTTAGAAATGTATTTTTATCACTACAGATCTGCTACTGAGTTGCCATCTACATCATACTAAAAGTGGAAGTCGACAAGGAAATGTTACTAGTCCATCCTTAATTTAACTAGTCTCAGACTAGCAGACTTCTTTTAATCTTGAACCCTGATACAGTTGTAATCTATCATCACAAATAAACTGCAGCATTTAGTTTTCTCTAAATACTGGATTGTTTGTGATTTAACCTATTACTACTAATCTATTTTGGTGACTATCTCAAGATGGCACATCAAGTGCAGAGTGTAATTCTTTAAATATGACTTCTAATTCCAGATAGATTAAAGAATTAAAGAACTGTGATCTGAAGCATCTGTCATTGCTTGAGTGATGTATGGAACAACCTAATGATAAGTGATGACTGTTGTCTACATAGTGGGAGGAATCTACACTCTCTGCGTACTTACCATCATGCATGATCAGGATCAGATTAACGGGCATCTTGAGTTCACTGGAAAAATGTTCCTTGAGCTGCTGGAGAGTCTGACCCAGTGTACATGCCAGAGTGACCACTTGACCGCTTGGCATCAGCACAAACTTCACTGTATATACAAAATATCATATGTATCCCTTGAAATTGTGATGTTTTCTTACTCTCTCATTCAAGGCAACTCAATAAGGCGCATTCAAAAGAACATTAAATTTATTAGAATAAATTATTAAATACCTTGATTAACGGATGCAACTATGTTTTTGGTAATGTGAGTATTCTACCTGTAGCTGTTGCATCAAGGTTCACCTTGGTCTTCACTGAAGGAGTTGGCTTCACTGGAGTTGCCTGCCTTCCATCTAGTGTTACACCTTCATCCTCTATCTTCCTCATTTCTGTGCCCACCTCTGCTACGGAAGGGGCTCTTTCTACCTCAGGCTTGTCCTCCAGCTCCTGCTTATCCTGCTCCCTCACATTATCCTTCACTTCAGCCTTTTCTTCAGTTGTTGCATTTTCAGCCTTTACTTCTTCTGTTGGTTCCTGCTCTGTCTTTTCTGCTTCATCAACCTTCTGTTCTTCCTTCTGACCCTCTTCTATCACTTCTTCCTTCTGACCCTCTTCTATCACTTCTTCCTTCTGACCCTCTTCTGTTACTTCTTTCTGACCCTCTTCTGTTACTTCTTTCTGACCCTCTTCTATCACTTCTTCCTTCTGACCCTCTTCTATCACTTCTTCCTTCTGACCCTCTTCTGTTACTTCTTTCTGACCCTCTTCTGTTACTTCTTTCTGACCCTCTTCTATCACTTCTTCCTTCTGACCCTCTTCTATCACTTCTTCCTTCTGACCCTCTTCTGTTACTTCTTTCTGACCCTCTTCTGTTACTTCTTTCTGACCCTCTTCTATCACTTCTTCCTTCTGACCCTCTTCTGTTACTTCTTTCTGACCCTCTTCTGTTACTTCTTTCTGACCCTCTTCTGTCACTTCTTTCTGACCCTCTTCTGTTACTTCTTTCTGACCTTCTGTTACTTCTTCTTTTTGACCCTCTTTGGTTACTTCTTCCTTCTGACCCCCTTCTGCTGTTAATTCTTCCTTCTGACCCTCACTCTCAACTGGGACATTTGTCTCCCCTGTGACTTCTACTTCAGCTGACCCTCCCTCCTCAGGTTTTCCCGATTCACCAGCTGCAGGGTTATGCTCTGTGATGTCAGGCTCTGCTGGGTCAGGCTCTGCTTGAGGCACTAGTACAGGAGCGGTGTCTCCTTGTGCTTCATCAGGTGCAGGGTTTGTGTCCTTGGGAACATCTTCTACCGGGGTAGTCTCTTGATGGGGAGAATCTTTCTGGTCTGCAGACTCACCTGGAACTTCCTCTTTTCCTTGTTCAGACATTTTTCTGTAAATATATGAAAATAGATCATACTACATTGATAAGCACAAGGTTTTACATGACTTACAAATGTGCATCCAGTATGCACAAATGTAGAGAATGGACACAGAAAAAAATATGCTGCATCCCAAGGGAAGAACAATGTTCATTGTATTTACAACAGATCAGGAGCAATTATGCGTGTCTGTTATTTCATCCATCAAGCATTACCACTGTCCATGATTCATTACAGGCTCTAGCATACCAAATATGCAACAAAAACTATAAAACTGATTGTGAAATAAAATTCATACGTATATTACAACTATTAGATAAAAAGATAGCATATCAGCCAATCGCGAAATTCATTTACATACAGTTACATTCTGTAAAAAATGTGCATGCTACTATTCATTTGGTTTTAAATGATTTACAAGGATTGTTTGAAACTGGTTTTCAAGTCAAAATACCCAAATCAAAAGAAATGTGGGTCATTTTTTTAATACCCCCTAACAATTGTGGATACCTAACAAAAATCAAACCCATGAAATACCCAAATAACCAAATGCTTATCTGGAGCTCTGCACACGAATGGAAGAGTTGACAATGTGTCATCTTGCCCAGTAGTATATTAATAACACTGATATACAGAACAAAAACATTCATTTCACAAATATTGCACTAGAAATTAAAAATTCATATTTAGCATCAATGGAAAACTCTATTACTTGAAACATGAACTCGGTTTGAAGTACCAGTTCTACTATTTGTGTTTGCAGGAGTGAGTGAGTGAGTTTGGTTTTATGCCGCTTTTATCAATATTCCAGCAATATCACGGCGGGGGACACCAGAAATGGGTTTCACACATTGTACCCATGTCAGGAATTGACGCGGTGTCTTCGGCGTGTGGAGTGAATACTTTAACCACTAGGCTACCTGACCGCCCCGTGTTTGCAGGATATTTGCATGTTATGTATCACCCAAAAACAATCTACAACAACAAATTGCGACTTTGGCAACTAGTCCAAAGCCTGAGTCAAGTAAAATTCTGTACATAAAGCTAATAATAGTACACCTAATAACACAGAATTCACCTGAAAAAGATGCTTAGGGCCAATTTGGGGCTCATAGTCTCAAACATTTCTGGCAGATTGCACAAAACCAATAATTGCTAAGCTTGACACTTATGAAAGAATGTTCGTATTTGTAGTTAGTACCCAGACCAGTGGATAGTAACGTGATAGATTGCTTAATGACAAAAACTCATGATAGCTCAGTGGTTACACTACAAGACGCTAATGTCGCGTTTCCTTCTGACGATGTATATGTTAGACAAAGCTTCAGTCAACTTCGGTGTATGCATGATCTGATTGTTTGAAACATGTATCTAAATAGTTTTGGCCAAGGCTGTGGTAAAACAATTACCAATCAGACATTTTGTTCCCAACTCTTGAGACCTGCAGTGGGTACCCCGGTAGTAAATTTGGACTCGTCCCAGCCCAACAGGTCAGGTACCTTTCTGTACACACAAATGTACCCTAGCTTGTCAGGGTACCCAGGGTTTATTTCTGTAATACCTGTGGCAACAGTCACCCCTATAGCTACACATTTGGTACATATTGTATGTAGTACATGTGTTGATAAAAACCTCAACTGGTACAGTTTTCTAACCTTGAAGATAACTTTTGTAATTCTCATACTGACACACACACATACATGTATGTACGCACGCACACACACACTTATAAATACATTCGCACACATAGATCTATACACTTTTGCAATCATACCTATTTTACACTCCTAATAAATAACTTATGTATCACACACATACTTATTATTAAAAACATGTTCACAGTCAATCAATCAACAAATCAAACTAATTAGTTTCGGAACACATGAAACAGTGTAGAAACTAATAAAGTATTTAAGATCAACGAGTGAGGTTGTAAGGAACACTGGGAGGCGTTATGAATTAGCCGAATTTTCAATCTGATATTAATTTCACGGATCCTTTTTTACAAAAGAAATGAACAATTATGATAAAATCGGCTGGTTTGCATGGCTGGCAACCAGATAATAGCACTTTCGTTCTGAAACACTCTAAAGTAACCGACTATATTGAAATATTATAACTTCAAAACCACATTAATTTATTTACCTCCCAAGAATTTTCATCAAGGAATAGTCAGTGACCTGCTTGACAACGGATGTTTTATGCACTGTAACAGTAAGCGCATTTCATATGAAGTGGTGTTGATATTAACGGATAATTGAAAACAAAACAACTTATGAAATAGCATACCTTTACGTTATACAACTTCACTCAGATGTTTTCACTTGACGCGTCAAGATCGCAGACGGCCGCCATTTTCCCTGCTTGTTTTGGAGACAGCATGGTTACCACGCACTTGCTGACGCTGTATAAGACAAACCTTCTCATTGGCTAGATTTCCGAATTGGACCAATCGCATGTCTCCTCTTACACGGTCGTCGATCCTGCTGTAGAACGTTATGGAGGCTCAAGTCTAAAGCTTCCATAACAACGCAGCGCGAAAAGGTCATATGCGTGACTATTAGGAAAATGTAAAGTTTATATAATTTGCTGCGTGATTTCCCATCTTATCTAACACCTGGAATAACAGTTTTGTATTTGCCGACCAAGACTTCTTGAAAAGGTAATATTTTAGTGCTCTAGCACAATCTTCACATAGCCAGGCAAGTGCTGCATCATCAATAGATCTCTATTGTAACTAATGACATGTAGCAAGCTTCTGTGAATTACATGTAATTCTTATTTGAGAATTCTTCTTTAAGTTTTATATATTTGGTAGAAAGAAACACTTAAAAAACTCACTGTTATTTATACATCACTATTTTTGACCTGGCAAAGGCAAACATTTCAAACAGTCATAGCTCATACTGAGATCGGACAGATCGGACTCATTTAGAGTTCATTGATTACATTATTATGGTGCATAAGAATAACTTTTTGTATTTTTTTCTACATTTATTAATGTTTCTTGCTACTCACAATAAGTAGGAATTGAGATAATATATCCTTCATGGTAAATATGAAATGGAAAGGTTGAAATAATATTAATGAGTCGATGTTGGTCATTCATATGCATATCTTCACAGTGAGAAAACTGATAACTCGTTGATATAACTTTTTCAATACAGTTAATTCACACACTAAAAGTTGCCAGTAAACATCTCTATAAGCAGGTAATTAAGATACAACTGAATCAAGGTACAAAATCATGTTCCCAAGTTGGTAATATTTTCTTCTTATTTGAATTCATGATGGGAAACAAATTTCAAAGTATGACTATTTTTATCACATTTTGGTGTGATTTATCTGATAAGAAGAAAAAGAGCAATCCCTAACTGGTTGTTGCCTAAGAATAGAGCATTTAGAAAAAGTTACAATAAATACAATTATAAAGGTTATGCAACACAAATACAGCCAGGTCACCACTTTATAGGAGGGCTCATTGCAGCTCATGACACATTAGTAACTCTCTTGCTGGAGGAAGATATATCAGAGTTTTAGGTAGGTATTTTTTACACAACAAACAATTATAAGGTTGAGCCTTCCATGAATGAGAGTGGGTATGTTGTTGTTAAACATACTTTATAGTGATACATATACATCTTGAATGTGTAGATCAAACGTTTCCCTTTCAATATCTGCAAACCAAAGCCCATACACAAAATGTAATCTTGTATTTCTATATTGAAGTTTATTATTCATGTACAGTGATGAAGGACATCATAAATATGAAAACCATAGGCTTACAAAATCTAATCTTGTATTTCCAAATTAATGTTATTATTCATGCGACAGCCATTTTAGGAAAGTAGTTCAATAATAGGGGTGCAAATATTTCTGAACCATATTGCTAGCTGTTCTGCTGCCCCATGGGATAACCAGCTGCTATGCATCACTAAGCATGTTAAGCAGACATACACATATTAACTGACTATACCCCAACATCAGTAACTTTCAAAATGTATGATAGTAAACACCTTGTTTATCAGTTGGATACATACTTCTTGTCACCAGGGGGCAGTGGGGTACCCCAGTGTTTAAAGGGTTCACTCATCATGCCGAAGACCCGGGTTCGATTCCCCACATGGGTACAATGTGTGGAGCCCATTTCTGGTGTCCCCTGCAGAAATATTTTGTTAGATTATTGCAAAAACGGCGTAAAAGAATACTCACTCACTCTTTGTCACCACTGACTAAGTTTGTCTTGTTCATATGTTTAGATGGCATCTCCAGGCAGGTATACCAATGGCATTACAAATGGTGATGGAACAGCCAATGAGAGACTTGAGCCGATCAGACAAAGAACCAAAATTGGCGGCATTGGCCCAGATGGATATCCAAGATTACCGCCAATCAAACGACCAGTGGTCTCCAAAGAAGATCCATATGCAAATAGTAAACTGATGAACTTCAGGCTTGCTAACCACAAGCAAGCTTTACTCATGCAGATCCTGTGAGTTTACTTTAAGAAACATATCTTTCAGTGGACATTGATTTTCAATTCAGTATGATTCCAACTTGTGAAGGTGCCTTGTAAAATAAGTAATTAAGAACATCTTTGTTAGATGTTGGTTGATTCTGGACTCAAATAATTGTCCTTACCATGTCTTCCATATGTCCATCCATAGTGCTGCAAAACTGTTTGATTAAATGTGATGTGAGCAAATATAGGTTGTAGACTTAGTAAGGTGCATTCCTCACAATTCTTGTGTATATATATTTAGACAAGACACAGCCATGAAGGCAATGGATGAAACCCAGGAAGCAGTGGAACTGACGCCTGACAAACCCCCCAGCCCAGACTACCCTGAGGAGGTGAGAGATTTACCTTGCTATGTCTTCACAGTAAAACAATATAGATTCTGCAAATCAAGACATGAATCCAGTAGGACAATACTGTTACATCTTGTTTTGTCTTAACTCCAACATTCTTTCAATTGAGAGAGAAGACATTCTTGGATTTCGCCGTGATATTGCTGGAATATTGCTAAAAGCGGCATAAAACCATACTCACTCACTATTCCCAGGGCTTGAAGAATTTCAGGATTTTAAGGGGGTGTCCCTATGTGTGTGGACTTGATAAGGCTAGTACATGTTTCAGTCAGTTTTCATTGTTGCAAAGAAAGTTTTTGTCAACATGAAAAGTTGTGCAGGTGTAGTTGGTAACAAATTTGTCTGTTTGTGTGGTCTGAGAGACTGATCAGCTGACATCAGTACTTGGTATGTGCTTGCATTACACAGTCAGAATTACGTCAAACTAATTTCAAAGACAATTTTGTTGTTGTTGGTGCCTAAATTAAGATGTGTTTATGAATGTGCTTTTCTCATGTGTTATCCTTTCTTGATTTTCATTCAAGTCTTTGATTGGCATTTAGAAGTGATACACATAAGGAAGAGAATTTATGGATGTCAACTTCTTTATTATGAGTATCACAATAGTTCAGAGTATATACATGTACTTACCTGTACTCCTTAATCAGATGAACAATCGCCTGATGAAGGAGTAAGTATATACCCTGAAACGTGTTCCTCATAATGAAGAAGTTGACATCCATAAATTCTCTTCATTTGATTTTCATTGTTTCACAAAAATGCTTTTAAATGTTGTGGTGATGAATATATTTGTAATGTGAAACACTGCCACTTGATAAAAACCAAGTTCATTATTTTGTGTTATTGACCCCTTTTTGATCTGAACCTCATTAGAAACGAAAAAAAAGCAAGGAAGAACAAATTGCGGTATGTTTTGACTGTTTGTTCCCAAATGCACCTTTAATATCTTCACAATGTCCTGCAATGTTGGATTGTTGTCCGACACCAGAGCACACTTCATTGTATTAGTATGAAGATGTATTGATAAAATCCTTAATCACGTCAGATTTACTGCCTTGTCTGTCACACGTTTCATCATGTCTTTTGTTATATTTCCACAAAGGAAAAGATATTAATTCCTTCACACTTTGTGTATCCTTGTATTCACATGTATGTATTCGCATCTTGTAATTAATGTTGATTCACTTTAAATGTATATTTTTTCCTTGTCCTTTGAAGCAAAAAAAGTTATAGAATCTAGTAAAAACTGTTGCAACATATAGTATTATCACCATAAACTCATAGATTTGTTTCTTTTTCTTTATTTGACCTTCCCTCCCCACATCACTCCCCTAACTACCTCATCCCTTGCCCCACCCTATATGTCCTTAATTTCCCGCCACCCTCACAGATGATGAGTCCTGAGCGGCGTGTCCGGGTAAGTGCAGGTGGTGTCGCAGTAGACAGTAGCTAGTGCTGCCTCTTGTAACCACCAGGCCAAGTTGCTGTCCTCTATTTATCCCTGAAGACTAATCCCAATATTCACATATTATCATCCTGTATCACCAAGACTTTGCTAACACACCTTCACCATATTGACTGCAGTTGAATTTCCTCCAATCTCTGACTGTCACTCCCATCGTATCATTGTTAAAAAAAGGAGTTTTAATTCATTAGGGTTTTACCTTATCTTACAAAACTGTGGTTCTATGGGTCCCCCAAGGGTTAATTTCAAGGGTCCTTACACAAAATATGGTGGTCCTGTAAAGTAATGAAATGTTGTGGTGTACTATCAGATTTGATGATTACTTCAATTAGAGGACCTTTGTATTTCTTGTCAAGAACTTAGTACAATGAATATTATTGTGCATCCCCTGGGACACAACATATTCCTTTTTCTGCATCCATTCTATACATTTGTGCGTACTGGATGCACATTTCTGCGTCACGTAAAACCCTGATTCATTATTCTGTTCACATTTCTGTATACACCCTTTAAAGAAATCAGATTACATTGAATTCATGGTTCTGAAAATTAAATAGAATGCTGAATTATAAATTATTTTGTGTATGTGAAGCTGTTGGACATACTTTAATTAGAAACTTATGTATAGTGTCTTTTAACTCTCAGTCTTGTTCATGGCATTTAATTTAGAACAAAAAGTAAAAGGCATATTACAAAAATGAATGAGTTTGAACAGCATGTTCATTTCATAAGAAAGAAACCCAAACATGTACTATATAGCGATGAAATATTGTTGATATAAAATTTGTGACTATACAGTCATAAGTCTGCCCAGTACCTTTATATACCCACACATATCTTCACTGTTCCACCATGTACACACTTGTGTGAGTTGTTATATGTGCACATGTTTTTTTGGCGTATTTTCACACAAACTGCACATCTGTCTCGAGCCTTTACACAGCGGTATCTACTGGTACAATAACTTATGCACTATTTTAATAAGATAAGTTAAATGACAGTTTTCATGCTGATATGACATTTTTCATTTGACCAATGTGATGATAGAATTACTTATTACGTTGTAAGTTGAGTACCCTGATTAAATAGCTTGTAAGAACAGAGATACCACAGGGGTAGTTTTAACAACTACATGTAATTTGTATGTATAGCCAGCAGGGCTTGCTCCTTTTAAAAGATACTGGCCCTTCTCCAAACTAACTGGCCTACAACTAAATGGTGGAGCCCATGGAGTGGTAGAACCTGAGTCATTTTAGGACTCCTCTCCCCTGAATGGTTTTTCTTGCACTCTGAGATTAAATCTTGGCTTCTATTTGCCTCATTTCATGGTGATTTATGAGCAAATAAAAAAGTTTTGTTCATAACATTACCAAACGGCGTCCGGCTGTCATTCTACTGAGATGGTCCAATTAAAAGAATTAAACATACAAGGAGAAGGGGTGAAATTTTGACTAGCCGGAAAGGCCATCTACTTTACGTTTCAGCAAGCCCTTTGTAATTTTAACTGGCCACAGGCCAACAGAACAGCAGTTAAATTGACCCCTGAACTATGTGAGTTATATATAATATGCTATATGGCATATTGGAGTTCTGCATGTTTTGATAAAGAGTTTTCAATCTATGCACTCTCAATTTCCTTTCTCAGATAAAAAGTATCTTTTCTGGACTAAATATTATTTTGAAAATAGTAAATCTGATCTTGCAACAGTACATGCTCCATTTCTTAGTTACTTGCTCTGTCACAAAGAAAAATAATTCCAATCTGTGTAGCACCTGGTGTGTGTTGATAGATCTCTCTCATGTCGAGTATCTACCGACTCCTTCTTTCATAACGCCAGTTGTCTGCAAACATCAAGATTTAAGATGTTTTCTACACATGATCTGAATGTGTTTTCTCTAACCTTTGTCTAACAGTCTTGCTGTCAGGTTACAGTTGTATTAAATATGAATGCTACAAGCTTTATAATTCTCCCCTTCCCAAACCTAGATGAGCCGACTGATTAAAGAGTAATACTTGGCCAAGTGCCCAGGCCCATGCGTAATCATGTTGGAGAGCTTCCAAGACCTACGGTATCTGATTATGCAATTAATTATTAATACTCTCTGGCTTAATCAGTCACGGTCCTCACTGTAATGAGCTATTGCCTTATATAACAGTATATATCATTCCTTCCTTAACAGTTATAAATATATCATTATTTGTATAACTGTATTATTTAATCTTTCCTTATTTGACAGTATATGCATACCATGTAACTTCAATACTTTAAAAAGATGATTTGTTATCATGAATTGCAAAGTGTTTGTTTTAATTGTTTTATTTAAATTTAAATGTTCCAGTCTCAAGATATTGTATCAAACAATGCAAATATTAAGAAATAAGAACAAAACTTATCATGGATGCATTTCTTAATTTTTCTTTTTAAATGATTATTTAAGGTTCGCACTTGATAAAACCATTTTTTTAGAATTTACAATGGAAAATGATGTAATGTAATTCAATCTGTTGTACAAAATCAAACAGATGGACCTATACCTGTTCATATGTTCATTCAACTATCTAATTAAACAAAGACAGGAGGAAGGGAAGGTTTCACATGTGCTGTGTTTGTAGCTAAACTACCAGTTTCTGCGTGGCTGTGTGGAGAGTGGCCCTATCACCCCCATGCAGGAGGAGTGGGACTCACACATACTCAGGATGGTGCCAGAACACCTCCGACAGGCTGCCGATCTCAAGGAATACCTCGCAGAGTTGTTTGAAGAAATCAGGAAAGACTACTATGGCAGTATGAAGAAGTCTATGGGTATGTTCACTCAAAAGTCTTGTGTGAAGACCAATGTGTTGGATTAATGTATATTTCAGTACAAAATCATACTTCTTAAGTCATTTGTAATTCCAGTTTTGATACTATCTTTATTTGCTGTAACATAGACACGGTCTGGAGGTATAATACTGTGATGTTGTTTACAGTTCAGCATGTGCTGGTCAAGCCTGAAGTGAAGGGTCTTGAACTGGACTCTGCCGGACCTCCCCCAGCAGAACCACAGTAGGTCTTCTGCAGTCTTTATTGTCATGTATACTAAGATGAGTGACTGTAGGAAATAATCAAGAACTGAAAGTTACAGTAATTTGGATGATACGAACTAATCCTTCCGTCCTGCTATAAATTTGTCAGTCATGGGTCTCTTGAAGCTCTGTTTAATCTAATCAGGAGGAAAGAAAATTATACCCATCCCTTTCTAAATGCTGATCACACATAATGGGACTTGAAATATCCAGAAATGTAAACTTCATGTGAGGACAGAACTCCAACATTACTCGGTACCCTTTGGATTTGAAACTTTGAATTTGTTTGAATTTTTAAGGTAAACAATACACATAACATCTCTTATGAGGCCAATTATCAATCACACTGATACCTGTACAGTTTATTAAACAATGTAAATGTGGCAACTATGCTTTGAATGCTTCCACTCAAATGACACTAAACATATTCACACTATCTGTGGAGATCCAGTGTAGAATAGCAACCCATGCTTGCTGGGTGGTCAGACTCTTGTTGATGCATGTCATCGTATCCCAATTGTGTAGATCGATGCTCATTATGTCAATCACTGGATTGTCTGGTCAGGACTCAATTATTTACAGACCGCTGGAATATTGCTGGAAGCGGCATTGAACAGCTAACAAACAAAACACTCTATCCCTTGTTCATCAGTAATGAATAATATTTTCTAGTACTGTTAAAAGTATAAATCACAACTGGTTTGTTTTTTCAAGAATTTTTTTTTTTTTTTTATATTATTTTTGTGGATACAGATAACTTTGGAGTAGATTTGGCATGTTCATTATGACTGTTGAGCTACAGCTAATAAGGAATATTTGTCTCTCTAGGGGTCTTGATTTCTCACGGCCATGGCATGAAGATTACCTTGACAACCGGCAGACAATCCGCACCAACCTGCACCTTTTGCACCCGTCCATGCAGGTGGTGCTGAAGATGTGCCAGACCACACTGGGGAACATGATCCTTGTTGACGTCTCGTCGTACAGGTAGGGCACTGCAAATCTCACTTACAACGTCTCTCTTTAAGAATGAAACACTGAAGTGATAGCAATCTTTTCAGGAACTCAGATTTGTTGCTTATCCGGCATTACTCCTTAATGCATCTAGTGCTTACCTTACGACAAAGAAGACAGAGCTTCTTGATGGTCCTGGGTGAGAAAAAAGTGTTGTTTCCATCTCAAGTCATGTGACAGATCGTGACATCACAACCAATTCACATTCTTGCTTGTCGTCCTACAGGGAATGTCTTGGTTAGCTTTCTGCTACCACACTAAATTTTGAGACGGGTGATGTACATATTCCATTTCATATTATGTTCACTTTAATGTGTATTAATATGCGGGTATTTTCCACGTAAAATGACTTTGTCTTTTTCCCACCACATGGCTCATTGTTTCTGCGTTACATTGTTTACCTCCATGTAGAGGTACTAATTATTGTTTGCAATTCTCAGCTAGGTATTAACATTTCATGTGTATTTAAATACCATTAGCCTTTGGTGTTATATAGAGTTTCACGCTTGTATTTTGACTGCACCCAAGTTTGCACTCCAAACTTTAAATGTAATTTTTGCTCACCTCTTTTCATCCACGGCTCCCAGACAAGGAGTGGTTTGTGGAAACGGTTATTCATTCCCGTATCCCATACGTCCACGACCAAAGTCAGTCACAACACCATATCTCTATGGTTACGCACAGTCTTCCTGCAGACTTACAAGATTGCTAACCTTAACCTTGATCCACCGAGAGCAAACAATCTTCACAAGATCAGAGCAGTAGCCTCAACCATGGCTTTACATAGCAAATATGGAAGGATGTTTTGGGCTGTCCGACATGATTTTCGCCAGCCAATTTCCTGGTGATGTGGCACTGGAAGACATCGAAGGTATTCATAGTTTTGGCCCTCTGCTAGTAGCCCAGCAGGTAACCAACCCCCGACACAAATAATGAACTCTACCTGTCCGGAACCAGTCTTACCCATCCCGCACAGTGCTGATTATGACACGCCTGTTAGTGGGATTTTTCAAGCTTTTTCAGCATTGGCTCGGTAACACAGTACGTAATGATTTTAGCTTATGCTAATCTTCCAATTTACTGTTTGTTTACTGTTCTGATTTTTTTGCCATACGGTTTCCTTGACAACTTGTTGTGTGAAGGGTTTTATCATTTTTACCCATCGCTATACCGTCAGATGGTAAGTAAGCAGGATAAGTAAAAAATTTAGTAAAATCAAAATATTTTTTAACATTTGTATACTTATCTGCATTAGACTTGCCTCCCCACTATTGCTTCAGAGAAATCTTTTGTTAGCTCGGGTGATGAACAGGAATATGAATTGGTTGTGACATCACGATCTGTCACGTGTTCTGCAAAAGTTGACTTGAGATATTTCCGTCCATAAAGTGCTGATAAGGTGCATACTCTGGACGATGATTTACATCGCATTACAGGCTCTTCAAGGACGACCACTCTGCGTATGTCCGATACTAGGCTCGCTTTTCTTGAGATGGAATTTTGGCAGACACTAAACTTTTTTTAAGGCCTTATCCATCTTGGCCTCTTCTGCTTTGCCATTGATCAGGATCTTACCGAGGACAATCCTAATCGAATCGATCATTTATGGAAAATGATGTCTTTTCATCAACGTCAAAGCGACCACTTGTGCAATCATCTCTGGGCGGCCTTGGCGGAGATTACCACCACCAGGTGTGTAGGTTATCTCACCCTAACGGACTGGGATTCCGAGTTTACAAGGCATCTTCTACGTCATCCCTGGTGTGCATCCAATGTTATTCAATGGCGCTATCTCTGAAAACCATGCACGTGTCTCCAGCTTTGCCAAGGGTGAAATGGCACTTTAAGCTTTGGAGCACATCTAATTACATTAAGTAATACGTTACCACTATTATACCGAGGCTGTTGTCTCCCACAACTGCTGCTATAGCGAAATCTACCACAGATATCTCAATTACCTCATGCAGCACGTGCGTAGCCACCTAGCTGCCATGTGACACCCTTCACTCTTGTCTCCTTCGCTTCCCGACATGGGTACAATGTGTGAAGCCCATTTCTGGTGTCCCCCGCCGTGATATTGCTGGAATATTGCTAAAAGCGGCGTAAAACCATACTCACTCACTCAATTGTATGTTTTGGGGGTTAACATCACTTATTTCTGTACACATTGCTCGTTTTTTTTCTTGTGAAAATGTTCGTTTGTGAATCATTGTGGTGCGTGCCTTGTAACCATGTTTTGCTCTTTGTTCATAGAATAAAAAAATGTCTGACATGGAAATGTCCCCAGGTTTTAACCCCCTCTACCCCTGCTCCTCAGAGTTGCGGGGTGTGCCGCAAATTCTTGTCGTCCCGGGATCCCCACGATCGTTGCCCGCGGTGCAGGGTTCCTTGCGGGGACACCCGGTGCACCCTGTGCGAAGGTCTGGGGCCTGCGGAGTTTGAGCGCTACCGACTGTATGTCCAGTGCGTCTCCACCCCTGTGGTGGCCGGCTCGTCCGGTCGGGGTCCCCGTGCGGGTACCACCTCCTCGGCTGCGGCGGATCCCTTGGCGGCCCTCGGGCTGTCCGGGGATTCCGTCACCGCATTGTTATCTAAACTTGTGGACTCCAAGCTGGCGGCCTTATCTCAGGATAGGCCGCTGGCTGTTCCGTCCCCGGCCTCTTCGGTGGCCGCGGGTTCGGACGCGGGGTCCACCGGTATGGCGGCGGCTGCCGTGGTCACCGGTCCTTCCCCCGAACCTTTGCTCCCACTATCGGTTAAGGACCGCTCCGTGGGTTCCTCCGAGGTGTACGACGAGTCATCCGACAAGGCTTTCCTGGCATCAACCTTGCTGCGCAGGATTAAGCCTTCCCTGGAGAAGGCCTTCGCGGCAGCCTCCGGTCGCGGTCTCCCGTTACCTCCACTGTCGTGGAGAAAAGGGTCCTTCCCGTTGCATGACCTTGCCTTTCCCGAGGCTGGTCCTACCGCGGAAGCCCATGTTGAGCGTTTGGGTGTCCGTGCCCCACCGGCTGCCACGTTACCACAAGGTACCTTGCAGCAGCTGGACACCCTCACTCGACACTCCATGCTTGCAATGTCTCACGGAGACACATACCTGGCTGCAGCGGCCAGTCTGGTCGAAGGTTCTCCCACGGACCGAGACCAGCACATTTATAACTGCCTGATCGGTTTAAATGCTTCCCTGGAGTACGTTGCCGGGGCTTCGGCCTTTATTTCCGGCACATGCCATTTTCTCCGGCGCCAGTCGTATCTGGTTGCCTCAGGGTTGGACGCTGCTCATCAGGAGGTGCTCCTTTCGCAGCCTTGGTCTGCTCGGACCCTGTTTAATAACAAGATCCCTGGGGTTCTGAAAGAACAACAGGCCGCTGTGTCTGCCGAGGCCTCTCAGCACACACTGGATCTTGTGGGGTCCTTGCATAGGCGCCTTGCATAGGCGCCCTGGTGCCGCTCCTAAGCGGAGCACGCCCCAGGATGCTGCGGCCGGCAGGCCTAAGGGGTCGTAGGCGAACCCGAGTCACTTGGCCGCAGCCTGTCAGGCCCCCCTCTCCTTCCCCAGTGGGAGCCAGACTCCAGACTTACTGGGAGAATTGGGAACAAGTGTTCGACGACCCGTGGGTGGTGAACACGATTCAATACGGCTATCGGCTCGATCTCAAAGCGAGTTCGAGTTTTACGCTCTGGTGGACAGTGTCCCGTGCCAGATACGCGCCCATCACATCCCAGGTGTGCGGAATGTACTGGCCGACGCTCTATCGAGGCCTCAGGATCCGATCCCCACAGAGTGGATGCTGAGCCCAGTAGTGTTTCAGTGGCTGTGCGAACGTTTGGGTCGTCCGATGGTCGACCTGTTCGCAACACGGTTCAACAATCAACTCCCGTTGTTTGTATCACCAGTCCCGGACCCGAGGGCCATCGATCACGATGCTCTCGTGTTAGACTGGACGGGCTTGGACGCTTATGCTTACCCGCCGACAGCGTTGATACCACACATTCTAAGCCGGCTCCGAGGAGTTCGCTGTCGAATGTTACTGATCGCGCCCATGTGGCCGAACAGATCGTGGTACCCCGACTTGCTGACCCAGGTCACGCAGTCGCCACTTCCACTGCCTGTGAGACCGGATCTCTTGATCCACCCTCACACCCGTCAGCTTCATCCAAACACAGGGCAGTTCAATCTGCACGCGTGGATGTTGTCACCGAGCGTCTGAGGAGTAAAGGTTTTTCTCGTCGGGCGTCTCGGGCATACGTTAGTATGCATCGTGATTCTACCCAGAAGGTGTATAATGCACGTTGGGTTATTTTCACGAAGTGGTGTTGTAAACATCACATTCATTCGCCAGATAAGGTATCTGTGCAGGATATTGCTCGTTTCATGTCTCACTTGCGAGAAACCCGGAAACTCTCCGGGGGTTCCATTGCCAACTATGTCTCGTCCGTTGCTACGGTACGGGATGTTGCTATGGGTACCAGTCTCTCCAAAGAGCCGGTGATACGGGGTATTATCAAGGGTTTCAAACAGCACGATCTTAAGAAGGGCCGCCTTCGGCCACTGGCCTGGGATCTTTCCCTAGTGTTGCAATCACTTACAGAAGCTCCGTATGAACCCTTGCATATTGCTTCGTTCCGGCATGTGACTTGGAAAACAGCATTTCTCCTCGCCTTTGCCACGGCGACATGTGTATCTGAAATTCATGCACTCTATGTCGCCAAGGTACGATTCGATAGGGGTGACGAAGGAGCGGTCCGCCTGGGCCTGCTCATGGGCTTCGTCGCCAAGAATCAGAGAATCGGGCAAACGGAGAGAGAATTCACTGTAAGATCACTCAAATAAATCTTACATCCTGCTGATACTGAGGACAGAGCGCTGTGTCCGGTTGGGGCCCTTAAGTATTATCTTAAGGCTTCGAATGAACGTAGACAAGGGCGTGACCGTCTGTTCATATCATGTAACCCTAATCGCACGGTTGACATAACTCGCAACTCGATTGCATTGTGGCTTTGTTCTGTCATCAATCTGGCGTACCGGTCTCGGGGGTTACCGGTAGTGGGGTCCAACCCGCACAAGATCAGGGCGCTAGCGGCAACATTTGCCCTACACTCGAATATCTCTGTTCACAGAATATTAGGAGGTTGTTACTGGCGTTCTGACTCGGTTTTTGCCAATCATTACCTCAGAAAGGTTTCTGATGAAGACGTGGAGGGGGTGCACCGTCTTAGGCCGCTGATCGCGGCACAAGCGGTCATCTAGGGGGGGTGTCCAGCGCAATTCCAAACTCCGCAGTCGTCAGTCCTTGCACGGTGGTCAATCTGGGTCGTCTCCAATGTTCCCACGCCGTGGGTACAGGAGTGGGGGTCCTGCAAACCAGCACACTCACACCACAGGTGAGGCGGCTTTTTGTGTGTTTTGTCTATATTTGTATTTTGACAATTATGCATTTAATTGTCTGTCGTGTATTCCAACCTTGTGATACATGCTTACGAATACTAGAGTTAGGTCACGCGCCTATTACATACTTTAAGTAGGCTTGCTCGGGGATATACAGTCTGAATGAAATTAATTTCCCTCTTTTCCACTGTTTAACCTGATCTAAGATTTAGCTCACACGGATACTGTGTTCTCATCGCTGCGGCGATGAAATACCTATCCAGTGGGGCCGTTTGGAGTCACCAATCGTTTTGGCAATGACGATTGAGCCTTACGGTATGCGCTTGACAGCGCCTTGGTATTCCTATAGGGTAACGCCTAGCTTGGTGCATGCGCATCGAGTGCTTCCGCCTTGGTGTTTACTTCCGCTGGTCGGAAGGAACGCTAGCAGTCAGGATTCGGGTTGTAGGTGCTCCCCACCGCCTACTGTGGTAGTCAGCCTCGGTATAACAGTTGTAACGTATTACTTAATGTAATTTGTAGAATTTTCCTATTCGGAATATTCTGTAAGTAATACGTTACCACTGGGCTGCTGCCCGCTCGTACGTCCCCCGAGCACTTGCTCTCGCAAGAGACAAGAGTGAAGGGTGTCACATGGCAGCTAGGTGGCTACGCACGTGCTGCATGAGGTAATTGAGATCTCTGTGGTAGATTTCGCTATAGCAGCAATTGTGTGAGACAACAGCCTCGGTATAACAGTGGTAACGTATTACTTATAGAATATTCCGAATAGGAAAATACTACAAAATTAACACCAGCTAAAACAGGCAATCATCAGCCTAGGCGCACCTCTCTAAAGGCTTCTCCTCAGACTTCTTCTGCCTTTCGTGGCAAATGTCAAGACTGCATAGAGCCACATGGCAATTATCAACCCTGCCGTCGCCAATACAAGTCCAGGGGTGGTGACCATAGAGGCAGGTGTTGAAGCTCTGGCCGCCCGATGCCTGGGATCTCATACCCCCAGTCATCCCATACATAGACACACCCATAGGTAGGAGATTGGGCAGGTTTGGGGCCAAATGGACAATTCTTCGGGATCCATTTGTCACCAACATCCTTCAGCAGGGGTGCCGCTTCTCACTCATAGCAGTAAAATCTAAATATTATTTACATTTGGATACTTATCCTGTATTACTACGTCTAAAGTACCCTCCCATGGCTTTGCTACCTCCCTGGGAAGTTCTTTCAGATGTCCGTTACTAGCAGTGATGTGATGGTGCATGACCTCGCCACTTCTGGTCACGTACGTGGTAGCTATAGGAGGAAGGAAGCCACACAACTAGTGGGTACAACAACTTCTGTAGCCAGACCTCTCACAGCTCCGTCTCCTAAGTAAGAAAAACAGCAGTAGAAGCATTATGGTATTAATGCAGGATAAGTATCCAAGTGTAAAAAATATTTAGATTTTACTAATGTCACCTGACTAACCACGGGTCCGGGTAGTCCTGTTGGTACCCGGGTCCTACTCAGGACCCACCCGACCCAAGTTCCCGAGTTACCCATCCCAGTCCTAGTTCCTAGAATTCAGTTTTGAAACTAAAAAACATTCCAAATGGACAATTGTGATAGACCCAAATGAACCTTACTACTATTTCTGTGTTTCAGAGCAAATGGCCCAATGGAGTTTGAGAGCCTGAAGAACAATGTTATCTTAGACCTAGAGAAAGCAGAAGAGAGGCTCATGCACAGGTAAACACAGATGCCATGCGAACTGTTTGACTAGAGCTGATATTAATGTCACAAGAGGCACACTTTGAGAAAGGGTGTGTGTGCACACACTAACTAAGTAATGATGTGGTCAAAAGCACAGTTGGCTGACACATAAGGTGTCTGAAACAAGGATGAGGTGCACTCCTGTCCTCAGAACAAGTCAGTCTGTCAGTATGAGTTGTATGAAGTACCGCAGCATTATGTGTATAGTATTTTCTTGTACACTTGTATAGGTATATCTGTTACGCTGATGTATGTGCAATGAATGAGATGTGATCACAAGCCTGTGTGTATTACAGCTGGCACCCAGCTGTCATCAACGTCTTCACAGACAAGAACAACTTCACCAACATCAAACCAGAACTAATGGACTCCTTCTATGCCAATGTCTCCACACTTGTCTCAAACCAGGTCTGTCACCCTTATGGGTCAATTATCAACCAGTCTTATGCTCTTTTCTGTACTAAGGAGAAATTAACTTATTCAATTTCTTTCACAATTATTTCAGATTCTTTTTCAGTCCTCTTGTCTCTGCATTATCTTTAGTAGTAGTGAAAGGAATTCTGTGAGACATTTTGATTAAGAGAGCAACTAAATTGTTCATAAGTGGAGCATATGAACAGAAAAAGCCACAGTCACTTTCACAAAAAGTCATTGTTACACGTAATAGTTTGGTGATCTGTGTGCATGATTAAGTTAGACTTTGTATATAAGATAGCACCCACAGCTGCTGACAGTGACAGGGGGAGTATGTGTTGTTTCAGCTGAAAGACCTGTTGGTGCGGACAATCGATGCCTTCGTTGATGTGTTTGAGCCAGAAAACCATCTGCTGCTACCAATTCTGAAGATGGAACTGACCTTTGATGACCGCAAGATGCAGTTCTACCCACCCGTGGAGGATCTGGAGGAGACAGTTCTGTTTGTGGTCACTCAGATCACCAAGACCATGCAGCACGTGCCCACTGTCCAGTCCTGGCTGGCTGGTGGTAACACAGTCACTCACACCGACGTCAGTGTTGCTGACCACATCCTTCAGGCTGCCATCAAAACACTGAAGGCAGCGGTCAAACGATACTTTCAGGCTCCTGAAGAGCATTTACAATCATTTGGTGAGTATACAGTAACTGTATTGGTATCATTTGGGTGTCTAAGCAAAACCAATCTCATTAAAATCAGATCTTAGTTCTCGTTACAACTAAGCAAATATCTGAGGACATGCCATTACAGATCACATCAGAACGACCTTTCATCTCACCAATCAGACCTTATCATGAAAGTCACATTTGGAATTTTCTAATCATGCAACCTCAAAAAGGTTAACACGGAGTATTCCTAAAGGCAGATACAGGCTGTACAACCGATTCCGTTATAATCATTGTGTCTCTCGCTTTAATGGAGTAACATTTGAAACAGAAGAGACTTTCCATTCCCATTGGAAATTACTGCCATACAATCTAGGCCATCTATTTGACATTCCAGAATCTTCTTTTGTTCATTTTTCAAAATTTGAATCGAGAAGTTTGTCAAAATAGTGTTCAAAGCATAGTGTGGAATTGAAGTTGCCTGTTTGAAAAAAAGCTGCCTCTTGATTGGCTAATGTTTACTTCTTGTTGTCATTTCATTGGCCTGTCAAAGTTCCCAAAAGATAGTTTTGACGTGATCTGTCATGGGATGTCATCAGATCTTTGTGAAGTGGTAGGGAACACTATAGTCTGATTTTAATGAGATTGAAGCAAAACATATTAGAATCAGTCAAGCCCTTAAATGTTCGTCCTGAAATGAAAAACAATTTTTTTAAAAGCAGAGACCAAGATGTCATGATTAAATTTCATTCTATTATCAATCAATGTCAATTACTGTGATCAGAGAATATGAGCCTCATTGCCCACAGTTTTGAATTATGAGGAGGAACCATTATTATGTAATGTATTTGTTGCGTCTCCTCATTCGTTGTGGTTGACTGGCAGTATTAGTATTGTGAAGTAAACCACTTTTTGGATCACTTGTAGGAAACATTAATTGCCGGTCTGGAAGAGTTCAGTCTTCTAAGAAGTGGTTCTAAAATGTCTGATGTAATCCAAATATGCAGTTTGTTGTTTATGATATGTGTTTTTTTTTCTACAAATGTCCTGAGGTACAATTGACATTTCAACTGTGCATATTTTTTTGAAGATTTTCAAGAATTATTCTTATATTCCTGTTATTACTATAAGTGAGAGGAGATTTTACCACCAGTAAGTATGAAGTCACACTTGGACAATGGAGACTGTCTCACTCTTTACTCTTAGTATAGTCTTATACTATTTTCTGACAAACTGTTTGATTCCAAAACTGAAATAGGCTGAATGATGATGCATTCTACTCACCATATCTCTAGCATGAATATCACAACTCAGTCTTTATCTATATATGCAATGGCCATGTTAATTGCTTGCCAGATTTCTGTTGTATCTTGGCCACGATGTTTATGATATTTCTCACTCAGTGCACATTTGTTTGCCAGACATGATAAATGGTTATGCCATAGTTATCAGATTTATGTATTTGGGATGTTTTGTTGAATGTGGTGTATATTTCTATAAAATACATGCTGTAATGTTAGAAAATTGTTATCATGGAATGATCAATATTTGAAAGCACTTTATTTTCAAATGTGTTTTATTTTTCATAAGAATTTGTAATTCCTAGTTATGCATTCAGTAGAGCAAAGAACTGAACAAGACTGATAGTTGACTGTAGTGGTGCCTCACGTCTGTGTGATGGCCGTATTCTCACTATATACCACAGTTTCCTGTCAGCAGTTGGTGACTTGTGTATGGTAGTAATAGCCCATCAATAAAATACCAGTTTCAGTATCACGATGAAGATAGGTCATATTAAGCCTTTGAGTGAACTTTTAAAGCACTGTTAAACCCTCACTACAAATAAGGTTTTAAATATTATTAATGTATGTATAAAACACAATTGTATGTTTTTATGGAATAACACAGGAGACAACAATTGACATATTTCATACCACTCCATCTGTCATTACTTGATATTCAACAGTTTTAAGGCTATGTATGTAGTTACATGTATTTCAATTGGTTATATGTCAGGGTCACGTAGAGTGGATTTAACTGTCTTTAACTGTGCAAGGGAGTGTTAGTTAACAGTCTGCCCTATACGTGGAAGTGTTGACGTCAGGGTACTCATGGTGTTGTTTCAGTTGACCGGTATGACTACATTGTGAATGGCACTGCTCTGAAAGAGATCCATGCCTACATGGCTGAGGAACACACGTTTGCTGAATACACAGAGGTGAGTGTCACCCAAGCAGAGTTGCCATTATTATGCCTCAAAGTGAGATTGACCAATCATGCAGAGAGCAGAATTACTAACCCCACATGAGCCTGTATACCGTCAGTAAAAATCCAAGATTTGAGACCATATACCGTCAGTAACAGCCATTTTGGAATTTCCAACACCCACCTAACATATTTCACATGGAAATTCTGGTACTAAGATTTGTTATTTGACACTGTTTTGTGTTTTACTGTCATTAATTGTGATGTGCAAGGACATTAATCTGTTTTTAACACAAGACCAAATAGCGTCCATTCCAATTTGGAATGAACGTTGGAATGCTTTGGAAAGATCGCTCATTCCAAACTTTCCAAAGCTTGGAAAGATCGATCTTTCCAGAAAATCCAAAATTGGAATGGCAACATTTCCAAACATATTTCCAACACTGAAAATGTTTGGAATTGTTTGGAAATATGGTTAGAAGGAACAAGTTAAAATATGTTTTATCAGTAATTTGAACAATAAAAAGACTATGAATTAGGGGCTTTAGGGGTTGCTTATATAGTAATTTTGAAATTTTGAGATTTGGAAAGAATGCCAAGAGTGGGTGGGGGACGAACTAAGGGAGCTGTGTGTGTTGGGTGGTTGTTAGATAAGGTAGTTTTTTATTATTTTATTTGGGGTTTAAAATGCCACTAATTAGTCCTGTTTTAATTAGGTATAAACCTAAGGCTTTGAATTTTTCTAATTTATTTTGTGGATTTAGGATTGATTCTAGTGTAAGTCCGGTTTTAAGATTTAGGGTGGTCTATAGTGTTGTTCGGTGTGTTTGGTAGTGTGTGCAGTGAATGAGTACAAGTTCTGGTGTTTCTTGTTGTTTGCAATGTGGGCAGTTTCCTGTTGTGTGTAGATTAGCTATTTTACGGTGATTATTTAGTTTGGTGTGGCCTGTTTGTAGTTTAGTAATTATTCTGTCGATTTTTTTGGATGGGTGTAGTATTTTTGGTTTATTTAGGTTTTTTTTGAGTACTTTCCTGATTTGGCTATTTAAGTTTTGGTATATATTTTGCCATTTTTTGTTGATTTTTTGTTTAGTGAGACTTTTGATTTCTGATTTTGAGCTGGGTAAGTTTAAGCTGGGAGTTAAAGGGATAATTTTGCTGCTTTGTCTGCCTTTTCATTTCCAAAGATTCCTACGTGGGCGGGGGTCCAAATGACCTCTATTTGTTTACCTGCCCTAGTTAAGTTGTTTGAGCTATTGAGTATTTGATTTATTAGTTTGGGGTGGTTTTTAGTGTTTTTATTTTTGAGGGCTTGTAGTCCACTGAGGGAGTCGGTTAGGATGAGGATTTTTTGTTGTTTTTTAGATTGCTGATTGTGTAGTGCTGAGACAACTACTGACTGATATAGAAGATTTAACGTGCGCTTTCCGACTGCAGCGTATTTCGCACACGGGCCTGGCCAGACCATTTAGTGTATTCCGAGAAGGGTGAAAGTGGTGTGTGCAACCCAAGAGGGGGCTTTTAGGGGTTGCTTATATTGAATTTTTGAGATTTTTAAATTTGGAATAAATGCCGAGGTGGGTGGAGGAGGGAACTAAGGGAGCCGGGTGAGGTGGGTGTTTGTTATGTTTATTGGATTTTGGATTGGTAGATTAATTAGTTTTTAGATGCGCTTAATTAGGCCTGTTTTGATTAGGAATACGCCTAGGGCCTTGAAGTTTTCTAGTTTATTTTGAGGGTTTAGTATTTCATCTAGAGTAGGAACCTTATTTAGATTGAGGGTGGTTTGTAGTGTGTTTCTGTGTGTTTGGTAGTGGGTGCAGTGGATGAGTGCGTGTTCTGTGGTTTCGGGTTGTTTGCAGTGGGGGCAGTTGCCTGTGGTGTGTCTTTTAAGTTTTTTTAGGTGGTTATTAAGGTTTGTGTGTCCTGTTTTGAGTTTTGTAAATAATCTGTCAATTTTTTTAGAGGGGTGTAGGATTTTAGGTTTGGCTAGTGGTTTTCTGAGCACTTTTTTGATTTGGCTATTTGAGTTTTGATATTGATTATGCCATTTTTTGGTTATTTTTTGTTTGTTTACACTTTTAATTTCTGATTTTGAGATGGGTAGGTTTAGGCTTATATCTGGTATTTTAAGAGATAATTTAGCTGCTTTATCGGCACTTTCGTTGCCGTAAATTCCTACGTGGGCGGGGATCCACAAGAAGGTTATTTGTTTGCCTGCTTTTGTTAGGTCGTTGGAGCTTTTAAGTATTTGGTTTATTAATTTAGGTCGTTTTTGGTAATTTTGTTTTGGAGGGCTTGTAGTCCACTAAGGGAGTCAGTGAGAATTAGGATTTTGTTGTTGTTTTTAGACTGTTGGTTATGCAGGGCTGAGGCCATGCCCATAAGTTCGGCCGTGAATATAGATTGGTTGTTAGGGAGTCGGTAAGATTGTGTGGATATAACTGGTTGTGTGGTATGGACTCTGAAGCCTGTGTGGTTGGAGATCAGGTCTGAAGATCCGTCAGTGTATATGTGACACCCATTTGGCCAATTTTCGTGTATGTATGCAAGTGTGGTGGTTTAAGCTATGTTTGGGTCGGTTTGGTTATTTATTTGGTTAGCTAGCGTTGTGTCTATTTTGTGTATTTTGAGTTTAGGGGTGAAGATATTTGATTTTTTGCAGTTTTTTTTAAGATTTTGAGTTTGGTGTTCATTGAGGTAGTTAGTTATTCTTTGGGATATTGGGGTGAGTAAGGGGTGTTTGCGAGCTAGAGTTTGGTTTCTTGGGCTTATGTTTTGGTTAATTATGAGACAACTAATAGGTCTCAAGATTAAGTATTCGGCTGGATGGCAGCTGCCATTTAATTACAAAACTGACAGTCGTCTAGACGGCTCACATGTAAGTGTGCCAAACTGTGCCTAAGATCATAAAATGGACAATCTTTGGTAACATCTAATTTATTGTTGTCTCACGCTAGAGCTGTGAATAATTCTGTTCATTGAACAATTGGAATTCAGGAAGTTATCAATAATTGTTTTACTTAACATAAGATAAGATAAGTTGTTTACAACATAATATTATGATGTCAGGACATACTACAGTCAAAACCATATATTTTAAAATCAATTTAATGACAGACTATGATTTCCAAGTCCCGATTAGCAAATCAATGAGGTATCAGTTTCACCACATGTGCACAGACCGCCTATACTTATATATATATTTTTCATAACTATTCTCCAGTTAAAGTCCTATCCTCTCATCAAAAAATCTGTGAGAGTGATCATCATTAACGAAATTCATTCTCGTCAAAGAATACAGAACAAAGGAAGAATCAGATGCATACATTTATTGCCATGCTTCATTCATCACGAAGTAGATTTACAGACATTTGTGAATAGCACTTAAACTGTGATAATGAATTTTACCATTGTCCATATTATATTATAAATATTAACCATAATATGGATTTCCGAATATATAAACGACTCCAAACGTTGATATTTCAGACAAAAACAAAGTCAGCCGTCTTTTAACGTTCAAGGGAAAAGGGTTTGCTTTCACAATTGAACATTTGTTTTCACCAAAGGACAATCAAATCAAGCCAAAAACAGTAAAAATACACATATATGGTTAGCGACTAGTGCACATATTAGTTTTATGAAATCTGTTATTTCTAACCTTATGGATCATATTTATTGTGATTATTGCCATGATTATGAGGGTTATCATTATTGGATATAATGTGTTGTTTTTAAGAAGCCTAAGAAAGATCCTGGTGTTATGTTTGCAGCAAATTGAGAAGTTCCGTAACCTGGCCAGTGAGATCATGGGACTTCCAAGCATCGAGCATTTCGCTATTATCCGCCTCGACTGTGAAGATCTGAAGCGGGGCTTGGCAGAAGCTGCTCGAGGATTGGCTGATGAGTTGTTGAGTCGTGTTTCTGCAGATCATCGGTCGGAGAATGAGAGGTAGATTTACTACATAGGTGTTAAAGTTGGTGTTTTTTATTAACTCTTAATGGTTGTTAGTGATTGTTGATCATGAACTAACATATGACATGTATCGCCATACCCAGTATCTTAGTACCTTCAGGTGTTGTTTTTTTATTCTGTCAATATGTGAAAGCTTACAGAAATAGCCAACTCAATCCAATAAACACAAAAGATGAGAGTAGAAAACACATAGATGGTGTCTGATAGGTAATTGACAATTTCCCTCAGTATCTGCAAGGAGTTCCATACTATGAAAGAGCGAGCCCTGCGGCAGCCAGAGACCAGTGAGGATCTCATGGACATGGTGTCGTTTGTGGAGAAGGCTCGTACAATGGGCATGATCAAACTCAATGAAAGGATCAAGGTGAGTGCTGCTGTCAAAAGCTCACAGGTGTCATACTTATGTAGCTACATTTATGTCACAATACCGCAACGGGTCTTATTTCTAATGTTCAAAATGAAAACACCAATGCTTGTATGAAATTTCCATTAATATCACCTTGTATTACCACTTCAATTTGGAATTGTCTATCCTAAAAAAAGAAAATCCACATAAAACACAAATTTTTTAACTTATCCTGCATTACTCCTTAATGGATTTACTGCATGTTCTTGACAGAAAGAAGAGCTGTGAGAGGTCTTGCTGAAGAAGTTCCAACTGGTTGTGTGGCTAAACCTGTCACACAGCTCAAGTGATGTGTGATAGGATAAGCCTCACAACCAGTTGGAACAACTTCTTCTTAAGAAAGACCTCTCACAGCTCTTCTTTTTGTCAAGAACAAGCAGTAAATGCATTGAGGAGTAATGCGGGATAAGTATTCTAATATTAAAAATATCTGGATTTGACTAGTACACCCTTTGTGATGTAGATGCGCTCAGAAACAAAAAGGTGTATAAATGTCCACAACATATATAGCACATTCTTTATTATTTTCCATTCAGAGCTGCCTGTTTATGTTTGTGAGGTACAGAAATCAGATAATCTGCTTTTGAAGCCTAGAAGCTGATTGGCTGAATAGAACTTCTCCTGAAGTGACCACCTATGGAGTGTTTGTAGGATCCTAGCTTGGCTTTCAGATAGGCTAATTGTGTAAAGAAATTATTCCTATTCTATGTTATTGTTTTATGTGCTTTGTAACCATACAGGAATCTAAAGACCGCCTTGCGTATCTCATAGACGTGTTCATGTTTACGCCTGAAGATATTGAGCTCAACTGTGAGGTGCTTACCTGGCCAACAAGAATCAACCCTGTCTTTGATTCCAATGATGAGGTATGTTTCATATTGTTTTCATAGAAGACTTTAGGTAAACCTTGATTTCAGTACATGTGATCTGCGATGCATCTAGCTTTGTCTTTACATTCTTGGCTGACTTTTCTTTCCTCAGCTTGTGGAGAGTTCCAAACAGAAGGGAGAGAAGCAGCTACTGGAGAAGAGAGAGAGGGTGATGATTGAGCTGGAGAAGCTACGACAGCGTGTCGATGAGTTCAACGAGAATGGTGAGCTGGACATGATGCAGCAGTATGTGGCGGATGTGCGCGGTGTGCAGCGCCGCCTGGTGGATGTGCAGGAACAGATCACCTGGATCAATAAGGTATCTCTAGTTGTCCTTACCTTTGTAAAAATGTTCATGAAGTTTCGCTGCCATTGTTCATGTGAAAGACAGCTTCAAGGGGTCTGAGCCATATCAGGCCCCTTATTTCCCTGTGTTATAACATTGGACTAAGTTGGAGATCAGGTGGTTACAATGTGTGCCCTGGCTGTGTGTCTGTGATAGAGTGGAGTGTTGCTCACGCTGACAACCACTAGTGTCCCAGACTTGTAGGCTGGTAAAGCCATGATAGTACTAACTGTGGCACAGATCAACAAGCACTGACTGTGTGTCTGTGATGGAGTGGAGTGTTGCTCACGCTGACAACCACTAGTGTCCCAGACTTGTAGGCTGGTAAAGCCATGATAGTACTAACTGTGGCACAGATCAACAAGCACTGACTGTGTGTCTGTGATAGAGTGGAGTGTTGCTCACGCTGACAACCACTAGTGTCCCAGACTTGTAGGCTGGTAAAGCCATGATAGTACTAACTGTGGCACAGATCAACAAGCACTAACTGTGTGTCATTGACTAGAGTTTCACTGCTTCCCTGTGTTCTCCAGGAGGAAGTGCTCTTCAAGTACCCAGTGACCACCTACCCAGATGTTGACGAGATCTCCTCATCACTTGACCCCTTCCAGAGGCTTTTCAATGTTGTACTCAAATGGCAGAGGGCAGAGAAGAGGTGAGTAGTGAAGTGACAGCTCTGTCTTTATTTTATTTCAATGTTAGTTGCAAATAAGCAATCATGACATCTTTCCTAATGCTAGAAACTGAGAGACAACTTTGTTTTGTCAGTGATTAGATGGGTAGCCAAGCGGTAAATGTCATGATTGGAACAACAGATCCAACTGTCGCAATGAATCCCTTATTGTGTAGACTTGTACATTTTGTATTCTCTGTTCAGGATCTATTTTTTTTTTTTTTTTTTTGGTATCGATATCTTTTCCCAGAGTAGAGTAATACATGCCGTATATTTGAAATTAAAACCAAAACAAAACAATTGAAACTTCACCTTACACCAAATTCGACCATGAATTTGGAAATTACTCAATTCTGATCGGTCAATCAGAGGTTGTCAAATCACAATGAACCCCCCCTCTGATTGAAACAACTGATTTGACAGCCGCATCACCACCGAAGCTAATATTTATAGAATAGTACTTCTTTTTCAAACATTGTCGATAGGCATATTCAAATAATTATATGTACAATTGTAGGTTACAAAATGCAAAGTTAGAAATATACAAAGAGAATGTATTTCAAGTTTTGGGGACAACAGAGAGCTTGGAATTTATGACTGTGGTGTCATTTCTTCTGCATCACAATGAGCAATATAACGTCATCATGGACATACGATGTAGATCAAAACCTTTGCAAGGCTTGCTTAGATTTCTTTAGGGGTGCCCACCTCATGCCACCTTACCTAGTTGCTGTGCTATATGCTTTCAATGCCTATCATTTGTTCGAGTGAAGTATTACAATGTAAACAAACTGCTTGAGCATATACAGCGCCATGTTTCATTTAAAAGCTGTAGTCGGTGATTCCGTGATTCAGATCGACAACCCACTCAACACTGGACTAAACCCACTCAATATATTTGCTAACACCAAAGATTTCACGTAATGTTTAGAGATGTTAGAATAGAGATTAACATACTGTGTTTTCAATGTAGAGCTTGGTTACCTGTAGATTACCCTGCTAAATATAAGATTTGAAACCTCAAGCTGCGCATTCGTTTCAAAATTCAATTTGGACCAGTTAAATCTACTAGTAACCTATAGCTCTACATTGAAAACACACTATGTTTTTTCCTAAATATTTACTGATCATGCTGGAGGAAATTCTCTTCAAGAGTATAATAAGCACTGGAGGTTATGCTTGGCCTCCCCTATTGATGTTGGTGGGATAGTGTTGTTACTGCCAAGGACTGACAGTTGGTGTATGCTGCAGATGGATGGATGGAGCCTTCCTGGAACTGAACTCAGAGGCAGTGGAGGGCGAGGTAGATGAGTACTGGAGGGAGACCTACAAGATACAGAAGGTCTTCAACCAGAAAGTAAAGAAGATGCAGATGGAGAGGGATGAGCTTGAGAGAGAGAGGAAGAAGAAGCGGCGCACGGCTGAGGATGGGGGTGACGAGGCCAAGGATGATGGTGGTGAGTTCCACCCACCACAGTCTCTGGCCGTCTGCAACACCGTCATGGACAATATGAAGGACTTCAAGGTAGGAAAGCAAGATCATTGTATGTTAAATCACTACTGTATGTTTTTTTGGTGTAACTTAGAAATATAAATAGTTTATCCATCAATTATCCCAGTGGCATAGATATATATTCACCAAAGTTCTACTATAACATGCTGTTAGTTTTGTTTCATAACTTAACCGTAATTTTGTGTGATAACATTAATGTAATTTTGTTTCATAACTTTACTGTACTGTACTGACTTTTGTTTAAAATGTCTAAAGCAGTTGTAAGCAGCAGGTATCAGTATTTGGTCAAATCAGTATGTTCAAGGATCAGAAATGTATGTATAGGTTTTATCAATTTATATGTTTGATTTCTTTCTACTACTATTTGTATGATTTCCCCAGAAGGTGTGACTACTGTTGATTGTTAAAGATCTGATTTACTTACAGGAGTTCATCCCTGTAATCAGCATCATGTGCAACCCTGGTGTGCGGACACGCCATTGGAAGCAGATGTCAGACATAGCTGGCTTTGACCTCACCCCAGACTCTGGTTCAACACTTAGGAAGGTCCTCAAACTGAACCTTGACCCTTACATGGAGCAGTTTGAACAGATATCTGGAGCTGCATCCAAGGTAGGGTGACTTCACATTAACATGGCCTAACCGAGAGAGCTCTGCTCTGACGATTCACCCTAGAATTGTAACAGCTAAAAAAAAGTATATCTCAACAATTCTTCACTTATGCCATGAGTTAGTTGCTTTCACCACAAAACTACCAGGTACTTATCTACACAGTTAAATCTATAATGTTTTGTGTGATTAAACATATTGCTGTGTTGTTAAACCTTGAATGCTATGAGGCAAAACCTTTATGTTGTTAAACTGTGAATGCTGTGATGTTGAACTTTGAATGCTATGTGGTTGAACCTTGAATGCTATGTGGCTGAACCATGAATGCAATGTGGCTAAACTTGAGTACAATGTGGCTGAACCATGAATACTATGTGATTAAACCTTGAATGCTATGTGGTTGAACCTTGAGTACAGTGTGGCCGAACCTTGAATGCTATGTGGTTTAACCTTTAGAGCTCTGTGGTTGAACTTTGAATGCTATGTGGCTGAACCTTGAGTACTGTGTGGTTGAACCTTGAATGCTATTTTTGAACCTTGAATGCTATGTGGCTGAACCTTGAAATCTATGTGGCTGAACCTTAAATGCTATGTGGCTGAACCTTGAATTCTATATGGCTGAACCTTGAGTACAGTGTGGCTGAACCATGAATACTATATGGTTAAACCTTGAATGCTATGTGGTTGAACCTTGAATGCTATGTGGTTGAACCTTGAATACTAAGTGGTTGAACCTTGAGTACAGTGTGGCTGAACCTTGAATGCTATGTGGTTTAACCTTTAGAGCTCTGTGGTTGAACTTTGAATGCTATGTGGCTGAACCTTGAGTACTGTGTGGTTGAACCTTGAATGCTATGTTTGAACCTTGAATGCTATGTGGCTGAACCTTGAAATCTATGTGGCTGAACCTTAAATGCTATGTGGCTGAACCTTGAATTCTATATGGCTGAACCTTGAGTACAATGTGGCTGAATCATGAATACGATATGGTTAAACCTTGAATGCTATGTGGTTGAACCTTGAATGCTATGTGGTTGAACCTTGAATGCAATATGGTTGAACCTAGAATGCTGTGTGGTAGACCTTTGAATGCTATGTGGTTGAACCGTGAATGCTGGGTGGTTGAACCTTGAATGTTGTGTGGTTGAACCTAGAATGCTGTGTGGTTGAACCTTAAGAGCTCTGTGGTTGAATGGTGAATGCTATGTGGTTGAATGGTGAATGCTATGTGGTTGAACCTTGAATGCTATGTGGCTGAACCTTGAATGCTATGTGTCTAAACTTGAGTACAATGTGGCTGAACCATGAATACTATGTGATTAAACCTTGAATGCTATGTGGTTGAACCTTGAGTACAGTGTGGCCAAACCTTGAATGCTATGTGGTTTAACCTTTAGACCTCTGTGGTTGAACTTTGAATGCTATGTGGCTGAACCTTGAGTACTGTGTGGTTGAACCTTGAATGCTATGTTTGAACCTTGAATGCTATGTGGCTGAACCTTGAAATCTATGTGGCTGAACCTTAAATGCTATGTGGCTGAACCTTGAATTCTATATGGCTGAACCTTGAGTACAATGTGGCTGAATCATGAATACGATATGGTTAAACCTTGAATGCTATGTGGTTGAACGGTGAATGCTATGTGGTTGAACCTTGAATACTAAGTGGTTAAACTGTGAATGCTCTGTGGTTGAACCTTGAATGCAATATGGTTGAACCTAGAATGCTGTGTGGTAGACCTTTGAATGCTATGTGGTTGAACCGTGAATGCTGGGTGGTTGAACCTTGAATGTTGTGTGGTTGAACCTAGAATGCTGTGTGGTTGAACCTTAAGAGCTCTGTGGTTGAACGTTGAATGCTATGTGGTTGAACGGTGAATGCTATGTGGTTGAACCTTGAATGCTATGTGGCTGAACCTTGAATGCTATGTGTCTAAACTAGAGTACAATGTGGCTGAACCATGAATACTATGTGATTAAACCTTGAATGCTATGTGGTTGAACCTTGAGTACAGTGTGGCCGAACCTTGAATGCTGTGTGGTTTAACCTTTAGAGCTCTGTGGTTGAACTTTGAATGCTATGTGGCTGAACCTTGAGTACTGTGTGGTTGAACCTTGAATGCTATGTTTGAACCTTGAATGCTATGTGGCTGAACCTTGAATGCTATGTGGCTGAACCTTAAATGCTATGTGGCTGAACCTTGAATGCTATGTGGCTGAACCTTGAATGCTATGTGGCTGAACCTTAAATTCTATATGGCTGAACCTTGAGTACAATGTGGCTGAACCATGAATACTATATGGTTAAACCTTGAATGCTATGTGGTTGAACCTTGAATGCTATGTGGTTGAACCTTGAATACTAAGTGGTTAAACTGTGAATGCTATGTGGTTGAACCTTGAATGCAATATGGTTGAACCTAGAATGCTGTGTGGTAGACCTTTGAATGCTATGTGGTTGAACCTAGAATGCTGTGTGGTTGAACCAAGAATGCTGTGTGGTTGAACCTAGAATGCTGGGTGGTTGAACCTTGAATGTTGTGTGGTTGAACGGTGAATGCTATGTGGTTGAACCATGAATGCTATGTGGTTGAACCTTTAGAGCTCTGTGGTTGAACCTAGAATATTGTGGTTGAGCTTGAATGCTGTGTGGTTGAATCTTTACTGCACTGTGGCTGAACCTTTTGTGCTCTGTATTTCAGCCCATAGTGCTTTGAGTGCTATGTTTTTAAACCTGTATTGATAACAATGTATAATTCTATGAACATACAAGTGGATCTAGTGCAGTGCAGAAATTCTGCAGGTTGTTTATTTTACATGCAACTGTCCAACTCTATGTCCTCCACAGGAATTCTCCTTGGAGAAGGCAATGAACAAGATGATGGAAGAATGGACAGGAATCAACTTCAACCTCATTCAGTACCGGGATTCTGGTGTGTCCATCCTGGCATCCGTGGATGACATTCAGACCACGCTGGATGACCAGATCGTCAAGACACAGACTATGAGAGGCTCGCCCTTCATCAAGCCATTTGAGAAGGAAATCAAGGTAGATGGAGTTGTCTCTCCTTGCAGTGGTGATGCTGATGTCGATGGTGCTAGCACTACTGCAGACACACCTAGTGAAAACACTGACCAACACACAGAGTTTTCACATATCTGCGAAAATCCAGTTATGTAGGAAAGCCGTTCATGGATTAACACCAGCTTTAAAAAGGTCACACTTGAAGATTTCTTTATGCAATGTCTTTCACATCTGAGACATTTTCAACTCTTTGTGCTTCGACAACATAACTCTCCCAAATTCTAAGAGACCACAAATTACCAGCTGTATTCTATCAAGATTGACTCTCATTCTCTACTCCAACAATCACTTTTTGAACACACCTCCCTGCATCAGAGGACTAAGGGCAGATAACTGTGGGGTTGAAATGATACATGTTATCACAATAATGACATATAATTGATTATAAGGATTTTTACAATACATGCTACAATTTCCAAAAGTCAAAACATTAATTTTATGAAGGTGTAATCCAAAATTGTAGGGAATGACTAGAGACCTGACCAGTAGTCCTTCAACCTTTCTCCACATTCAAATGAATTGTATTTGCCGTCTACCTCTTAACCACTGTAGAATGTCCTTGTATACTCTCCATCTTGCAACATGACATGAGGAGACCCACCTGGGTGTAAACTGCCAAGTCCACTGTATCTATTGGATCACATCATTGCACTGTTTTGTGACATAGGTGAATCGCTACATTCGTACATCTATCAGCTCTTTCCATTGTTCAAAAACTGCCCCAACATAAGATGAATGCAGCCACTGTCAGGCAGGGCTTGGAGAGTGTGTTTTGTGTGTTGGGCCGAGGATGGACCTGCCAAGTCTTGCAGCTGTTTAAATACAATCTGGACATTTTAAACACTTTCCATCTGACAGTTTCAGTTCTGTGCATGTGTCAACTGGGACTACATTTATATGACACAATGACATATGTCTGTCACAGTCATATCTTTTGTAGAATGGTTTGCAGTTTGGAGGATACCATTGACATTTTGCAGCATATACAGTAACTTGTGAAATAATAATCATGAACTTTATTATCCATCAAACACCCACATACTGTCATGGTATGCCAGTATAAGCATTAAACATGGAAATCTGCAGTAAATGAATTCTTCTATGCTTGTAGGACTTGTCTTTTAGTCACAAGCTATAACATTGAATGTTGTGATGTACAGTATAGCCTTTCCGAAATGAAACCTCATGTCAGGTACATTTTGTCAAGTTGTAGCGTAACCACTGTAGGGTAATAATAAGGTAAGTTTAAAACTGATAGAACGAAGACAAATATGTTTAAGTTTAAATGTAACAATGATTATGTAAGGAACTTCTTCACTGGATGAGCTTAAACATTTATTGTTTAGTGTGAATCAATATGACAGGAATTGATCTGTAAGAGAGTGGTTGTTACAAGGTAGGATGATTATGACTATGAAAGGTTATACTGTACAGAAAATCAAAATCATTGCAACTTTTTCGAAATCAGGGTTTGATTGGTAATAGAGCGTGTTATTATTATTTATGAGTGTCTGTGATGCTATTATGACATGTATACCATTCCTACACAAAGAGGAAGATATGTTGTTATGTGGCGGCTGGTAAGGATGACCCAGGGTTGCCCTGTTAGCTCTCTGCATGACTAGCAGTAGCAGCAACATGAGCATCTCTGTCTTCAGGTCTCTGACATACAATCTAGGTAGTCTGCCAACAAGTGATGAACCTTTTTCATGACCTTTCACTCCCACTTTCTCACTCATCTTTTGATGACTCACTCACTGCCATGTCACATTTCAGGGTCCTGTGCCACAAAGCGATCTTAACGCTAGGGTTGTCAAGCTCTATGTTAAAGTATAGAAGTTACGATCCCCTCAACGCTAAGATCGTGTTGTGGAACAGGGTCCCGGCCATATCACTGCCATGTTTGAGCATCTGATCTAATGCATTCACACAAGATGCAAAGCATTTGATTCTCAATGATGTTTCAAAGACATACAAACAAACGCTGGCCTGCTTGCACCAGGAAAAATATGCAACAACTACAGTAAGAGGTGTGAGAGTTGCTATAGTCGTAGCATGGTGATTGCAAACAATACACATGATGTTCACTTATGCGATGTGCCTGTTGCTCCATGTGCTTATACGTCACTGAACACACCACTGTATTATCCATCTTTATTAACATCTCATGTATTTAACGCATGACAGTTGTCATGACATAGCAATTCTCTCTAGTGAATGTGTTAAGGTTTGCTCAATTTTGTCTAGACTTATAGTGCTACACAAGGATTAGTGGTTCGTAGAGTAGGATCACTATTTTCAGAGACTGCTACACATCCCTACCTCCATAGAAACCTTTAAGAGCTTCAGTATTAAAGTTTCCTTTTAATGGATATTTTATGATTGCTTCCTGACAATAGTATAATATATTTTTTCTATATCTTTATTAAAATATAATGAAATCTGAGGCACTTAATAAACAAACCTGTACTGCGTGCTTCTTATGCAAATCCTATGTCAATTAGTTGACTTATAGTTGATTGACCCCAGATTGTTTGATATGTCTTGTGCACCAACCTAAAATTCTTAAAATTGCTTTAAATAAATCAGATAAACATCATGCAAGGCTGTTTGTGTTTTTCCAATTGTATGACTATGTTTGAAGAAGTTTCTGAAAACAGTAAAAGTATTGTTTGTCACTAGCATGTAATTTGGACGGTATAATATATTCAAATATAAAGGGATGCTTCAAGCGATTCATCATTTCTATTTATTCTTTACATAATAACAATAGATATCAATCTATACCTTATCTGGTATTCAAACTTTGTACAGCATGCCTGTCATTTAACCTCACTATATTTACTAACAACCAATTCATCATTACCAAACCTCACGAGGTTATTTGCCTGTCATATAATTCCTTGCATATTTACAGAAATATGATTGAATCAGTTTAGCTGTGATGATACATGTATACAGATTGTTGTGTGGTAGGACGGTGTATGTTAACAAGGCATGTTGTTGGTGTGTGTAGGTGTGGGAAGAGAAACTGATGCGGACGCAGGAGACGATCGATGAGTGGCTGAAGGTGCAAGCGCAGTGGCTGTATCTGGAGCCCATCTTCTCCTCTGAGGACATCATGCAGCAGATGCCGGAGGAGGGGAGGCTGTTCCAGATGGTGGACAGAAACTGGAAGGACGTCATGAGGCACACTGTCAAGGATGCCAAGGTCAGTACCATCAACCAAGAGAATGCCCTGCCTTGAATAAACTCATCAACATGTTTGTAAAGTATGGCCCTATCCATGTCCCCCAGTTACGTCAGAAGAACGGCATTATAAAAAAAGAAATCATAAGTGATATAGCTGATAAGTAATAAGAAGAAAGTTTATGATAATGTTTGTTTGTTGTTTAACGCCACACTCAGCAATATTCCTGCATTATGACAGCGTTCTGTAAATACTCGAGTCTGGACCAGACAATCCATTGATTCATATCATGAGCATCGACCTAGCAAATGGGATACGATGACATGCATCAACCAAGTCAGCGAGCCTGACCACCCGATCCCATTAATCATGGGTTGCTGAAGACCTAATCTACCCTGGATCTTCACGGGTATTATGATAATGAATTGTTGATGTCACTAGTATAGACGTAAAGTTAACAACACTACACAGATAATCTGAGTGAAAAATGTATTTGGTGTTTGAATGTATTTCCCAACAACTTTAATTAACCAAGATGGTATCCCCAAATCTGTTCATTTTGACTTCGGTTAACAAAACAATGCTAAGACCATAAGTAGATGATGAGGTGGGTAAAAATGACACAGGATGGTGGGGCTGCATCACTTGATGTAGAGCGTGAGTGTTGCCTGTGTGCTTCAGGTGATGGCAGCTGTGGGCATGCAGGGGCTGCTGGAGAAGCTGGTGGACAGCAATGGTCTGCTGGACAAGATCAACAAGGGGCTGAATGCTTACCTGGAAAAGAAACGTCTCTTCTTCCCACGGTTAGTGTCCTACACGATGAAGCAGGTGTAGTGTCAGCCTGGGATTTATCTCTTTCTTCTTTTTTTTTAATGGATTTGTCAACATGTTGCAGATGTAATAAGTTCTGAAACAAATTAAAGGTATCTGTGTTTCTGATGCACTGCCATGCCAGAGCTGAATAGGTCCCCAACTCCCCATGTTCATCAATAGAACCAACAAATATATCGATATGGTGGTACCATTTTGACCTGGTTGAGTCATTGATTCTTGCTTACACTATCAACCACTAGGTTGCTGGTCCCATTGTAATATTGTCAAGTGAAATGGTGTACAATATTCACACCCTCACCATTTTTCCTGAATAGAATTGAAATTAGATTGAAATGATGTTTAATGAAATAATCATTGAGCCAGTTACCTCCCTTGATCATCAGATGTATCTCTTCCTTCAGATTCTTCTTCTTGTCCAATGATGAGATGCTTGAGATTCTCTCTGAGACCAAGGACCCAATGAGAGTCCAGCCACATCTGAAGAAGTGTTTTGAAGGCATTGCCAAGCTGGAGTTTGATGATAAGCTGGACATCCACGCCATGTTCTCCAGCGAGGGGGAGAAAGTGAAGTACTCCACTGCTATATCTACAGCCGAGGCGCGGGGTGCAGTGGAGAAGTGGCTACTGCAGGTCCAGAACGTCATGCTGCTGTCTGTACATGATGTCATTGCTGCTGCTGTTGAGGTGAGAATAAGATATATTTCACAATTTACATCGATCAAACAAGAAATTTTGTGTGGTTCTACACAATTTCCTTGTTTGTTGGTCAAGTGCTATTTGGGATAAGAGTCTGACACCCTGAAGATAGAAATCGGCACTCGTTATGTAGGCTGTGAGTGCTGTCACTGATTATTTTAGGGGCTCAGTTGATTGATTTAAAAGTTCATGGAAACAATACATTGAATATAGATAGACTATGAATGTTATTCAAGCATTTTTATACCCCCGACCAAAAAGGGCGAGGGTATATAATTTTACCAAGGAATTCCATCCATCCTTCTGTTCGTCCATCAAGGGACAGTTTCTTGTTCGACATATAACTTGAAGACTACTGCATAGATTCTTTTCAAACTGATGAACACTTTCTATGCCAATAGGAGAGATGCAGTGTGAAGTTTGATTTTCAATATTTGGATTTTCTGAAAAAATACAGCCATTTTCCTTTTTTGACTTTGAATATTTTTATGCAAACCTTTGTGCGACCTATAGCTTGAAAACTACTTCATGGATTCTTTTCCAATTGGGGGTACAATTTCTATACCAATAGAAAGGGTATAGTGTAAAACTTGATTTCGATAAGTGGACTTTCTTTTAGAAAATGTTGCTTTTTTATGTCAAGTGTACAATATCCTGCAAAGCTTGCCGATGACGCACCATAGCGCCTTTGGATCATGCCATTGCTAGGTTATATTGCTGTGATTTTTAAGAGACACCGGCTCAAACGTTAAGGCATCAGTATATCTCCAATATCAAAATTGTTCTCCAGATGATGTTGGAGTTAAGGTCAGTGGTTTTAGTGAGCCCTGCTCACTTTTGCCTTGTTTCCTGCTATTTCATATTCAGTAAATTTTTTAACTTATCCTGCATTACTCCGTATTGCATTTACTGCTATGTTTGACAGAGAGACGAACTGTGTGAGATCCAGCTGCTGAAGAAAGTTGTCCCAACGAGCCCAGGAGGCAGCGCCCTCTCACAGTCGGCACGTGACCCGGAAGTCATGACGTCACACCAAAAGACATAACTGCTTTGTCACCTCCACGGACGGACGTACTTTGTATCCCTTGTGGAAATTAAAGCTTATTATTTGTTTTTTATATTTTGCGTGTTTCTACATTCATTATATGCTGCTACATTGTTACCTGTTATGGGCCGTGACCTAAGGGTCTTCCCATTCGTAAATTGTAACGTTTATCGCTCGTCTGTGGCTCACGTCACAGTAATTTACGGGCGCAATGTTGTTCCCGCCATTTTGTTTTCTTTCCCGCCATTTTGGCCATTCACCACGTGGCCACGTAATGTCGTGTTCTGTGTTTTGAATTCTCTCTTTGGCTTGGGTAATACATTACATTTATGTATGTTGTTTTGGTGTGCTTAAAGCCTTGCCTTTTCGCTACCTCTCAGCGTAATTGTTTCTTCTCATAAACTTCAATATAATACGAAGTTTATGAGTTACATTATGTCTCCCGTACTCTGTGGTTTTGCCACATGGTTACGTGTTTGCTTAAGGCTTTGCCTTTTCGCTCCCTTTTAGCGTACTTGTTTATCTCATAAACTTTAATAAAATATACTGTTTTTGAGTTACTTTATGCTTCCCATACTTTGTGATTGGCCACACATTATGCTTCCCGCACTTTGTGGCTTTGCCACATAGTTATGTTTTGCTTAAATTCCAGATTTTCTGCCTCGCTGCACTTGTTTCCGCGGGAACAAATCTGGTCGGGGCCGCCCCTTTCTGCCGTGATTGTACGACGCCCTGTACTTTCACAAGGCAGTGCCGATGTTGCAGTCATTCGTCGCTGTGATCCTTCAGCTCATGCGAGTATCCAGGACACACCTCGCTCAACGTGCTCGTCGACCCCCACCTACGTTGACGGCAGCAGCGCTCAGCGGAGCTTCACGGCGGCTCCCAACGTAGAGTCTGCCTCCCATGGCACGACATACGACCGTTCACGGTCTCCTTCTCCACTGGCGGCTCCAGCGCTCCCAACGTAGAGTCTGCCTCCCATGGCACGACATACGACCGTTCACGGTCTCCTACTCCACCGGCGGCTCCAGCGCTCCCAACGTAGAGTCTGCCTCCCCTGGCACGACATACGACCGTTCACGGTCTCCAACACCGTCAACGCTGGTGTCTCCGGCGCCCCCGGCGCCTCCGATGACTCGGCGCTCCCGGCGCCTCTGATGACGCGGCGCTCCCGGCGCCTCTGATGACACGGCGCCTCTGATGACTCGGCGCCTCCGATGTCTCGGCGCTCCCGGCACCTCTGATGATGCGGCGCCTCTGATGATGCGGCGCCTCTGATGACTCGGCGCTCCCGGCGCCTCTGATGATGCGGCGCTTCCGATGACTCGGCGCCTCTGATGACTCGGCGCCGCTGATGTCTCGGCGCTCAACAAGCTTCATGACTTGTTCATGACAAGCTGATGACTTGGCGCCTCCGATGACTCGGCGCCACCGGCGCCTCTGATGACTCGGCGCCGCTTATGTCTCGGCGCCACCGGCGCCTCTGATGTCTCCGCGCTCCGGCGCCTCCGCATCCTCTGATGTCTTCGGCGCTCAACAAGCTTCAGATCAACAAGCTTTATCAAGCTCAGATCAACGAGCCGACCATCCGATCTTCTACTGCGGCTTAAGGGGCACCATCGGCAATCGCCTCCCCGGCGCCACTGCCCTCTTCTCTTGCTGCCGTCTCATAACTCGTCACACGGAGAAGCATGGTGAAACAACTGTCGCCGCTCCTTTCGCTACTCTCCCGTCGGTCTTCGGGATCGTGACTATCGTTCTACTTCCTGGGTGGAATCATTTCAACCAATAGACAGTTGGTCTGATTCAACTTGCCCACTGAGACTTTATCCATAATCCCGTCATTTAAAGCGCTATGATTCCGGAGAGATGACCTGCGGGTTTCCAATGAAACAGAGCGTCATGTGAACAGCGTCTGTATCAGATTCGACGACGACATCCACTTACAAAGAGTTTACTTCGTCGACATCGCAGACATCAACGCTGTTCTACCCTACCCTAGCGCCAGCGTTCCTGAGAGAGACTCTTCCTCGGCGCTCCCCGGGTTTTCCACGACGCCCATGGGGTTCCGTGTTTTATCGCAAAACTCGGGTACACCACTTGATCGTCTCTCACACAGTTCATTGAGGATTGTCTGTGTGTGGAGTTTGCACCTCAGTTCCGACTCCAAGGCGGTTTTCTCGGCTACTGCGCAGAGTGATTTACATGTCACGTGTCAAGTACTCGGACTGTCAACAACTCCGACCGGATTTAGGTCAACTTACCATGGCAAGGGGTGCCATGTATTTCTACAGATTGGTTTCCATGTCTACCTGTACGCTTGGTGATACCACTCAACCAGGCGCCTGTCGCAGTCCATCCATGCACGGATGTTGGAAACAATAGACCTCCTCTACCAACACGGCTGTCACGAGGAACCTTGTTTCATCAACCCTTCGCTATAAGAACGATAGCGCCTATAGGCGTTCAAGGGATGGAAAAGATCGCCTTCCTTCGTCCGGTTTGATCTTTTCGACTACAACACCTTCCTATCTTCAGCCTTGACTACCGGACACAGTGTCGATTTGATACTTAAAGTCCCTCGGCCGTCCCACTGACCCCTGTTGCATACCTGCCTCATATCGTGTTGTCGTCCTCCATCGTCACCTCGATATAAGAACAGGAGTACTTATACGCCGCTTCAGGGATGAAAACGATCTCATTACTTCGTGCAATGGCCATATTGCCTCGACTTCCTACTACCCGGTTACGTCGATGCCCCGGCGATCGATTGTGAAGCTGGTTTACTTCGTCTACTTGAGGTTGGCTCGCAGACGATCACACCTTTTTCCGAATCGTACCGACGGTACGCAATCGCAGACCCCTGTTGCTGACTACCTCCCCTGCCACCTTGTCAGTGGCTAGTGGCCCACGCCAGCCCACATTGTGACCACCTGTGATCCAGAGATCAACAACATTGGCACAGCAACAGCCTCGAGATAAATGCTTATCCAGGACGGCACTTGCTGACAGTGCATTCTCGGTCACGCCCTGTTGATCGTGTCCACTGACGACGTCACCGTAGTGTGGTGTTTGCGGACCCAGAGTTCTCGCCCCTCTCCCGGCGCCACAAACTCGACTGGCGCCCCCGAGAATCACCATCTTCGGCGTTCCAGGCGCCTCAAGCTCTCGGACGCCTCACGCTCTCCGGCGCCTCGGGCCAGACTATGTGAAACGGTCGACACCCCAACCCTAGATCTGTTTGCCTCATATCTGAATGTGGCCAGCTGTCGTCTTCCATTCCACCTGTGCCGGATACGACCGCTGTGGCAGTCGAAGCCTTCCATCGTTCCTGAGAAGGATTACGCGCGTACGCTTTTCCGACTCCGGTTCTCCCTCCCACGGTTCTTCAGAGATCCAGGCCACTCGACCCCTGCCATTGACTTTGGTCTCGCCTTATTGGTCAGCCAGAAGTTGGGTTATCGACCTCCGAAACATAGCCAGAGACAACCCCTGGAACTTCCGGTGTGGTCCAACCTTCTGCTCCATCCACACGGTCTGTTGCCACACCCTCATACCTGCATGTTATCGTCTGCACGCCTGACACACATGCAGAAAGCCAAGGGCTATTCGGCTAGAGCGACCAAGGCTATTGCTTCAGCCCACCGTCCATCTACAGGGGGACTGTATGCTGATAAATGATGCTTGTTCCAGGCATTTTGTTCTGACAAACACCAGGATCCGATGACAGCGTCACCGCAGATCCTGGATCAGTTCCTTCTGTACTTGTGTAGCACCCATCGGTTGAAGGGCTTACCACCCCCACATACCTGGTCGCCATCTACTCCGTTCTGGCCATCCCGGACGATCGGAGAAAGACGAAAATTCCCGACCTACGGGCCTGGCTGCGCTCGTTCAGTCTTGAAGACCTGAAGACCAAGTTCGGACCGCCTGCGTTGGATCTGAATGTGGTCTTCAATGCCCTTCGAACCACTCCCCTCGTCTTCCTTCTTCGACCTTAAGTAGAAGACGGGTGTTTCTACTGGTTTTGACTACTGCCGCTCGAGTCCATGTACAGCACGCCCTCGACGTCTCCCATGCCCGGTTCGAATGCGGTACCCAGGGCGCCGTTCATCATGGACCGTACTGGGACGTCAGCGTAAAGACTCAACTCCCAGGACAGCCTGATAGATCATTCCTTGTCCCCTCCCCCCTCGTCCAGTGTGGGTGCCGAGGATGAGGATGACGCCAACGCCGCTGCTTCTCTGGTACCTGAGCGGTGCCCGTCGACCTCACCGGTGTTCCTTGCCTCCAGCCTAGAGGGCTCTCCTGCGTTTCGCATTCGCTCTTGGGATTGGTCGTAGATTTTGCCGCCGACGCCGCTGATTCTTCGATTCCCCGAGCGGGGCCCGTCGAACTCTCTGGTGTTTATCACCTCAGATTAGCTCTAGGTTCTACTGCGTTTCGCTTTCGCTCTTCGGTAAGTTATATATTTTGGCTACACGCCTCATTGTTTTTCGGTTACCTATTCGGGCGTTTCGTTTTTGCATCGACTCTTGTTTCCTGAAGACAGGAATGGTCGTAGATGTTCCGGTCATCACTTGTATGTGGTGCGGATTCATCGGACCTTGACGAGGGTTTAATATGGTTCACATCTGCAAGTATGCCCACCGGCCAAGCCGTCTGATAAAGATGCAATACGGAGTAATGCAGGATAAGTTAAAAAATTTAGTAAAATCTAAATATTTTTTACATTTGTATACTTATCCTGCATTACGAAGTCTAAGTTCCCTCCCTTTCGCTACGCTACCTCCCCACGAAGTTTCAGATGTTATGTTTAAAGCAGTTATGTCTTTTGGTGTGACGTCATGACTTCCGGGTCACGTGCCGACTGTGAGAGGGCGCTGCCTCCTGGGCTGGTTGGGACAACTTTCTTCAGCAGCTGGATCTCACACAGTTCGTCTCTCTGTCAAACATAGCAGTAAATGCAATACGGAGTAATGCAGGATAAGTATACAAATGTAAAAAATATTTAGATTTTACTAATTTGATTTGTCTCTCCCAAGGCCTACCTGATCTCTCCCCGCTGTGAGTGGGTGAAGGAGTGGCCGGGCCAGGTGGTCTTGTGTGCATCCCAAGTTTACTGGACACGTGAGGTGCATGAGGCTATCCGGGGAGGACCGCAGGGGCTCAAGGACTACTGGGAGAAATTGCAGATTCAGCTGACTGATGTTGTGGCGCTGGTCCGAGGCAAACTGACCAAGCAGCAGAGAATCACACTGGGAGCTCTTGTGGTTATAGACGTACATGCTCGGGACGTGGTGCTGGACATGTCCAATAAAGGTACTCAGAGCTCATAAAAGTACTCAGAGGTTGGGGACCTGTGAACATCCAGGGTAGAATAGGGTCTTCAGCAACCCATGCTTGCCTTAAAAAGCAACTATACTTGTCGTAAGAGGAGACTAACGGGATCGGGTGGTCAGACTCGCTGACTTGGTTGATGCATGTCATCATATCCAAATAGCATGGATCGATGCTTGTGTCAATCACTGGATTGTCTGGCCCAGACACGATTATTTTCTGGGGCTAGGGCATTGCGCCCCACCTTCCAACTATTTGATAAATGCATGGTTTGAGATAGGATAAGTTTGCAAATGTGTAAATTTCCCAAAAAATTGTAAATCCTTATCCTATCTCACACGTTATATGCGCACCCGTTCATCCCCGCATATAATTCTCTTAGTCTATGAAGCTTTAGAAAGAGAATGAGTTGGCTGGGGAAATCACGTGGTTAGTGTGTATAGGTCAACATGCATACAGAGCGTGCATGACCCAGATTGTTGGGAAGTGACCATGGTGATGCAGGTGAACTGGGGTTTTTTAAAAGCTGGAAACCTTTGTATTAGCATGTTTTCCATTTTGGATCAAAGAAGAAAGAGAGACGCATAGTGTGAGATAGGATAAGTTTATAAATATACAATTCATTGTAAAATTTACAATTTCATCAAGGCAACCCATGTAGCAAGTTTATTTTTCTCTGAAGGTACTTGGAGAATCATTTGATTTAATAATTACTATATTATGGCCAAATACAATCAGTACATTGTTGCCTCTTTGGAGTACAATAAAAATAGGATCGTATGCAATCAGGACATTCAGTTTCTCAAATATTATATTTATATCTATACAGTGCAGTTCCTTTAATCTCTGTGACTATTGTTTATGCTAGGTGTGGCTGCGGAGAATGACTTCAACTGGTTGTCCCAGCTGCGCTACTACTGGGAGGAGGAGAAGATGCTGGTGCGCATCACCAACGCAACTGTCAGATACTGTAACGAGTACCTTGGCAACTCCGGCCGCCTTGTCATCACTCCTCTCACAGACAGATGCTACAGAACACTGGTCGGAGCATTCCATCTCAATCTGAACGGAGCGCCGGAAGGTCCTGCTGGAACAGGGAAGACGGAGACCACCAAGGATCTGGCAAAGGCTCTGGCTGTGCAGTGTGTTGTGTTCAACTGCTCCGATGGTCTGGACTACATTGCTATGGGCAAGGTAAATATTTGGTCACAGGTTCACTGCTAAGTTTCAATAATCATAAATGGTTTCCTAATTGATGCGCAGAAAAATTGTTATCTTCACTTACACTATTATGTATATATATATTTAGAACTGGTTTGTGAATTTCAGTTCTTCAAAGGTCTTGCCTCAGCAGGAGCATGGGCATGTTTTGATGAGTTCAACCGTATCGACCTGGAAGTGTTGTCTGTGGTTGCACAGCAGGTATGCAATTGTTTTGGTGATGTTTATATGTCATGTTTTATTTATCGTTATTATGTATTTGGATTTATTTTGATAAAGAATTGTGCAGCGTTAGATATTGTCACTAGTCCTGTAGTCCTTGCCAAACTGCCCATTAGTCAAGGTATCATAAGGACTAGTAGAAATTTGCCATTAGTAAAGGTTTACCTATATGTTATCATTATAAGGAATAGTGGACTTAAATAGTTTCTATCGCTGTTGTGATATGGAATATATTAGTTTCAGCAATGACATTATGACAGATCGCGTCCTATGAATTTAATATATTGCTGTCTCCCTCAGATCCTGTGTATTATCCGTGCGGTCCAGGGCAAGGTTGACACATTCATGTTTGAAGGAACAGAGCTCGCCTTGAACCCCAACTGCTATGTTTGTATCACCATGAACCCTGGCTATGCTGGCCGCTCTGAGCTGCCAGACAACTTGAAGGTGCTCTTCAGAACTGTGGCCATGATGGTGCCAGACTATGCCATGATTGCTGAGATCTCATTATATTCCTTCGGCTTCCTGGATGCCAGAAATCTGGCTGTGAAGATTGTGACCACCTACCGACTGTGCTCGGAACAACTGTCCTCCCAGTTTCACTACGACTATGGTATGAGAGCTGTGAAGGCCGTGTTGTCAGCCGCAGGTAACCTCAAGCTGAAATATCCTGATGAAGATGAAGATATCCTGGTAAGTCCATGTATATCTCAACATTCAACAATGGTTGACAAACTGTTCAGGCAAATATCCACAATAGCTTTTCATTATCAAGGTTGTATCTATTACACTTCATACAGATTTCACTGATTTTGTTGTGCAATTATTCCTGACGTCATCATTTTTTATACCTCATTTTTCAACAGTGACACAGTACGGTACATAATTACAGCTTCTCATAGCATTGTCATTCTTATTTTAGCTTCTGCGATCAATCATTGATGTCAACTTACCCAAGTTCTTATCCCACGACATCCCACTGTTCAATGGTATCATCTCCGACTTGTTCCCTGGACTCCAGCTGCCAGAGGCCGACTACAAGCTCTTCCTTGCTACCATGCAGTATCAGTGTGAGAAGAAGAACCTACAGTTTGTGGACTTCTTCCGGGAGAAGATCATCCAGACATACGAGATGATGATAGTGAGACACGGGTGAGTCAGTCCTAGATGTGCCCTGTAGCACCGTACCTCCTGCTCGTTGTAGGAGGGACATGGGATCAGGGCCCTGTTCCACAAAGCATCTTAGCACTATGATGATCTTAAGCCTATGCTAAAGTATTGGAGTTACGATCACCTTGGCAAAGATTCCTTTGTGAAACAGGGCCCACATGCATAAACCAATCTTAGGCAACACTTTTTATATTTCTTGGTTTACGGATTTCAAACTCATTTCAAAAGTGAGGTAGGCCAATTTTTTTTAAAAACTTGACTTTTGTCCTAAATAGTTAGGGAGGTACAAAAAACATATTCTGGAGTAACAAAAGTAAAACAACTTAATCTTTCAAGAACCTTTTATTATATCTCTGGCACACACCTTGTGCACAAATGGCAGTATAACAATATTCATGTCATGGGTGAAATACATGAAGACGCTGCTGTTTTGGCAGCATGGGCGACTATTAATTCTTTCAACACCAGTCAACCAGAAGATTTTACTGCTGGGACACCGAGTTTCCAGAGACTCTTGTGTGATAGATGAAGCCAGCATTTATCATGGAAATTATCTGCTTGTAAAACATCTTTGCTACTACATATTTAGCTATAGACTGTTTGAAAGGTCTGTTTAATCCTATTGTTAATGAATATGAAAGTTATGTGTATCACATTATTTAGATAATTCATTAACAACTTAATAAAGTTTGTTGTAAATAAAGAAAATGTAAGCTAACACATTCATAACGTCCAGATGAGGGACTAAGGAAGCCAAAGTTTCCCATTCTCTTTCAGATTAAATCCTCCTTGGGGCACTTATTGCATTTTCCTTCCTCAAGAAAATCTACATAACATAGTTGTAACCATTTTCCTTAATAAAAAATGTTACCACACAAAAAAACTTCGTTTTTGTATGATATACGACTACCCTTACGGGGCCTCACACTCCACAGCGCGTCACGCCAGGGGAAGCAACTCTTACCCAAATCACTTTCCTTTATGTCATACGCCTGACAGGACGTTTGATATTTCAAGAAAAAGTTTCACCAACGAAATCGTACACTGAGACACCATGACTGACCAAACTGTATGTATGGTACATTTATTTCCTTGCAAAGGCGTAATACCTCGCATTGTAAAGTTATAGTGTTGTAATTCTCATAGAAGAAACGCCACGTGTATGGTGCATTGGAATTCAAATGACCATAATGGCGTCCATTGTGTGGTTCCGCTGTCTGACACATGTAACACCAAGGCCATCAAAACGGCTTGGGGTTTTGTTATATCATACAGATTTGAACTGCACGTTTTCCTTTACATAAACCCAAGGTGGTGTGCTAGATTATAACTACACTTACTTTTTTTTTTTTTTACGGGTTATTTACACCTTAGCGCGTAACACGCCCCTTTGGTGTTTTAAAAAATTATACTACAGACATTGGCTATTAGTATCGCGTTACAAATCGCATTCTACATTACGCCTTTGCTTCTGTTTTCACAATTTTAAATGCACGTATCTTTCCGATCTTTAATATCGCACTGATACACTATTTCCCGCCCAACCCAACTCAGAATTTACCCTCTTTTTTACAGACCTTCAAACTTTGTACGGGATGTGGGCTAAACATCCCACCCAGGACAAGCATGAATGCTGCCTGAAGTGTTTGGTTGAAAAGGGGCTTGAGGATCAATCATGCCCCATCTGCAGGGCCTTTACCCTGAAAACACTCTAAAAAGGCCATCCCCCCCCTCTAAAAAGGGTAAAAGTAAGGCGAAACATACGCCTTCTGCAACAGTCTCCTCCGCCCCCTCTCCGAGGGCCGGGGGAGAGGGCTCTAGAGTCCCCGAGGTTCCCACACCTGCACCCTCTCCTGCACCCTCTTTGGCAGACATCTCTGCTTTGTTTAAGTCACAGATGGCGTCGATGATGAAGTAGGTCAATTCCCAACTCCGAGAGGAGCTGCGGGCTGGGCCTTTCCCGTTGTCGGCGCCGGACGCAGCTTCGAGGTCTTGTGGAATGCCCGGCGTCAGCCGAGGCAGGCCACTTGACCTCATGGACCATCCGAGACCGGCCCTGAGGGTGTTCACCAAGCTGATGTTGATTCCTGCCCAAGTGGCAAGGTCGAAAGGTCGGTTCTGCCATCCGTACCTCGACGACTGGTTACTAAGAGCTCTATCGCATTCCCTGAGTCAGAAAGACATTCTGATCACTCTAGGGTGGATAGTCAATCTCAAGAAGTCAGATCTGAGCCCTACTCAGAATCTTGTCTTCTTAGGGGCGAACTTCAACACAGTGAGCGGACTTGTATCTCTCTCACAAGATCCCATAATCAAGGTCAGAAGTTGTACTTCCCAGTTCCTTCTGTCCACAAGACACACTGCTCGTATATGGCTCCAGTTACTGGGCAACATGCAGGCGACGGTGGATGTGGTTTGCCGGGCTATTTGAGAATGAGACCCATTCAACAAGCGCTCCGTTGACTTTGGGTGAACTCGGAAGATCTGGAGACTGTTCTCGAGACTCCGCAGTGGCTCATTACACACCTTCAGTGGTGGACCGAGGTCGGGAATCTGTCCCAGGGGCTCCCCCTCGACACTCCCGTTCCATCTCTCACAGTTCAAACAGACGCGTCACTCTCCGGCTGGTGAGGCGTTCTGAACGATCACACTGCCTCGGGACTATGGTCCAAGCAGGAGATCAAACTGCATATCAATGTGCTAGAACTGAGAGCGGTCAGGTTGGTGTTCCAACGCTTCCTGGATCTGCTTCGTGGCCAAGTGGTTCATCTAGAGATGGACAACCAAACGGCGATGACTTACATCCAGAAGCAGGGAGGAACGGTGTCCCCGTCGCTTCTCCAAGAGACGTGGCAGTTCCTACTATGGTGCGACTCTCACGATATCAGGGTGCTACCTGTTTATCTCCCGGGGGTGGACAACGTCCGTGCGGACGCTCTGTCTCGCCAGATCCTCGCTCCTCACGAGTGGAGGCTCGACCTGGGGATATTCGGGATTATCTCCCTGTTATACGGGTCGTTCCAGGTGGATCTTTTTGCGTCTGGAGTGAATCACCAGACACCAACGTTCTGCTCCTGACTCCCCGACCCGAGGTCGGTGGGACACCAGACGCCTTCCAGCTAGATTGGACGGACAGAGTTCTGTGGGCATTCCCCCCAGTACCTCTGATTTCCAAGGTCCTGTCTCAGCTAGCCACTCAGCCTGCGCGACTGCTTGTGCTCCTGGCACCTCTTTGGTCGGCGCAGAGTTGGTTTCCAGTAATACTCAGGTTTCTGGCTCAGACTTCTGTTCTATTACCTTTACGACCGGACCTCCTATCCCAGAACGGGGCACTCCACCCGAATCCCAAGTTCATTGGGTGGCTTGGCCACTGTCAGGAATCCCCTCCAGAAGAGCGGTATTCCTGCACGAGTTGCAGACACAATACTGGCTTCGCAGAGGGATTCGACAAACGTTCAGTACGAGGATAGATGGGCCTGCTATGCGCGCTGGTGTGCCGATAGAGGGATTGCAGATCCCTTTTCTGCAGATCTCGTAGCCGTGCTTGAGTTCCTCCAGTCGCGACTAGATGACGGCCTGGCCTCATTGACAGTCCGGGGGTACTCTACAGCTATCGCAGCTTTTCACGTCCCTGTCAACGGGGCACTTCTGGGTGCGCACCCATTAGTGCAGCACTTTTTAGCAGTTGTGGACAGGATCCGACCGCCTGTCCGGCGGATCAGTCCCCCTTGGGACTTGTCAATCGTTCTTGATTGGCTGTCCGGTCCTTCCTTTCGGGAACTGTCATCTCTCTCTCTTCAGCTGTTGAGCTGGAAGACGGCGTTCCTTGTGGCGGTAACGTCTGGCAGATGGGTAGGCGACATTCATGCAATGTCAGCTGATCCCGAACTAACAGTCTTCCACCGGGACAGGGTCAGTATTCGGCTGCCGGACTCTTATAGTCCTAAGGTCGCACACGCCTTCCACGTGACGGCTCCTATTGAGCTACCTGCTCTTTCACAGCCTTCCTCGTCTGGGACCACTGCAAGACATGCTCATGTCTAGGATGTCCGCAGGACCCTCAAGGCCTATATCAGTAGAACTAAGGGTATCCGTAAGTATAACCAACTATTTTGCTGTTATGGTGGTAGGAAGGCTGGCTCACCTGCGAGCAAACAAACTATCTCGAGGTGGAAAGTGTCAACTTTTTGTACTGCATACATGCTTCAAGGCAGGAACCCCCCTACCAGGTTGAAGGCTCATTCGGTTAGAGCAGTGGCTACATCAAAAGTGTACGCCGCAGCTCTGCCCATTGAGGAGATCTGCTCCGCGGCTATTTGGAGCCAGCCGAGCTAGTTTCAAGTTCTCGAATATGATCAGCCACAAATAATGGATATTTCATAGTATATGGTCGACCACGCCCTGTCTCTAGCCCCCGCCTCTCGACGGTGGTGCCTCACGATAAGGTTGGTTCCATTTATTGAACTCTTGTTTATTCAATGAAATAATCAAAATACGATGTATTTATTACACTTGTTGCTGACGGATGCCACTTCCTAGATTATCTTTAGGAGTCTATCTTGATGTAATAAGTGCCCCAATGATGATTTAATCCGAAAGAGAATTTTACAAACCTGTAGGGTTATGAATTCTCTGATGAAATCCTCCTTGGGGCCTGGCCACCCACCTCCCCACATTCCATCAGCATTAGACATATGGAAAGTGATTTGGGTGAGAGTTGCTTCCCCTGGCGTGACACGCTGTGGAGGGTGAGGCCCCATAAGGGTGGTTGTATATCATACAAAAACGAAGTTTTTTTGTATGGTAACATTTTTTATTAAGGAAAATGGTTACAACTATGTCATGTAGATTTTCTTGAGCAAGGAAAATGCAATAAGTGCCCCAAGGAGGATTTGATCAGAGAATTCATAACCTCTACAGGTTTGTAAAAAATTTCAGCAAATATAAGATTTCATAAAATCCACTTACTTATTTCTTTTTCTTTTTTTTTAGTTTAAGGGGCATGGGTGGCCCAGTCGTCTAAGGCACCGCGATTCGATGTGCAGCGTTGCGTCCCTTGGGCACGCCAGAAACCTGATTGTGGGTTCGAATCCCGGTTCACCCCAGTTTTGTTTCTAGGTGTGTCAGCACCATACCGTGCTTGTGGGTTTCACCGAAGTGGTAAACGTCTAAGACCTGCATTACTTCGAGTTTTCCTCCCACATTAAGCTGACACGCCGTGATATAACTTGAATACTGTTATAAGCGTCGTTAAACCAAACTCACTCACTCTTTTTTAGTTTCATTATTTACGTAATCGGAAAATTATTTTAAAAAGAATTACAAATAGTATCTGTCATAACACATTTCCCTATAATAGTGGCTGTCCACTCACTAACATGAGGAAATACCTCCGATTTCGAAGCTTCGTATGAATAACACGTTCGTCAAAGGCTGCCATGTGGGTATCCATTAATAAGCTTATATTGTTTAACAGACCTAATGATAATAGTAACATCCATAGGAGTCTTTTTGTAGCTGTAACATTGGTTTCTAGTGATGCTTTCTTGCCGAAATCTGCTACAAGGTTCGTGATTGGTCAAATTTAAGCATGTGACCTAAGGCAGCCAAACAAATTACAGCAATGGTACCGTCCTCGTGTATGATAATTTTCCGATTTTGACGAAAGGTTTTGGTTAAATCATGTTATTCTGAACGTTTTAAGCAGGAAATTGTGATCTATATTAAAAATATGGAACTTCATGGATGTATCATGCTAGTTACGAACTGTGATAAAGATTTCTTATTCATATATTTTGGCATGAAACATTGTTTAATCAATGAATCAATCTGAGAAATCAAGGCAACGAAAGCTGAGATGTAATGACTTATGTTACCCACGATAGCACAAAAAGATGGAAATAATAACTTAGATCTATGTAAGTTTGACAACTTCTAGTTATTTTTCTTGATTTTATTTATTACTTTCTATAATACATTTAAAGATTTGCTTAAAACGTCTTTATTTTGCTGTTTGACATGTTCAATGAGAATCAGTTGTTGAAGTGTGTGTCCAAATTTTTTATTTTCAATAACATTGCGGGAAATAGTGAATAAGTTTCCAATATATTGATAAAAAATGATAAATTGAAATGGAATACGTATTTCAGGCATTACGGAATGTGAAAGATTTAATAAATGAATGATATGACAGGTAAGTTTATAAACTTTTATACCATTTTTATGTGACTTGGCCGGTCTAATGCCCTGCAGTGTCTGGTGACTTGTGGCTTCTTGGCCGGTGTACCGGCCTTCAGTGTTGAAACAGTTAAACTGGTCACCACTGCACTTTGCACATGCATCGATGGCATCAGAGCAGGATCCCAGCGAGAAATATCAAAGTGACCTCCCTTTTCTTTACACTCGCGGAGGAAATGAAATCTTTTCTTGTTTGAACTTTTTTTGCATTTTTTAAAGTAAAGATCGGCGGTAATAAATAAAGGAGTCATTTTTATTTTTATTTATGTCCAACATTTTGACTTTGAAAGAGCGGCGGATCCGTAAACCAAGTAATTAAAAGAATGTCAGCTTCGCGCAACAATGATCTTAAGTCTATGCTTAAGTATGGGAGTTACGATCACCTTAGTGCTAAGATCCCTTTGTGCAACTGGCCCCTGGTGGTTACCATGTGTGACAATGGCATGGGTTGCTGCTCATGCATATCAACCAAGGATGTATGATATGAGTACATGCAGCCCAAGCTGAATAGCTGTTATAAGGCCCATTGTGGTATAAAACATGTCACTCACTTGAAATACACTTTTCAGTGCATTAATTTAATATGTTATTGCAGTTGCATCAGTATTGTATAATAGTGAGGTTGCTCCAACTGTACAATGTTCAAAACATATTCTTGTCATTCTGAGTCATTCTGAGGTTTGTTCAAATTATTGATGTGTTCCCAATTCTTTTTAACATGCGTCAGCTGCTCTCTCAGTACTGTTTTAAGGAGTTTTAAAGAATATGAAAAAAACAATATGTATTATTAGTTTGATTGAGGAAGTGTGGATTTTTTTCAGCTTCATGTTGGTGGGGGAGCCGTTTGGCGCCAAGTCCAAGGTGCTGGAGGTGTTAGGGGAGGGCATGACACAGCTCAGTGAGGAAGGTCATGAGGACTTCGAGAGGGTCATCACGAGGATCGTCAACCCAAAATCCATCACCATGGGCCAGCTGTTTGGACAGTTTGATCCCGTCTCTCATGAGGTAAACAGGCAGCAAGCTAGGATGTTATTATACTCTTCCACAACCTAAAGGGCGCACATGTGACCCTTTCATCTCAGGGACTACAGTTTGCTGTGTGGAGTTGCATCCCTTAGTTGTGTACCTATGATCATGGGTTTGAATCCCAGTTCAACTTGATTATGTTTCTATGTTTGTCAGCACCATACATGTGCTTGAGGATTTCACCAAAGTTGTATCCAGTTCCTGGATCTCTACTTTCATAACGGAATATAACTGAAATACTGTGCAAACCACATTAAACTCACTCTCTGGCTAAAGCAGTTTTCATTTTGAGTTATTATCACAGTGGTTTGTAGACATTGCTGTTGTCTTGAGATGAGCCCATGTGTGATGTTGTATATTTCCAGTGGACAGATGGCGTGGTCGCCAACACATTCAGGGAGTTTGCCTCCACGGATACCCCCGACAGGAAGTGGGTCATATTTGATGGCCCCATCGATGCCCTGTGGATTGAGAACATGAACACTGTTCTGGATGACAACAAGAAGCTGTGTCTCATGAGTGGCGAGATCATCCAGATGTCTTCTGTCATGAGTCTCATCTTTGAAACCATGGATCTCTCGCAGGCCTCGGTAAGCTCATGCCTAGTGGAGGTGGAGACAATCCATTTGAGGTGGACTGTGAACTGATGCCTTTTACGGTACTTGTAATACAGTCTTGTTCTGGTGTGAATCTGCAGAAAGGCAGCAGAGAAGCAGTGAAGAAATCAGCTGTTTCATTTCATACTAGACAAGATATGTTTTGAACTAAAACCAGCAGTTTTCTTTTAAACTCAAGACCTTATAGTTTTCTTTTTTATGCAATCTTAATACAGTTTAGAATGATCCTAACAGTGCCATGTCTTGCGTTTAAGTATGAAATTGACCTTTTGTCCTCAGTAAATGGAAAGAAATTTAACAGAGCCTTTCTTCTCCGCTTTATCAGAAAGTGGATAAGACATATCCATGCTCAAACTACATTGATAGGCCAAAGTTAAGAAATGTATTTCAAGGATTCTTAGACTAAGGATGTTATTGTACATGACGCCACTAAACCCAGACTATAGAGTTACATGTTAAACGTATGATAGCATGCATATTTTTTACACACCACCTCTCTGACGGAAACTACACGAGATACCAGATTCAGATACCTTGAAGTTGATGTCTTTCATCTTTGTTGACATTATTGTTAAAATATCATATGTCGTGGGTTTGTTGGAAAAGGGCATGCAGTCTTATCGACTATCATCATATGCCTTACAGCTCAATACCACATGAGCTTCATTTGTTTTTCATTTCCTTTAATTTTATCAGAAAATGGTCATTATTGAAATTCTGTACCTGTAAAAATGTCTTTTGAATTCTCCTGTCTAATGCTGTGACTGTTCCCTGCAGCCTGCCACGGTGTCTCGGTGCGGTATGGTGTACCTCGAGCCAACAACACTGGGCTGGAGGCCAATAGTCAAGTCTTGGATCCACACCTTCCCTGAAGTGCTGAAGGAGAGTGCGGAACTGGTTGATGCCCTGTTCGAGTGGCTTGTGGACCCTTGCCTCAACTTTGTTAGGAAACACTGCAAGGTCAGCAGAAAACTGCAACCCTGAGCATCATCTGAAATGATCTCAAGTAGAACTGATTCAAGTTGACCTCTTATTATCAGTCCAGATGATGTTACAATGTCTTTTTCTTTCTGACTGTAATCGACCTAGTTATGATCGGTTATGATAAGTAAATATTTTATGAAGTGATTGTTTTTTGCAGGAGTATGTCCCCACAAGCCCCGCCAACCTGGTCCGTTCTCTGATGTATCTCATCGATATGTTGATGCACGGGTCCATCAACAAAGACGATGCAGCTGACAACAAGCACATCAAAGTGTACCTCGTGGTGAGTGAACGAAACTTTGGGACTAACTGAATTTGCACCCAAGTTATTTATGAAAACTATACCAGCATAGAATGGGGTTTTTTTTGTTTTGTTTTTTTTTAACTTTGATTCTTTATTAATGCAATCAACATAATATCGTCACATTGCCATTACAAGAGAGAAAATATCAAGATTTATCAACAGTCTTTGTTTGTGCAGGAGCCGCTTGAGTGGCATCAAAAATTACACATCAATCGTGCTTTAAAGCATTTGCATCTGTCACTTTGGTATCTGTTGGTGCCAGCGCTATTGCATTTAATAAAGTCTTGACCTCCATATTTGGATTCTCTCTGTACAGAAACTCTAAGAGAAATGGCGTTGTTAGTTAGTTTCGTTTGTTGTTTAACGCCGCACTCAGCAATATTCCAGCTATATGACGGCGGTCTGTAAATAATCGAGTCTTGACCAGACAATCCAGTGATTGACATCATGAGCATCAGCAAGTCTGACAACCCGATCCTGTTAGTCGCCTATTATGTATTGTTAGTTAGTTTACATATCGTCCACAGTGTACAGTGATGTCGGACATACATCAAATTATTCCTAAAGTACTTGATGTTCAAAACATCCGACTTGACAACAGTGGTGTACCTGACATTTCTCCTTATCTCTTGCACAACACCACTCTATTGAAGACGTCACTTAACACACCTAAAAGATTCAGAGCTCCAGATAACATTTTGAGCAATTGAGCTTCTACTCTAGGGTTTCTATTTTAATTGGGTTATTACATTTTTCATTGGGTAACCAATATTTTTTCACTCATCTATTCATCACTCTTTTGGGTTTTTCCCAAAATTAGTGAACATTTTAAGATTTAAAATAGTTTCTTATAACGTGAAGTATCCTATGAAAACAAACTAAACAACACAAAGGTTAACTACTATACATTAACATTCCAATGTCAATTCAGATATAAAGTATAATACCTGAAAAGTTCAGTTATTATGTATAACAACTGAACGAATCAGATATAGACTTAAAACAGTAAACTTCGTTTATAACAAATACACTTATAACGAACTGTATATATGCTCCTTAAAAACTACAGTTATAACAAACTAGAATTAGAGCTTTCTTTGAGTTTGTTGTGTCCGTAGTTTTCTGTACCTGGAAATTTACGGCATTTTGCACAAAAACTGATTATACGTCCTAACTGTATCATATATACAGAATAGCAGTGATAGTATTTCTTCACTTCCGTAATTCTGTCTACCATCAAATCACATACAAGCTGACATTCTGACAGACACATTCTCGTAAGACTGCTGCAGATAGAGCCAGCATAGAATGTTAGCACATCACAACATCATTTAATAGAAAAACTGATATGAGACAGTTCAATATGTATTTGTCAAATGAACTGTCAAAAAAGTATGCATGTTGACATATCTTTGTTTTCAATTATGCCATGAATAGGTCGCAAGTACCCCATGCTTATCATTAAAAGAACACTAAAATTGGGATCTTATTGTTAGGTTGTGCAATCTGTTGTTTCTCTTAACCCAGAAAACAAGATTAATGCTCATACTGTCAACCACTGGTTTTGTGCTGCAGAACAGGCTATTTACAAACCACCCGTAAATAGCTCAAACATTTGTGACAATCAATCACTCAGCATGTATCCACAACTGTTTCCCATCTAGAACACCATGTGATGCAACTATCAATGTATCCACAACTGTTTCCCATCAAGAACACCATGTGATGCAACTATCAATTGTATCCACAACTGTTTCCCATCTATAACAGCATGTGATGCAACTATAAATGTATCCACAACTGTTTCCCATCAAGAACACCATGTGATGCAACTATCAATGTATGCACAACTGTTTCCCATCAAGAACACCATGTGATGCAACTATAAATGTATCCACAACTGTTTCCCATCTAGAACAGCATGTGATGCAACTATCAATGTATGCACAACTGTTTCCCATCAAGAACACCATGTGATGCAACTATCAATGTATCCACAACTGTTTCCCATCTAGAACAGCATGTGATGCAACTATCAATGTACCCACAACTGTTTCCCATCTAGAACAGCATGTGATGCAACTATCAATGTATGCACAACTGTTTCCCATCCTGTGAAACTGCTCTGTTTTAGTCGGCTGTCCTGTTTTCCACACCATGGTCTATCGGAGGAGTGGTCGATGTTGACGGCAGACAGAAGTTTGATGTGTTCTTCAAAGATCTTCTGTCAGGAAAGTTTGAGGAACACCCCTTACCCAAAGTTCTTGGAAAGATCGAGGTGCCCTTCCCCAGTGACAACATGGTGTACGACTTCATGTATGAGGTGAGGCACTCTAAAGACCTGCTGTCGACTGTGTGCAATGTACTACTGATGTAAGGCCAAATTATTTCATAAATGAATGCATATATGAGACAGAATGTTTTCTCTTTTCAGCAAAAGGCTCGAGGTCAGTGGCGTCACTGGAATGACCTCATCAAGGGAGCTGAGGTGAAGAGTAAGAAGATCCGAGAGATGCTGGTCCCGACCATGGACACTGCAAGATATGCCTACCTCATGGACCTGTGTATAGAACATGGACGGTAGGCACTTCAATTGAGGCCACACTTTTATTATTTTATGGTTTATGGAAATTTTCTAACCAGTCAGCTTCGGTTGGTCTAAATGAAAATAAAAAAATATATATACAGCGCGGTACGTTTTATGTTATTTGGCATAAAGTCGCTTGGGTCATTTGATTTAAAGAGAAACAATAAATGCTAATTCCTTTCCAATTGCAAGATGTTTAACATTTGTAAAGTAAGGTGTTCATGGATTTACTCATGTGAGAGAAGAATTTGTATTTTAAAAACATATTTACAATGCATTTTATGAGTTATCATACAAAAATCCAACAATTATATTGTTTTAGTCTGTTTTCAGTCGTACAAATGGGTATCTCTCATACCCTCATGTCTAGTCGCACGTTTAAAAGGAAGCCAGAAGCTGGAATGTAAACATTAAACTTGATTCCATCCGGTTGCGCACGCACCTCCCTATGACATGTCACAAATCTCTCAGCGCGCCTCTGAGCTGGTCGCTCGAGAAAGACTTTCGCGATTGAATGCTAGTTTGTATTCTACTAGTACTTTTCGTGTGTCTACAGTTGTTGTTCTAATAAAGTAATAATAATATGTCTTACCTGTAGACTCCTGGAATGTAATCCTTGGTAATCCATTGTTTGTGTTCAACACGCGTTTCACTGTTTGACTTGATTATACACGTGGCAACATGTCAGGCTTTTGTGCCTCGTGTCAAAGAAAACTGTCTAAAGTGGATCCTCACAAGTATTGTCCTTCCTGCATAATTAAGGACGGGTTTTCAACGTGTTCGTGGGATAAACGTTGTAAAGAATGTGAGCACTTGTCTTCTTTAAACTTTAACTTGTATCTTCGTTCGCTGGCGAAGTGGACTGCTGACCAGCGCTACAAGCAGAGAAGGTCATCGGGTGGATCCTTGGAGTCTGCACCCTCTACATCTGGCCCTGGGGGTGGCGCGTCGGCCACACCCAAGAAATCCGTTGATAAAGACCCGCCTGTCAACTTATGTTTTTGACAAGACACGTGACCGTTCGCCTGCTGATGATACTACCTGCACGACTGATCTTCGTCAATCGGTTGATCGAGATCGTCACTCAGCCACCCCTGTTACGACGGGACCGGCTCATGACGAGGACCATGAGGGGACTACGGTCCCCAGTCGGTCCGTCTCTCGTCCTACCAACAACGATAGGGACGTCGTGCAGGTCGACAGTGTACACAGATCCCTCTCTAGAAGTCGTTCCCGTTCTCGGGATGACAGGTCTAGTGCCTCGTCAAGAGACAGTAAACGACACGAGGACGTTCGTCGCCTTCGAGGTCGTCGAGAGTTCGATTCTGACGATAACTATGATGGGGATCGTAGTACTTCTACAGTTAGAGATCGTAGCCCTCATCCCCACGGGGACGTGCGACGCTCTCGAAAGGAGTTTTTGGGAGATCAGTGTCGTAGAGATAATGATCGATTGACACCCTCGTTTCACTTTCATATCGACCCGGCTTTGACAGCCCAGATCACGGCGGCCGTACTCGCCTCGACGGCGTCGACCGAGAAGGGTTCGACGACGTCGGAGGTCCATGGACCATCGACCAGTACACCGGTTCCTTCATCTACACCTACACCATCGACGTCGACGATGGATTGTGACGACAGCCCTCCTAGGCCTCCCAAAGACATTGAGTTGTTTGCTTGGCTATTGAACTTTCTGCCTGAGTTATCAAAAGATGATGACAAACCGACACGTGCTGGCTTTAAGGTCGGAGATATGCCGCAGTCTCTTCAGTTTTCTCCTCCCGATGTCTTCAGAGCCATGGCTCACGATATGGACCAGAACTTTGCCTCTGCTCTGCCGGGGCAGAGTTTCAGCAAGCCGCCTGTTCGATCGCGTTACCCGATTTATGGCATGCCGTTTTCGTCACCCGTGAGTAGGGACTTGGATTGGGGGCTACTCTTCAAGAAACCAGCGCCCTCCAAGATTCTTCTAGAAGACAGGCATTTGGAATCCATGGACACTGCTGTTCGTCACCAGCTACAACCGCTTGCTATGCTGTCGACAGCGATTGAGGCCCTCTCAGTGTACTTTGAGGAGAAAGACCCCCAGGACGAGGACGAAAGGACGGTGCCATCGATCCTCAACTGTATGCAACGGTGGATCTCGGACGTCCTCGCCCAGTCCCGATATGTATCGGGCCAGATTACTACAGCACGTCGTCATGGTTACATCGACTGCACTGAACTACCTGATCGTCATGGCAGGGCCCCGTGGTCATCGCAACAGTTGTTTGACGGTCGTACCAATGATGTTCTGGACAAGTACTCCAAGGAAGCCGAGCATGACATCATCATTTCGGCTTCACACAACCTGTCCAGACAGCCACCGGTTTCGAACGCCCCACGACGACGTTATCAAAACGAGAATGTGCAACGGGCCTTTCGTAGGGACATGCCTCGACAGCCGTCCCGCAAGAGAGATGAGGTCAGAAAAGGTCGCCAGGTCTCCTTTTCCAAGTATCCCAGGGGGGGGGAAGAGCCAGCGGGGGAAGAAGTGAGGACTCTTCCACCCGCCGTCACTGTCGTTGGAGTCGCCCCTGGGGACACTACCTTTAGACGAGTTACCGGTAGAGGGGAGACTTCATCACTATGCCCACAGGTGGGCTTTCCTCAACGACCCTTACGTTCAGAACATTTTGACAACAGGCTACGCCCCACGCCTGAGATCGATGCCTCCACTGACGTCATCCCCGACGGATCAGCTGACGGAGGCCATCGATTCATTGGTGGAAAAAGCGGCACCATCGCCGGGGGTACTACTCGCCCATCTTTCTAGTACCCAAGAAAAATTCCATAAAGATGCAGCTTATTTTCAATCTCAAAAAGTTCAACGCAACATACCTCCAACAACCCGACACATTCACCATGATATCCCTCAGCTCTCTGCGTCGGAAGATATTACCGAACGATTTCATCGTCTCGATAGACCTTCTGGATGCGTATCTCCATGTACTTCCGAGTTCCAGAAGTACCTCTGATTCGAATACCAAGGTATTCATAACCAGTGGGCGGCCCTCCCGTTTGGAATTTCTACGGCCCCGTGCATTTTCACACGGATCATGAAGACGGTCGTAGAATGGCTCCATTGGAAGGCGTCCAGGGTCGCCTTCTACCTAGACGACGGGCTCCAAGCTCACCGGTTCACAGAAGCCCTTCAAGGACAGTTAACGACCACCCTGAATCTACTACGGTACCTCGGGTGGATCGTCAACCTTCAAAAGTCGGACTTGGTACCAACTCGGGATCTACATTACATCAGGATACGCTTCCAGACGGGAGTCAATCTGGTCAAGACCGTTGGGACAAGATTGTCAGCAGCATTCCAAGACTTCTACATGCCTCAGCGTCGGTGCACACGTGGCAGGAAGTTCTCGGTCTGTTGACATAGGCCCAAGACCTGACTCGCTGAGGTCATCTTCAACTTCGTCCGCTGCAGAGATTGCTGTTTCCCAACCTCCTGGTTCCACTTCTGGCGCAGCTACGTTGTCATCTGGAGTGGTGGCTCCAGCCGTCGAACATTTGCGAAGCCGTCTTTATGAGCAAGCCCCTGTTCATACTACACCTATTCGTAGACGCGTCATTGGAAGGCTGGGGAGCGCACTTCGGGGACGACCAAGCGGCCGGGCTGTGGTCGCCAGAAGAAAAAGTCCTCCACATCAACTGCCTTGAGATGGAAGCTGATGATACAGTAGGACAACTCCACAGTCGTCCAGTCGGCGGCCCTTTTGGACCGGACATTCAAGTTCTTCGCCCTTGTTGACAACTTGGACATGGGCGTACGTGCCCGTCACATCCCGGGCGCCAAGAATGTGATAGCCGACACCCTGTCGAGACCATCGAGGCAGTTTCCCACGGGGTGGATGATCCATCCGACAGTCTTTCATCTGCTGACAGATCGACTCTGGCTGCCCGAAGAAGATCTCTTCGCAACCCAGTACAACAACTGCCTCCCTCGATTCGTGTCGCCGGTTCCAGACCCACGGGCATGGGACCATGACGCTCTAGCGATATCGTGGGAGGGTCTAGACGCTTACTCGTTTCTGCCAACGGTGCTGTTACCATCGATACTGGAGAAAGTTCGTCAAACGGCCAACCTACGTCTGCTTTTGGTCGCGCCTTATTTGCCGGCCAGAACGTGGTTCCCGGAACTTCTTCAGATCATCGAGCAGCCACCGTTCCCGTTGCCAGATCGAGACGACCTCCTTCTTCATCCTCACAGCAACGACTTGCATCCGGGGATAAAGAACTTCCAGCTTCACGCCTGGGTTTGCTTAAGACCTCGTTAATAAAGAAAGGATATTCGGCTAAAGCGGCAGCGCTTGTCTCATCGGCACATCGAGTTACGACTCATAAGCTGTACGATGACAAGTGGACCACTTTCTCCATTTTCGCCAGGTCTCGTGGCTTCAACCCGGCGGTAGCAACCCCACCACAGGTAGTCTATCTCCGGTCATCTCGGCGTCTGAAAGGGTCGACGATCTCGACTTATCTGGCAGCTTTGGCTTCAGTGGTGCCGTCTCCTACAGGCGACAAGCTCACTAAAGTACCGGAGTTGCAGAAGATTCTACGTGCCTTCATGGTTGACGATCAGTCCCGTAAATTCCGACCGCCAGCCTGGGACCTCGATGTCGTTCTGTGCAACCTGTCTAGTCAGACTTACGAGTCTCTAGATCAGGTCGCGTTCGACTTATTGACTCAGAACAGGGCTTTCCTTCTCTCGCTGGCTACGGCAGCGAGAGTATCGGAAATACATGCCTTTGACGTCGGTTGGATTTCGTTCGATCAGCTTAACCATGGCAACGTCCATCTTGGTCTCAGATGGGATTTTTTGGCGAAAAAACAACTTCCTGGCCAAGATTCAAATGTTCCACATTCCTTCCTTATCGGCTATTATGGGCCCTCATGATCACGCTGATCTCAACATGTGCCCAGTTCGTGCGCTTCGTATTTACCTGCAGCGATCTGAACAGCGACGACAACATTTTCGACGGCTGTTCATACCGCTCTCAACCAATGCAAAGAAAGAGATTACACGTAATACTCTCTCCTTTTGGTTGAGAGCGTCATTCTCAGAGCTTACTCGCACCTCCCACCTCCTCTCATCCGCACGAAGTTCGAGCCATAGCTTCAACATTAGCACTCCACAATAATTGTTCGCTACAAGCTATTATGGAGGGCTGCTTTCGGAGATCTACTTCAGTGTTTGCTTTGCATTATCTTAGAGATATCTCAACAGAAGATGTTGAAGGACTCAAACAGTTTGGTCCACTCGTGGTGGCACAACAGATCTCCTGGAATAGACAGTGAATTTGTGCTTTATTCACTTTGGACTTTTTGCTCGACACTTCGTGCCATATAACATGTTACAATAAAAGCTGTTGGTGAATGTATGCATTCTCATGGTTTTTTTGTTGTGTGCAGTACTTTGGCTTTTTTATTATGGTTATTCGGTGTAAGCATCGTCTTCCCATATTTATAGTACTGCTTGTATTTTTTAGTTACCTTGTATACTGCGAGTTGCTCTGTAACTAAATTATGCGCCGACCACACATCGATCGCAATTCAACTGACGTGTGCAGTTGTCCTGTCGCATCGATAATTAGTTGTGTGTCGAAGAGCATGAACCATGCTATTTTTAGTTACCTTGGATACGACGAGTTGTTCTGTAACTAAATTATAAGCCGACCACACTTCGATCGCAATTCAACTGACCTGTGCAGTTGTCCTGTCGCATTGATACTTACTTGTGGGTCGAAGAGCATTAAACATGCTGTTTTAGTTACCTTGTATACTGCGAGTTGCTCTGTAACTAAACTATACGTCGACCACACTTCGATCGCAGTTCAACTGACACGTGCAGTTGTCCTGTCGCATCGATAATTAGTTGTGTGTCGAAGAGCATTAACCATGATAAACAACTTGTCTCGTCCGTGCATCTGGTCGAATGTTCTATTGTCACTACAGGGGTGAGGAACTTGGTACATTCGATGTGAAAGAGGTCACTTCCTGATTACTTTCCCGACCCTCCTTCCAGTGTTCCGTCGAATTCTACCCATTTGTACGACTGAAAACAGACTAAAACATGGGTTTTTCAGATTAAAAACGATGTTTTATTGGTCTGTTTTCAGTCGTACATTCCCACCCAGCCATCCCCACAGGGAAGTAATCCAGTCCAGTCCTGCTTGATGGCTTATTCTTCGAGATTTGTGACATGTCATAGGGAGGTGCTAGCGCAACCGGACGGAATCAAGTTTAATGTTTACATTCCAGCTTCTGGCTCCCTTTTAAACGTGCGACTAGATGTGAGGGTATGAGAGATACCTATTTGTACGACTGAAAACAGACCAATAAAACATCGTTTTTAATCTGAAAAACCCATTTTTGAACTTCTCCTATCTCACACTATGCATATCTTCTTTCTTCTATGATCCTATCTGGAACCGTGCTTAAGCCATGTTTCCAGCTTCTAAAACAAAAACATTCACCCAAACACACCCCAGCATCTGTATGGTTACAACCAACAACTGGATAAATTACTATTTTTTGAAACTTGAAACATGGTTCCAGCATGTTTTCACATTGGATCAAAGAAGAAAGAAGATATGCATAATGTGAGATAGGATAAGTATGTAAATATACAATTTATGCTAAAATTCTAATTTTTCAGATTTTTGTAACTATTGTAAATAGACTCTGATATTATTGTTTTGGACAAAGGAATATATAGATACAAGACCCTTGTATTTCAGTTTGAATGGGAACTTGATACATGTATGTAATGAGAAATTGTTTGTTCGCAGACCCCTGCTATTTGTGGGCCCAACAGGAACAGGCAAGAGTGTGTATGTCCAGGAGAAGATGATGAGTCTCTCGAAGGACCGCTACCTGCCAACATTTGTCAACTTCTCTGCACAAACCAGTGCCAACATGACTCAGAACATCATCATGTCCAAGCTTGACAAGCGGAGGAAGGGCGTGTTCGGACCACAGATGGGCAAGAGAGCCGTGATATTTGTGGACGATCTCAACATGCCAGCTAAAGAAGTGTATGGCGCCCAACCTCCGATTGAATTGCTTAGGCAGTGCATTGATCATGGAAACTGGTGAGAAAATCTTTTTGCTGTTCAAATTCAACAAAGTTATGAATTCACATTCTCATTAAATATTTGTTAGGAGTAAAGTATTTATGCGTGTCTAGATATTGGTTGTGATGCAAGACGTGGTTGTGCAGGTATGACCTGAAGGACACCTCCAAGCTGACGCTGCAGGATGTGCAGTTCCTGGCAGCCATGGGCCCCCCGGGCGGAGGCCGCAACCACGTCACCCCCAGGTTCCTCCGACACTTCAACCTGGTGGCCATGAACCCCTTTAATGAGGACACGATGATCAAAATCTTCTCCACACTCATGTCCACTTACTTGAGGGTAAGTCGCTTCACCAGTTGCTACAGGGCTTATGCTGTGTTGTCAATGTACCAGGTGCATAAGAAGACTGGCGAGATACTATTAGGTGCAGGTGAAGATCCACTGAGGTTACAACATTCTTGTCACCAATAAAACTTGGCCTGCATAAACCAAAGGGTAACCTGAATTTGTACATGAACGCCACTTGTCATTGAGCACAACTCCAAAACAATTTCTGATTTTGTCCATCCATGTTTCCAATATGGCGGCCATAGAAAGTTCCTTCATGTTAATGCAAGCTCTCTGATCTCTGTGTGTCCAGGGTCAGGAGTTCTCTGCTGACTTCTTCTCTGCGGGGAACAACATAGTGCAGGCTACCATGGAGATGTACAAGCAGGCAATGGCCAACCTGCTGCCTACACCAGCCAAGTCCCATTATGTGTTTAACTTGAGAGACTTCTCTCGAGTCATCCTGGGCGTCTGTCTTATTAAGAAAGAACAAGTAGAGAATAAACGACAGATGATCAGGTGAGCTTCCTGCATTGTAGCAGAAGACAAGATGCTTTAACAAATATCAATGACTATGGATTGTGCAGGACGTTTAATCATTTATATACGAACAGTGGCTAATGTTGACTAACTGTTTGTCAAGGGGTCATTCATTTTATCTTCTTTATGACAGCACTTTTAAGAATAAAAAGGAAAGTTTGAATATTTTATTTAAGAAATAAACAACGAGTGGGAGTTGTTTATCATACAATAAAACACTACAGGGAGAATAAACCGCTTGGGGCACAGAGTCGTTTGTTTCTTATATGTGATATCAATATCATGTACAGCCTCTTTAAAGATGTTGATCAAATGTACAAGCTTTAATAATATTTACCCAAATTTTAATAATGATGACTCCCTGAATAGAATCGGACGTCGGAAATGTGGGACAAGTTCCATTTTATAAACAGATTGGTATTTTCCCCATTTCTCACAATCCTCACATGGATTACCTTGACCTTTTCTCCCTATACTGATTATCATATCCCTCCCACTTTGAGATGTGATCATTCGGCCACTGCGTTTATCTGGGCAGTCCAGCTACATCTATGGGGACAACTAACTAGACACATGATCTGTCTCTAATAATGTGCTTGTATGTTATAATTTGGGTAATGCCATGCAACTTTTGCCTTACCTGACCTACTTGTTCTACCACTGGTAGATATGTTCGAACTTGTCAATGTTTCAGGCTGTGGGTGCATGAAGTTATGAGAGTGTTCTATGACCGTCTCACTGATGATGGTGACCGATCATGGCTGTTTAAGTAAGTATTTAGTATGTTTTATTTTGCTTGTGCTAACATCAGTTTCATATCAATGATTCTGATATACATTTGGTCAAAGGTGATTCATTTCTAGCCCAACAGTATTACAGTGTTTAAAATACCCACCTGCCTGACAGTGATCTTTTACAGATCAATGTTTTCAAGATTTGTGTTTCATCAAGCAATATATAGAGGCAGTTTAGAGTCCTGTCAAGGACATTTATAACTTTGAAGGTGACTTCGTCTTGAGTTATTGAAATGTCCTATTAACACCATTTAAACCTTCAATTCAGGAAGGAATTCTGACACTGTGTTTGTATTGCCAGGACTGTAGGTAGCTTGGTGAGAGAACATTTCAAGGAGAGCTTTGATGGAGTGTTTGAACATCTTGCTAATGGAGGAGAGGGTGGCAAGGTAGGTGGTTTTATTGTTGCTGTTTGCCTCTCAGAACATTCTCAGACTGAACACTATCATCATCCGCTTCAGAAACTGTCTCTGTTATATATAACCTCTTTATTTCGTATTCATTGACTGTTTCTCTGAGGCTTCTGAACTCTCTCTGTCATATAACATAAAACCTCTTTACTATGTATTCGACTGTTTCTCTTGTGTAATCCTGTTAGTGGCTTCTGAATTAGGGCTGCCTTCATTGTGTGAACTCTCTAACATACTCTCAGGCTGTGTAATATATGCATACTCTCTTGGTTTCTTAACTTAGAGGAATCTTTACCTTCTGGGTGACTGGGACTAAGTCTGCTTTTTACAACTCCCATGTACATTGTTGTATGTGTGTATGTGAAGATTTTGTCAGATCTCATTAGCAAGTACAACGCACATCCAACAAGTAGTGTGCAAGCAGTTGCATGTCATAGTAGACAGTAAGGACATTACTGTAGATGTACAGTATCTCACTATATTATGTAAATATTATAAAAGAATTTACAACCTCTTCCCTTATTTGCAAATAAAAGCTTGATTTTGAGGTGAATTGTCCAACTCATATTAATCCAAATGGCCAAAACACAATATCATTATATTTAAGGGTGATAACAATTGAGCATGCTTTTACAGCATTTAGTAGTTAAAGAAGACCAACCTGTGACAGTTAGTGGGGTGATATGGTCCCCGTGACAACACTCTGGCAGAATCTTTGTAGTAATGGACCCATTGTTCTTCACGTGTTCCCTTGCTGTAACAATGTAACCAATTCTCTGTTACAGGACGAGGTATATGTCTGCTGGGTTTTGAACCTTTCATTCCTGTTTCTATCCTGTTTGTTTCTCCCTCCTTAACCTTGCATGTTGTTGAGATTTTATTCCAGGGTAGAAGTTATGAATGTCAGGACGTACAATATATTTACATGACTGTAAAATACCCATGAAATACATGTCAAGCAGCATATCACGGTAGTAAATCTACAACACTAGAGCCAACATGCCTAGAGTGCATGTTTATAATAGTGCTTTATGGATGGATGTAGTACATGTCAGTAAATTGTAGCTAGCATCCTGCACTCTGTTGGTATCAATCATTCTGAATGAGAGATAGAATAGACACCATTACTACTGAAACCCACAGCAATCAACATCCAGTTCTATCTGGGCTGAAGGCACTCATTATCAGGTAGTATTGATAGAGTAAGACCTTTATAGTTACATAAGGCATGACTTTGAACACTTGCCCAATCGTTTCTTTTTTCATTGACATTTGAGTCACCTTGGAATTTTAATGTTCATTTTATTCACATAAATTGTTTCCTTTGTTTGTGTCAATTGTACAAATTTGAGTGTGCTATACACAACAGATATCACCTGCACTAGCTACTGGGTGACACTAGGTTAGATTCACCATGAGTTAATCAACTCTGAGCTGTGTTTCAGGCTGCCAAAACCATCAAGCTTGCAAAAACTCTTTTCAAACGTAAAATAAAGAGAATGGCTGTGCTCGATATTGTCTCAAATGATGTTCATGTAATTGAGACCTCTTTCTGGTTTCTTTCTTTTGAATAATTAATTTTCTTTTTTTCTAACAGTACAGAATATAAGAATAGACCGTCAAGTTTCTTGTGTAATCAAAACTAAAGTAAAACACCTATTATCCCAAGACTTAAGGTTTATTTGTATATGAATTTTAAAATCAGTCTAAACATAAGGATTTCCACACCCAAGTATGAGGTATACTCATTGTATGTGTCACTACAGGTACAAGAGCAAGACCTGCGTAGTTTGATGTTTGGGGACTACATGAACCCTGATGCAGAGACAGAGGAGAGGGTGTACGAGGAAGTCAAGTCGCTGGACGAGTTTTACAGAGTGGTGGAGCTTTGTCTGGAGGAGTACAACAACACCCATAAGACCAGGATGAACCTTGTCATCTTCAGGTAGAGACACACTGTCACACAGCCACAATTAGGGGGCACACAATAGCACATTTTATTACAATATAGATCTTGATAATTGATCAGATCGTGTTGACTGGGTGCTGCCATTTTATTTGAAGCAAATGCAAGTGAAGTGAGAGGTGGAATCTGATTGGTCAATAGAAGGGATATAGAAGTGAGATAACTCGTAATGGCCACTGGTGACGCTTTGATTAAGCCGTATTTCGGCAAGGGTGGAAAATGGACTTTTATAGTCAGTTAACTCCCTTGCCTCGGGAAGATGCAGTCATCACGATTCCAGCTATATGCCGGAGGTCTGAAAATAATTTAGTCTGGACCAGACAATCCAGTGACTGAAAGCATGAAAAAACAATTGACACCACCAGGTTGTGATGACAGCCAAGCCACCAGACCTGAACATCTAGTCCTCTTCAGTTGGCTCACAAGCAAGGGATGTTCTTCCCTGAAATCCCCAGGGTGAAAAATGTGTTGTGATCTTGGTGCTGGTCGTTGTAATTTACATGCCAATTGTTTTGTCAGATATGTATTGGAGCACCTGTCCCGCATCTGTCGTATTCTGCGTGTGCCGGGGGGCAACGCCCTGCTCGTGGGGGTTGGGGGCAGTGGGCGGCAGTCCTTGACCAGATTAGCCACGGCTATGGCTGGCTACAGCATCTTCCAGCCAGAGATCTCCAAGAACTATGGCAAGGTTGAGTGGAGGGAAGATCTCAAGGTAGGACATGTAGCATGGAAAGTATACTATTATGAATATATGTGAAGTTAGTCAAGGCATCATGTATTGATTACCTGGAAGTTAAACCTGAATTGCCATGGTTTCAACATAAAAGTCATAACCCAAACTAGAAAACATTACACATTTTAAAATCTAAATCAGCATGAAAACTAACAGTTTTAGTCCACTAGTCCTGATAATCATAACATATAGCAAAATCCTTAAAAAGGGAAAATGTCTACTAGTCCTCATCATACCGTAACTTTTAAGCAGTTTGGCAAGGACTATAGGACAAGTGCCTATTTGTAATGCTGTAAAAATATCCAAAACTTTTTTCTCAAACTCACAGCTCATTTACAGAAGATTTATGCATACGTCTCTTAGAAAAACAATCAAATAGTATCTAACTTCTGTTTGTGATGTTCCCTCAATTGAACTTTTGTGCCATTCCTGTTCATAAAATGTTGATTTCACAGCTGTAAGGTTAAGATGTGTTGTGTAGTTTAGAGAGGCTGAGGTTCAGATGACAGATCACAACACAAGTTGATGTGGCAAAAATGATGGAGACAAAATACTGTATAGACTAATAATCATAATAAGTGTTCAATTGCTTGTATATCTAGTCTATGGGTATTGTACATGGGAGTCCTATGGTTGAGTATAGCTGACACACTGGTGTTGCCTGCTGCAGAGCCTACTCAAGAGTGCTGGAGCCATGGGCAAGACAACAGTGTTCCTCATCACGGACACACAGATTAAAGAGGAGTCATTCCTCGAGGACATCGACAACCTCCTCAACACAGGAGAAGTGCCCAACCTCTTCCCCACAGACGAGAAGGCAGAGATCATGGAGGTACTCATGCTGGTATTTGTATCTTTGTTTGATCATTGAGGTACTCATGTTGGTATTTGTATCTCTGTTTGATCATGGAGGTACTCATGTTAGTATTTGTATCTCTGTTTGATCATGGAGGTACTCATGCTGGTATTTGTATCTTTGTTTGATCATGGAGGTACCCATGTTGGTATTTGTAACTTTGTGTGATCATGGAGATACTCATGTTGGTATTTGTATCTTTGTTTGATCATGGAGGTACCCATGTTGGTATTTGCATCTTTGTTTGATCATGGAGATACTCATGCTGGTATTAGTATCTTTGATCATGGAGGTACTCATGCTGGTATTTGTATCTCTGTTTGATAATGGAGGTACTCATGTTGGTATTTGTATCTTGTTTGATCATGGAGGTACTCATGTTGGTATTTGTATCTGTTTGATCATGGAGGTACTCATGCTGGTATTTGTATCTTTGTTTGATCATGGAGGTACCCATGTTGGTATTTGTATCTTGTTTGATCATGGAGGTACTCATGTTGGTATTTGTATCTGTTTGATCATGGAGGTACTCATGCTGGTATTTGTTTCTTTGTTTGATTATGGAGGCACTCATGTTGGTATTTGTATCTTTGTTTGATCATGGAGGTACCCATGCTGGTTTTTGTATCTTTGTTTGGACAACTGACTGTTGACTCATGATGGGTAGGATGGACCCGTTTGTTCTGTACCCATATAATGTACTTCCTCTTATTTGTTGGTGACATTCTCTTTGTCTATAGGTTGTACGTCCGTTTGCTCAAGCCGGAGACAAGAACGCAGACTTCAGCCCCCTTGCCTTGTTTGCCTTCTTTGTGAACCGCTGTAAGGAGAACCTCCACATCATGATTGCCTTCAGCCCCATTGGCGACGCCTTCCGGAACAGACTGAGGCAGTTCCCCTCCCTCATCAACTGCTGCACGATAGACTGGTTCCAGGTGAGTAGAGCCTGACATGTGTTACCTGGGTGCTGTGGTACAAAGCTATTTTACCACTAAGGTGATCGTAACTCCCACATAGACTTACGACAGTATTAGCACTAAGATTGTTTTGTAAAATGGCACTGAGCTCACTGAAAGAGATTTGGACCCTTCTGTTTTAATTGATATTGATATTTTAAGAATACTGTTTCCATCCATATATTATGAAACAATATCAAAGTATTTAGCACTATTAATGTCCTCAAGACTAAATTGGTCCAAGGCTTGTAACACCTTAGCGCTACAGGCATCTAAGGCAATGTTTCCTGTTTATAAAGTATTCAAGGAAAACAAATTTATCTCATTTTCAACTGCAAATTCGATATTTGATGGTAAACTTCTACCCATTTTGTTGTACGGCTCAGAAATATGGGGCATTAAATATTTTGAATCCATTGAGAAAGTTCACACTTTGTATTTTAAACACTTTTTATGCATTGGTAAATATGCTTCAAATAAGGCAGTACTAGGTGAAACTGGTCACTGTAGTATATATCTTCATAGCCAGCTGTGTGTTGTTAAATATTGAATGTAGTTTATACAGATGGTGTTGAATGTAGGTTGTACAGATGGTGTTGAATGTAGGTTATACAGATGGTGTTGAATTGAGGTTGTTCAGATAGTGTTGAATGTAGGTTGTACAGATGGTGTTGAATGTAGGTCGTACAGATGGTGTTGAATGTATGTTGTACAGATGGTGTTGAATGTAGGTTGTACAGATGGTGTTGAGTGTAGGTTATACAGATGGTGTTGAATGTAGGTTGTATATATGGTGTTGAATGTAGGTTGTACAGATGGTGTTAAATGTAGGTTGTACATATATTGTTGAATGTTGGTTGTATAGATGGTGTTGAATGTAGGTTATACAGATAGTGTTGAATTGAGGTTGTACAGATAGTGTTGAATGTAGGTTGTACAGATGGTGTAGAATGTAGGTTGTACAGATGGTATTGAATGTAGGTTGTACAGATGGTGTTGAATGTAGGTTGTACAGATGGTGTTGAATGTAGGTAATACAGATGGTGTTGAATGTAGGTTGTATAGATGGTGTTGAATGTAGGTTATACAGATGGTGTTAAATGTAGGTTGTATAGATGGTGTTGAATGTAGGTTGTACAGATATTGTTGAATGTTGGTTGTATAGATGGTGTTGAATGTAGGTTATACAAATGGTGTTGAATTGAGGTTGTACAGATAGTGTTAAATGTAGGTTGTACAGATATTGTTGAATGTAGGTTGTATAGATGGTGTTGAATGTAGGTTATACAGATGGTGTTGAATTGAGGTTGTACAAATAGTGTTGAATGTAGGTTGTATAAATAGTGTTGAATGTAGGTTGTATAGATGGTGTTGAATGAAGGTTATACAGATGGTGTTGAATGTAGGTTGTATAGATGGTGTTGAATGTAGGTTGTGCAGATGGTGTTGAATGTAGGTTGTACAGATGGTGTTGAATGTAGGTTGTATAGATGGTGTTGAATTGAGGTTGTACAGATATTGTTGAATGTAGGTTGTATAGATGGTGTTGAATGTAGGTTATACAGATGGTGTTGAATGTAGGTTGTACAGATGGTGTTGAATGTAGGTTGTATAGATGGTGTTGAATGTAGGTTATATAGATGGTGTTGATATGAGGTTGTACAGATGGTGTTGAATGAAGGTTGTATAGATGGTGTTGAATGTAGGTTATACAGATGGTGTTGAATTGTGGTTGTACAAATAGTGTTGAATTGAGGTTGTATAGATGGTGTTGTATGTAGGTTATACAGATGGTGTTGAATGTAGGTTGTACAGATGGTGTTGAATGTAGGTTGTACAGATGGTGTTGAATGTAGGTAGTACAGCTGGTGTTGAATGTAGGTTATACAGATGGTGTTGAATGGAGGTTGTACAGATGGTGTTGAATGTAGTGTATACAGATGGTGTTGAATTGATTTTGTACAGATGGTGTTGAATGTAGGTTGTACAGATGGTGTTGAATGTAGGTTGTATAGATGGTGTTGAATGTAGGTTATACAGATGGTGTTGAATGTAGGTTGTATGGTGTTGACAAGTTCTTGTGTGTTGTAGCCTTGGCCAGAGGATGCCCTGGAGAGAGTGGCCAACAAGTTCCTGGAAGATGCTGAGATTGAGGACCAACAGAAATCTGACTCTGTCTTCATCTGCAAGTACTTTCACCAGAGTGTGCGGGAGCTCTCAGACAAGTGAGTCAAGGGGGAATGTTCCTGTTACAGTTTACAATATCTTATTGTTTGACATGTTATTTGAATAAAATTGTCTATTTCTAAGGATTTAGGAAATATGGATGTAACATATATTGTGCACACACTGGGCGTTTTATCTCCAGATTCCTGGATGAGCAGGGTCGACACAACTACGTGACCCCGACTTCCTACCTGGAGCTCATCTACTCCTTCAAGTTGCTGCTGGGCAAGAAGCAGGATGAGACGATGAAGGCCAAGAAGAGATATGTTGTTGGTCTAGAGAAGCTAGCCTTTGCAGCATCACAGGTTAGTTAACGCTCTATCCTCTGATCCAAAGTCTCCAAAATAATATGAAACTTCAAGAATGTAGAAAGTAAGCAAATCCATGTAATCTGGGTACATGTTCAAATAATTACTCATGTCACATTGTATATGTAATCACCTTACGCTAGCAGTGGTTACTAGTGACCTATTCTTCTCAGGAATTTATGGGTCTTATGAATTGATTCCATACCTTTCCATTCATTTCCAGTTAGGACTTTGTTAGTAAGAGCAATGTGCAATATGTAATGCAGGATAAGTATATAAAATAAACAATACTCTGATTTTGAAATAACTATAGAAACACACAAATCAACATAATACACAACTCACTCATGATGGGACTTTTATAAAAAGACCACTGACACTAGGGCTGGGACTATTCACCGATACATCGATGTATCACGATACATTACATTTCGATACGACTATCGATTCGTGGGTCTATGTATCAATACAAAACGATACACAGCTGATATACTACGAGTAACAAAACGTATTTGCCGCTGTTTACATCGTCCGGTTTGTTCCAATGCAGTCAGTAAAGAAAATCAAGCGATGATACAAATAAAGACGTTCTTAACAAATCTTTAAATATATTATACAAAGTAATAAAAAAAATCAACAAAAATATATCTAAAAGTATTCAAACTTACATCTAAGTTATTATTTCCATCTTTTCATGCGATCACGTGTAATGCAGGTCAAATGACATATCGGCTTTCGATGCCTTGAATTCTCGGCTCGGACACGATGTTTAATGCAAAAATATATGCATGAAAAATCTTTGTCACAGCCTAGCACGATACATTCACGAAGTTCCATATTTTTAATATATATCGTGATTTCCTGCTTAAAACGTTCAGAATAACACGATTTAACAAAACATCTTTCGCCAACTTCTGAAATTTATCAAACATGAGCTTGGTATCACAGCTGTAATTTGATTGGCTGGCTTAGGTCACGTGCTCAAAATTGACCAATCACGAAACTTGTAGCAGATTTCGGCAAGAAACCAATTTTAATCCAATGAAATCGCTTGTCATAACTACGACAAAAAAACAGGCGATGTTACGAGCGTGTTGATGAAAGAATAAGCTTTCTAGCGATGTGTCATATGCCATTCTTCGAGGAACATGTTATTCATATGAAGCCTCGAAAACGGGGGTATTTCTTCATGTTTTAGCAGACAGCCGCTGTTATCGGAAAATGGGTGATGACAGAAACTATTTATAATTCTTTTAAAAATGATTTTCCAATTACGTAAACAATGAAAATAAAATAGAAATAGGTAAGTGGATTTTATGAAATATTATATTTTCCGAAAATCGTCAAGTTTTCGCTTCCTTCGTCCTTAATCTGGATGTTAACAACATGTTAGCTTACATTTTTTATTTACAACGAACTTAAGTTGCAAATGCATTATTTTAAATAATGTGAAAACATAACTTTCATATTTAGAAACCATAGGATCAGACCTTTCAAATGGTGTATAACATGTAGTAGCAAATATATTTTACAAGCAGATAAATGTTGGCTTCATCTATCACACAAGAGTCTCTGGGAACTCGGTGTCCCAGCAGTAAACACTTCTGGTTGACTGGTGTTGAAAGAGTTAAGGGAGTACTGTGAACTGTGATATTAGTGTGTCTGTAATCTAGGCAACAGTATCAGGTTTAGGTTACATTACAGCATAAAACTGAGCATATTTCAGTTTGTTTGAGATCTGTAGCTAGCTACAACTTCCATTGTTTGAAATAGTTAATGTTCAGACATCAGTTAAACATGTCTGACTTTGTGATTTATTAATTAGTGTGATGTTGATTATTCAAGTTCAGAGTTTCAGACAATTTGCCTTTCATTGATCATTGTGAGAAAATCACAAACCAGTGGTTGTTTTTACCAAATAGTTCTGCAGTTCAGATGACATTTAGAATGCATTTTTATTGCAGAAAATCAAGGTATTTAGTCAGGCTCCTTAACTCAGGTGTTTTGAGTCTTGCTATTGAGTGACATGTGCTGTGTTTGACACATGTTCTGAAGGAAAATATGAGTTATTTGATGAGAACTATTTTACATTAAACTTTCATCATCTTCCACAGCTTGTGACGTTATTTTTTGTATGGTATCGTACGTATCGTATCGTGACCCCACTATCGTGATACGTATCGTATCGTGACCTTGTGTATCGTCCCAGCCCTAACTGACACTGCTTTAACAGAGCACTATACTGCGCTATGTATTGGCTTCTCCTCCAGGTGGCTACTATGCAGAAGGAGCTGGAGGAACTGCAGCCGCAGCTGGTGAAGAGCTCCGAGGAGAATGAGAAAATGATTGTAGTCATTGAGAAGGAGTCAAAGGAGGTAGAGGTGACAAGTCAGAAGGTGAAGGCTGACGAGGCAGTAGCCAATGAGCAGGCGGCATCAGCCCAGGCCCTGAAGGATGAATGTGAAGCTGACCTGGCGGAGGCTCTTCCCGCCCTGGAGGCTGCCCTGGCTGCCCTCGATACACTAAAGGTCAGTATGTAAGATTGGATGGCTACACCAATTTGCCAGCCGAGTGCTGGGAAGTTTTACACTTTGTATTTCAATACAATTTTCAAATATGTTTCAATATTTCTAATTTCAGTCATCTGAAATTACGATTGTAAAGTCCATGAAAAACCCTCCTAATGGAGTGAAGGTTGTGATGGCTGCTGTGTGTATCATGAAAGACATCAAGGCAGACAAGATCAATGACCCTGACAAGCCAGGACAGAAGGTAATGCATCACATGCTGCAGACTAAGAAACAGTCATATTTTGTCATGTTCAGATTACAATGTAAGCATATGTGAATGTTTCTTCTTAGCCATCCTATCCATTTGATCGACTTGACATGTTACCTGTCATTGTATCTGTCACAGATCCTTGACTACTGGGGACCTTCCAAAAAGTTGCTGAATGACATGAACTTCCTCAACATGCTCAAAGTGTATGACAAGGACAACATTGCTGTGAGTGTCTTTTATTATCAAAATGTTAATTGAAAATTGAATTATACCATTGTAACCTCTGTTTATTGACAAACGTTATTGCCATGGACTTATGTCCAGACACAAAGTTAAAAAGACTAAAAATGACTAATGCCTCATGCTGATTTATTCCAGTTATACTTGTAGGGTGTCACTGACAATTTACTCATTGTCTACATTTTCTGCCACACAGCCACACATAATGCAAAAGATCAGAAAGGAGTACATAGGTAACCCTGAGTTTGACCCAGCCAAAGTAGCCAACGCTTCATCTGCTGCAGAAGGTCTGTGTAAGTGGATCCTGGCCATGGAGATCTATGACAGAGTTGCCAAAGTTGTTGCACCAAAAAAAGCCAAGCTGGCAGAAGCTGAAGATGAACTGAAAAAAACCATGGCATTGTTGAATGAGAAGAGGGCAGAACTTGCTGCTGTGGAGAAACGTCTGGCCGACCTGAAGTCCACATTCCAGGAAATGACAGAGAAGAAGGAGAGACTGTCTACCCAGGTCGACCTGTGCGGTAAGAAGTTAGTGAGGGCTGAGAAGCTGATCGGAGGACTCGGTGGTGAAAAGGATCGGTGGACAGTGGCTGCCAATAACCTGCAACAGATCTACAACAACCTACTGGGCGATGTTCTCATTTCTGCTGGAGTCATTGCCTACCTCGGTCCATTCACATCTGCATTTAGAGAGTCCTCCACAACTAACTGGGTCAAAATATGTACTGTGAGTATTGGTGGTTTCATTTCTCGAGTCATTTTTCATAGATATGATAGTTACTTCAGGACATACACATTGTCAGATTTCAATTGAGTTGATTAAAAGTAAAAGAAATAGAAAAAAATTATTGCCATTTTATTTTTAAAGATATTTTGGTGACACAAATAATTTCCACATTTTGTTTCATCAGTGTGATGTGAACAGGACATGTCTAGTCCAAAGTATCACTGACTCATTGTTACTAGTGTTTTATTTAATCCAATGCGTGTTTAATTTGTGAAATTGTTCTGGTGTTCACAGGAGAAGAAGATTCCATGTTCTGCAGATTTCTCCCTTAGCAAGACACTTGGGGAGCCCATCAAGATCCAAGCCTGGAACATTGCCGGCCTGCCTAAAGATAGCTTCTCGATAGATAATGGTGTCATTGTGGCCAACTCCAGGAGATGGTGAGTTGAAATTTTAACTCTAATGTCGCATCAGCCAGTAATAAAATTGACTGTTTCCCTATTTATTTGGCCAATAGCCCAGCCTAATCAGTTCTCTATTGAGTATCGAAGTGTAGCTGATAGCCTATTTGTTACAGAATAACATCTCTGGGACTAGGTCTGGGACGAGTCCAAATTCATTACCCGGGTACCCAACCGCCCTATTAGCTGACCCTACCAGGGTTCCAACTGTAGGTCTCAAGTTGGGTACAAAATGTACGATTGAGATTTTGTTTTACATGAGCCCTGGCAAAAACTAATTAGATACATGCATAAAACAATCTGATCATGCATCACTGAAGTTGACAGAAGCTTTATCTTTACTCAAACATATATAAGTCAGAATGAATGCATGCATAGTCAGAAAGAAATGCGAACATTTAGTGACTTGTTTGTGTATCCAGGGAGTTTGATTGTTATTGTCGTTCAACAATATATCACATGACTAACCACAAGTCCAGGTAGTCCTGTGGGTACCTGGGTCCTCTTCAGGAGCCACCCGACCCGAGTACCTGAGTTAACCGTCCCATCCCTACATAAACCTATTTCTGTCTAGACAACTGTAAAGACTATGAAACAAATGCTGTACTTCAATCTATAATCTCAAATGTTTAATCATCCTAATGTTGAAAACATTCAATTGTATGACTATTTGAACTCTAGTTGTGTTGCATCATGAAACATGAACAACATAATACTAGTAATGGCACTGAATATATAGCTCTTATAATATTCTTCCATTTGTTTTGGTAGTTCTCATGTTCTTTGCTGAATACATTTGTTCAAATTTGTAAACAAGGACTGTAGGTACATTCATATCTACTGTATGTAGAGTGTATTGAGAACTGTTGTTATACCCTTCCATCTGTTTTACTCCTCGCACCTTACCCCATGTGGTTAGAATGAATGGAGCCCAGTCTTGGTGTACCATAAGAATGCTGGAAGAGGATGTAAACTGACTCACTCACCTCTTTATGGCAGGCCTCTGATGATTGACCCTCAGGGTCAGGCCAACAAGTGGGTGAAGAACTCCGAGAAGGACAGCAACCTATCTGTCATCAAGCTGAGTGACGGAGACTATATGCGGACACTGGAGAACTGCATCTCCTTTGGGAACCCCCTGCTGCTGGAGAATGTTGCAGAGGAGCTGGATCCCTCCCTGGAGCCCCTGCTGCTGAAACAGACATTCAAACAAGGTCAGTTCATGATGCTGTGTCTCACCTTCTTTTCATTTTTTGTAGGGGTAAATAAAGTTATATAATTGATACAAACTGAAAATGATATATGCAGGCTATGTAAGTTTCATAGATGATTTATACAATTTAAATATGCAAGTAAAGATTTAGGGTTGGAATCTTGTTCCCTTACAGTGAAACCTTGTAAAATAGTTGCACATACTTTGGGACATCAAATGTATGATGAGTTATGGAAGGTTTTGAGAGGGTGCTCATGGGGAATAACTGGATATACAATGTCAGGAAGTAAATGGCATTCCAATGCATGTCAGATAGTGAGGAATAATCAGAGACTCCATCTCCTGGTAGATGGTCTCTGCAATAATGAAGGATTCTGCAGTGCCATGAAGTTGCACTTTCTTTAGTTATATCCGCATGTCAGTATTTGAGGTTTCACTATATAATATCAAGGGATGATTTTGTTATTTAATCATTAATGTATATGTGTCTTTTATTTTTTCTGAAACCAGTGTCGGGTATGAAGTTATCAGATTATATTCTCCAATTTATGAGCTTATTTCTTTCTGTGAACTTCTCTCCTGAACTCTTACTTTTGATTTGGTAAACCATAGTAGACGATGCTGGTAAGACCTTTAGCTGCAGCTCACCACATGTCTATATCTTGTACTTCACCCTGTATTCCACTCACAGACTGCTATATATACAGTATACATAGATAGATGTCAGTATATACTCAGCTGACAATTAGGGCTTCTTTTAATTCAAGGCTTCTCTCCATTTAACAAAGATCTGTCTGTGTTTTGGGTAGTCTAATCTATGGAGGCGGTCGGGTAGCCTAGTGGTTAAAGCGTTCGCTCGTCACGCCCAAGACCCGGGTTCGAATCCCGACATGGGTACAATGTGTGAAGCCGATTTCTGGTGTCCCCCGCCGTGATATATATATGCTTGAATATTGCTAAAAGCGGCGTCAAACCATACTCACTCACTCTCTCACTCTAATCTGTGAATATTCTTGGGAGAATATATAGAGAATCTCACCCGAGTGTCTTTTGATATCAAATATATCAACACGAGTTAATAAAAGTTAAAAATTTCCGAGGCTTGCTACTTTTATCCACGAGTGTTGATATATTTGATATAAAAAGACACGAGGGTGAGATTTTATTTATTATCCAACATCATTCTTTCAACTTTTTCAATTTGTAGACAGTAATTAGCAGTGTCTTCAGTGTAAAAAGTACTGCAAACAGCTTCAGTAGCAGAGTCATAAGTGATGTCATTTGATTGTGACGTCATGGTAACCAGTGATGTCACAATGGTCTGCAAAGCATTGTGATGTAATTTCATTGCAGCGATATCTACAGTGTAGATATCGCTTGATCTCATCCAAGAGATATCTCCTATGGGAGCCAGTTTTGGATGATAAATAGTATCCAGAACTCATGTCATACATACCTGTAGAGGGCGGTCGGGTAGCCTAGTGGTTAAAGCGTTCGCTCGTCACGCAGAAGACCCGGGTTCGATTCCCGACATGGGTACAATGTGTGAAGCCCATTTCTGGTGTCGCCCGCCGTGATATTGCTGGAATATTGCTAAAAGCGGCGTAAAACCATACTCACTCACTCACTCACTCACATACCTGTAGGTGTGGATTGGGTTGGAACCTGACTGGTGTGTCATCACCATGTCTGGGTTATTATCCATGCTCTCTGTTTGATGTGCTGTCATCCCACTGTGATATAGCTGTAATATTGCTGACTTTTCAGTATAAAATCTAGTATAATAATTAATATTAATACTTGTTGTATAAACTGGTAGGTATTCAGTTCATTTTGTATAAAGTCTATTCACTTGATGGAGACGTGTAGATCATATATAGAGATATTTTGAAGTATCCGTAGTAGGACACATTTTCATCTTTCATAGATCCGCCTGAGCGGCCAAACAAGATTAAATTGCTTCGTTTGATAACTGTAATGAAACTGAAAGGTATGGATGATTGTCACTTTACATGCTAATGCACTGTTCCACTTGTAACAGAGGCGGATCCAGAATTTTGAAAAGGGGGTTCACACAATACCAAAGTCATGAAATGAACATAAACATTTATATCTGAGTGACAAAAAGGGAGTTTACACAAGTCAAAAGTAGGGTTGCGCACACTCCTCTGGATCCGTCAGTGCTTGTATAAGATCAGCATACTGCTCTAGACAGCACCCTGCCATACAGGTTCCTGTGGTGTTAGCCAGCATGGGGATGTGCTATATCTGGTGTAAGTGAGTAGGCAGAGGTCTGAGGTATATGTGTTTAATGTTAGCCAGCATGGGGATGTGCTGTATCTGGTGTAAGTGTGTAGGCAGAGGTCTGAGGTATATGTGTGTAATGTTAGCCAGCATGGGGATGTGCTATATCTGGTGTAAGTGTGTAGGCAGAGGTCTGAGGTATATGTGTGTAATGTTAGCCAGCATGGGGATGTGCTATATCTGGTGTAAGTGTGTAGGCAGAGGTCTGAGGTATATGTGTGTAATGTTAGCCAGCATGGGGATGTGCTATATCTGGTGTAAGTGTGTAGGCAGAGGTCTGAGGTATATGTGTGTAATGTTAGCCAGCATGGGGATGTGCTGTATCTGGTGTAAGTGTGTAGGCAGAGGTCTGAGGTATATGTGTGTAATGTTAGCCAGCATGGGGATGTGCTATATCTGGTGTAAGTGTGTAGGCAGAGGTCTGAGGTATATGTGTGTAATGTTAGCCAGCATGGGGATGTGCTATATCTGGTGTAAGTGAGTAGGCAGAGGTCTGAGGTATATGTGTGTAATGTTAGCCAGCATGGGGATGTGCTATATCTGGTGTAAGTGAGTAGGCAGAGGTCTGAGGTATATGTGTGTAATGTTAGCCAGCATGGGGATGTGCTATATCTGGTGTAAGTGAGTAGGCAGAGGTCTGAGGTATATGTGTGTAATGTTAGCCAGTATGGGGATGTGCTGTATCTGGTGTAAGTGTGTAGGCAGAGGTCTGAGGTATATGTGTGTAATGTTAGCCAGCATGGGGATGTGCTATATCTGGTGTAAGTGTGTAGGCAGAGGTCTGAGGTATATGTGTGTAATGTTAGCCAGCATGGGGATGTGCTGTATCTGGTGTAAGTGTGTAGGCAGAGGTCTGAGGTATATGTGTGTAATGTTAGCCAGCATGAAGACAGGTAGGCACATGTACTGTATTACTAGACAGTCATCAGGGCTGCAAAACATGCTTGGTAATACAGTAGTCAGCATGGGACTTAGAGATAGTCAGCTCCATGTGCGGTACAGTAGATTACTTTGTCAGAATTATCTAACATAACAGTCTTTTCTTAGTTTTATGTTTATATATTGTGAAATTTTGTGTTTTAAGGAAAGGATGAGTTATTATAAGGAGCATCTTTGGCAAACTGGAAAGGCCACTAGAACTATAAAAAAAAAATTTTTTAAATTATTGTGAAAATCGCCTCAACATGAACCAGTCTTTTGACCATGCTGATTTTTAAAGAAATGTAGGTACAAAATGTGGTGCGAATCTTGGGTTACAAATTTGCTTAGATCTGATTTGTTGAGTTCAAAATTTGCAAGATACAGAAAAGATTAATTGTCTCACTCTGTCATGTTCAGTCAGTGTATGTCTGGTGACATTCCTGATGGTTCTTTTACTTTTCCAGTGTACCAAAAAGGGCTTTTATCATACCTCATCCTCATCCTAAAATCCATATTTTGTATTTGTGCATTATGAGTATGATATTCAATAAATATATATAGCCAGAACATTCAATCAGTATTGACCAGTGTGTAGTTCATATTCCACTTTGTTTAATGTTTACATCAACCATACCATTCAGTGTGTAACCTTGCTGTACATGTCTGCTGTATGTGTCTGTCCCTCGCCATCTACTCTGTCCTCCCACTGCGTTGGCTTCAACACCGACATGTGGAGGCTGTGTCCTGTGTATGTTAACTGTGCATGGCCATCTACTCTGTCCTCCCACTGTGTTGGCTTCAACACCGACATGTGGAGGCTGTGTCCTGTGTATGTTAACTGTGGCCATCTACTCTGTCCTCCCACTGCGTTGGCTTCAACACCGACATGTGGAGGCTGTGTCCTGTGTATGTAACTGTGGCCATCTACTCTGTCCTCCCACTGTGTTATTGGCTTCAACACCGACATGTGGAGGCTGTGTCCTGTGTATGTAACTGTGGCCATCTACTCTGTCCTCCCACTGCGTTGGCTTCAACACCGACATGTGGAGGCTGTGTCCTGTGTATGTTAACTGTGGCCATCTACTCTGTCCTCCCACTGCGTTGGCTTCAACACCGACATGTGGAGGCTGTGTCCTGTGTATGTTAACTGTGGCCATCTACTCTGTCCTCCCACTGTGTTATTGGCTTCAACACCGACATGTGGAGGCTGTGTCCTGTGTATGTAACTGTGGCCATCTACTCTGTCCTCCCACTGCGTTGGCTTCAACACCGACATGTGGAGGCTGTGTCCTGTGTATGTTAACTGTGCATGGCCATCTACTCTGTCCTCCCACTGCGTTGGCTTCAACACCGACATGTGGAGGCTGTGTCCTGTGTATGTTAACTGTGCATGGCCATCTACTCTGTCCTCCCACTGCGTTGGCTTCAACACCGACATGTGGAGGCTGTGTCCTGTGTATGTTAACTGTGCATGGCCATCTACTCTGTACTCCCACTGCGTTGGCTTCAACACTGACATGTGGAGGCTGTGTCCTGTGTATGTTAACTGTGGCCATCTACTCTGTCCTCCCACTGTGTTATTGGCTTCAACACCGACATGTGGAGGCTGTGTCCTGTGTATGTAACTGTGGCCATCTACTCTGTCCTCCCACTGCGTTGGCTTCAACACCGACATGTGGAGGCTGTGTCCTGTGTATGTTAACTGTGCATGGCCATCTACTCTGTCCTCCCACTGCGTTGGCTTCAACACCGACATGTGGAGGCTGTGTCCTGTGTATGTTAACTGTGGCCATCTACTCTGTCCTCCCACTGCGTTGGCTTCAACACTGACATGTGGAGGCTGTGTCCTGTGTATGTTAACTGTGCATGGCCATCTACTCTGTCCTCCCACTGCGTTGGCTTCAACACCGACATGTGGAGGCTGTGTCCTGTGTATGTTAACTGTGGCCATCTACTCTGTCCTCCCACTGTGTTATTGGCTTCAACACCGACATGTGGAGGCTGTGTCCTGTGTATGTTAACTGTGGCCATCTACTCTGTCCTCCCACTGCGTTGGCTTCAACACCGACATGTGGAGGCTGTGTCCTGTGTATGTTAACTGTGGCCATCTACTCTGTCCTCCCACTGCGTTGGCTTCAACACTGACATGTGGAGGCTGTGTCCTGTGTATGTTAACTGTGCATGGCCATCTACTCTGTCCTCCCACTGTGTTGGCTTCAACACCGACATGTGGAGGCTGTGTCCTGTGTATGTTAACTGTGGCCATCTACTCTGTCCTCCCACTGTGTTGGCTTCAACACTGACATGTGGAGGCTGTGTCCTGTGTATGTTAACTGTGGCCATCTACTCTGTCCTCCCACTGCGTTGGCTTCAACACCGACATGTGGAGGCTGTGTCCTGTGTATGTTAACTGTGGCCATCTACTCTGTCCTCCCACTGTGTTGGCTTCAACACTGACATGTGGAGGCTGTGTCCTGTGTATGTTAACTGTGGCCATCTACTCTGTCCTCCCACTGCGTTGGCTTCAACACTGACATGTGGAGGTTGTGTCCTGTGTATGTTAACTGTGCATGGCCATCTACTCTGTCCTCCCACTGCGTTGGCTTCAACACCGACATGTGGAGGCTGTGTCCTGTGTATGTTAACTGTGCATGGCCATCTACTCTGTCCTCCCACTGCGTTGGCTTCAACACCGACATGTGGAGGCTGTGTCCTGTGTATGTTAACTGTGCATGGCCATCTACTCTGTCCTCCCACTGCGTTGGCTTCAACACCGACATGTGGAGGCTGTGTCCTGTGTATGTTAACTGTGCATGGCCATCTACTCTGTCCTCCCACTGCGTTGGCTTCAACACTGACATGTGGAGGCTGTGTCCTGTGTATGTTAACTGTGGCCATCTACTCTGTCCTCCCACTGTGTTGGCTTCAACACTGACATGTGGAGGCTGTGTCCTGTGTATGTTAACTGTGGCCATCTACTCTGTCCTCCCACTGCGTTGGCTTCAACACTGACATGTGGAGGCTGTGTCCTGTGTATGTTAACTGTGGCCATCTACTCTGTCCTCCCACTGTGTTGGCTTCAACACCGACATGTGGAGGCTGTGTCCTGTGTATGTTAACTGTGCATGGCCATCTACTCTGTCCTCCCACTGCGTTGGCTTCAACACTGACATGTGGAGGCTGTGTCCTGTGTATGTTAACTGTGGCCATCTACTCTGTCCTCCCACTGCGTTGGCTTCAACACCGACATGTGGAGGCTGTGTCCTGTGTATGTAACTGTGGCCATCTACTCTGTCCTCCCACTGCGTTGGCTTCAACACCGACATGTGGAGGCTGTGTCCTGTGTATGTTAACTGTGGCCATCTACTCTGTCCTCCCACTGCGTTGGCTTCAACACCGACATGTGGAGGCTGTGTCCTGTGTATGTTAACTGTGGCCATCTACATGAGCAGTGATGAAAGTTTCTCATTTCTGATGCATTCGTGTCTGAAAGTGACAGAAATATCTGTCATGTGCGATTGATGTTAAGTCATTGTATATGAATGAAAAATAAAAACATGTACCTTTCACATGTATATATCAGTATGTATGACACTGAATGCTTATGTCGTGGAAATTACACATGAATGTCACAGGTCTTGAAATTTAGAGTGGGAAGCTATATGTATATCATAAAGATTCTCTTGACATAACAAGTGTCCAAATGTGGTCAGTCATTGATTGTTATTATTTGTTTTTAAGATTATGGATAATAATAATATTAATAATGGTAATGCATAAAGGCATCATGTGACCACAAGTCATTTAAGAGATCAGATGAAAATGTTCATAGACCAAAGTCAACTGAGCTGGTCTGGAATACCCACAGTGAAAAGTCTGAGTCACCTCTATTTATGTGTTTTAATGTTGATGTGTGTATCTGTGTTGTCAGCTACTTTGTTGGAATTTTCTTTTTGTACCATTAATTCATAATGATTGGATGAAAATCTGTGATGTTGGCCTAGAGTTGGGGCGTTTGGCAAAGTCAGTGTAATCTTGGCTCGCATTTTTATCAATGTTGCCAATGTGACAGAGAAACGTGACAAAATTGAAAGAAATTCATATTTTTTTTTGTTATTTTCTACTTATTTCACAAGGCCGTAGAATGACTGAACATGTTAGTATCTTTGATGGGGCGCCACCTGGAGAAGAGTCAGGTAGTAGAGCCTGCTATTGTCCGACGTCACACACTGTGTTCCACCGAGGTGCCTCGTGTTGCTGTCAGCTGTGTTCCAGCAGCAGATCATTGCTCTGGCCTCGTCTGTCCTGGAGCTGCTGTATTTGTTGCTGCTTGTGTCAGCTTGTATAATGATTCAGAAACAAACCCAGCTCAACCGTATTTCACATTGTGGAACACCAGCACTGCAGTGAAGATGGTTGGCACTGAATTCCAAGTGCTTTTGACAAGCCTTGCAGAGAAATGAAGGCTTCTTAGAACATCCTCCATAATCTAAACCTTCATTTCCTTGCGCCATGCTAACATCACAAGACTGGCTTCATATACACGATACCGTTATCACTCCCTGCGCGATGCAAGCTGCACACACTGCTGTTGTTGCTGATTCAGATATTGCAGTTTACCTTGAGATGCTGGCAAGATAGTCATGAATCAGATGTTTGCTTTGATAGTGTTATGTATGTGTAGGTCTAGATAGGATGATCTGTGTTGTATGTGGGATTTGTCCATCCTGAACCAACCTCCACCCCTGCTGTAATGTTGCTGTGTAAATATCTGACTGTTGTCCTTGTTTGTCCTGTGATGTCTCCTAACACCCCCCCCCCCCCCCCCCCCAATCTCGACCCCATGTCCACCCCCCTGTCCCCACCCATCTCCTCCAACATCTCCACCAGCATCTCCACCTGCATATCTACCCCCATCTCCTCCCCCATCTCCACCCCCATGTCCTCCCCCTTCTCCACCCCCATCTCCACTCCCATGTCCTCCCCCCATCTCCACCCCAATCTCCAACCCTATCTCCACCCCATCTCCACCCCATCTCCTCCCCCATCTCCTCCCCATGTCCACCCCCATGCCCTCCCCCATGTCCTCCCCCATGCCCTCCCCCATGTCCTCCCCTATATCCACCCCATCTCTACCCCCATGCCCTCCCCCATCACCACCCCCATCACCACCCCCATCTCCAACCCCATCTCCTCCCCCATCTCCTCCCCATGTCCACCCCCATGCCCTCCCCCATGTCCTCCCCTATATCCACCCCATCTCTACCCCCATGCCCTCCCCCATCACCACCCCCATCACCACCCCCATCTCCAACCCCATCTCCTCCCCCATCTCCTCCCCATGTCCACCCCCATGCCCTCCCCCATGTCCTCCCCTATATCCACCCCATCTCTACCCCCATCTCCAACCCAATCTCCTCCCCATGTCAACCCCCATGCCCTCCCCCATCACCACCCCATCTCCAACCCAATCTCCTCCCCATGTCAACCCCCATGCCCTCCCCCATCTCTGCCCCATCTCCTCCCCATGTCCACCCCCATATCCACCCCATGTCCACCCCCATCTCTACCCCCATCTCCAACCCCATCTCGACCCCATGTCCATCCCCATGTCCTCCCCCATCACCACCCCCATCTCCAACCCCATCTCCACCCCCATCTCTACTCCTGCCTTCCCCCATCTCCAACCCCATCTCCGCCCCATCTCTACCCTATGTCCACCCCATATCTACCCCCATGCCTTCCCCCATCTCCGCTCCATCTCCACCTCATCTGCCCTCCATCTCCCCTCCAATATCTATCCCCATCTCCATCCCCATCTCCACCCCTGTTTCAACCTCAACCCAATCTGCCACCCACCTGCCCCTCCACCCCCTCCAGTATTTTGTCTACCCCATCTACCCTCAATCTCCACCCCAATCTGTCTCTCCTTCCCCCCAACTCCCCCCCCCCCCCCCCCCCCCAACCTCTCCCCCCCCACACACCTCCACCCCAAACACCTCCACCCCCCAATCTCCAACCCCAACACTCGACATCAAGTTGCTGTGTGTGTATGATTATCAGACTGTTGTCCATGTTAATCCTGTGACGGCTGTCACCTTAACCTAACTCCACATCAATCTCCAGCCCCACTCTTGCCATCATGTTGCTGTGTGTGTGTGCATATGACTGTTGTCCATGTTATTACTGACGTAAGTGAGATCGGTCCCCTGGTTGTGACCGGGCCGTCACATGGCTCCGTGTTTTCCTCTCTCAGCTGGTTCATCCCTCACAGCCAGCTGGCACTTCCACACCTTCATGTCTTGAAATGTCTCATCAGATTCTTTCCTTCTTTTTCATATCAGTAACCTCATTTGGTGTTTTCTAAAATCCAGATTACTGAGAATCAATGAGAGCTTATAGTTAAACTGTGTTGACCTGTGTGTAATGCTCTGTGTAACAAAGAACTATGTGTATTATATGTTCTCCTTTATTATTTAGCCTATGATTACTGACTCTGAACTAAGTATTTATTTTACATTTGAAACACTTGTTAAATCTAAAACAGATTTGAAATCAGAGTAAATAAAGCATAAAAAAGGTGAAATTAGCTGGTGAGTAAGACTTTTGTTTTGTTTATTAGCTGGCGTTGACATGATCCGACTCGGAGACAATGTGATTGAGTACAGCCAGGACTTCCGCTTCTACATCACCACCAAGCTCCGCAACCCGCACTACCTGCCTGAGATTTCCACCAAGGTGTCACTGCTCAACTTCATGATCACCCCAGAGGGTCTGGAGGACCAGCTGCTGGGAATAGTGGTGGCCAAGGAGAGGTGAGTGGACTGGTCAGTTGGCCAGAGAGTGCTACGTACCCCATGGCAATAGTCACTTACATACATGGTGTAGTCCTTGCCATCATTATCATGGGTCTCAGTATCTGTAACATGACGTTCATTGAAGAGTTAAGCCTAAGGTATGTAGGATATATGCATCATGAAAAGAAGAATATCTCGATGTGTCTGGCATCTCCATGTGTCTGACAAGAGGTTCCATGTGTCGGACAAGATAGTCTCCATGTGTCTGGCAATAGAGTCTCCATGTGTCTGAAAACAGTCTCCATGTGTCTGACAAGAGAGTATGTTGTGTGTTACAGGCCTGAGCTGGAGGAGGAGAGACAGGCTCTGATTGTGACAAGTGCAGCCAACAGGAAGCAGCTGAAGGAGATTGAGGACAAGATCCTGCACACTCTGTCAGCCTCTGAGGGCAACATTCTAGAGGACGAAAGTGCCATCCAGATCCTCGACTCCTCCAAAATACTCTCTGATGAAATCTCCAAGAAACAGAAGGTAATCTCTGCTCTGATATATATAAATGAGACAAGTATTTCTCAGTATTTGGAATTGTTGTTGTACATTAATTCACTTTGTTTTAGCTACTGACAAATACTACTTATAAATTCATATTTTCAATTTACATCATGCAATTGTTCTGGTAAACAAACTGAAATGTTCTATTAATATAATTATATAAACTAAGGTTAAGCTCAGTCTGATAGGGTTTAACATATTATTTCATGAATGCTAGTTAGGAGATAAACATACTAAGTTAGGTTACCTGTAGATTTTAGGTATTGAAAGCATATAGCACAGCAACTTGGTAAGCCAACATGAGGTGGGCACCCTTAAAGAAAACTAAGCAAGCCTTGCAAAGCATTTGTTCTACACCGCACGTCACCATTATGACGTCATATCGCTCATTGTGAGACAAAAAGATATGACGTCACAGTTGTATATAAAAAAGCACCAAATTCCAAACTCTCTGTTGTCCCCAAAACTGAAGATACATTCTTTGTAGACTTCTATCATGTTTTGTGCCCGGAAATGTATTGCCACACATTATTTGAATATTGGTGTAACCGCAACTTTGCATTTTGTAACCTACAATTTTACATATAATTATTTAAATATGCCTACCAACAATGACTGAAAAAAAGTACTATTCTATGAATATTGGCATCAGTGATGCTGCCATCAAATTAGCTATTTAAGAGGAATTTAAACTGAAGGGAAGACTCTCATTTTGTTTGGACAAAGGAATTCCACCTTCATGGGCTATATGCAGTTGTAATTTCCTTTATCAGATCGCAGAGGAGACGGAGAAGAAGATTGAGAGTTCTCGTATGGGGTACCGACCAATAGCTAAACATTCCTCCATCTTGTTCTTCTCCATCGCTGACCTGCCCAACATAGACCCTATGTACCAGTACTCCCTCATCTGGTTCGTCAACCTCTTCGTCATGTCCATACAGGACAGGTGAGATATTTTAAGCCATCCAGCTGTTGGAAAACAGTAGAAGGGCTGGTTAACTGTTTTACTAAGGTCACTTGTGGAATGGTGAAAACAAATAAAATTCTTAGAATTTTCCATGTTTTTATTATTTGTTCACTAAATTTAAAATATTTTATTTCAAACAAGCATGTATAATGATGTCAATAATCCAAAGCCTCAGCATAATTAGTATAGATTTGTTAATTATTTTTGAAGATGAGGTTTTGACATAATTCTGAATTCTAAAATATCATCTGTAGTTTGTAAGGATTTGCATGTTTTAATAAGCTTTGTTTTTGCAGTAATAAGTCTAAGATCTTGGAGAAGCGTCTTCGCTACCTGAAAGACTATTTTTCCTATCAGTTGTATGACAATGTCTCTCGGTCCATATTTGCCAAGCACAAGTTGGTGTTTGCGTTTCTCCTGTGTGCCAAACAATTGCTGTAAGTACTAAGTGGCATTGCAGCATTAGCAGCGGCTAGGCATGACCATCTTTCACAGCTGTGGCTGCTCCACCATCCCTCACTCTCCATCAGGTGACTAGCACAGAATGCGACATGCAATCACTTTTGTGGATGGCAGCTTTTCTGATCAGTAACTACACTTGAATCCGGGCATATTCTAACTCCTTTTGAACAGGTGGTAATATTTTTGTACTGTCGTTATCATAATTATTTCAATGTTGTTCAGTTGATGCTACTGAACAAAATTATCGACTTAATTAAGGTCTACTTTTTCTCATCCAGACATATTACTTCTGCACTGGCCTTTTAATGTCTCTGGATTGTGAGTCTGCCTCAAATCTTGTGTAGTTACAGAAAACTTGTAATCCTTGAAGTTATTGTGGTTTTGCAGTGTTCACTGCCAATTACGTTTCAAATGTAAACTTGTACCCTGAGACTGTTCCAATCAGCCTGCTGGTGTCTAGGAAAGAGGAATTGCGACATCTGATGGATGTGAGACGGTGGTGCGCAGCCCACTGTCATCTCTGCCATCTATCATCTCCACGTACTCGTCTCGTCTGTTTCAGCAACAAATCCAAGATCCTGGAAAAAAGATTGCGCTACCTGTCGGACCACTTCACCTATAACCTCTATTGCAATGTCTGTAGATCTCTATTTGAAAAAGACAAGCTGCTCTTCTCTTTCCTTCTCTGCTCAAATATACTGCTGTAAGTATGCAGCAATGTGTCTCACCTACTGACATTGACAAGAGGGACAGTCACATAGATTTGCAGGAAAATGAAAAAAAAAATATTATAATTTGTATCTGCAGAAATGCAATCTAAATAGTACAGGAATAGAAATGATTTGTTTGTTGTTTTGCACTGCACTCAGCAATATTCCAGCTATATGATGGCGGCCTGTAAGTATGAGAGTCTGGACCAGACAAACCAGTGATTGGAATAGAAATAAGCATTAGGCTACTAGCCCAAGCCAGAATGACACAAGGTAACAGTACTGGATGAAGCAAAAACCATTTATTCAGACTGGAATATTTCCTGGGTTTCCATTGTATGCAAATATTCTGTGTTAAGAGTGTATGTTTAGTGAAAGTACAGTGACAGCTTGAGAGCCTTTAATATTGACCGAGTCCGACTGGACAGATACTAGTGTTTGGGAAGACACCTGGTCGGAGGCACCTCCAGATCAGCCTGGCTATTCACTGTTGCCAAATATATACATGGTTTTAACATTTTCTTGTTTCATCTATTTACAAACTAAATACTGCCTAACCTTGCTGTTGCTTTGCTTAGCTTTGAGACAACTAACAACATTTTTAACTCTATACTAATCTGAGCGTGTAGATAGATGTTTCCTCCATATTTAACAACCTCTGCATGTTTTGTTTTGATATAAAACATTGTTTTGTTACACAGTTTGTTTCAGCACATGCAGCGGTGTCTGGTTGTTGGCAGCTGTTTACAATAACCTCAGAAAATATGCATGTTTATTGTTCATAGATGTTGGCACTGTGTGAAGCTTATGTGTTGCCTTTTATGAATTTATGTGGTGGAAAAAAGACAAAATGACACAATTCTATTTTTTTAAATATAATAATTATAAATTTGAACAATATTTAGGTTCTGGTCATTTGTTATTGTGAGGGGTGGGTCATAAAAAAATGTGACATGTTTTGGGGGCCCAGGTGATATTTCTGGAACTCTGTTTGGACTCACTCTTAAGTATATAGTGAAATGGAGATTTGTAATGCTCTGTGTTAGTTGTTAATCTAGGTTGTAGATTCTGTACACCTGGTGATGGGTACCAGCAAGGGTTAAAAGAATCTACATTCTAGAAAATGAACTCAGACATTTCCCTTTGCTTGTCAGGAAACTGGGAGAAATTGTCCCAGTCACAAGCGTACCCTCTATCAAATATTGCTTGAGCTGGCGTGTTACCCGACTCATATTTGTTAATCATTAAGGCTATTAATAATTGCACAAGCACTGTGTGTTTTGTTTGTTGTTAATGTTCCATTAATATTTGGCACTGTGTTTAGTTGAATATTAAGTCTCAATGGTTGCCCATGTTGTGTGCAAATGTACTGTAGAAGTCTTATGCATGTGATGGCCATGGTTTAAGTGATGAGGACCATGGTTAATGTCTTACAAGTGGAATGAATGATAGTTTACATTTTATATTTATTGTTTATTTTGTATTTTGTGTACCTGTCTTAATTTAGCATGGCCCACTTATTGTTTCATGACTTCGACATTAGACTAGTTGATGGGCTAATTGTGGACTAGTTTTGATGATGATGAGGTATTTGGGCTAGTTATGGTGGCTAGGAATGTGGACTAGTTATGTGGGCTGGTTATGGTGGCTAGGTATTTGGGCTAGTTATGATGGCTGGGTATGTGGACTAGTTATGATGAGGAGGAGGCATGTGGGCTATTTATGATGGCTAGGTATGTGGACTAGTTATGATGGCTAGGTATGTGGACTAGTTATGATGGCTAGGTATGTAGACTAGTTATGATGGCTAAGTATGTGGACTAGTTATGATTGCTGGGTATGCATACCTAGCCATCATAACTAACCCACATACCTAGCCATCATAGCTAACCCACATACCTAGCAATCATAACTAACCCAGTGGGTAAGTTATGATTACTAGGTATGTGGGTTAGTCATGATTTCTAGGTATGTGGGTTAGCTATGATGGCTGGGTATGTGGATAAGTCATGATTGCTAGGTATGTGGGTTAGATATGATTGCTGGGTATGTGGGTTAGATATGATTGCTGGGTATGTGGGTTAGTTATGGTAGCTGGGTATGTGGGTTAGTCATGATTGCTGGGTATGTGGGTAAGTTATGGTAGCCGGGTATATGGGCTAGTTATGATGGCTACAGGTACACTGGTCAAGTATGTGGGGGTAGATATCATGGCTTTATTGGCCAGGTATGATGTATACTGAGAGTGTCATGTGTGTCCTGCAGAGCTCGTAACGACCTTGACCTGGAAGAGTTCATGTTCTTCCTTACCGGTGGTGTGGGACTGGACAACAAGCTGGCCAACCCAGCACCTTCATGGCTGTCTGACAAGAGTTGGGATGAGATCTGTCGCCTTTCAGACTTAAAACATTTCAAAAAGTTCAAGTAAGGACATGCTTTTAAAAACAAATGAGTAACATTATTATCTCAATTTGTGGAATATTATAATTAGGAATGTCAGTATTTAATAGTTATCTGCAATTATAATTAGAGGTGAAAAAATAACTAAGGTGAAAGTGTTGCTGTCGGAATGAATTCTGAACCTCAGATACAACTATTTCTTGCAACAGGGAGCACTTCATGAAGAACATTGACAAATGGCGTGAGTTCTACAACAACAAGGAACCGAACAAGGCGGAGCTGCCAGATCCATATCACTCTCAGCTGAATGAGTTTCAGAAGATGATTGTGCTCCGCTGTATCCGTCCAGACAAGGTACACACTGACGTCAATACCGTGTTGTAGGTGACAGCTGACAGTCTCTGCTGGACTGGCCAACTGATGTACAGCTGTTTTTGATATTGTAGTGTCCTTGATGTGGAGGTGCCAGTCTTGTGCATCCAGGCCCTGTCTTCAGAGTGATTCCACAAAGTGATCCTAGCACCACAACTGTTGTAAATTATGTTAGAGTTTGTGAGTTATGATTGGCTTTATATGATGATCACTTTGTGGAATCAGACCTTTTGTCCACCCAATACACATCCAGTTTGCTTCTTACAGCAAGCAGATGGAACTTGTATAAGACTGTTTTGTATAAACTTTAGAGTTATATATTTGAAAACTTTAATTATTTACTTCTATAATCATGATAACTGACAGTCAGTATGAACATTTCAGTGTTTGCACTTATGTCCTAGTCTTGACTTGGTTTCTATTTGTTGGTTGGTATGAAACAAGAGTAGATATGACCCCTATTGCATGCACAGATTGCTCCGGCCATCACAGACTTTGTGATGGACAAGCTTGGGAAGAAGTTTGTGGAGCCTCCACCATTTGACCTTGCCAAGAGTTATGTTGACTCCAACCAGACGACCCCTCTCATCTTTGTCCTGTCACCCGGCGCTGACCCCACCATGAGCCTGCTCAAGTTTGCCGATGACAAGGGATATGGTGGCAACAAGTTTAACTCCATCTCCCTTGGGCAGGGACAGGTGACAATATAGAAAAATAACTCTACTTAATGCATATTTGAAAAAGACATATTTTTCATAGAAAATCTTTGAACCATTTTTCAAATATGCATGTTTTTAAAATATTACACCAGTTAATAAGAATGTGCAGTTATCTTTATTATTTAATGCCTAAGGTCATTATGCATTTTATTTTCAAAAAGATGGAGGATATGTCATTCTGACATTCAAGGACAAGCAGTTTTCAGCTTTCACAATGAGTTTGTGTTGTGGTGGCATATGTCAATGGTAGTGAAATACAGCCAAACACCGCTGTGTTGAAGGTGAAGGGACCGAAGGAAATACTTCGAGTTATCCAAGGTTCAACACAACCAAAAAATAAACTGATTGGCATGAAGAAAGAATAACACAAAACATGTGACAAACAAACGAGGAAATGAAACAAATGTCCAACATTACTTTTATCGTTATTGGCAATAATGGAATAGTAGTAATATATGTACATTTATGTATTATTAAATGTATAATATACATACACATTAGGGCTGGTACGATTCACCGATACATCGATGTATCACGATACATTACATTTCGATACGACTATCGATTCGTGGGTCTATGTATCGATACAAAACGATACACAGCTGATATACTACGAGTAACAAAACGTATTTGCCGCTGTTTACATCGTCCGTTTTGTTCCAACGCAGTCAGTAAAGAAAATCAAGCGATGATACAAATAAAGACATTTTAAACAAATCTTTAAATATATTATACAAAGTAATAAAAAAAATCAACAAAAATGTATCTAAAAGTATTCAAACTTACATCTAAGTTATTATTTCCATCTTTTTGTGCGATCGTGTGTAATGCAGGTCAAATGACATATCGACTTTCGTCGCCTTTAATTCTCGGCTCGGACACGATGTTTAATGCAAAAATATATGCATGAAAAATCTTTGTCACAGCTCGTAACCTAGCACGATACATTCACGAAGTTCCATATTTTAAATATATATCGTGATTTCCTGCTTAAAACGTTCAGAATAACACGATTTAAGAAAAATCTTTCGCCAACTTCTGAATTTTATCAAACACGAGCTTGGTATCACAGCTGTAATTTGATTGGCTGTCTTAGGTCACGTGCTCAAAATTGACCAATCACGAAACTTGTAGCAGATTTCGGCAAGAAAGCGATCTTTTGAAACCAATTTTAATCCAATGAAATCGCTTGTCATAATTACGACAAAAAAACAAGCGATGTTACGAGCGTGTAGATGAAAGAATAAGTTTTCTAGCGATGTGTCATATGCCATTCTTCAACAACGTGTTATTCATACGAAGCCTCGAAAACGGGGGTATTTCTTCATGTTTTAGCAGACAGCCGCTGTTATCGGGAAATGGGTGATGACAGAAACTATTTATAATTCTTTTAAAAATGATTTTCCAATTACGTAAACAATGAAAATAAAATAGAAATAGGTAAGTGGATTTTATGAAATATTATATTTTCCGAAAATCGTTTTCGCTTCCTTCGTCCTTAATCTGGATGTTAACAACGTGTTAGCTTACATTTTTTATTTACAACGAACTTAATTAAGTTGCAAATGCATTATTTTAAATAATGTGAAAACATAACTTTCATATTTAGAATTCATAGGATCAGACCTTTCAAATGGTGTATAACATGTAGTAGCAAATATATTTTACAAGCAGATAAATGTTGGCTTCATCTATCACACAAGAGTCTCTGGGAACTCGGTGTCCCAGCAGTAAACACTTCTGGTTGACTGGTGTTGAAAGAGTTAAGGGAGTACTGTGAACTGTGATATTAGTGTGTCTGTAATCTAGGCAACAGTATCAGGTTTAGGTTACATTACAGCATAAAACTGAGCATATTTCAGTTTGTTTGAGATCTGTAGCTAGCTACAACTTCCATTGTTTGAAATAGTTAATGTTCAGACATCAGTTAAACATGTCTGACTTTGTGATTTATTAATTAGTGTGATGTTGATTATTCAAGTTCAGAGTTTCAGACAATTTGCCTTTCATTGATCATTGTGAGAAAATCACAAACCAGTGGTTGTTTTTACCAAATAGTTCTGCAGTTCAGATGACATTTAGAATGCATTTTTATTGCAGAAAATCAAGGTATTTAGTCAGGCTCCTTAACTCAGGTGTTTTGAGTCTTGCTATTGAGTGACATGTGCTGTGTTTGACACATGTTCTGAAGGAAAATATGAGTTATTTGATGAGAACTATTTTACATTAAACTTTCATCATCTTCCACAGCTTGTGATGTTATTTTTTGTATGGTATCGTACGTATCGTATCGTGACCCCACTATCGTGATACGTATCGTATCGTGACCTTGTGTATCGTCCCAGCCCTAATACACATAATAAAAATTAAGCAACAAAATACATTCTTGAAGTACATGTTTTGGACTGGAAAATGACGTCAAGACATCAGATTCGACACATCGGAGGTTAAGTTATGATGAATAAAGAAGGAACACGCAAGGACCATGCTTTTACTTTGAGACAACCATCTTTTCCACCCATCAAAGTTCAACACAACTGTATAGTGAGAGATTAAAATATTATGATTAATTCATTAAATTGAAAACTATGGTATATAGAACTGAAGCCTTTAAATCACATTATTGTACATGAGGATGCTAACTTTCATCCACTGTTTCCCAGGGTCCTATTGCTTCTAAGATGATAGAGAAGGCCCGGGCAGATGGTACATGGGTACTGCTGCAAAACTGTCATCTGGCTGTCTCCTGGATGACTGCCCTCGAGAAGATATGTGAAGACTTCAACACTGAGAACACTCACCCCGAGTTCAGACTGTGGCTCACCAGCTACCCCTCAGACAAGGTATGTCAACCAGCAGAACAGGCATTACACTGCCACTCACCAGCCACCCCTCAGACAAGGTATGTCAACCAGCAGAACAGGCATTACACTGCCACTCACCAGCTACCCCTCAGACAAGGTATGTCAACCAGCAGAACAGGCATTACACTGCCACTCACCAGCTACCCCTCAGACAAGGTATGTCAACCAGCAGAACAGGCATTACACTGCCACTCACCAGCTACCCCTCAGACAAGGTATGTCAACCAGCAGAACAGGCATTACACTGCCACTCACCAGCCACCCCTCAGACAAGGTATGTCAACCAGCAGAACAGGCATTACACTGCCACTCACCAGCCACCCCTTAGACAAGGTATGTCAACCAGCAGAACAGGCATTACACTGCCACTCACCAGCCACCCCTCAGACAAGGTATGTCAACCAGCAGAACAGGCATTACACTGCCACTCACCAGCTACCCCTCAGACAAGGTATGTCAAGCAGCAGAACAGGCATAACACTGCCACTCAACAGCTACCCCTCAGACAAGGTATGTCAACCAGCAGAACAGGCATTACACTGCCACTCACCAGCCACCCCTTAGACAAGGTATGTCAACCAGCAGAACAGGCATTACACTGCCACTCACCAGCCACCCCTCAGACAAGGTATGTCAACCAGCAGAACAGGCATAACACTGCCACTCACCAGCTACCCCTCAGACAAGGTATGTCAACCAGCAGAACAGGCATTACACTGCCACTCACCAGCCACCCCTTAGACAAGGTATGTCAACCAGTAGAACAGGCATTACACTGCCACTCACCAGCCACCCCTCAGACAAGGTATGTCAACCAGCAGAACAGGCATTACACTGCCACTCACCAGCCACCCCTCAGACAAGGTATGTCAAGCAGCAGAACAGGCATTACACTGCCACTCACCAGCCACCCCTCAGACAAGGTATGTCAACCAGCAGAACGGGCATAACACTGCCACTAACCAGCCACCCCTCAGACAAGGTATGTCAAGCAGCAGAACAGGCATTACACTGCCACTCACCAGCCACCCCTCAGACAAGGTATGTCAAGCAGCAGAACGGGCATAACACTGCCACTCACCAGCCACCCCTCAGACAAGGTATGTTAAAACTGCTACTTTTACTCACCCCAAGTTCAGACTGTCACTCACCAGTACCCTTCAGACCATCAGAACTAGCAGAACAAACTCACACACTCTTCCGTAACATTTACCCAGACACCACTCTCATTTGATATCAGTAACACATGAGTTTATGAAATATGTATAATGATAACCTGGTAGAGAAAGTTAACTTTTGGATGATATGTTTCAGTTCCCTGTGACAGTGCTGCAGAACGGTGTGAAGATGACCAATGAGCCTCCCACTGGCCTCCGCCAGAACCTGCTGCAGTCCTACCTCAACGACCCCATCAGTGACGAGGAATTCTTCCGGGGATGTCCCGGAAAGGAACTGGTCAGTTGCCTCACCAAAAAACAATTACAGTCTAGACACATTATATTTTGTGCTGTCGTTTATATACATCGGGGTGGTGGGGTAGCCTAGTGGTTAAAGCATTCAATCGTCACACAGAAGACCCGGGTTCGATTCCCTACATGGGTACAATGTGTGAAGCCCATTTCTGGTGTCCCCCACCGTGATATTGCTGGAACATTGCTAAAAGCGGCGTAAAACCATACTCACTCACTCACTCACTCACATATGTTGCTTTTGACCTGGAGTGAGGTACTTGCTTGTTTGTTTCAGCAATTTGAGAAGCTGTTGTTTGGGCTGTGTTTCTTCCATGGCCTGGTGCAGGAGAGGAGGAAGATGGGCCCCATCGGCTGGAACATCCCTTATGGCTTCAACGAGTCCGATCTCCGGATCTCTATCAGACAACTACAGGTGTGACAGCTGTAGAACTAGAAGATGATACAAACTGATCAAATATGTATAGGCCAACTTTGTAATTTAGGGTAAAAAATGTTTCTTAAAACATGGAGTTAAAATTTATCTCTGCTGCAAGAATTTCATCTCAAACTGAGCTACACCAGCAGTACAATGATGGGATTGAACTTAAATGAAGAAATTGATTACATTTTGGTGATGATCTATTTCCATTTGATTGGTTTTATTGTACAGTACATTTGTGAACACCTGTATCAACAAACAAAGTTTGATTTCTTAAGTCTTGTACAAGCTAGGAAGGTTTACCAAGCAGAGCAGAATTGAAAGGAAAACAACATCTAATTCTCTCCCCTTGACCATATGGATTTGCACTACATGCAGTAAAGGAATAACTATCTTCTATCTGCAGCCATTGATGATCTGTCAGTCATGAATGTCAAACCTTTGCAAAGATAATTTCAGTCGTGTATTTAATATGTTATTTGTAACTCTTTTTTTGGTAAATTTAGATATATGTTTTTATAATAAAAGTTTCACTTTTTTGTTGACAAATGAAAAAGTGAAATACAGTAAAATGCCTACTGATGTATAACTCATTATCAAGAAGGTACATACTTAGTGTGTGTGTATCTGCGTGCAGATGTTCATCAACGAGTACGATGAAGTGCCGTATGACGCTGTGTCCTACATGACTGGGGAGTGTAACTACGGAGGTCGTGTAACGGACGACTGGGACAGGCGATGTCTGCTCACCATCCTGGATGACTTTTACAACGCTCACATCATCATGGACCCCAAGTACAAGTTCTCTGCCTCGGGTGTCTACTTTTCCCCTCCTAAAGGATCCTACAAGGACTATGTACAGTTTATTAAGGTGACAAGGTCATTATGTAAAGTTTAGAATGGAGTTAAAATTGTTTGTGATGTGATGCCAGCACAGTTTCGTAGAGAATTAAATTGTTTTAATACTAGATCCACATATTTTTCCTTTGATTAGCCTGTACAGTTTAGACCTTTGCTTGACAGAACCTGCCCCAGAACCAGCACCCGGAAGTGTTTGGTATGCATGAGAATGTGGATATCTCCCGAGAATTGCAGGAAACTAACCTACTGTTTGCCTCGGTCCTCCTGACACAAGGTCGTTCTGGTGGCGGAGGGGGAGGGAAGACAGATGACAAACTTTCCGACATTTCAGCTGATATTCTCGCAAAGGTGGGTAATGGGGTCTTATTTTATTCACATTGCTGTTAATTTGTTTTCCAATTCTTGCTATTTATGAATGACAAGCTGGTTATTGATCTGTTAATAATATTGTTATCTGCAATTATAAACACACCATATATGGTGTCCTCCCAGACATTCGTGCTTCATGAGAATCACATCTGACAACAACTGATGCCTTGATCACTTTAAGAAATTTTTTTTTGACTTTATTTGTTTTAACCAGTTGCCAAGTGACTACGACATTGAAGAAGCCACCAAGAAGTTCCCAGTTGTGTATAGTGAGAGCATGAACACTGTGCTGGTGCAGGAGATGGAAAGATTCAACAGGTACAGCCACATTAACCTTCTTGTATGTTATATACCTTGAAGAGATGGGGTGATGTCAGCTTAAAGAAGCTATCCTATAGGTATGTGTGTTGAACTAGTGTTACATCTCCTGCTGCAGACTGCTGACCATCATCAGATCCAGCCTGCAGAACCTGCAGAAGGCCATCAAGGGGCTGGTGGTCATGTCGTCTGAGCTGGAGGACATGGCTGGGAGTCTCCTCATCGGACGCCAGCCGGCCATGTGGGCCAAGCGCTCATACCCCTCTCTCAAACCACTGGGCAGCTACATCACAGATTTCCTCGAAAGACTGAAATTCTTACAGGTGAGGAAAATGTAATTCATCTTGGGAAGAATCCTAGGAATTGTTGAAAATGATCGTGCCATCATTGTAGTATGCTGTAAGTTTTCAAATTTGGTTTTAATATTGATTTGGATTTTTGTGATGAATGAAATCAATTCATCTGCACATGTTTAAATGAAAAGAACGTATTTTTTTCACATTATCTGCCATTGTTGAAGAAATATTATTTCCGTCAACAGAACTGGTATGACGGCAGCAAGCCCCCGGTATTCTGGGTGTCTGGCTTCTTCTTCACTCAGGCCTTCCTCACTGGTGTCATGCAGAACTACGCCAGGAAATACACCATACCCATCGATAAACTAGCCTTTGACTTTGAGGTAGGTAGTTAAATAGAAACTATTTGAATGTTCTTGAAGCTTCAGAACACATGTTGAAACTACGTCATGTCACCTGTTCATGGCTGTCCCCATGTTAGTGCGATGGCCGCTACTCCCAGGCGGAGGATGATCTCTTGGATCTGGACATCGCGTCTCTCGGTACTCCATCCGTACAGCTTTGGCCGGACTTTGTTGTTGCAACATGGGAGATATTATAGCTGTTGTATGCATTGTTACTCATACTTTCAACAACTGATCTGCCTGCTTCTCAAAATTTGCAAGTTACTGACATATTGCAGACCTTGGTAGGAAACATTCCTTTGCTCATTCTATGGTGTTCCCAAGACCCCAGTGCAGATTCCAGTCGAAGATGCCCATCTTCATTTTAAAAGTTAAGACAAACATCTGTCTACAATTATTAGCAAACACAATCATCATAGGTTGTGGATAGACAACAACAATTATCATGTTTTACTTTGACAGCTGTTGTGTAACATGACGAATCCTGTCTGTAGAGCCCTGCTTATCAAGACACTTCTTCCAATCCTGTCTGTGGAGCTCTGCTCATCAACACAGTTCCAATCCTGTCTGTGGAGCTCTGCTCATCAACACAGTTCCAATCCTGTCTGTGGAGGTCTGCTCATCAACACACTTGTTCCAATCCTGTCTGTGGAGCCCTGCTCACCAACACACTTGTTCCAATCTTGTCTGTGGAGCTCTGCTCATCAACACACTTGTTCCAATCCTGTCTGTGGAGGTCTGCTCATCAACACACTTGTTCCAATCCTGTCTGTGGAGCTCTGCTCATCAACACAGTTGTTCCAATCCTGTCTGTGGAGCCCTGCTCATCAACACAGTTCCAATCCTGTCTGTGGAGGTCTGCTCATCAACAGACTTGTTCCAATCCTGTCTGTGAAGCCCTGCTCATCAACACACTTGTTCCAATCCTGTCTGTGGAGCCCTGCTCATCAACACAGTTGTTCCAATCCTGTCTGTGGAGCCCTGCTCATCAACACAATTGTTCCAATCCTGTCTGTGGAGCTCTGCTCATCAACACACTTGTTCCAATCCTGTCTGTGGAGCCCTGCTCATCAACACAGTTGTTCCAATCCTGTCAGTGGAGCTCTGCTCACCAACACACTTGTTCCAATCATGTCTGTGGAGCTCTGCTCATCAACACACTTGTTCCAATCCTGTCTGTTGACCTCTGCTCATCAACACCATTCCAATCCTGTCTGTGGAGCCCTGCTCATCAACACAGTTGTTCCAATCCTGTCTGTTGAGCTCTGCTCACCAACACAGTTGTTCTAATCCTGTCTGTTGAGCTCTGCTCACCAACACACTTGTTCCAATCCTATCTGTGGAGCTCTGCTCACCAACACACTTGTTCCAATACTGTCTATGGAGCTCTGCTCACCAACACACTTGTTCCAATCTTGTCTGTGGAGCTCTGCTCATCAACACACTTGTTCCAATCCTGTCTGTGGACCTCTGCTCATCAACACCATTCCAATCCTGTCTGTGGAGCCCTGCTCGTCAACACACTTGTTCCAATCCTGTCTGTGGAGCCCTGCTCATCAACACACTTGTTCCAATCCTGTATGTAGAGCCCTGCTCATCAACACACTTGTTCCAATCCTGTCTGTGGAGCCCTGCTCATCAACACAGTTGTTCCAATACTGTATGTGGAGCTCTGCTCATCAACACACTTGTTCCAATCCTGTCTGTGGAGCTCTGCTCACCAACACACTTGTTCCAATCCGGTCTGTGGAGCTCTGCTCACCAACACACTTGTTCCAATCTTGTCTGTGGAGCTCTGCTCATCAACACACTTGTTCCAATCCTGTCTGTGGATCTCTGCTCATCAACACCATTCCAATCCTGTCTGTGGAGCCCTGCTCATCAACACACTTGTTCCAATCCTGTCTGTGGAGCTCTGCTCATCAACACACTTGTTCCAATCCTGTCTGTGGTGCTCTGCTCATCAACACAGTTGTTCCAATCCTGTCAGTGGAGCTCTGCTCACCAACACACTTGTTCCAATCTTGTCTGTGGAGCTCTGCTCATCAACACACTTGTTCCAATCCTGTCTGCGGACCTCTGCTCATCAACACCATTCCAATCCTGTCTGTGGAGCCCTGCTCATCAACCCACTTGTTCCAATCCTGTATGTAGAGCCCTGCTCATCAACACACTTGTTCCAATCCTGTATGTAGAGCCCTGCTCATCAACACACTTGTTCCAATCCTGTCTATGGAGCTCAGCTCATCAACACAGTTGTTCCAATCCTGTCAGTGGAGCTTTGCTCATTAACACACTTGTTCCAATCCTGTCTGTGGAGCTCTGCTCTCCAACACACTTGTTCCAATCCTGTCTGTGGAGCCCTGCTCATCAACACACTTGTTCCAATACTGTATGTGGAGCTCTGCTCATCAACACACTTGTTCCAATCCTGTCTGTGGAGCTCTGCTCACCAACACACTTGTTCCAATCTTGTCTGTGGAGCTCTGCTCATCAACACACTTGTTCCAATCCTGTCTGTGGAGCTCTGCTCATCAACTCCATTCCAATCCTGTCTGTGGAGCCCTGCTCATCAACACAGTTGTTCCAATCCTGTCTGTGGAGCTCTGCTCATCAACACACTTGTTCCAATCCTGTCTGTGGAGCTCTGCTCATCAACACAGTTCCAATCCTGTCTGTGGAGCTCTGCTCATCAACACAGTTCCAATCCTGTCTGTGGAGGTCTGCTCATCAACACACTTGTTCCAATCCTGTCTGTGGAGCCCTGCTCACCAACACACTTGTTCCAATCTTGTCTGTGGAGCTCTGCTCATCAACACACTTGTTCCAATCCTGTCTGTGGAGGTCTGCTCATCAACACACTTGTTCCAATCCTGTCTGTGGAGCTCTGCTCATCAACACAGTTGTTCCAATCCTGTCTGTGGAGCCCTGCTCATCAACACAGTTCCAATCCTGTCTGTGGAGGTCTGCTCATCAACAGACTTGTTCCAATCCTGTCTGTGAAGCCCTGCTCATCAACACACTTGTTCCAATCCTGTCTGTGGAGCCCTGCTCATCAACACAGTTGTTCCAATCCTGTCTGTGGAGCCCTGCTCATCAACACAATTGTTCCAATCCTGTCTGTGGAGCTCTGCTCATCAACACACTTGTTCCAATCCTGTCTGTGGAGCCCTGCTCATCAACACAGTTGTTCCAATCCTGTCAGTGGAGCTCTGCTCACCAACACACTTGTTCCAATCATGTCTGTGGAGCTCTGCTCATCAACACACTTGTTCCAATCCTGTCTGTTGACCTCTGCTCATCAACACCATTCCAATCCTGTCTGTGGAGCCCTGCTCATCAACACAGTTGTTCCAATCCTGTCTGTTGAGCTCTGCTCACCAACACAGTTGTTCTAATCCTGTCTGTTGAGCTCTGCTCACCAACACACTTGTTCCAATCCTATCTGTGGAGCTCTGCTCACCAACACACTTGTTCCAATACTGTCTATGGAGCTCTGCTCACCAACACACTTGTTCCAATCTTGTCTGTGGAGCTCTGCTCATCAACACACTTGTTCCAATCCTGTCTGTGGACCTCTGCTCATCAACACCATTCCAATCCTGTCTGTGGAGCCCTGCTCGTCAACACACTTGTTCCAATCCTGTCTGTGGAGCCCTGCTCATCAACACACTTGTTCCAATCCTGTATGTAGAGCCCTGCTCATCAACACACTTGTTCCAATCCTGTCTGTGGAGCCCTGCTCATCAACACAGTTGTTCCAATACTGTATGTGGAGCTCTGCTCATCAACACACTTGTTCCAATCCTGTCTGTGGAGCTCTGCTCACCAACACACTTGTTCCAATCCGGTCTGTGGAGCTCTGCTCACCAACACACTTGTTCCAATCTTGTCTGTGGAGCTCTGCTCATCAACACACTTGTTCCAATCCTGTCTGTGGATCTCTGCTCATCAACACCATTCCAATCCTGTCTGTGGAGCCCTGCTCATCAACACACTTGTTCCAATCCTGTCTGTGGAGCTCTGCTCATCAACACACTTGTTCCAATCCTGTCTGTGGTGCTCTGCTCATCAACACAGTTGTTCCAATCCTGTCAGTGGAGCTCTGCTCACCAACACACTTGTTCCAATCTTGTCTGTGGAGCTCTGCTCATCAACACACTTGTTCCAATCCTGTCTGCGGACCTCTGCTCATCAACACCATTCCAATCCTGTCTGTGGAGCCCTGCTCATCAACCCACTTGTTCCAATCCTGTATGTAGAGCCCTGCTCATCAACACACTTGTTCCAATCCTGTATGTAGAGCCCTGCTCATCAACACACTTGTTCCAATCCTGTCTGTGGAGCTCAGCTCATCAACACAGTTGTTCCAATCCTGTCAGTGGAGCTTTGCTCATAAACACACTTGTTCCAATCCTGTCTGTGGAGCTCTGCTCTCCAACACACTTGTTCCAATCCTGTCTGTGGAGCCCTGCTCATCAACACACTTGTTCCAATACTGTATGTGGAGCTCTGCTCATCAACACACTTGTTCCAATCCTGTCGGTGGAGCTCTGCTCACCAACACACTTGTTCCAATCTTGTCTGTGGAGCTCTGCTCATCAACACACTTGTTCCAATCCTGTCTCTGGACCTCTGCTCATCAACTCCATTCCAATCCTGTCTGTGGAGCCCTGCTCATCAACACAGTTGTTCCAATCCTGTCTGTGGAGCTCTGCTCATCAACACACTTGTTCCAATCCTGTCTGTGGAGCTCTGCTCATCAACACAGTTGTTCCAATCCTGTCAGTGGAGCTCTGCTCACCAACACACTTGTTCCAATCCTGTCTGTGGAGCCCTGCTCATCAACCAACTTGTTCCAATCCTGTATGTGGAGCCCTGCTCATCAACACACTTGTTCCAATCCTGTCTATGGAGCTCTGCTCATCAACACAGTTGTTCCAATCCTGTCAGTGGAGCTTTGCTCATTAACACACTTGTTCCAATCCTGTCTGTGGAGCTCTGCTCTCCAACACACTTGTTCCAATCCTGTCTGTGGAGCCCTGCTCATCAACACAGTTGTTCCAATCCTGTCTGTGGAGCCCTGCTCATCAACACACTTGTTCCAATCCTGTCTGTGGAGCCCTGCTCATCAACACACTTGTTCCAATTCTGTCTGTGGAGCCCTGCTCATCAACACATATTTCCAATCCTGTCTGTGGAGCTCTGCTCATCAACACCGTTGTTCCAATCCTGTCTGTGGAGCCCTGCTCATCAACACAGTTGTTCCAATCCTGTCTGTGGAGCTCTGCTCACCAACACACTTGTTATAATACTGTCTATGGAGCTCTGCTCACCAACACACTTGTTCCAATACTGTCTATGGAGCTCTGCTCATCAACACACTTGACCCAATCCTGTCTGTGGAGCCCTGCTCATTAACACACTTGTTCCAATCCTGTCTGTTGAGCCCTGCTCATCAACACAGTTGTTCCAATCCTGTCTGTGGAGCCCTGCTCATCAACACACTTGTTCCAATCCTGTCTGTGGAGCCCTGCTCATCAACCCACTTGTTCCAATCCTGTCTGTGGAGCCCTGCTCATCAACACATATTTCCAATCCTGTCTGTGGAGCTCTGCTCATCAACACAGTTGTTCCAATCCTGTCTGTGGAGCCCTGCTCATCAACACAGTTGTTCCAATCCTGTCTGTGGAGCTCTGCTCACCAACACACTTGTTATAATACTGTCTATGGAGCTCTGCTCACCAACACACTTGTTCCAATACTGTCTATGGAGCTCTGCTCATCAACACACTTGACCCAATCCTGTCTGTGGAGCCCTGCTCATTAACACGCTTGTTCCAATCCTGTCTGTTGAGCCCTGCTCATCAACACAGTTGTTCCAATCCTGTCTGTGGAGCCCTGCTCATTAACACACTTGTTCCAATCCTGTCTGTGGAGCCCTGCTCATCAACACACTTGTTCCAATTCGGTCTGTGGAGCCCTGCTCATCAACACATATTTCCAATCCTGTCTGTGGAGCCCTGCTCATCAACACAGTTGTTCCAATCCTGTCAGGGAGCCCTGCTCATCAACACACTTATTCCAATCCTGTCTGTGGAGCTCTGCTCATCAACACAGTTGTTCCAATCCTGTCAGTGGAGCTTTGCTCATTAACACACTTGTTCCAATCCTGTCTGTGGAGCTCTGCTCACCAACACACTTGTTCCAATCCTGTCTGTGGAGCTCTGCTCACCAACACACTTGTTCCAATCCTGTCTGTGGAGCCCTGCTCATCAACACACTTGTTCCAATACTGTATGTGGAGCTCTGCTCATCAACACACTTGTTCCAATCCTGTCTGTGGAGCTCTGCTCACCAACACACTTGTTCCAATCCTGTCTGTGGAGCTCTGCTCACCAACACACTTGTTCCAATCTTGTCTGTGGAGCTCTGCTCATCAACACACTTGTTCCAATCCTGTCTGTTGAGCCCTGCTCATCAACACAGTTGTTCCAATCCTGTCTGTGGAGCCCTGCTCATCAACACACTTGTTCCAATCCTGTCTTTGGAGCCCTGCTCATCAACACACTTGTTCCAATTCGGTCTGTGGAGCCCTGCTCATCAACACATATTTCCAATCCTGTCTGTGGAGCCCTGCACATCAACACAGTTGTTCCAATCCTGTCAGGGAGCCCTGCTCATCAACACACTTATTCCAATCCTGTCTGTGGAGCTCTGCTCATCAACACAGTTGTTCCAATCCTGTCAGTGGAGCTTTGCTCATTAACACACTTGTTCCAATCCTGTCTGTGGAGCTCTGCTCACCAACACACTTGTTCCAATCCTGTCTGTGGAGCTCTGCTCACCAACACACTTGTTCCAATCCTGTCTGTGGAGCCCTGCTCACCAACACACTTGTTCCAATCTTGTCTGTGGAGCCCTGCTCATCAACACAGTTGTTCCAAATCCTGTCTGTTGAGCTCTGCTCACCAACACAGTTGTTCCAATCCTGTCTGTGGAGCTCTGCTACCAAACACAGTTGTTCCAATCCTGTCTGTGGAGCTCTGCTCACCAACAAACTTGTTCCAATCCTGTCTGTGGAGCTCTGCTCATCAACACAGTTCCAATCATGTCAGTGGAGCTTTGCTCATTAACACACTTGTTCCAATCCTGTCTGTGGAGCTCTGCTCATCAACACAGTTGTTCCAAGTAACACCCTTCCCGGTATCAACAACAGAAGTTTTAGTCTTAGGAACAGTGGTTCATAATCACTTCCTCAATGTTTTCCGATTGTGAGCAACTTAATATTGAAATACCACACAGACCAGATGATAAGAGAATGAATGACAAGTCTTTTCAATACCTCAAGTGATTCTTCCTCTGAAAAGACAGCATATTAAAAATTTAGCAAGCAATGAAACTTGTTGAGAGTTGACAGCTGATTAACCTGTGGTGTCTTCATTTGATTCGACTGGTCACATAACTTAACTCTCTTCCAGGGGAATCTGTGTGTCATGCATTTGATAATATGAATAGCCAGATCCATTTTAACAAACTCAGCAGACGGTCTCCTAAATACTGACAGCAGTAGGGTCTCACATAGCTTGATTTCTGCCCAAGTTCGAACCTGTGGATCCATAATGTATGACATTTATTGAACATCATGATGTTCTTTGTTTCAGGTTTTAGTCCATGACACTCTGAGTGAGGCACCTGAAGATGGAGCTTACATCGTCGGTCTGTTCCTGGATGGAGCCCGCTGGGACAAAAACAGGTACACTAAGAACATCAGCAATCTATTCTATTCTGTATAGCCGGGATCCCCTGGTTACTAAACCATAACTGCTGGAACAACAAAAGTTCCTGTGACACCAATATTTTAGTAAAGTTTGGTTTTCAATATTGTAGTACATGTATGGTATCAAGTCACAAAAACACAACTGCTACATAAAAGCATGCATTCCATGCAAAAGTTGACTTTTATGCAAGACGCATGCATTTCACTACCCAAGAATGGGTATAAAAACATGTGCATTATCGGGATTCCATATGCATTGTTTAGCATCGTGCTGACAACATCCACTCATAAAAACAACAAAATTACGCAATTATACAACATTACGAAATGCCATGCCTGTCCGAAAATGAGCTTCTGCAAGCCATTGGTATGCTTGATGCAGGATCGAGTCAAAGTGATGTTGCAAGACAATTTAACGTCTACAGAAACACCATTTGGTGTTTATGGCAACGTTGGCAACAGACGAACAGACCATCCTCGGAGTGGCAGGCCACGTAAAACCAATAATCGACAAGACAACTGGATTCGAACAACGCACCTACGAAATCGATTCCAGCCAGCAACAGTGACTGCAAGAAGCATCCCTGGCCTTCGACGAATATCTTCACAAACCATATGTTGTCGGCTCAGATGTGCAGAGATTGTCGCCAGAAGACCCGCCGGATGTCCCATATTGACAGGAAACCACCGTCAAGCACGTCTACAGTGGTGAAGAAAGCGTCTACACTGGACGGCCATGCAGTGGGGACAAGTTCTATTCACAGACGAGTCTCGTTTTTCACCTCAGCCACAGCAATGGACGGATTCGAGTGTACCGATGTCGAGGTGAATGTACGTAAATCATTGTGTCATGGAAGAAGATCGGTTCAGGGGCGGCAGCGTTATGGTATGGGGTGGGATTACAGCAAAACAGAGGACCTGTTTGATAGTGGTAGAGGGAAATCTCATTGGTCAGCGCTACCGCGACGAGACCATCGGCCCTGCTGTTCTACCGTTTTTGCGTCGTCATAGCCCAGTCATTACCTTTCAACATGACAACTCCCGGCCTCATATAGCTCCATTTGTTCAGGATTCTCTTCAACAAAACAACGTAAATGTCATCCCCTGGCCAGCTCGCTCCCCTGATCTCTCACCAATCGAGCACATGTGGGATGAGATGGATCGACGCCTTCGACGTCAACCACGTGTTCCACAGACACTCCAGGAACTTTGTAACATGCTCCAGCAGATATGGATAGGTATACCACAGGACTTTGTGCGACGCCTGGTCCATTCCATAAGATGGAGATGTGTTGCTTGCATCGCAACCAGAGGTGGACACACATGCTATTGATTTGTAAATTGACATTTTGGCATGTTCATGTTTTTTATGAAATCACTCATTTTCTGAAGTCAGTATGGCAAATTAAACCATTTGAACACTTACAGGAGTCTTTTATCTGTTGCAACTCGAAATTGTTTCAGATTTGGTAAAAAACATAACTTTGCATTAAATCTTATTCAATGTCACAGGAACTTTTGTTGTTCAGTATAGTAATCGATTAAAGGGACATGTAACACACCCATGATATCTTAGTCTGGAAATTTGTAATTTCCAACAATTTCACTGGGAAATATGCTGTACAAGATAACAGTGTTTCAGATTACTACTAACTAACAAATAACTACTTCTTTGTCCATTACAGAAAAGTATTACAAGGGCAAGGGGACATGTGTTTTTTCATCCATGCCTGAAAAGGATAGTTGGTGAACACTTGTCAATTGTTTTCATGCCCCTTTGGTCCTGGGTGACTGAGGCACTCCAGCTCCCTGTATTCAGTGGTTTGACTCCCAGACTCGCCCTGATTATGATCAATGGTTGTCAGCTCAATAGCCATGCTTGTGGGGTTCACCAAAGTGGTAAACATCTAGGACCTGCTTCACTGTCAGCTTATCTCCTCCATTAAGCTGAAATGCCTTGATGTAACTGAAATACTGTTCCGATTGTTAATCCCAGCTCACTCATAACCCTACCCAAAAGTAAGTTATCATGAAATTCATTTCTATAATTCACCAGTGAAATAATTATATACTTTTCGTCACTTTCACAGAAATAGTGTATTTTTACATGTCACTTCCCCTGAGCCTACCTTCACAAACTGCCATGTTTATTGTTGATGAGATAAAATACACTGGATAATCAAAGATGCCATCACCTACTCCTGGTATCTACTGGTGCCACACCTACTCATGGTATCTACTGGTGCCACACATACTCCTGGTATCTGCTGGTGCCACACCTACTCATGGTATCTACTAATGCCGTATCTACTAGTGCCACACCTACTCCTGGTATCTACAAGTGCCACACCTACTCCTGGTATCTACTAGTGCCACAGCTACTCCTGGTATCTACTAGTGCCACACCTACTCCTGGTATCTACTAGTGCCACACCTACTCCTGGTATCATATCATTTCCTGGTGTGATGGGAAGGAACACCACTAGCCCTTGCGATATGAAAATTAGTAAGTTAAATGCTATGTTTATGTTACAGTGGCTGTTTGACTGAACAACTGCCAAAGATTCTCAATGATGCTGTTCCCATCATCTGGCTGAAGCCATGTCTACAGGAAAAGATTGATGTGTCCAACAAGCGCTACAAATGTCCCGTGTACAAGACCAGCGAACGTCGGGGCACACTGTCGACCACCGGTCATTCCACCAACTTTGTGATGGCCATCCTACTGCCCACTGAGAAGCCAATCCAACACTGGGTCAAGCGGGGCACTGCTCTCTTGTGTCAGCTCAACAACTAAAACATGGACAAAATACTTGAGTTTACCACTGATGTCCAGCTGAACACAAACATTCCAGTTCTATGTTGACATGTATGTTGAAATCAATCCTATTTATTTTGTTACCATTGTTCGTTGTTACTGAAATTATAATAACATTTAAAACATTAGTAATATGCATTCGCTAAAGAAAATTCTGCCAAACCAAATGCAGCCTGAATGTTATGCATAATTTGATATTGATTTTGAATGTCAAGTGTTTTATTTATTCTGATATTGAGGAAACCGCAAGCACAGTTACTTATATTTACACATACACAGCATTTTCAAAAGATTACATGTTGTTGAGCCATAAGATCGAAAATTTCATATCTTTTTGGCCCCTGATCTCTCAGGAGTATTTATTCATTGACAAATGTTTACATGGTACATCTTACACAAAAACTAAAAGATTGTCAGTTTGTGACTATACCAGTGTGATATATAACTGAAGCACCGCCCAGATGAACAGTATTACCTCCCCTCCCAACCTTCAGTTGTGTGCAGTAGATAGGGGACTTGACTCCAACTGTGATAAACAAGTCAACAACACAAAATATACATTTAGTTTGGTCCACATTTGGTAACAGACTTACATGTTTTATGCTTTGTTTGTGTTCTTTTTAAGTGAAACTAGCATTCTCAAGTCTTCAGTGCAGTATTTACTTATACTGGTCACACATATATTTTACAGGTTTTGGTGGATATACAACCTTGAGTGCTGAAAATCTAACATTTCCAAATGTATTGTGCATATGAGTACTGAGTGCACCAACAACTGACTTGTTTGTAGGTTGTGATGTAGCAGGCAGGAGCTTCATGAGTGTATATGCAGTTTCATTGAATTGTATAATAATACTAACATCTTTCCAGAGTTTATAGTTTTTATATCTGCTTTCCGTCCACTGTACATGTGTAAATAAACCAATGGGAGCTACTCCTGTCTTGTACACACAGATATACATATATTTACTATGTTGTGTGTTCTCCACCATACCACTGTGATATGAGATGTTAATAAAATATATACATAACACAACTTGGTCTTCTTTAACAGGGGACAAACTGAAGGAAGTATTTTAAATACCTAACCCCATCATAGCCATTAATTCCAATTTGGGCTGTCATCACACTATCAACAGACCTTTTCTTCACTGCCAAACTGTCTCTGGTGTGTTTTGAGGTAAACGCTCTCCTCTAGCTTAATTAGACTGCACATGCGTGAGGCGGGAAAACAATACTTCTTTCCTCTGTGTGCTGAAATAAACAGCATATACATTTTGATCACATTCAGGACAAAACTGGATACATTATCACACAGTAATTCAAGATCGTCTTTCAAGCACGCAGATACAGAACACCTGACGTCATTTTGAAGTTAACGTAGGTAGGCAATTAGTTGATTGTATTGTATACCCCTATCAGGTAATCCTCACCCTAAATGCCATTCATGCATAAAGAATACAATGTGCAATAAATGCATAGAGATGCACTAATTGCAGAAGTTTTAACGTCAGCAAGAAAAACTAGAACATCTACAAAAACTTGTCTGGTAAATTATCACCTTAAGTGAAACTAAACTGGAGAAGGTGTTCCTCACTGGACTTACCTCAAATGATTGCCACTCGGACAACTAAGGGTGGTACATGTGGGCAAATGATGAGGGCAAACCTCGTACCTCGTCACACCTGTCCAAAAGGAAAAAGAGGCAGGCGCACCTCGCTGGATAAAGTTTAACCGGCAAACGTCCAGACCTGCAGTGTAGAGTGGCTCCTCGGAGCTGATCCCTCACGTCCCCTTTAATAGGAACAATAGTGTGCATAGCTGATGACATTTTACATAGCTGTCAGTCTCCCAGCAAGGGCATATGAGGTCCAGATCATGTGATTACAAGGTTATATATGGCTATCATATGAAGTACCTCAGCTAACTGTCATGACAACAGAAATGTCAGGAAGAATTCTAAAGCTCATATCTCACCCTTAGTCAATGTATCTCCAGAAGAAGCTTGTGTTCCACGGAAGTCTTAACATAATGGGAGTGGAAATCAACGTCATCTCCCCAGACCTATCAATCTGATACCTTGAGACTTCATGAGGAATCCCGTACTGCTGTTACAAGGCCTAGGAGTCAAATCCCTTCAGCCTCCATTACTCGAGACTGCCAATCATTACTAACCTAGTCACGTTATCTAACGATTATTCGTTTAAGGACATTATAAGTGAACTGTATCATCTCATACAACTAACATCGCGTGGCGTCTGACGATTAATGAATAATTTGCATACTCGTATATGCGAGGGGCTGACGTATGGTTCTCAGTAGGAAGTGACAACCTGGAGACGATGGCTTGCAGTATATACAGTTTTACTTTATACATGTAGATATAGCCAAGGTCACCAAACATTTAGTAAGTAATAAATATAAATGTAAACAGTAATTCATCAGCAGGATGGCAGACGGTCGATGTACACAAAAATGGGGATTAACAATTTAGGATTAGCATCTTATAAATAACAGCAGTTAAGTGTTTCAAGGCATATAGATGTCATGGCTCCAGGGTAATGAGGCTTTGCAATTAAATGTTCTTCAGACAATGGATGTCGTAAATCAGTCGCTATGACAACTTCCCTCCGTTACGTGGTGAAGCTTTGACCCCAAGCTTACATGAGTCCAAATTGACATGTGTGAACCTTTCACCAACGAAAACAACCATGCAAATGTGAACAAAATCAGTTAAATGAAATCCTTATGCAACAAATATATCTATGCAATGAAAGTGATCATCTAGCTAATTTGATTTAGTGCTAGTTTGAAAACTAACCAAGTGATCTTTGTAATGTGCAATTTCACTACAAGGTAATTACCGCTTTGCACAGATCCAATGAATAAATCATGGAGGTTTTTTGAATCCAGGAGTCTGGCTTGGTGGTGCGACTCAGTTCCGAATAATGATAATGTCATAAAAAGTACAAATTAAACATCTCAGCAAATATTTCGCATAAAGAAATTTGAAACCAGGAGTCTGGCTTTACCACGTGACTCAAACGGTACTTGTTGGTACTATTGCCCTTTTAAGTACAATGAGTGCTCTTCCCGTGTCTTTGACGGAGCTTGCCCAGATATTGTGGGTGCGATGCCCAAGAAAAAAATCCTTAATTCCAACATCAAAACTCTGAAATGCTGAATACTGCTGTGCTATTAATTACTTAATACTGACATACAATAAACATTTGTGTGGGGGTGGCTCACCCAAGAATATCCCTTATCTGAATTCAAAGTCCTAGACAATACATTCAATTTTGTGCCAAACTGTGCACATTAATAACTTGTAACAAATGACAAATTTTGTTGTTTAGATTTTTGAAATTACAAGTCTAGCTTTAAGGTGTGACTCGATAACCCTACAGCTTAGGTTTGTCTGGGCCCTAGCTGTATCTATATGTCTAGCGTGGCCTGGAGACATTTTAAAGATTCCCTACACAATAACTTCAAAGATCTAGCTTGACTAAAGATGTAATTTGGAGTATATTGCACATATACAAAACTGAATTTTGGAAAGACACATATTGGCATTAATATACTGGCTTTTTATTAAACATACCTGGTTGCACTATTCAACAGTCACACAATATATATCCTTGATTGAGTCCATGTAAGTAAACACAAATTAGTAAGTCCCAATGAGATATCTTGTACACAGTGTCCATCTTGTAGGTGCCCGTGAGGCGGTTTCTGTATTGTGCAGGGTCTGCAGGAAGATGGCTGTGGTCGGGTCTCTGTGGGATAGGCGTGTATACTTCTTTTCTTAGGTCATGTGCAGGAACGCCATCTTGAAGGGGAAGTCTTAGCAGTGGTGCTAAGATATTCGAGCAGGGAAGGTTTGGAGAACTTGTTCTTGAGGTTCTTGTTCTTTCTTCAATCTTGTTACAGGCCGTTTCTTCGTTCTTGGTGATTGGCCTTCAGGAAGGTAGTTTATCCTTTTAATAAGAGACTGTCACTTCCTACAGTTTTGTGAACCATATGCCTTGCTGCAAAGAGTTACAGGAAAGGACAGACTAAGAAGTCTGTCATACCCGGATTCTCCACCAAATTATTATGGTTCTGTTCGGATGAACAAAAACCTTCCAAATGGCGTGCTGGTTTTCTTGGGGGGAATTAGTCAGCAAAGAGCCGGAGTCACAGGAGACTAATCACAATTTTATTTACAAGAACAATTAACAATTTACAATATCTTAGAATATAGCTGGGGGTGCCACAGAGAGTCGGTACAACCCTCTGGGCTGTGGGAGAGAGGTCTGTCTAGCCATTCATTAACCATAAGGCATAGCCCATCGTGTATCAACCAATCATATTCCTTTTTTATTGTTCTAATTTTTGTTAAATACATACAGAAACAAAATGTTAAGCAGAAGGGGTTTGTCACTCATATCAAGCAGACCTCTCTCCCACAGCCCAGAGTGTTGTACGGACTCTCTGTGGCACCCCCAGCTATATTCTAAGATATTGTAAATTGTTCATTGTTAATTGTTCTTGTAAATAAAATTGTGATTAGTCTCCTGTGACTCCGGCTCTTTGCTGACTAATTCCCCCCAAGAAAACTAGCACGCCATTTGGAAGGTTTTTGTTCATCCGAACAGAACCATAATACAGCCATAAGTACGGAGGAACCACAACCCACCTGAATGAACGTGTGGTGTATGGGGAACATGTAAGTAAGGTGGAATTCTCCACTCTACCATTTCCCTCTTTACAGGATCGGTTATTAAAAAGCCAATGGAAGCACTAGAGCACCCAATTCCAGACTAGCTTTACCTCAAGTTAGCAAGAACACCTACAAGACACATGGCTGTCATTTCCACCGTATTGAGGACGAATAATAATACGATGGTCCCTCTCATTAGGTACCCACCAAATTCTCAATGGATTTGAGAAGTCATTTTCAATGGAAGATATCCAATGCAGGGGTGCAACTAGACTAATTGTAAGTGTAAGCAAGCAAGCAGTTGGGGTCATTTTCATTTAACAAATATTGGTAATTTATTTATTATATTTTTTTATTAGAAATATATATACGTTTCACCAACATATTCTCGACACAACAAAGAAATACTCATTAAATATAAAGTCACCATGTCATCGACAGAATCGCATAATCTTGATCTTTGAATTAATCTTTGTCAGTGGCAGATTTCAGGTTAGCTATTACTTATATTGTTTACTCATCTGGAAGACGTATAGCAACACACAATAGCAAACTGCCAGACACTGTGCTGGGTAGTGGAGTCAATGTGGTCACTGTAACATGCTGGGTAGTGGAGTCAATGTGGTCACTGTAACATGCTGGGTAGTGGAGTCAATGTGGTCACTGTAACATGCTGGGTAGTGGAGTCAATGTGGTCACTGTAACATGCTAGTTAGTGGAGTCAATGAGGTCACTTTAACATGCTGGGTAGTGGAGTCAATGAGGTCACTTGAACATGCTGGGTAGTGGAGTCAGTGAGGTCACTTTAACATGCTGGGTAGTGGAGTGTCAATGATGTCACTGTAACGTGCAAGGTGGTTGGGTGTCAGTGATGTCACTGTAACGTGCTGGGTAGCGGAGTGTCAATGAGGTCACTGTAACGTGCTGGGAAGTGGAGTATCAATGAGGCCACTGTAACATGCTGGGTAGTGGAGTGTCAGTGAGGTCACTGTAACGTGCAAGGTGGTGGGGTGTCAGTGATGTCACTTTAACATGCTGGGTAGTGGAGTCAATGAGGCCACTGTAACATGCTGGGTAGTGGAGTCAATGAGGCCACTGTAACATGCTGGGTAGTGGAGCGTCAATGAGGCCACTGTAACATGCTGGGTAGTGGAGTGTCAATGAGCCACTGTAACTTGCTTGGTAGTGGAGTGTCAATGATGTCACAGTAGCGTGTTGGGCAGTGGAACGTCAGTGAGGTCACTGTAACATGCTGGGTAGTGGAGTGTCAATGTGGTCACTGTAACATGCTGGGTAGTGGAGTGTCAATGATGTCACTGTAACGTGCTAGGTAGAGGAGTGTCAATGAGGTCACTGTAACATGCTGGGGAGTGGAGTCAATGAGGCCACTGTAACATGCTGGGTAGTGGAGGGTCAGTGGGGTCACTGTAACGAGCTGGGTAGCGGAGTGTCAGTGAGGTCACTGTAACATGATGGGTAGCGGAGAGTCAATGAGGCCACTGTAACATGCTGGCTAGTGGAGGGTCAATGATGTCACTGTAACTTGCTGGGTAGCAGAGTGTCAATGATGTCACTGTAACATGCTGGGTAGCGGAGAGTCAATGAGGTCACTTTAACATGCTGGCTAGTGGAGGGTCAATGATGTCACTGTAACGTGCTGGATAGCGGAGTGTCAGTGGGGTCACTTTAACATGCTGGGTAGTGGAGTGTCAGTGACGTCACTGTAACATGCTGGGAAGTGGAGTGTCAATGAGGTCACTGTAACATGCTGGGTAGTGAAGTCAATGACGTCACTGTAACATGCTGGGTAGCGGAGAGTCAATGAAGTCACTTTAACATGCTGGCTAGTGGAGGGTCAATGATGTCACTGTAACATGCTGGGTAGTGGAGTCAATGAGGCCACTGTAACATGCTGGGTAGTGGAGTGTCAGTGGGGTCACTGTAACATGCTGGGAAGTGGAGTCAATGAGGCCACTGTAACATGCTGGGTAGTGGAGTGTCAGTGATGTCACTGTAACGTGCTGGGTAGTGGAGTGTCAATGACGTCACTGTAACATGCTGGGTAGCGGAGTGTCAATGAGGCCACTGTAACATGCTGGCTAGTGGAGGGTCAATGTGGTAACTGTAACATGCTGGGTAGTGGAGGGTCAATGGGGTAACTGTAACATGCTGGGTAGTGGAGCGTCAATGTGGTCACTGTAACGTGCTGGGTAGTGGAGTGTCAATGATGTCACTGTAACGTGCTGGGTAGTGGAGTCAATGAGGCCACTTTTACGTGCGGGGTAGTGGAGTCAATGAGGCCACTGTAACGTGCTGGGTAGTGGAGCGTCAATGTGATAACTGTAACATGCTGGGTAGTGGAGTGTCAATAAGGTGACTGTAACATGCTGGGTAGTAGAGGGTCAATGATGTCACTGTAACGTGCTGGGTAGTGGAGTGTCAATGATGTCACTGTAACATGCTGGGCAGTGGAGCGTCAATGGGGTCACTGTTACATCCTGGGTAGTGGAGTGTCAGTGAGGTCACTGTAACGTGCTGGGAAGTGGAGTATCAATGACGTCACTGTAACGTGCTGGGAAGTGGAGTATCAATGATGCCACTGTAACATGCTGGGTAGTGGAGTCAATGACGTCACTGTAACATGATGGGTAGTGGAGGGTCAATGGGGTCACTGTAACGTGCTGGGTAGTGGAGTGTCAATGATGTCACTGTAACGTGCTGGGTAGCGGAGGGTCAGTGAGGTCACTGTAACGTGCTGGGAAGTGGAGTGTCAATGTGGTCACTGTAACATGCTGGGAAATGGAGTGTCAATGTGGTCACTGTAACGTGCAAGGTGGTGGGGTTTCAGTGATGTCACATTAACATGCTGGGTAGTGGAGAGTCAATGATGTCACTGTAACGTGCTGGGCAGTGGAGCGTCAATGGGGTCACTGTAACGTGCTGGGTAGTGGAGTGTCAATGATGTCACTGTAACGTGCTGGGTAGCAGAGTGTCAATGAGGTCACTGTAACATGCTTGGTAGTGGAGGGTCAATGAGGTCACTGTAACATGCTGGGTAGTGTAGCGTCAATGAGGTCACTAAACGTGCTGGGTAGTGGAGTGTCAATGAGGTCACTGTAACGTGCTGGGTAGTGGAGCGTCAATGTGGTCACTGTAACGTGCTGGGTAGTGGAGTGTCAATGATGTCACTGTAACGTGCTGGGTAGCGGAGTGTCAATGAGGTCACTGTAACATGCCGGGTAGTGGAGTGTCAATGAGGCCACTGTAACATGTACAACCAAAGCAGCTCACGGGATCTAGTTTATTTCTACATACACCTCACATATCGGGTACCCATTTCCTGCTCGGTTAACAGGGACACTTTGGGAGTAAGTCACTTGCCCAGGGTGACACCACACGTTGGACACCTGTGTTTGGGATCTATGTACGTATTCGTGTTTCCACCATCTGGTCCTCTACCGTCGAATAAGTGGCTTCTTTTGAGTGCACAGGGTGAACGTACTGTGCGCTATGGGTAGTGACAACACCGTAAACATTGTTGGTCCTTTGGCTGAAGAACAACCTGGTGACTAGCGGGGTCTCACAAACGTCTGACACTTGGCTGTAGTCTCTCATCTATAGAAGGACCACGTGCAGATAAGACACAACCGACCGCATGTTCTCTGGTTCGGTTTGTGTCGTCATGACGCCTGGCCCTTCATTGGCTTGGGAAAGTTTAACGTAAACAACCTTTACTGTCAAGGCGTTCTTCTCTTCTCGGGGGTTAATCTCAAATACAGCCGACAGGAGTATTTACCCAGCTTAGAAACCGAAAAACGATAAATTATGTCAAAATTCATTACGAAAACATGTCTGATATCGAACCATAACAATTACTTGTTTTGTTGTTGCCGATACAGAAGTAGGGTTTGACAGTGTTACAGGGTTTTTGTGAGGACGTTACAAATGACCTGTTATCACGTCGATAAATAAGGGTGTGATGTCACAGGAGTGTTATGAAGGGGGAATCTAGAAGGGAAAGGATTATGTATTTACGAGTTAAACCGTGTAAACTGAATTAATGTCAAGTTGTAGAATTATATCAGTTGGACTGTTCATGTCTTTATTGACATCATAATTGTTAACTATACAGCTGTTACCAGACCTATTGCAGGACATGGCTGTACGCGATTGGCGTAAACTCAAGCCTATCTAACGATATAATCAGATAAGCTGAAGCAGATTTACAATCCAGCCCGTTTGATTCCTGTCCTACAAACAACACCGTACTCACGTCCTCGGGTGTTATGGTAGTTTTAAAGCTAGCAATAACTGGTTTCAATAATTAATTGAGGAAAAGTCTCAATTCCAGATAAGGCGTAATCACTAACTAGGTAAATTGCAAATGGTTATACGGCCGAATACCTCTTTCTTTGATTTACATTATTTTTCCTTTTTATCTCCATCTATAATAATATCAAGATTTTCCTTTTATCATTAACAATACTCTGACTTCCATCTACGGGGCATTGGTCGTTCTTCACGTTTAATTGTCTGCATCTTTCATTTAGATGTCGATCTCGTAGACCAGTTGTAAAAGGAAGGTACTTGAACGTATAGCTTCAAAACGTCTCTATAATCAATTCATTAAAATTAACCTCGTTTATACAAACATATTAGTCAATCGACTATAGATCAGTTAACTGATGTATACCAAACTATATGGTCATCTCCACAAGCTGGCTACGTATGCCGGTAACTGTAGTTGCTCCCTATCCAATGAAAAAAACACATGTCACAGGGAATCCTCGAGGTTCCTTATAAAGACCTGAAGGCATATCACACACATTACGAGTTAACCATGTTACCATACTTTTAAATGGAAGAATCACACGGACATTTTTTACCAAAACATATAATGGTAGCTACCTTACGCAAATTTAATATTTATTTGACAAAATCTAACAATAGTTATCATTAATACTACCTCTATTACATCAAAGCCATAAATTCCTGTTTATGCTGAGAACCACACTACACATTTTTAATAAATTTTGAACAGACGTCCTCTTCACTGCCAACATATCTAATAGTTGTGAGGGAAACCCTATCCCTCGCCAGAGACGCCACTGCGCATGCGCAAGGCGGGAATCACCTCACTTCTTTCAACCCATGATCCTCATCAACTAGATGCAGATATTTGGGGAGATGGGAGGGATTAATTTCTGATGTAATAGAGGTAGTATTCTTAGAATTATACACAATGATAACTATTGTTAGATAATTCTTGTGAATACCCTACCTCTATTACATCATAGCCAGAGGGACCGGTGGGATCTGGTATCTAGCATCCCTTAGATATTTGGCTTTGTGAAGTGGGAATACAAGGATTGTATACAAAAGGGACCAGACGGAATAGTCTAATAACCTACTTTCAAGGCTAGACATAGAGAACGACACTGATTTCCATTCTTAGGTATGATTTACAGTGGAAATGTATATAGCGTGTAATTCTGATACACGAGCCGCAGTGGCCATGGCTAGGAGAAAGGAAAGGCGGTCTTCCTGAAAACTAATAGTAATGTCGCACTACTCATGGGTTCATAAGGTGGTTTCAACAATGCTGACAATACTATAGATAGATCCCATTTTTGAAATATACGTGGTTTTTTAATGTCTTCCAGTGCAAAAGACTTCATGAGTCGATTCAGTACTAGGTGAGTACTTATAGAATAACCCACGAGGTACGAGTGATTACGGAAAATATGTCACGAGTGAAATTAATGTTTTAAGTTCCGAGCTTTAGCGAGGAACTTAAAAGATTAATTTCACGAGTGACATATTTTCCGTAATCACTCGTACCTCGTGGGTTATTCTATTTATTACCCATAGTCATATTAAAGACATGTTTCAAGAAAAAAACAATGAACTGTCGCCGATCAAGAAACAGCTGTTTTGTATCAATCCGCGTGTGAAAAAACACTGTCCACTCACTCCAGCCGCATTACTCAATCAACAACGTCTTGCTACGCGTAAAAATATAGTTCTGTTAACAAAACTTGAAAGATCACATTATTGCAGTTATATTTCTGTCTGAGTTATACAGCGTACACTATCTACCATTGATAAAAGAAGACAATTTCCAAAAAAGGTTCAACAGGCTTTTTAATCAAGGCTTGTTTTGACAAGACCTCTCATTGACAAGACAATAGCCGTCGTGCATCACCATGGACATGAATTTTTACATTGAGAAGAGGAAACACGGAAAACCTGTCAATTTTTTCATGTGTCATTCGGTAAAAATGCAAAAACCTGTATCAACAACATAGAAGGAATTTACAGAAGTCATGTTTGATTGAGAAAAGTTACGACAAGTAGGTAAACTTTGAAAAATACGATTGCTGTCAGTGTCGGAAAGAATGACCCGACTTGACCCAGATATGAGACAGCCGAAACCAGGAATGACAAGAGAACCGGCGTTACAGTTTAATCCGGACAACAAGTTTAATGAACATCGTTTGTGATTTGAGACAAGTGTGACTGATGGGAAACATGTGCATGTGGGATTTTAGGAGGACTTGTCTGAGTCAAACGCGCTTGTGGAGTGGACACAGTCAGATAACGGGAGTTTGTTGATATTTTGATGTGATTCATAATATGGTCGAATACCTGTTGATAGACTAACACGGTATCTGGAGACTTGGTGACAAGCTGTCCGCATTCACGGAGTTCATTTAGTTCAATGTCGGACACAGGATCACCTCGCTGGGGTAAGTTTTCTTTTCCTTGTATTTTTAATTATTTTTGTTTTGATTTCAAAACCTATTTGAGTTCAGCAAAGTGCATCGATTTCGCAACCAGATGTTGGTAATCTTGTCGCTAAGGTAGCACTCGGTGCTACCCTTGATCTCCTTCAAAGTACGCATTTCGAATTCTGAACCGTCTGATGTGCATGCCGAAATGATAAATTTGCAAAGAATAATGTTTAGTTGCACCTTTCCTGTGTCATTAACCTCATAGTCTTATGGTGCCCGGACGTCAGTCAGCCTACATACCGCACAGCGCCGTACTGTGCTGACGTCGCGGTTACAAAAACGTATAGTATACATTGTATAAAAAAGTGTCGCGTTCTTATTTCTTCACACAATGTTACAAACTTAAATTCTACGAAATGGCGTATGTTTATAATGTCTTTCGGAAAGTCTAACTGTTGTTGCAAAAGGAATTTGTTTTTATTCTTATGCCATCATTGAAAGTGTGAGTAGTCTTATTTTTCGTGTTTTTCTTACCAGTAGCCTATAAATTTGAACTAAGTTCATGTCAACTTGTCAAATTTAGTCTTTTTCATTGTGTTTTCCTTTTCATTGGCAGTTATCGATGTCATCATCGTTCACAAAGGCAAACCTGTCTATACAAAGTCCGGTTTTGGGGATTCGTGTGGTCGAAATATTCGCCAAACAGCAAGTCCTCTAACACAGACGCAAATCCGGACTTGGTGGTGTTGAGTTTTAGCGCACTAGAAACAGTTTCTGGCAACATCACAATCTGAAACTTGGAACTTCAATCTGGCCATATGCAGTTTTGACAACAAAGACATGAAATGTGTTCAGAGGTTGAATTATGCGAATAACTCTTCCTGTCAGATCTCCGTCTACTTTAACGAGGTCATTTAGTTTGACAGGTGTCAAATGGTCAGCCATGTTCGTTTACAAACAATGCAGACGTAGTTTTGTTTTTTGTAATTACGCTTATTGTTAACTAAAACTCGTGCGAAATAAATGCTTTATTCATTATACTGTGAAATCATGTGGTTGATATGAAACTATGTTCTAGTCTTATAAATCTCGATTAAGTGAGATTGTAGCACGGAAAACATGTGAATGAATGCTCTGGATTTGTGAATGAACTCAATGAGAGAAAAATAGTCCCGTCGACCAATGAAAATTGACATTTGTTTAACTGACCAATCAGCTTCAAGAATCACTAATTGCACACTGTGCAAATATCAAAAAGTTATTACACTGCATATTTGAGCCCATATGGGTAATAATTATAGATAGGCCATCGTGTTGTAATACTGATGCCAGTGCGGGTCTATAGCCTTCGATAGTGCCATGTCGCAATTTCTTGTCGTTTCTGAGATAGAGCAAGATTTCAGCAACTATAGGTATCGCTATCTCCACGGCTAAATAATTTCTTATTCTCCACTCGACGAACTTGTCCCATCTGTTATTGTATAGGGCAGACGATGCTGGTCTCCATGAGCTTGCCACTCTTCGTGCAGCTGATTTAGAGTAACCGGCGGCTTGCATCTTATTCGAGATAACTCCCACGCGTGAAGATGGAGATTGTCGAGGTGGCCGTAAAATATGTCCGTTTTCGATTGTCTCAGTAAATCGTGACGTACCGGGCGTTTCAGAGGTTTGTTTGTTTGTTTGTTGTTTAACGCCGCACTCAGCAATATTCCAGCTATATGACGGCGGTCTGTAAAATAATCGAGTCTGGACCAGACAATCCAGTGATTGACATCATGAGCATCGATCCATGCAATTGGGATCGATGACATGTATCAACAAAGTCAGCGAGCCTGACCACCCGATCCCGTTTGTCGCCTTTTACGACAAGCATAGTCGCCTTTTACGGAAAGTATGGGTTGCTGAAGATCTATTCTACCCCGGAATCTTCACGGTTCTGTTTCAGAGGTTCTTCCACTAGGGGGTGTAGTAACCTTGGAAACCAAGCCCTGTTCTGACATGCTGGGGCTATGAGAATTATGACGCAGTCTGTCTCTTCTATTTTCTTCAGAACTTTGTCTAGAAGAGCCCATGGGGGAAATGCGTAAGCGAACATTCCCTCCCAGTTCATAGATAGAGCGTCGACCTGGAGAGCTAGCGGGTCTGGTACAGGGCTGACGTAGACTGGTAGTTTGTTGTTGAGACATGTGGCGAATAGATCTAGGTTTGGAGTATCCCATAGGAAGGTTATCCATTTGAATATTCGGGATGCAGTGACCATTCCGTGGGTACTATCTTGTTTTTCCGGGATAGGTAATCTGCTAGGATATTTAACTTGCCCGGTATATGTTTTGCTTCGATCCTGCAACTCACTGAGTCTACCAAGGCAAATAAACGTGTAGCCTCCTTCAATAAAGGCTGAGACTTTGTGCCATCGTCCATATTGGCACCCCAACCTTCTCCTGACGGATCTGTGTAGAGTTGATATTGGGGGTGTGGGGTATGAGAGTGGGATACCGGGCATGACATTTTGACGAATCAGCCACCAATGAAGTTCTGAGATTCGAACTTGTGGGGGTTGGATTAAGGCTTCCAGCTCTAGATGTTTGGTGGTATTCATCCAATTTTGCAGGGGACGTAACTGTAGTCTGCCTCTGTATGTAAGATCTTGGATAGAGGTGAGAGTGCCGAGGCAAGACATCCACCAGCGTCTTGATTTGATGGGCTGATCGAGTGCGCTTGATATGTCTTCTACGCTTGAATATCTGTCCTCTGCAGGGGCTACTATTCCTTTGTTGAGTAGAAATCTTGCGCCTATGTAGGTGATGTCCTGTGTGGGTACTATTTCTGATTTTTGAGGGTGAACCAGGAAACCTACGTGTGTTAGTAGTTGAATAAGGCACACTGTATTTAATCTGATTTGCGATTTGTCCTGATCGGCCGATATGAAGTTTATATACCCGTGTAACCTTATGAACTTTGTATGGGCGAATCTGATGATGGGATTGGTGATCCTGGTGAATAGCCATGTGGCGATGGATATGCCGAATTGAAGTACACTGAACTGGTATCTCTGACCGTTGATTGCGAAGCGCAGATAACGACGATGACTTGGATGGATGGGAACGTGAAGATAGGCGTCTTGGAGGTCTATGCTTGTCATCCTATCTGCTTTCCTTAAGGCATTCTTCAACTTCTTGATAGATTCCATCTGGAACTTGGGAGGCTTTTCCAGATAATCTTTGTTTAGGACTTTTAGATCTATGATTAATCGCATCTCTGAAGAATTCCTCTTTGGTACCAGGAATACTGGGGAGTAGAATCCGTGAGTAGTGTCTTACTCTGATAGCTCTCTTCTGCTGCAGTTAACTTTCGTCCTGATAGATGGAATCGGGGTCCAGTGGGATGGATGACTAGTCTTGGGCGTTTTAAGAAGTGAAGTTTGTAGCCTCTTCTTACTACTTCGAGCAGCCATTGGTCGTCTGTTTTGGCTCCCCAGTTGTCTGAGTACTGCATAAGGCGAGCTCCGACTGGTCCCGGAATAGGGGGAGTGCTGAACTTGGGTATTCTTGGGCCGATGTCTGTGAGACTGGCTAGTTTGACGGGATTCAATGTGGTTGTAGCGTTGACCTTCTGAAGTTCTAAATCGGTGTCCACTGGGCAGGCAAATTCGGTAGGATTAGAAGGAATCTGTAGATCTCTGATTGAGTCATTTCCGGCGGTATCCCCCTCGGAGACTTCCTCTGCCTCTGCTTCTTCCTCTCTGTGAAGTGGGATGATCATCTTTGGAGTTCCTATACTTGTAGTGACACGATCTGTCCTTCCATGTAGAGGCTCGAAAGGAATCCCGACCAGAATTCACATGACGAGATCTAGGATTCTGTTGTTGATGCTGAAGCTCTGCAGGCCGTTTCTGGATCTTGGATGCCAATGAGATCGTGGATTCTTGAAACTTTCCGACTGGTTGATGTTGCGATGGCTTCCTTCACTGACTTCAGTCTGCCGTTGAATATCTGTGGAGCTTTAATAGTCTGTGATAAAATGGATCTTCTTAATGGCTCTTGGATCATATGATGAACTTGCTGTAGAAGATGATTTCTTTGCATGAGCAGGAACTGTGCTGACATCCAAACTTGTGCTGATTGTAGATCTTCCTGTATCTTTAGCATATGGTCCAGTAAGAGCTGTGAATAAACCCGGTCTTCTGTAGTGTCATCTCCGTGGGGACCTTCGCTCTGATTGTTCGGTGGAATGACGTGGCGAATTCCAGCTGCAACCCAGTTAAAATATGAACTGATATTAATCGTCTGTTTATTGATGTTGTCAAATTACCTGATTTTGGCCATGTCAATGTGCATCCTGGTGTTAGGTTTCTTAACCAGATCATAGAAGTCTTCATCAATACTAGGCTGTTGTGCGAAGGGGGCATCGTGTGTCTTGTAAGCACTTTTATTAATAGCCGGCATACCAAGTCTGATATTATGCGCCGATGAAGTGTTCAACGATGCTTCGATTTTCTTGATGACGTCATCAATATATGACGGACAGGGAAGGGTAAGAAATTCTTCAGTCTTGCTGACAGGTTCTTCATACCCAGCACGTTCTAACAAGGGTTTGGAAGCCGTTTTGTCTTTGTTATCTGGTTTTAAGGCCGGCATCAGATTATAAAATTCTGCAATGATATCTTTAATGGAATAATTATTTGGTTTGTAACTATCCCCCGTAGTAGAGTCAGGCTGCGCTCATAATAATCTGATTCAGCTTGACTCTGTGCGTGTCTGCTGTATGAGGATGCCCTGTCATATTCAGCCTTAGATCTCATCTGAATCTCGTGTTGTGCGACGGATTCTTTTAGATATGAGATTTCATGAGACATTGATTGCATACTTTTTTCAATCATTACAGACATTGAATTGGTTATTTTCTCCGTGAACTCATTTAAGTTAAAGGGGGAGCGTGGCATAGAGTGGAAATGGGTTGCTTCTTCCAAGCCTTGATTATCCACCTTACCAGTCGCTACCGGATGTACGGGACTGGTTACATTAAAACCTGAAAGGTACATCGGTTCCTTAACTATATTGGGAGAGTGGGATGAGCGACGAGATCTCTTCTCCTCGAGCTCAGAAGGCGAGACGGCGTCCCCACGCGACAGTCGCTTGTCACCCACGTGATTATCTTTAGGTGTCACAACGGACTAATCACTTTCTTACATGAAGCAGATGAATATTTTGCTGACGCTCTAGTGTTCTTCTTATAACCAGGGTCATTGGACCATGCCTTAGAAAGTTTTTCAAACTTCTCCTTAGACAAAAGTTTACAATAATTTTACCTTGATTTTGCACGATAGGCATCTAGGGTGAGGGTGACCAGGGATCTGATGTTGCCCACAACCTGAACAGTCGGGCGTCTGTTTTGGGGAAGAAGTCCTCATCCCACAACACGTTCTCTAACTAATTACTTACTAGAGCCTTCAGCCTTGAAGTTCTTTTACCCCTGTTCTCTGCTTGTAGAGCCGCTCACTGCTAGTGAGGCTTGTAAGTGTGGAACAGCAATCACGTGAATAGATGTATGCAAAAAATATATTTCCTTGTTGTCATCTGGACACACAGGAAAGAAGTGAGGTGATTCCCGCCTTGTGCATGCGCAGTGGCGTCTCTGGCGAGGGATAGGGTTTCCCTCACAACTATTAGATATGTTGGCAGTGAAGAGGACGTCTGTTGAAAATTTATTAAAAATTTGTAGTGTGGTTCTCAGCATAAATAGGAATTTATGGCTTTGATGTAATACAGGTAGGGTATTCACAAGAATTATGGAAAATATACTCCATTTACATAATATTTCTAAGATCACGCTCAGAATAGGCCTGTGGGGTGTGGGATGGATGCACCGAAAAACGAATGAAAACGTTGAAGAAAATGCAAAAGGAGACAGCCAGACGAGGTACAACACTCCCTGATTGTACGTCCAACTCGTGGGGATTCCTGGTAAAGACACAGGTGCGGCGTTAACAACAAGGAAAAGAAAGTTATATTTCCAGAGAAGCTGCATTTCACAAACGGTATGGGAAACACTGATGGAAAGAAGGAAATACAGAAAATGCCACATTTTATCCAATATCGAAGGTCGCGTCATGTCATCTGTCTGATCAGCCAATCAGCGTTGAAGTTTTTAAATTTTCGGTACGAGAGAAAGAAGCACTGAGGCCAACATAACTGATTTCTGTATCTCGAAATCGAGCTACCGACCTTTCCCGGATGTACGTAATGAAGACCGCGCCATTATAGTTAACATACACCCTGTCGTTTCTGAGCTCCGTGGTATTTACACCAAAAACTTTGAAAGGTTGTGCCATCGAAGGTATATTTGTGTCCGGCGTGGATTTTCTTTGGTAAAAATTAAAAACACCGAATCGAGGTGGTTGAAAAATGAAGCCAGATCGTTTGAGGAAGCTGACATACAACCCACGCATCTTTCATTTAGATTGAGTGGGCAAAGGTCAAAATCTGTAAGCCAGCTTTTAGCTTCGAGAAAAAGCCGAGAATATTAACGAAACACGGTTGGATACAATTGAAGTTGTTTAGAGAAAAGTCTTTACATATTAGTTTTTTACATACGTCTTGACAATTGAGAAAAATTTGGTAGGATGTCGAGCCCCTTCTTAAGAAAACCAAGCGATTTAAATGTCAAACTGAAGAATGACATCATTGTACATTTTTGCATTTAAACACCCGTGTCCAGTTAATAAGCTTCCATTTGTAAACTGCATTGCACTTGTTTAATTGTACACAGTTGATATTTTGTATCTATATATTCTGTAAAATTGTATCTTTCAATCTTTACCTTTACGGTCTGATTGTTACATCATGTACAGTAAGTAACGTGTACCCAATCATAACATTTTGTTAATAAATACAATTGATCGGGTGGTGTGCTGTGGGACTTTTCCCCAATGAGGTGGATCGTCCCTAATTCTTTCAGACATTGGTTTGCCCGGTCCAGAGTCGAACATTTTACAGTCTTGCGTGATATAGCTAGAACATTGTTGAGTGCGGCGTCAAACATTCACACTCATATAGGTATGTGAAACTGTTTCATTTTGCTTCTTACTCTGTGAACTAGCAGAAACGGTTTGTTGGAGATAATACGTAGGTCAGGGTGTAGGATAGGAGATCCTGTGCTGATTTGAGGCAAGGGGTTATCAGAGAACCTTCGTAGATCTGAAACGAGAGTTTATTGGAGACCCGACCAAGATTAGAGATCATTAGTAGGTTGATAGATTAGTAGGTTGATAATAGTTAACGGATTGTTGGAGATCCTAGTAAGTTGATAACAGATTGTTGGAGATCCTAGTAAGTTGATAACGGATTGTTGGAGATCCTAGTAAGTTGATAATAGTTAACGGATTGTTGGAGATCCTAGTAAGTTGATAACGGATTGTTGGAGATCCTGGTAAGTTGATAACGGATTGTTGGAGATCCTGGTATGTTGATAATAGTTAACGGATTGTTGGAGATCCTAGTAAGTCGATAACGGATTGTTGGAGATCCTGGTAAGTTGATAACGGATTGTTGGAGATCCTGGTATGTTGATAATAGTTAACGGATTGTTGGAGATCCTGGTATGTTGATAATAGTTAACGGATTGTTGGAGATCCTGGTATGTTGATAATAGTTAACGGATTGTTGGAGATCCTAGTAAGTTGATAATAGTTACGGATTGTTGGAGATCCTGGTATGTTGATAATAGTTAACGGATTGTTGGAGATCCTAGTAAGTTGATAATAGTTAATGGATTGTTGGAGATCCTAGTAAGTTGATAATAGTTAACGGATTGTTGGAGATCCTAGTAAGTTGATAATAGTTAACGCATTGTTGGAGATCCTAGTAAGTTGATAATAGTTAACGGATTGTTGGAGATCCTAGTAAGTTGATAATAGTTAATGGATTGTTGGAGATCCTAGTAAGTTAATAATAGTTAACGCATTGTTGGAGATCCTAGTAAGTTGATAATAGTTAACGGATTGTTGGAGATCCTAGTAAGTTGATTATTGTTAACCGATTGTTGGAGATCCTAGTAAGTTGATTATTGTTAACCGATTGTTGGAGATCCTAGTAAGTTGATAACGGATTGTTGGAGATCCTGGTAAGTTGATAATAGTTAACGGATTGTTGGAGATCCTGGTATGTTGATAATAGTTAACGGATTGTTGGAGATCCTGGTATGTTGATAATAGTTACGGATTGTTGGAGATCCTGGTATGTTGATAATAGTTACGGATTGTTGGAGATCCTGGTATGTTGATAACGGATTGTTGGAGATCCTAGTAAGTTGATAACGGATTGTTGGAGATCCTGGTATGTTGATAATAGTTACGGATTGTTGGAGATCCTGGTATGTTGATAACGGATTGTTGGAGATCCTGGTAAGTTGATAACGGATTGTTGGAGATCCTGGTATGTTGATAATAGTTACGGATTGTTGGAGATCCTGGTATGTTGATAATAGTTACGGATTGTTGGAGATCCTGGTATGTTGATAATAGTGACGGATTGTTGGAGATCCTGGTATGTTGATAACGGACTGTTGGAGATCCTAGTAAGTTGATAACGGATTGTTGGAGATCCTGGTATGTTGATAATAGTTAACGGATTGTTGGAGATCCTAGTAAGTTGATAACGGATTGTTGGAGATCCTGGTATGTTGATAATAGTTAACGGATTGTTGGAGATCCTGGTAAGTTGATAACGGATTGTTGGAGATCCTGGTATGTTGATAACGGATTGTTGGAGATCCTGGTAAGTTGATAACGGATTGTTGGAGATCCTAGTAAGTTGATAACGGATTGTTGGAGATCCTGGTATGTTGATAATAGTTAACGAATTGTTGGAGATCCTGGTATGTTGATAATAGTTAACGGATTGTTGGAGATCCTGGTATGTTGATAATAGTTACGGATTGTTGGAGATCCTGGTATGTTGATAATAGTTAACGGATTGTTGGAGATCCTGGTATGTTGATAATAGTTAACGGATTGTTGGAGATCCTTGTAAGTTGATAATAGTTACGGATTGTTGGAGATCCTGGTATGTTGATAATAGTTAACGGATTGTTGGAGATCCTAGTAAGTTGATAATAGTGAACGGATTGTTGGAGATCCTAGTAAGTTGATAATAGTTAACGCATTGTTGGGGATCCTAGTAAGTTGATAATAGTTAACGGATTGTTGGAGATCCTAGTAAGTTGATAATAGTTAACGGATTGTTGGAGATCCTAGTAAGTTGATAATAGTTAACGCATTGTTGGAGATCCTAGTAAGTTGATTATTGTTAACCGATTGTTGGAGATCCTAGTAAGTTGATAATAGTTATGGATTGTTGGAGATCCTAGTAGGTTGATAATAGTTAAGGATTGTTGGAGATCCTAGTAAGTTGATAATAGTTAACGGATAGTTGGAGATCCTAGTAAGTTGATAATAGTTAACAGATTGTTGGAGATCCAAAGTTGATAATAGTTAATGGATAGTTGGAGATCCTACTAAGTTGATAATAGTTAACGGATAGTTGGAGATCCTAGTAAGTTGATAATAGTTAACGGATAGTTGGAGATCCTAGTAAGTTGATAATAGTTAACCGATTGTTGGAGATCCTAGTCAGTTGATAATAGTTACGGATTGTTGGAGATCCTGGTATGTTGATAATAGTTACGGATTGTTGGAGATCCTGGTATGTTGATAACGGATTGTTGGAGATCCTAGTAAGTTGATAACGGATTGTTGGAGATCCTGGTATGTTGATAATAGTTACGGATTGTTGGAGATCCTGGTATGTTGATAATAGTTACGGATTGTTGGAGATCCTGGTATGTTGATAATAGTGACGGATTGTTGGAGATCCTGGTATGTTGATAACGGACTGTTGGAGATCCTAGTAAGTTGATAACGGATTGTTGGAGATCCTGGTATGTTGATAATAGTTAACGGATTGTTGGAGATCCTAGTAAGTTGATAACGGATTGTTGGAGATCCTGGTATGTTGATAATAGTTAACGGATTGTTGGAGATCCTGGTAAGTTGATAACGGATTGTTGGAGATCCTGGTATGTTGATAACGGATTGTTGGAGATCCTGGTAAGTTGATAACGGATTGTTGGAGATCCTAGTAAGTTGATAACGGATTGTTGGAGATCCTGGTATGTTGATAATAGTTAACGAATTGTTGGAGATCCTGGTATGTTGATAATAGTTAACGGATTGTTGGAGATCCTGGTATGTTGATAATAGTTACGGATTGTTGGAGATCCTGGTATGTTGATAATAGTTAACGGATTGTTGGAGATCCTGGTATGTTGATAATAGTTAACGGATTGTTGGAGATCCTTGTAAGTTGATAATAGTTACGGATTGTTGGAGATCCTGGTATGTTGATAATAGTTAACGGATTGTTGGAGATCCTAGTAAGTTGATAATAGTGAACGGATTGTTGGAGATCCTAGTAAGTTGATAATAGTTAACGCATTGTTGGGGATCCTAGTAAGTTGATAATAGTTAACGGATTGTTGGAGATCCTAGTAAGTTGATAATAGTTAACGGATTGTTGGAGATCCTAGTAAGTTGATAATAGTTAACGCATTGTTGGAGATCCTAGTAAGTTGATTATTGTTAACCGATTGTTGGAGATCCTAGTAAGTTGATAATAGTTATGGATTGTTGGAGATCCTAGTAGGTTGATAATAGTTAAGGATTGTTGGAGATCCTAGTAAGTTGATAATAGTTAACGGATAGTTGGAGATCCTAGTAAGTTGATAATAGTTACGGATTGTTGGAGATCCTAGTAAGTTGATAATAGTTAACGGATTGTTGGAGATCCTAGTAGGTTGATAATAGTTAACGGATAGTTGGAGATCCTAGTAAGTTGATAATAGTTAACGGATAGTTGGAGATCCTAGTAAGTTGATAATA